>NC_060121.1:364345885-364970885 GCF_021461395.2 Schistocerca americana
TCAATGCACGGGAGGGAAGCAACGGCAGGAAGCCCGCTGAGACACCCACGATCGTACCATGCAAGGCACCCGCTGCTTGATGTGACGCTCTAGCTGCGAATACGAGGGGCTTTCAATAAGTAATGCAACATAATTCTCTTTTGGGCAGTTTCGGTTGAAAAAATGCTAAATTTGTTGTGGGACACCAAGGAATATTCCCGCTTCAGCTCCTATAGTTTCATTAAGTTTCGACAGGTGCCGGCGCTGTACGTAATCTTCAAAATACCGTCTATAACGGCGGTGCGTTCAAAGCAGAGAGCTGTTATTGAGTTTCTTTTGGCGGGAAACCACAGCATGGTAGATATTCATAGGTGCAAAATGGCTGCGGAGACCTGTCAGTAGCCGGCCGGGGTGGCCGAGCGGTTCTAGGCGCTACAGTCTGGAGCCGCGCGACCGCTACGGTCGCAGGTTCGAATCCTGCCTCGGGCATGGATGTGTGTGGTGTCCTTAGGTTAATTAGGTTTAAGTATTTCTAAGTTATAGGGGACTGATGACCTCAGCAGTTAAGTCCCATAGTGCTCAGAGCAATTTTTGAACATGTCAGTAAACAAAAGCCCGGCGGGTCGTTGGACGAAGCGTCTGTCATCATGGTAACAAGGTCGCGAAAATCTGTCCGGTCATCCGTGTGCCGGCGGGCCACATAAAGCTGCGACTTCTGCAGTACTGGAACGTGATAGATGGATCACAATGAAACGTCTTGTGCTGAACGTCTCTATTGGTAGTGCTAACACACTCATCCACCAGTTGGGGTACTCATACGTGTGTAGCCGCCTAGATCACGCACCTTCCGATATACATCTGTTTGGCCCGATGAAAGACGCACTTGGAAGCAGTAAGTAGATTATGGGAAGGTTATTGATGCAGCAAGACGTTGGCTCTGATGTTGACCAATAGAATGGTACCATGCGGCCATATAGGAAATTATGTTGAAAGATATGGTTTTGTAGCCAAAAGAATTGGAAATAACATGGTGTATGGCAATCCTGCTTAAAAGCAACCTGCTTTCAGAAAAAAATGTGGTTGCGTTACTTATTGAACACCCCTCCCTACTCGACTCGCGGACACTGTGCAGGAAAAAACTCGCCACACATTCTTTTGGACGCGAATCTCTGATTTAACATAGACGCCTACTGTCCCGTTAAAGCCTGCTAAAAAAGATCCAGCTTTAAGTTAGTAATCTAGGATTATACTACAACCCCTTACAAGTCACTCTCTTAGGGAGCGCTAAAATAGGAGTAGACTAACTACAGCATGCTCACAGGTATTAAGTAATCATTCAAACCGCTCTCCATACGCGAATGGAATGGGGAGGAACCTAACATTTGGTACAATGGAAAATACTCCTTGCCATGCACTTCACAGTAGTTTGCACAGAACATGGACGAAGATGTAGATTATCATTAGCTAATATGTACAGGGTAGGTAATGCTAAGCTTATTTTCTCTTCAATCACTCGCCCTCAAGTTCCCTGAGAGTAAGTTTTTCCGTCAGGTAAAACCTAGTCCCACTTGACGTTTTTGAGTCATTCTACGACGCTCTCTCACAGATTAAACAAAACTTTGGCGACTTTTGCAGCTCCGCTATAAACGATCTTGATCATTTTGACCAACACAGCTGAACTGACGATTATGATAAAGCTTAATGAAAACCACCGCAGCTGCATTTTTACACATTTATCGTGTTCCGAGCCCTTTCGTTCTCATAACACCTTCAGGTTGCCGACTGGCGTTAAAATCGTAATATAAATGGTCTGCTTGACGTATATTATGATTAATATAAAATCCAGGAACAATGATCACAAACTTTATTGACTATAACCAGAACTTTTATATTATGATTTTTGTATAACTCGGCAAACTGAAGATGTTCTAAGAAGTGAATCAGCAGTAAATGTGTTATAATGCAGCAGAGGTGGTTATTGTTCATCATTAACCCCTTTTTATGTTTGTGTCCGTACTGCACTGACATTACTTGCAGAACACACGAAATGGCGACGCTATGCGCTGAGTATGACCTGTGGTTTAAAACTGAAGAAACTGCAAAAAGGTGGGAATTTAAGGAGATGGGACCTGGATAAACTGAAAAAACTAGAGGTTGTACAGAGTTTCAGGGAGAGCATCAGGAAACAATTGACAGGAATGGGGGAAAGAAATACAGTGGAAGAAGAATGGGTAGCTTTGAGGGATGAAGTAGTGAAGGCAGCAGAGGATCAAGTAGGTAAAAAGACGAGGGCTAGTAGAAATCCTTGGGTAACAGAAGAAATATTGAATTTAATTGATGAAAGGAGAAAATATAAAAATGCAGTAAATGAAGCAGGCAAAAAGGAATACAAACGTCTCAAGAATGAGATCGACAGGAAGTGCAAAATGGCTAAGCAGGGATGGCTAGAGGACAAATGTAAGGATGTAGAGGCTTATCTCACTAGGGGTAAGATCGATACTGCCTACGGAAAATTAAAGAGACCTTTGGAGATAAGAGAACCACTTGTATGAACATCAAGAGCTCAGATGGCAACCCAGTTCTAAGCAAAGAAGGGAAAGCAGAAAGGTGGAAGGAGTATATGGAGGGTCTATACAAGGGCGATGTACTTGAGGACAATATTATGGAAATGGAAGAGGATGTAGATGAAGATGAAATGGGAGATACGATACTGCGTGAAGAGTTTGACAGAGCACTGAAAGACCTGAGTCGAAACAAGGCCCCCGGAGTAGACAACATTCCATTAGAACTACTGACGGCCTTGGGAGAGCCAGTCCTGACAAAACTCTACCATCTGGTGAGCAAGATGTATGAAACAGGCGAAATACCCTCAGACTTCAAGAATATTATAATAATTCCAATTCCAAAGAAAGCAGGTGTTGACAGATGTGAAAATTACCGAACTATCAGCTTAATAAGCCACAGCTGCAAAATACTAACGCGAATTCTTTAAAGACGAAGGGAAAAACTGGTAGAAGCCGACCTCGGGGAAGATCAGTTTGGATTCCGTAGAAATACTGGAACACGTGAGGCAATACTGACCTTACGACTTATCTTAGAAGAAAGATTAAGGAAAGGCAAACCTACGTTTCTAGCATTTTTAGACTTAGAGAAAGCTTTTGACAATGTTGACTGGAATACTCTCTTTCAAATTCTAAAGGTGGCAGGGGTAAAATACAGGGAGCGAAAGGTTATTTACAATTTGTACAGAAACCACATGGCAGTTATAAGAGTCGAGGGACATGAAAGGGAAGCAGTGGTTGGGAAGGGAGTGAGACAGGGTTGTAGCCTCTCCCCGATGTTATTCAATCTGTATATTGAGCAAGCAGTAAAGGAAACAAAAGAAAAATTCGAAGTAGGTATTAAAATCCATGGAGAAAAAATAAAAACTTTGAGGTTCGCCGATGACATTGTAATTCTGTCAGAGACAGCAAATGACTTGGAAGAGCAGTTGAATGGAATGGATGGTGTCTTCAAGGGAGGATATAAGATGAACATCAACAAAAGCAAAACGAGGATAATAGAATGTAGTCGAATTAAGTCGGGTGATGTTGAGGGTATTAGATTAGGAAATGAGACACTTAAAGTAGTAAAGGAGTTTTGCTATTTGGGGAGCAAAATAACTGATGATGGTCGAAGTAGAGAGGATGTAAAATGTAGACTGGCAATGGCAAGGAAAGCGTTTCTGAAGAAGAGAAATTTGTTAACCTCGAGTATAGATTTAAGTGTCAGGAAGTCATTTCTGAAAGTATTTGTATGGAATGTAGCCTTGTATGGAAGTGAAACATGGACGGTAAATAGTTTGGACAAGAAGAGAATAGAAGCTTTCGAAATGTGGTGCTACATAAGACTGCTAAAGATTAGATGGGTAGATCACATAACTAATGAGGAAGTATTGAATAGGATTGGGGAGAAGTTTGTGGCACAACTTGACCAGAAGAAGGGATCGGTTGGTAGGACATGTTCTGAGGCATCAAGGGATCACCAATTTAGTATTGGAGGGCAGCGTGGAGGGTAAAAATCGTAGGGGGAGACCAAGAGATGAATACACTAAGCAGATTCAGAAGGATGTAGGTTGCAGTAGGTACTGGGAGATGAAGAAGCTTGCACAGGATAGAGTAGCATGGAGAGCTGCATCAAACCAGTCTCAGGACTGAAGACCACAACAACAACAACATGCGCTGAGTGTCTTGTTTCGAAACAAATTTGTTCCACTCACTCACGCTGCTTACTGTTGACTACGTTAAATCATATTCTTCCTTCAAGAACATCAAAATTTCAGTGTTTTCAGACTTTATTGCGATATTTGCTTAGAGCTAGCGAAATGAGTAATGTCTGCCCGAGCTGTGGTGAAAGCCGAAACTAGAGTGCCTGTGCAGCGCCTAGCGCCTAGCGCCCCAGTACCTGGCCGGTGATTGCGCAGACACGATCTCCGGACCCGATGACCTTTCGCCGGAGCTCTGGCGTCACGATGCCTTGCGAGGCCACCCCCCGCCTTATCTCGGCGGCTAGGGACACGTTTACCGCCAGCTTAGCGGTTTCCCCCCGCCTGCCTGTTTGCGGTTGTCGTAAAGCCAGAATTACCACGACGCGGAATTAGTGGCAGGGCAGTGTGGCCACCTCCACAGCGTGACGCAATACGATGACAAGCGTCACGACGTAGCGGTGTAAAATTTAAGGGCCCGCAGGCTGCCGACGTCAACATATCATCTACGAGGAGCGTCCAATAAGTAATGCGACATTTTGTTTTCTGAAAGCTGGTTGGTTATATTCAGCATTCCAAAGCACCAATTATTCCCCTCTCTTTTCGCTACAAAACCTTATTTTTCAACGTAATCTCCGTTGAATACAACGGTCTAACGCCACCTTACTGTGAGGATCTGTGTGGCCGCAATGGTACCAATCTACTGGTTGACGTTGGAGCCAACGTCTTGCTGCATAAACAACCTCCCTTGTAATGCGCAAGCAGTTCGCACAGATGCTCCTTCGTCGCTGTTTATTGTCTTCCGTTGGGAGGCGAGGAATCCGGCGGGCACAAACCTGGGGGACGATTGTGTCAGCACTGCCAACAGGGATGTCTAAATGCGCAGCGAGGTGTTTGATTGTGACCCATCGATCACTTCGAATGAGAGTGTCCGCACGTTCTAACGGTGCAGGAGTCACATCTGTGCGGCCGGCGGCACGTGGGTGATCGGAAAGGTTTGCGCGACCTTGTTGCGATGTCAGACGTCTTGCCAACCGGCTCACTGTGCTTTTGTTCACTGCCAGATCTCAGTAGGGATTCCGCAAGCTCCTACAATACTCTGGTTTCCCGTCAGACGAAATTCGACGACAGCTCTGCTTGGAACGCACGTCCCATTTCGAAGGCTACGTACATCACCGCTGCCTATTGGTATTTCATGGAACTATGGGGCTGAAGATGGAATATTCCACGAAGTTCCACAACAAATTTCGCATTTTTTCAACTGAAATTTTCCTGATTAAAAAAGTGTGCTGCATTACTTATTGGAAGCCCCTAGTACAAGGGGTATTGCATCTGTGGAATGCTAGGGTGACACATTCCGTAATACAAGGTATCCGCAGTAAATTTTTCACTCCGCAGTGGCACGCGCGCAGTTTCGAAACTTCCTGGCGAATTAAATCTACATCTACACTCCTCAAGCCATCTTAAGGTATGTGGCAGGGCGTACCTTGCTGTTCCAGTCGCTAACAGCACGGGTAATAACGGTTGATGGTAAGCAAGCGTCCATATGAGCTCGAAGCTTGAATTTTAGCTCCACACTCTCCTCGCAAGATGTACGTAGGAAGAAGCAACGCTTTAAGTTAATCGACTAGGAACATACGCTCTAGGATAATAAGTCATCGTGATGTACGACGCCTCACTCATGAACTCTACCACTGGATAGGATAAGCACTTCCGTTGCTTTTCCTCGCTGACCGAATGCGCTGCTTTTCTGTGCACCTTTATCACTCGTATCTACTAAGGCTCCCAGACCACAGAGCAATATTTAAGTATCGGTCGAACGAGGGAATTTGCTAGAATTCTTCCAATGACTCTTTGTGTAGTATCTGCCGTTCCTACGATTAATGTTATGTCATTATTACATTTTAAATCACTCCGTACGCATACTCCCAGACATTTACTTAGAATCCTTCCAATGAGTCTCTGTCTAGCATTTGCCTTTCCTACGATTAAGTTTAAGTCGTCTTTACGATTTAAATCTCTCCGTACGCTTACTCCCTGATACCTAATAGATCTTGCTACTGCCACTGATCGTTCGGCAGTCGAGTAAGAAAATAATAACGAACCTTAGCGCCTATTTATGCGTAATTCGCGACATTTTTTTATTTATTTTGGTTTTGAACTGCCAATCCCTACATCAGGTTTTGATCCCTTGCAGGTCTTACTGCAGTTCGCCACGATTTCCTAGCATTCTGACTTTTCTATACACTATCATCATCCACGAATAGCCTCGTGCCGCCTCCGACGTCATCTACTAACTCACTCATATATGTTGTAAACAGTTATGGTCCTATAACGCTCCTTTTGGTCAGGTCTGAAGCTACATTTATGACAGAAGATTTTGCTCCTTTTAGATATAATGTTGTTTCCTGTTTGCTCGCAACTATTCAGTCCAATCACGAAGCTGGTTTAATGTTCCGCACGCTCGTATTTTGTTCATTAGGTGACAGCGCTGAACTGTTTCGAATGTCTTCCGGGTGTCAAGCAACATGGCATTAACCTGAGCACCGGTATACCGGTATCTACAGCCTTAGGGGTCTCGTGGATGAACAGAGAGAACTGAGTTTCACACGATCGTTCTTTGCAAAATTCATGTTGAATTTGTGTTAAGACTGGTGCCGCACTGGAACCTTGCCTTTCGCAGTGATCCTCCTAATGGTTGATTTATACAGGCAACACCCTCACAGCTTCACTTCTGCCAGTCCTTCTCCCCCCCCCCCCCCCTCCCCCTACTTTGAAAGAATACCTTGCAAACCTAGCTCTCTCTCAACAAGGGACATCACGAAGAAACGATTAAACCATTAACGAAGGAGTTACATCCGTAACGATGAACCTTTCATTCTGCAGTGGAGTACCCATTGTTTTGAAACTGCGCGGCGGACCTGTACTCGATCCAGGAGTCTTTCGCTGGCAATGCTCTTATTAATTGTCTATACAGGTAAGGTACATAGGATGACGCTACGCAGGTAAAACACTTGTACACATTTCTCACTAGAACTTCGATAAGAATCGCTGGTAGCTGTCAACGTCATTAGTCGTACGTCACCTAACTAGAGCATGTATTTACTAGCCTTGTGGAACTTTATTCACAGATACTCAATCTCCGCCGACTTAGAAGAGCCAAAGCAACTTTGTTCTTGACAGAGAAATTCTGGGATATTTTTCTTTTTTCTTCGAAGAATAAAGGAGTGCTAATTTGAACAGATGATCTCTTAAGCTTCGTGCAACGCCTTTAAATCACTCTGGATAAATCGTTTTTCCTCCTCTTGTGTTGCGTCACAAGGAGGCACAAATTGCACAGTTCGGTATCTTTTCTTAGGAAAACGTGTGACGCCCACTCCCTTATCAACGGATCGAGTGGCGTTACGTGTGACGTCTTAAAAGATAACGGGACTTAATGTTCTCCCTTATGCTAATGACGTCACTGGCGGCTCTGGACCGGCAGCGTCTGCCGATGTCGTCATGAAGTGACTCTTTCAGGGGGAACTCCCCAGTAAAATTTACTGAGTATGATAGCGACTGGAAAACGAGTTTACAGCTACTGATACTAGCGAGGGACATATCGCCTTGCCCGCCAGAACATCAGCCAATACGTGGTTTCGATAACAGCTGGTTTTTATAGGCACAATCCCGTTCTCCTTCACTCCGAACTGTGTGCGAATTATGGATATAGCATAACGCGGCACAATGTTCCACTTCGTATGTATATTACAGACAACTTCCGCCAGAGATGAATTTCCGGCAAGTGAAAGAGACAAATCACTGAACACGTAACTTGGCCACGCAACATGTAAATTTCCGGGAATGAATCCAGGGCAACAGCAACATAAATTGGCGGTTGCTCCGAATTTGGGGGATTTAATTACTGGTTAGCCACAGGATCACATTCATTGATTTTGTTGCGGTTCGCGCTCCAAAGTCAGAGCCTAGGATAAATTAATCTGTCATACTATTACAACTAAGGTCTGCAAACTGCTGCAAAATCGTAACTACATGCGGTCAGCGTTTTCTTATTCCAAATGACGGAATACGTAACATTATGGAGAGAAAACGGTTACTGCATGTCCTAAATTCCTATCTCACATCATTCTGGTATTCCCAGCATTCAGTCATCCATAATCTGGTGAATACCTCGGGACGAACTGATAAATACAGACGTTATCTTATTGCTAGGTCAAATCTTGTTCGGAGGTGATAATCATTCAGTTCAAGATCTACATTGCGCAAAAGAAAGGACGCAACTTATCAGCTTCGCGTTTTAACTTTTGTGTAGTTAGTAACACAAGGCAGGGAAAACATGAGAAGTATGGGCCTAAGAGGAAAAGTCTGAAGTAATACCGAATAATGAAAACGTTGTTCTTCCGCTTAAAAGTAAGGACGAGCTACAAAAGCTGTTGAAAACGTCATAGTTCCTTAACACAGAAATCGATCTGCATATTAATGAAAGAAATCAAAATTTGTAGGAAATATCAGTAGTACAAATAACACAAAAATCAAATGAAATTAAGATTAGTGAAATCAGATAAGGAATTCTGATATCTAATAAGCAAATTACGAGTATTCGAAATAGCTGAATCACAGATGAGTCACCCGGAAGAAAAAGAAAATTTTGTAGAACTGTTGGTCTGTAACACTACTACTATGACAATAGACTGCAAGGCTTGGGAATTACCTTCCAAATATGTTCTAGGTTCTGTCATCCTCGAAGGGCTACAAGGCATTTTCAGGAAATTTCGAGTTCCACAATAGCTACTGACGCGATACAAAATTACGAGGGATGGTCATAAAATTGTTAATTTTTTTTAAAATGAAGCCATGACCATGAATATTGGTAATGGTTATAGCCGTTCTCTGCTTTTCATCCTCCAATGCGACAGATTTTCCCCAACGACGGATGACTTGTCGGAGATTTTGGTTGTAGAAGACTGCATTTTAGCTGTTCAGGAACAGTTATACCACGAAAATCGTCTCGTAGATGATTACTAGAATATGCCCAAGAAGTAGCGGAATGATGGTATGGCCTTACAGGCTTGGAGATCACGTGACGCCGTTCGGCTGCGTGGTGCCAGGCTTCCTATTTGACGCCATTTTGGCGACTTCGACGTCGATAAAGATGAGATTAAGCGATTAGGACAACACAAAGTCCCTGGCCGGAAATTGAACCCGGAACACCGCGATCTGGTGGCAGTGGGGCTAACCATTAGACTACGAGGTGCGGACCCAGAAGGGGTTGAAACGTCCTTGGATTATGAAGCAGAAACGACAGTGCTTTGCGAGAGGCGAAACGTCACAGCAGACGCATATGTAGAGGCGTTCGAATTAGCAGTGAGAGGATGCTTAGAGTCCAGGCAGCTAGCAGCACTTGATGATGATATGATGATATTTGGGTTATGAGGCGCTCATCAGCCCCCGTACAAAGTCCCAATTTTTACACAGTCCAAAAAGTTTTTCACAGTCCAATTTAGCCATTGACACAAATGATGATGATGAGGAGGAAATAATGAGGACAACACAAACAACCAGTCCCCGGGCAGACAAAATCCCCAACCCGGCTGGGAATCGAACCCAGACTGTAATCCAGAGGTAGAAAAGCTAGCCACTATACCACGAGCTGCAGACGCAGCACTTGAAGAAGACAACTAGGACTAGATAGTTCGTCGAAATATCGTCAAGAAAAAGTGAATCGACAATTCAGCTGAACACAGGAGAAATCACAGCGTCAAACAATGGCAGGATGTGGGGGGGGGGGGGGAGGGGGGGAACTAATTATGAGGGTTATGAGACGCTCATCAGCCCCCGTACAAAGTCCCAATTTTTACACAGTCCAAAAAGTTTTTCACAGCCCAATTTAGCCATTGACACAAATGATGATGATGAGGAGGAAATAATGAGGACAACACAAACAACCAGTCCCCAGGCAGACAAAATCCCCAACCCGGCCGGGAATCGAACCCGGACTCTGTGATCCAGAGGCAGAAAAGCTAGCTGCTATACCACGAGCTGCGGACGCAGTACTTGAAGAAGACAACTAGGACTAGATCGGTCGTCGAAATATCGTCAAGAAAAAGGGAATCGACAATTCAGCCGAACATGGCAGAAAGCACAGCGTGAAACAATGGCAGGATGCAGGGGGGGGGGGGACTAATTATTGTGAGGGTGACCAGTGTTTGGTTGGCGCTGGGCAGCGCTGGTGGCGACGACCTCTTTGTCCTTGGGCCGAGGCCGGGCACTGAGGACCGTGTGCCCGGCAGCTGTCGGTATCTGCAGGCCGTCAGTCACGCGCGGCCAACAAAGAGCTTTGTTGCGGCGCCTGCACGCTGCCGTGGCACGTGCCAGCCAGCCGCGCAGGCGAAAGCCACGCGCTTCCGGGAACTGCCGCTGTCCCAGTTACGCGTCCATCTCTCTCCTGCTGAGCAGTCCTACTAAACTTGCCGCCCTCCTCTGGAACTGCATCTCTTTATGACCAGACAAACCGTTGAAAACAGGGTGAGCCCGAATTTGGCCGGCAAAATTTTGGAGGCTCTTCATGGGTATTTTTCGAGATTTTTGGTGAAGCTAATACGCAACAAGTTATTCCAAAAGCAAGTTTTGTACACGAATCCTGGGAACACTGCGATGTGCCATTCATTGGTGAGAGTAAAAATCATTTTAAAGCCACACCAAGGCATTTTCCATAACGCGCATTACCAAGGGGGGCCCAAAATAAAAACAAAATTCATTAATATTATTGAATTATACTAACAACAATTTTTTTCAAGAAATATTGACGTATGAGCATGGCGCAGAGCCTGAAAATACCTTTCAGCATACTCTCAACAATATCAACGCACTTTCAATTACTTGGTCTGCTGACTTCATGACCACAACAAAAAATTAGAAAAATGCAGATTTCGTTTATTATTGTTGACTTTTACTCTCAACACACTATTTAAGGGATATTGATGTGCAATAAGACCCTGAACCTTGAAATACTGAATACGACAGTCATTAGCGAAAGTGAAATTTGCTAATAAGACTCAAATTTTTGGGTTATTTTAAGCGAAAATTTTAAAAGATATGTGGAATCCCGTAGAAGTAATCATTACAAACAATAAATTTTTATTTTCAAGATTTTAAGATATAAAGTAGCTAGACTAGATTGCAATTTTTTACAAAGGGTTGGCATCAAGTATTTCTTCCCCCCTTTGGTATTGCGAGAGTTAAAACTTCTTGGTGGATTAAAACTGTGTTCTGGACTGAGACTCGAACCCGGAACCTTGTTTTTCTCGGGCACTGCTCTTACCGATCGAGCTATTCAGGCACGAATCTCGTCCAGCCCTCACAACCTGGCAGAAACTCTCTATTACTGTCTCTGCAGATCTAATCACAATGAATGAACTTTAAAAAATAGAAGTTTAACAACAAATTCAGCGAAGACCGATGTTAATTGATTTCATCTAAACAGTAAAATGGACAGTGCAAAGCTAAATGTCAGTTTTAATGGTCAAGCCCTCCACCACCAAGACGTCCCAATATACTTAGGTGTAGTTCGTGATAGAACCTTGCCGTTCAATAATTTTTTTTTTCAAGATTTTAAAATATAAAGTAGCTGACTGGAGAAACAGCGCAGCAAAACTGAGATCACACAGTAACATCATACAGAAGATGAATGGTACCTCATGGGACACAAGATCTAAAGCACTGCAATGTTCTTCCGTACGACTCGTCCATTCTGCTACTGAAAACTGTGTATGGCGCAATATTTTACAAAAAATCGGTATTAAGTTACATGCAGCAATGAGTACGATAACAGGTTGCGTCAAATCTACTCCTCTGCAATGGTTACCATCTCTAAGACATATTTCGCCACCAGATCTGCGAAGACAGACTGCCCCTCTCAAGGAATATGAAAAAGAAAATTGAAATTCCACAGCTTCCAATCTAATCTGAAGTGACTGCACATAGAATGAGGTGATTAAAATCCAGGGAATCACCCATCTTATTGGTAGAATAGCTGCAAACAGTTGATTTCAACATGGATAGGAAATCGTGAGAAACGGGGAACAACATTGCTCATTAAGATATCAGACTCCCATAAGACCTGGTACAAGCATGGCAAGTGTGCAGATAGCCTTTATCTATGAGGAGAGGCTTCATTTCCTCAGTATGACTCTAGCAACGCACATCAGACCTGTAGTAAACGGGTTTTCCTGAAAATCTAGAGCATTTCTTTCAAGTGACAGAGGCAGTCCTTCAATGGACTGCAAAATTAGATATTCATTTGTAGTGTTTTAGTTCTGTTTATTTTGTAAAATTATGTAATTAAAATTTCTTGGTTCTACTTCAATTTTTTTTTACCTTACTCTACATAAATAAATACTGTCCAAACGTCACAGAAGTTCTCCTGTATTCCTAGCGGGGCTACATTATATTCTGCATCACCGCTCGAACACAGATTGTAAATAAATGCAAATGATTGCGCCAGATAAAGAGCCGTAGCAATGTTAGATCCCAACGCTGATTTCATTTTGTTGATAATTCTTTTACTTATTGAATATAGAGTGAAATTTCTCAGCAACAGGTATTCATATAAAAGTTGAAACGTTTACAGGGAGCACAGCACCAACAGATTATAGAACGTAGTGGTCAGGTTAGTTCATTGAGTGTCTTAAAAGTTCTGTAATAATATATTTTTTCCATTGAGTTATCAGATCGTTTAACCCAACATTTTTTTTTTCCAAAGAAGTGTTATGTAAGAGACCTGCTCCAGTGCTTAGACATAATAGTTTTCGAAAGTTATACTGCTCCATGTAATTAAAAGACATATACATTGTTCACCATAAGTAAAAATACGGTAGCTAGATCGCCAACCGGAACTGTCACGAAATATTTTATTCAAGTTTACTTTGAATGTGTGCGCAGCAGTCCGTGATATGTGGCACTTAACAGCAAGTTAGTGATATAGTCGGAAGCTCAGACAAATCTATGACTATTAACTATCTATAAGATCACGTATACTTCTTCTCCCTACTTGTAAGTTCAAGGGGCTTTCAATTATTGCGCAAAAAAGCTGTGTGCCTGTGGTATTTGCGTCAGGAAGCAAAGTCCGCGTAGACTCGGCCACCTGTTGTGGTCGGGACGAGTCGTGTGTGACGGCAGCTGCAGTATCAGCGTCCTTGCCCGTCCTCGAGGCGCTCCACTTGTGTCTTAATTACTCCGATAGCGGACAAAGCCGCGAGGGGCACAGTGCAGTGCAGTATGGCGCTGATAGCGACGGCTAGTGCGCCGTAGTGTGGTCCGCGATCGTCAGCAACTGGCTGCTTTCACGCGCGTAGGTCGTCTGCCTTGTCAATACTTACAAAGTAGGACAGGGGACATAACTGAAACTAGTACTAAACGGACCACTCGTGAGGTTGCGATCCGCATCTCCAGCGCCATGTCAGTCTACGTCGGTTCCGTATACAGTGGGGCGACGAAAGGTATAGGATACCCCTTAATACCGTGTCAGATGTTTCGCCCGGCGTAGTGTAGCAACTCGACGTGGCGTGGATTCAACAAATCGCTCGAAGCCCCCTGCAGAAATAGAAATTCTGTCTCTATTGTAGCCCTTAATTCGGAAAGTGTTGCCGGAAGCCGGCGCGGTAACTCAGCGTGTTTGGTCAGAGGGTTAGCTGACCTCTGTAATAAAAAAAAAACTGAGTTAATGGATGAATGACGAACTGAAACGGGTGCCTTGCGACGTCTACCCCGAGCAGATACAACGAACAAACACGAACAAAATGAGACTTTAAGCCGGCACGGTAGCTCAGCGTGTTCGGTGAGAAGGCTGCGTGCTCTCTGTAATAAAAAAACTGAGTCAAAGAATCAACGATGAACTTGAACAGCTGTCTTGTGACGTCCGCCCAGTCCAAACGCAACGAACAAAATGAATAGCCAGCACGGTTGCTCAGCGTGTTCGGTCAGAGAGCCGGTTGGCCTCTGTAATAAAAAAACTGAGTGGAAGGATCAACAAAACGAACTTTAACGGATGTCACATGACGTCCGCAACAACCAAACAGAACGATCAACAACGAACAAAACGCAAAAAAAAAAAAAAAAAAAAAAAAAAAAAAAAAAAAAAAAAAAAAAAGTTGTCAGCGTGACACATTTCCGTCCTGCGGACCCGGGTTCGCTTCCCGGCAGGGTCGAAGATTTTCTCCGCTCAGGGACTGGGTGTTGTGTTGTCTTCATCATCATTTCATCCTCATCCGGCGTGTAGGTCGCCCAATGTGGCGTCGAATGTAACAAGACCTGCACCAAGGCGGCCGGACCGCCAATGACGCCAAACGCTCATTTCCATGTCGGGCGGTCTGGGTGGCCAAATAATTCGCTCGAACTGTCCAGGATGTTCTTCAGACCAATCGCGAACAACTGTGGCGCAGTGACATGAAGCATTACCACCTACAAAAATTCCATCATTGTTTGGGACCTTCTAGTCCATGAAGAGCTGCAAATGGTCTCCAAGTAACCGAAAATAGCCATTTGCAATCAATAATCAGTTCCAGCCCACGCTATAAAAGAGCCACCACCTGCTTGCACAGTGCCTTGTTGAGAACTTGGGTCCATGGCTTGGTGGGGCCTGTACCACATCCAAACCCTGCTGTCAGCTCTTACCAACTGAAATAACGACTCATCTAACCAGACCACGGTTTTCCAGTCGTCTAGGTTCCAACCGATATGGTCACCAGGCCAGGAGAGTCGCTGCGGGCGATGTCACGCTGTTATTGCAAAGGCACTCGCGTCCGACGTCTGCTGCCATAGCCCATTAACGTCAAATTTCGCTGCACTGTCGTAACGAATGCGTTCGTCGAACGTCCAGTAGATTTCTGCGGTTATTTCACGCAGTGTTGCTTGTATGTCAGCACTGACAACTCTGCGTAAACGCCACTGCTCTCGGTCGTTAAGTGAAGTACGTCGGCCATTGCGTTGGCCGCAGTGGGAGGTAATGCTTCAGTTTTGGTATTCTAGCCACACTTTTGACACTGTGGCTCAATAGTGAATTCCCTAACGATTTCCGAATTGGAGTGTCCCATGCGTCTAGCTCCAACTACCAATCCGCGTTTGAGGTCTTAATCCTCGTCGTGCGGCCGTAATCACGTCGGAAACCTTTTCAGAGGAATTACCCCACGACGACTGCTGCAGTCCACTCCTCCGCCGCCCCACACCGAACCTAGGGTTACTGTGCGGTTCGGCCCCCGGTGGACCCCCCCAGGTAACGTCTCACACCAGACGAGTGTAACCCCTATGTTTGCGTGGTAGAGTAATGGTGGTGTACGCGTACATGGAGAAATTGTTTGCGCAGCAATCGCCGACATAGTGCAACTGAGGCGGAATAAGGGGAACCAGCCCGCATTCGCCGAGGCAGATGGAAAACCGCCTAAAAACCATCCACAGACTGGCCGGTTCACCGGACCTCGACACAAATCCGCCGGACGGATTCGTGCCGGGGACCAGGCGCTCCTTCCCGCCCGGAAAGCCGTGCGTTAGACCGCACGGCGAACCGGGCGGGCTAGGAATTACTTTAGTACAAGTGACAGCTCCGTCAATGTACTTTCCTTTCATATCTTGTGTACGCGATACTAGGGCCACCTGTACATATGCATATCGCTATCCCACGACTTTTGCCACTTCAGTGTTTACTGGCGCCCTAAATGAGCTGGCACCCGCACTGTGAGGCACTTCTCCTCTTAACATTATGTAGTTTAGTTGGACGATACATCAGCTGTTCTTCTTCCTTGCCTTTTACCGTTTTTCTACTGAGTCGATATTGCCCTACGAGTTTTGGCGAAGTTAGTGACAGTGAATGACCAGATGCCGTTCCTGACACCGTCATGCCCCATCCTGGACGGGCACTTTGTAACCCATCTGTCTCCGTCCAGCGCAGTTCTCGTCTTGTCACGCCAAGCTAACCATATGAATTACCTCACCAGATGTCCGCAGCTCGTGGTCTTGCGGTAGCGTTCTCGCTTCTCGTGCACAGTGTCCCGGGTTCGATTCCCGGCGGGGTCAGGGATTTTCTCTGCCTCGTGATAACTGGGTGTTGTGTGTCTTTCATCATCATTTCATCATAATTGACTCGCAAGTCGCCGAAGTGGCGTCAGCTAAAAAGGACTTGCAATTTCAGCGGCCGAACCGCCCCCCCCACCCCCCACCCACACACACACATGGGGTCTCCCGGTCAACAATGCCGTACCATCATTTCATTTCACCTCACCACATATAGGCGAAATAGCCGCAAAATTCTATGTAAGTTTATTTTAGTTTTGAAAACGAGGGTCCATTCATAGTAAATGGTATAGAGATAAATAACGACTGTGCCGTAACTACATGCCCTTCAAACATGAACGTTAATGAGGTGCTTTCCATCAGACGTCAGGAATAGTTTTTGTTCACATCGTAGACTACTGGCAGCGTTCCTGTAGATGTAGCAGAACACCATGTTCCGTCACGTTGCGGTTTAAAAATAGCGGAAAGCTGTGCAGCTGCGGTGTAGCGTGGCGGACGGTCCGCGATCGCGCAGGCAGCGAAAGGTCGCGCGTGGAGCGGCCAGCCAGCCCGCAAGGTCGGCCGCCTTTGTGCGGGAACCAGGCCGCGGGCCGCGGGAAGTGATCCACGGGGACGCGTTCTGTGCGCCTGCGCTTCCCGCACCGGCAGTAAACACGGCATAGCACAGCACGCGAGCTGCGCCCTCTGACCGTACTTCCCTGACACCGCGACAGGGCAGCACGCTTAATTTCGGTGTCACTGAGCGAACACTCAACAGTTTTCTGACGCAACGATGCGGAATTGACGCGCCGCTGTCGGTTAACAAGCGTGAAATACCGGAGAAAAGGCATCGGATTTTCGTAGCGTGTTACTAAACGAGAGCCTTGCGAGATACACTGGTTTAAGCATGCGTATTGAAAAACAGGCAGAACACAGCGCTGCGGTCGGCAATGCCTATATAAGACAACACGTATCTGACGCAGTTGCTAGATCGGTTCTTGCTGCTACAATGGCAAGTTATCAAGGTTTAAGTGAGTTTGAACGTCGTGTTATAGTCGGCGCACGACAGATGGGACACAGTATCTCCGAGGTAGCGATGCAGTGGGCATTTTCGCGTACGACCATTTCGCGAGTGTACCGTGAATATTAGAAATCCGGTAAAATATCAAATCTCTGACATCGCTGCGGCAGGAAGAAGATCTTGCAAGAACGGGACCAACGACGACTAAAGAGAATCGTTCAACGTGATAGAGGCGCACATTGCTGGGCCATCAACAAGTGTCAGCGTGCCGACCACTCAATGAAACATCATCGATATGGGTTTCCGGAGCCGAAGGCCCACTCGTATACCCTTGATGAATGCACGACACAAAGCTTTACGCCGCGCCTTGGCCTGTCAGCAACGAAATTGCACTGTTGATGACTGGAAACATGTTGCCTGGTCGGACGATTGTCGTTTCAAATTGTACCGAGCTGACGTGTACCATGGAGACAACCTCATGTATCCGTGGACCCTGCATATCAGCAGAGCACACGCTGGCGGAGGCTCTGTTACGGTGTGGGACGTGTGAAGTTGGAGGCATATGAGACTCCTGAAAAGTCTAGATATGACTCTGACAGGTGACACGTACATAAGCGTCCTGTCTGAGCACTTGCATCCATTCGTGTCCATTGTGCATTCCGACGGACTTGGACAATTCCAGCATGGCAATGCGACAGCCCACACGTCGAGAATTGCTACAGAGTGGATCCAAGAATACCCTTCTGAGTTTAAACACTTCCGCTGGTCATCAATCTCCCCAGATATGAACATTACTGAGCATATCTGGGATCCCTTGCAACGTGGTGTTCAGAAGAGATCTCCACCCTCTCGTACCCTTACGGATTTATAAACAGCCCAGCAGGATTCATGGCGTCAGTTCCCTCCATCGCTACTTGAGACATTAGTCTGCCACGTCGTGTTGCGGCACTTCTGCGTGCTCGCGGGGGCCTTACACGATATTAGGCAGATTAAGCAGGTGTACAAGTTTTTTTTTTTTTTTTTTTTTTTTACTCTTCAGTGTAGATTTTTACGTCGCAAGTCAAACTGATTCAGACGCCACATTGGTACACAGCCTGCCGAATTTAATGTGCGGTGTTTTGCAGTTTCTGTGTTTGAATTTGCATGCTTTGAAAATGAGCTTCTTCAGAACACCGGCACTTAAATGTATGTAGAACGACGCGCTGTTTTCTATGCGGTTTGCTGGTACCAAATGTCGGGAAAGGTAGATTGGTGCTTCAAAATGCACTCTTAACTTAAGATATATCCATTGTGCTGTAAACCTTTCCATATGATTCATTCAACCAACCAGTTACGTACATCTCCACCAATTATTTAAGAACTGAAAACTTACTGTGAAGTTCTTCACGAGAAATCCACAAACAGCGAACTTGGTAAAGATCTAAACTCAAAATTTTGGTGTCCACGTTCGACACTTACTCAGTGAATTTGTTTGTTTAAACGTGCACACACAGAGAGAGAGAGAGAGAGAGAGAGAGAGAGAGAGAGAGAGAGAGAGAGAGAGGGTGGGTTACCAGTTGTTAGTTACCTACTTCCCTTGATGAGAAGGTAGATATCAACTACGACAGAACCTTTATAAAAAATCTTCTGGCAGAGACAAAATAGACAGAAAAATGACTTTCAATTTGTCCCCGCCAAACTTCGTTCTAGTCTGTGAGTCTGTGCATATCTACATCATCACTCAACGCGACATTTCGATAATATGTCGCTCTCTTGATGACAAGTTTCCGTAGACCGTCTTCTATCTGCCTTATAATGACTTCTGTTCGTACGTTAACATGAGAACATGAAAATAACACGTTAAAGTTAATTGATTCGACGTTGGGATAAAATGACAATAAGAAGACAGAATGTAAAAACTAACATTATAATTCACCTTAAATTATGTTTACGGACAAAACAAAAGAATGTCACGTTAGATGCAGAGTAAAACATCATCTAATTATCATACGTTAACTGTTACTGAGCAGAACAAATACAGAACAGCGTCTATGGAAAATTACTGTTCTGAGTTGTTATGGTACTAAGGGAAATGAGATGAAGAAATAATTTCTACTTTTTAATTTCTTATATCTTCCATGTCAGATGTATAACTGTTGCTACCGGATTCTTATTACGTGAACTTGCTTCTTGATTTGTAACAACTTGGGTTTCGAACCAGTGAAATGAAAGACGTAGCTTGAAGACCCTTCCAAGGATACTTACTGATGCGGATAAAAATAAAGAATACTTGAACACGTGATTAAATAATATCTGGAACGTGACATAACTCGGGATAAAAGTATAGAATAGGAATCTGCACACCCAGCTTCAATGAGGTCTTGCGCTGAGAAAATATTATGATAAAAAATCCATACATTCAGAAAAAAACGTGCAATTCTACGCATAAACAATGGCACTGTCGAATATTGGCTGAGGAATACTGACGAATGCAAGAACTTTAAATGAGTGCAGTTAGAGTTAACGTATAGTAAAAAGCGCTTTCCCGCGAGGTTAGCTCTAGAAGAGAACAGGACAGGCATGTTGCTGGACGGGTCTACTTCCTCCCACGGTCGACCGCTAGAGCAACGGTGGTGTACGAGCCGCGAATTCCAGGCGCGGCGACGCGGCGGTTTCGCGAAAGCCAGGTGCTGATCTAAATCGCTAAGGACGGTATGAGACAACGAAACTTCTCAACACATTATGATTGTGTGGTGCACAAGGACTCCAATCAAGGTCCAAGGAAGGTTGATAACAGCACATGCTCCTCTGCAGAACGGGAGGCGTCTTCGGCTGTCTTGCTTCTGGCAGCATCATACGGAGTTGCCCACACAGTTACTCCGTACTATTCCGACTGCTGCGTCTCTGGGTTTTGCTTACCGCCTGCCGTTTTACTCTTACCTGGCGCGTTTCATCTGCCCTCGATAGACGACGAAGTATATTTTGATAGGTCTACTTAAATAATCGAATGTCACGTCTAGAGTATAATGATGTTTGCACATACATCCTGTGCAGCGTAGGTGATTAATCGATATGTACATACGTACTCCGCAAGTTAACGTACTGTGCATGACAGAGGTACCCTGTATCTCTCCCTTTCCTTCTTCGTACGAGCCTTAAATTTTCTTATCTTGCCTTCGCGGTCCTTGCACGAAAGGCATGTTGGAAGTAGTAGAATCGTTCTGCAGTAAGATTCAAATGCCGGTTCTCTAAATTTTTTAGTAGTATTTCGCGAAAAGAAAGTCATCTTCCCTCCAGGGATTCCCATTTGCGAGCACTCCTTAATACTCGCATGCAAAAAATCCACCAGCTCGTCTCTGAATCGCTGCGATGTCTTTCTCTAATCCTACCTAGCTGACATCCCAAACACGGGCTGTACTCACGAATGGGTCTCACTAGTGTTCAATACGCGGTGCCGTATATGAAAAAGCTGCGCTGTCCTAAAGTTCTCCCATTAAATCGAAGTCGACCATTCGCCTTGCCTCCTATCTACCTCACGTGTTCTTCCATTTCAAATCGCTCTGCAACATTACGTCTTGATGATTAATTAATGTGACTGTTTCAATCAGTACACTACCAATACTGCACTTGAACATTAAATGATTGTTTTTTCCCACTAATCTGCATTAACTTACATTTTTCTACGTTCAGATCAGGATGCCATTCGTCGTAGCAGATAGAAATTCTATTCAAATGGTTCAAAGCACTATGGGACTTGACATTTGAGGTCAGCAGTCCCCTAGACCTAGAACTACTTAAACCTAACTAAACTAAGGACATCGCACACATCCATGCCCGAGGCAGGATTCGAACCTGCGACCATAGCAGCAGCGCGGTCCGGACTGAAGCGCCTAGAACCGCTCGGCCACAGCGGCCGGCAGAAATTCTGTATAAGTCATCCTAAAGTCACTCAACGGCGACACTTTACCGTACACTGCAGCTTCATCAGCAAACATAAAGCATGTCCTATATTTTAGATGGTGAAAAATCCCTTACACTTCTCCATAGCATATCGCGTGGAGCGACAGATTGAGATTTGTACTTTTATTCGCGTAGTCATACGCGGGGAACATGGGGAGAACAGGGGGTATGGCACGATTTAAAGAAAAAAAAAAGTTGTACACGTTACAGAACTAAGTCCGAACTCTCTCTTTCAAAACAACTGCAAAATAACAATATAAAATAGGGAATGGGTTCGCAGTGGGCGCTGAATAACGTGGTTCAATTGTCGGCAACGTCACACGCACATTCCACAAGGCTTTTGTTCCGTTTCCTCTTACACAAAGTGTTTTCCCCATTATATCTGCAATTCGCATTCATTTCATGTGAACAGCGGGAGGCAAAAACTAGTGCCTCACAGCTGCGAAGAATCCGCCACGTTGCCGTTTGCTGCGTGTGGGCGGCGGCGTCTTCTACCGCAAAGGGGGAACTTTCACTCGCAAACGCCCCTGGCTGGTCGGACCGGAACAGCGGAAATTCCGATGTGTATCTGATACGCCGCCACGGCTCAACTTTCTCACGTAACACGACACCTTCCTCCGCACGACATCTGATATTAGGCGAAATACTTTTACAACTCGTCCGCTTCTCTCCGTGTCCGCGTCGACTACGTCCGCATCCCGCAGAAACGACGTCTGGAAAACGGTGCAACAGCTTCAAACCTGCGGAGAGTGGAACTTTATGTCGGGACGGCTGTCGCTAGTGGCGGGCTCGAGTGTGCTGGCTCGTTTTGTAAAACTGTTGGCGAACTGGTTCCGAAATGCAGATGAGGGCGGACCTTTGTCCATTTCGGGCGCGGCAGAATGCCGGCTGGGTCCCAGAATACCCGCACCACAAAAGGACTGCTGCCCTCGCAGACGCAAATAAACAGCATTCAGTATGCCGAGAGCACTGCGGCGGCGGCGGCGGCTGCAGCTTTGGTCAGCAGGCTCTGACGGATGACGCTTTCAGTTTGATACTCAGTAACTTTTACTAACATTTTTTGTTCCTTTTACTGGCCAGCAGATATTCGGAAGAACCAGCGATAATATTCGACCTGCGACATTCCTAGGTGAAGAATAGTGACGAAGCGTCAAAAATAATAAAGGAGAGAGCAAAACTTGACATCACATGCGAAGTAGACACGGCGATCTGTATTATTTATTACAAAATTAATATGGTTCAAATGGCTCTGAGCACTATGGGACTTAACTTCTGAGGTCATCAGTCCCCTAGAACTTAGAACTACTTAAACCTAACTAACCTAAGGACATCATCCACATCCCTGCACGAGGCAGGATTCGAACCTGCGACCGCAGCGATCGCGCGGCTCCGGACTGTAGTGCTTAGAACCGCAAGTCACTCCGGCCGGCACAAAATTAATAGTCTTGATCGCAGTATACTCCCGTAGCAACTATATAACCTGTTTCGGTTGACAGCAACGATCTTCAGATCGTACTTGCACTGTAATTGGTCCCGGAGACATCAGGCAGTGTAAAATACGACTCTACCGTCACTATGAGTAATTTGTCGAAGCATCGTAAATCTGACCGGAGTGTCTCCGTCAGCGTATAAAGAAAGGAGGAGTCAGGGATATGTGTGCGAATGCACCTAGATGAACTGTCATTGTTACGTTGAGAAGTTCAGGAAGCTTAACACATCAAAACTCAAGACGGTATATTCTATCGACTTTAACAGTGGAAAAGGCAGGACACTAAACATATATGCTTAACACATCCTAGGTTTTGCCCTGAAGAGATCCCTGAGATTCAGGCAAGACAAGGAAAGAAACATTATACTCCAACAGTAAGGGCACAATCCTAAATTTTTAGAAATTGGTTCAAATGGCTCTAAGCACTATGGAACTTAACATCTGAGGTCATCAGTCCCCTAGACTTAGAACTACATAAACCTAACCAACCTAAGGACATCACACGCATACATGCCCGAGGCAGGATTCGAACCTCCGATCGTAGCAGCAGCGCGGTTCCGGACTGAGGCGCCTATAACCACTCGGCCACAGCGACCGGCTAATTTTTAGAACACCAGGCTCGGTACCTCATTTCCCTGCAGGTCTGTACGCTGATGTAGCCGTCAGTCAAACGGCACGCCTCATTATTTTATGTCTCAAGCATATTTCAACCCACCATATGCACCCTGTCGCTAGCATTACACCTACTGATATAAGGAAAGAGTTGCAGTGGAGTAAAAAAAATAACACTGTACGATCATCAACGCTCAGAGTCCGTATTTGGCATTTTTTTTAAAAAGCAAGGATAACTTATCTGAATGGAAACCACTTCAGAAATTAAGAGCTGTGAATCAGTCGACCCACTAAAGAGTCGAAATGTTTTATTGCGTGACGATCGCTAATTATTATAAAATGTTAACGTGTCAAATTTTTATAACAGCCCTGTGTGATTGACAATGCACGGTCGTTGCTTGCTTTTTGCTTTTGACGTTGTCTAGTGCAATATTCATTTTAAGGTATTTAATATTTCAGGGTAATATAGACAAATTTACACGTGTGTCAGTAAGTGTGGTACAAGTGAATGCTGAAAAGTAATGCTTCCAAATTATTATATGAAAATTCTTAAACCTTTTCATATAAATTAACCGTTATTAATACAATACATCTTCATTCTTCATGTCTATATAGCCTGTAACACGGCGGTGTGTAACGTAAGATTGTCGGTGCGTGAGAAAGAGCTTGCTTAACTGAGTTTCAAATTCGAAGAGTTCGTCTACACATGGAGCACCACCGGCTTCAGCATGACAACGGCATATCACACCCGAGCGCTGGTACATCTGCAACAATCCCTCAACTTGGGTTCACTTTTACCGGTTATCCTCCATACAGTCCTGACTAGCCCCAATCCGATTTTCCTCTCCAAAACTTAAAGAACACCTTCGATCACTTCACTTTGACAACGGTGAACCAGTTCAAGCGGAGTTGAGGTTGTGGCTCCGTCAACAAAGGCAGACATTCCACAGTGACGGTACGAACAAACTGGTCTCTGGTTGTAAGGAAGATTGGATTTAACGTCAATATAGAGGTCATCGGAGATGGAGCACCAGCTCGGATTGTGTCAAGGATGGGGAAAGAAATCGGCCATGCCTTTTCGAAGGAAACACCCCGGCATTTGCCTGGAGCGATTAAAGGAAATCACAGAAAAGCTAAATCTGAGAGGTCGAACACGGGTTTGAACCGTCATCCTCCCGAATGCGAGTGCAGTGCTCTCTCGTTGGGAAGAATATGTTCTTCGCCAGGGTGGCTACGTTGGCAAATAAATTTATAGACATGAGGAATAAAGATGCAGACTTGTTTAGTTTAAAAAGCTTTTAGAGGTTTCACATAAAAAAATTGGGAGGTATTACTTTTCAGCAAGCCCTCGTAATATGAATAATGATTTGTGTTAACTTATTTTATAGAAATAAATGATGGGATAATTTGATCCCGAAACATTCTGCGCTAAATAAAGTACACATTTTCGACAACTGGTGCGAAATATTTTCGGTACTGATTCGTAAAACTATTTTACGACGGCTTCACAACAGCTAATCATATTATGTCGGTCGTTACGAACCTCAGCGTGCGCCTAAGAAATGCTAATCAATTTACAAACGACGAGAGTGGTAATGCTACCGAACAGTGAACGGAGGGCTTGTAATACGAGCACAAAAAAATAAAGATATTTTAGGAATTTTAATCCGTCGTAGTATTTAAGTCGACCCGAGTCTGCAGTGTGTCACACGCATGCGTCATTAGGATATACCGTAGGAGCCATCCCGTCTTAGGCAGCGAGGGCGGATCGCCAGTGGGGGTAGGTGAGCGGCTGTCTAGGCTCTCGGGGTGAACAACCCCGCGGCGGCGTCATTCATGTGGCAGCTCGGCTCGGCACCCGACACCGCGGTTACCAACCCCGGCGACCGCAGCCACTGTCGGGTGTCGGGTGACGGCTGCAGGGATAGCCCAGCCCTTCTGAGCACCAGCAGGCCATTCATCCGGGGACGTCGGGAGGGCCTTCCGGAAAAAAATATAAGAAAAAAAAATCCGACCCGCTGCCGTTCGGTAGCGCCTCTGATATGATGAGTCAGTTCCTATGAACGGAGCTGGAAAATTACTGCCTGAGGCGCAAACAACTCAATATCGATGCATTACTGGAGTCTGTCCATCACCAGAAACGAAATTTGGACGATGACGTTTGTATCAGTGTCAAATCAACATGTAACGTCATTATAAGGCGTTTACGAATATGGCATGTTGCTCTTGCTCGTATTTACTACGACGGTGGTTACGTATTAAAATGACGGATATACACCTGTATACACGTACAATGTGTGACCGTGTGAATTTACGAATGTAGGAGTACACACTTGAAAACGAAAAACTGCCGAAATTAGCTGATTGTGTTATAAATGACAGTGATCACGTAACAGCTAGCGCTGAAAATGGAATTGTATTCCAGGAGAGTCTGATGGAACCATCTGACAGGGAGAGACGGTGCTGTGTTTGAGACACTGGACTCCAATTCGAGGAGACAGCCGTTCAATCCCTGTCCGGACATCCAGATTTAAGCTTGCCGTGGTTTTCAATAAATTGCGTACGGTAAATGTCGGGCTAGTGTCTATTTAGTACTAGCCACACCCATTTGGTGATCCTAAGTTTATTTCATCACAATTTTATATCGCTGTTTTTATAACAAGTATTTTAAAGAAGTGATTTCTGCATGAGGTAGTATTGATCAAAACTAGATGAAAATATCCGATAATGATACGCCCGGAAACCAATACATGTAGAGAAATGGGCTGTTGAATCCTCGAGGAAAAATGGGGATGACACAATAGGACCGCTTCAGTGACGATGACAGACTCAAAGGGCCATATATTATAACCAACAGATTAACAGGTAATATCGTTGCGACTTCTCTGTACAGGGTGTTTGAAAAAATGTCACATATTCCTACAGGATGTAGTACTGGTCAAAACTAGGGGAAAAGTTCCGACAATGATATGTCCGGGAAACAGTACGTATTGAGATATGCATGTGGTTTAGACGCATCCTGACACATCCTTCCGCCTCTCTTCGCAGTGTATCACGCATTCTTTCAAACACACGCGGCTCCATTCAGACTGAGTCATATGTGTTGGTCACACGCTCCCTGTTTGTGTAATAATTATCAAAATTATTTTCAAAGGGTTCAGCTAACTGGTAAATGTACTCACATGATGTGATTAAAATCCCCAGTCTTTACAATCAGCTCGACTACTATTTTTGGTTATTATTCTTAACGTCCCTTTTCTGTAGTTTAAAAACTGCTTTCTTATTTTGCGCGTTAGTTCCCCAGAAAACAATTCCATAGCTATAAATTAAGGGTACATATGAACAGTAACTAGAAGGCACTGGCTGCTACAGATTAATGACAGGATTCTAAGGGTATTACATGCTGATGACGTCCCGTTGACACTTAACTCCGCCCGAACAGGCCATGAAGGCCCAAGGGTACCGACCGGCCGCCGTGTCATCCTCATCCCACAGGCGTCACTGGATGCGGATATGGAGGGGCATGTGGTCAGCACACCGCTCTCCCGGCCGTATGTCAGTTTCCGAGACCGGAGCCGCTACTTCTCAATCAAGTAGCTCCGCAGTTTGCCTCATAAGGACTGAATGCACCCCGCTTGCCGACAGCGCTCGGCAGACCGGATGGTTACCATCCAAGTGCTAGCCCAGCCCGACAGCGCTTAACTTCGGTGATCTGACGGGAACCGGTATTACTACTGCGGCAAGGCCGTTGGCCTGTGTGTTGACACAACTTCATTGAAAACCAGTATTCATTCCTATAAATTTCATGTTTCACATTTCAGTCGTTAGAGTTCTGTTGCAGCCAGACGAGCCAGCTTTCGACCAGCCACAACTGTTTGCCTTTTGATTTCTACCACAGAAGTACTGGATAATTTAAAATTGTCACTGCCTAGCAAAGCATCAAATGATGCACTAATTACCAAACTGTTCTGTTGAGGTGCTAGGTTCAACGTTTACTAAAGCACAAGTTCATCAGAAACTTTAACAACTCGTTGGTCCTATGATTTAGACTCCTTCCGATGAGTTCACGAACTGGGGAGAGCTCTTGGATGCTCGACACTATATTGACCTCAGCGTGAGGGCGCTGCTGTGCCAAAGGGAGGGCGTGTCTTCAAGAGTTGCGGATGGATGGCAGGGAGCCCTCGCTAATGTCTGTGGTATCGATTCACATTGCCGACTTAGGAGTGGCACCACGATCTCTGGAATACTGTAAGCTTCTTTGGGGGTTTATATTGCTTTCTCTCCAATTAGTTATATTGTTTTGGTAGCGAGAATTTTTTCTACACACATTGCGCCGATGACATTGTAATTCAGTCAGAGACAGCAAAGCACTTCGGAGAGCAGTTGAATGGAATGGACAGTGTCTTGAAAGGAGGTTATAAGATGAACGTCAACAAAAGCATAACGAGGATAATGGAATGTAGTCGAATTAAGTCGGGTGATGCGGAGGGAATTAGATTAGGAAATGAGGCACTTAATGTAGTAAAGGAGTTTTGCTATTTGGGGAGCAAAATAACTGATGATGGTCGAAGTAGAGAGGATATAAAATGTAGACTGGCAATGCCAAGGAAAGCGTTTCTGAAGAAGAGAAATTTGTTAACATCGAGTATAGATTTAAGTGTCAGGAAGTCGTTTCTGAAAGTACTTGTATGGAGTGTAGCCATGTATGGAAGTGAAACATGGACGATAAATAGTTCGGACAAGAAGAGAATAGAAGCTTTCGAAATGTGGTGCTACAGAAGAGTGCTGAAGATTAGATGGGTAGATCGCATAACTAATGAGGAGGTATTGAATAGAATTGGGGAGAAGAGGAGTTTGTGGCACAACTTGACTAGAAGAAGGGATCGGTTGGTAGGACATGTTATGAGACATAGAGGGATCACCAATTTAGTACTGGAGGGCAGCGTGGACGGTAAAAATTACAGAGGGAGACCAAGAAATGAATACACTAAGTAGATTCAGAAGGTTGCAGTAGGTACTGGGAGATGAAGAAGCTTACACAGAATAGAGTAGCATGGAGAGTTGCATCAAAACGGTCACAGGAGTGAAGACCACAACAAAAACAACAACACTAGTGTCAAACCCATTGACATTTGGCAGGATCATGACTGATCCTAATATATGATAGGCTGTAGTCCAAAATAGTTCATTTATTTTTAACAGTCACTTTAGATGCACTTAGCCACTAGGGTCAGGATCCCGCTCTGTTGGAGTGTCTACTGTTTGCGCCCACTGGGCCCGAGGAGAACCCACCGCCGGAAAGAGGAGTCCCGTTGCGAGGTTCGGCGGCAGGACTCGTGGCGCGCCTGTACAGGAAATGCCTGCCGCTGCCTGACTGACTCACGCAACCCCCCCAGTCCTCCGCCCACGCCTCACCTCGCCTCGCGCGGACGCGCTGGCCACGCAAGGACCGCTGCGTGACGCACGCCAGGGACCTACGAATCCGGCTGGCAAGCTCCAGAACTGATCACAGGGAGCGTAGGTCCTGCGATGGGTAGCTCGGTGTCCTGGGAATTGCGACCTACGAAGTCTGTGCCCAGAAAACGCCGAGGAGAGGTCGACTATTGTCCCTGTCCTGACACCACAACTTGCTCGACGTCACGTGCTGATGAACGTTCTCCCGCGATTCTAAAGGGAAGTTCCACGGCGTTAGGTCCACGATAAGCAACTGGTAAACTCTATACAGTTCGTGTTCCAATGGCATTTTGCTCTGATACAGGGTGACGCAGCTGCGCCTACCAATGAGTTTTACGTAACTTTCAATGCCCGTAAATACCACTTGCAAATTTTCATGCTCTAGCGCTCGTTACGCGCTATTAGTCCTACAGAAAAAAAATGAACAGGATCTTCTTGTAGGAAATGTAATGTAGTTAAATTTTGTGTTGCGGTACGTTTTCGCTACAGGCCGTAGTTTTCGAATTATTCAAGAAAAACATTAAAAAAGTTACCTTCTATCGCGTTTTTCTTGAATAACTCGAATACTGTGGCCTCTAGCGAAAACATATGCCAGTATAAAATTTAACTACATTAAATTTCCTACAAAAAGCCGCTGTCTATTCTTTAAGACTGTTCTTTTTGTGGTCTTCAGTCCAGAGAGTGGTTTGATGCAGCTCTCCATACTACTCTATCCTGTGCAAGCTTCTTCATCTGCCAGTACCTACTGCTACCTACATCCTTCTGAATCTGTTTAGTGTATTCATCTCTTGGTCTCCCTCTACGATTTTTACCATCCAATACTAAACTGGTGATTCCTTGATGCCTCAGAATAAGTCCTACCAATCGATCCCTTCTTCTAGTCAAGTTGTGCCACAAATTTCTCTTCTCCCCAATTCTATTCAATACCTCCTCATTAGTTATGTGATCTACCCATCTTATCTTCAGCACCCTTCTGTCGCACCACATTTCGAAAGCTTCTATTCTTTTTTTGTCTAAACTATTTATCATCCACGTTTCACTTCCATACATGGCTACACTTCATACAAATACTTTCAGAAAAGACTTCCTGACACTTAAATCTATACTCGATGTTAACAAATTTCTCTTCATCAGACACGCTTTCCTTACTATTGCCAGTCTACATTTTATATCCTCTCTACTTCGACCATCATTAGTTATTTTGCTCCCCAAACAGCAAAACTCATTTTTTTGAGTTAGTGAGCGAGAGTATATGAAAACCTGGTGTGGGGGTATTGAAAGTGCTGCGGGTTGCATAAAAGCTATCGGTAGGGACGACTGTATCACTTCATGTAATGGAAAAGAAGCGGGAATTGTGCTGTAGAATATTCAGAGCAACTGAGGTTCGATGCAAAATGAGTTATCTACGTTGTGGCTAACAACTTACTAACACTCTAATTTCGCTTATGTACGAGCTCAGACCAAATGATGCAAGGAAACACAGCAAGTCTCTTTTCCTTCAGCATTATGTCACAAGAATTTTAATTTCCCTTGATTTTTAGACTGTACTCAGCGTTGCAAGCGTTTGAAATGTTACTTAACGCCTTCTTTCTATTGTTGCAGGTAATTATCAACCACCTCCTTTCGTACGAGAACGACTGGGTGAGTAAGTACACGGCATTTTCTATATTACACTGCTACGCCACTCATCCATACCCTCAACTATATTTCAGAATTCTCGTCTGTCCTGCACTTATCCCGTAATGGTGTAGTGTTAAATGTTTTACGTCCCAACACTACAACAAATAACTACAGGCGACTGCAAATTTTTGCCCCCGCCTTCTCCTTGCTACACGGAGTTGTCCTTTGTGTTCACGGAACAACTTAAATGGACTTACGTACACCCAGACTCACTCGTCAAATACGAAAAATATACCTTTGTAGGATATAGAAACCTTTCACATAAATCACAATGTGTTTGTAATGAATGCTGTGACTGTTTCGAGATTTGAATGGGCTGTTTAAAACTATCTATTTACATTATGAGTAAATTCTTTGGAAGAATGTGTATAAAGAAGACTTTATTGCATACTGAGCAAAAACTGAATAAGGTTCCGCTGTTTCAAAGGCACTGGCCTTGAGTTTAAAGCAACCCCACGAAAAGGAGTCACATGTGTTCATATCCGGAGAATATGGCGGCCAATCGAGGCCAATGCCAGTGGGCTCGGGGTACCCCAGAGCCAGAATGCGGTCCCCAGAGTGCTCCTCCAGAGCATCAAACACACTCCTGCTAAGGTCGAGCTTCCTCTTGCGTGAATTGGATAATAGGGATGACATCATCTTCCAAAGCCTTCCCGTTCCGTTCGGTAGTCACAGTGCCAGCAAGGAATATCGAACTGATTATTCCGTGACTGGACATTGCATATCAACAAAGTCACCAATTGAGGGTGAAAAGACATCTCGATAGCAAAATGCGAATTTTCAGTCCCCCCAAATGCGCTAATTTTGCGTATTGATGAACTCATCCATATGGAAGTGAGCTTTGTCGCTAAACCAAACCATACAATTCCCATCATCTCCCGCAGCCAACAGTGCAGTTTCAACGTCCAACACAGACCGTACAGAAGTTATGACGATTTTATTTAATATATATTCAGTAACTGTCACCCGTATCTAGAGACATTTCAGATCAAAGGTAACACGTCCATGTGTTGGGATCGTTTTCCTTTGTTGGTACACGTTAATTCTATGAAAGATGCAAAGATGCTTTTATTAGATTTAGTCTGTCGTGTGAAGGACTGCTAAGTTTATACAGAATGTAAATTAGTTTTCCTCGAGTGAACTTATTTTAATGCAAAGTCATCTGATGATGGAGACGTGGCCTTGGAACGCATGGTGTCAATGCAAGGAAGTAAAAATATAGCTAACACATAGAGCGAGCCGTAAGCGTGGAAGTGTCGGCTGCAGCGCGGTGTGGCGTGGCGCACGTGTCGGCCAACGGGCACACGTGGGGAGCGAGCGGATCGCAGCCTCCGCCGCGTCTGTGGGAAGCTGGAGATTAGCGCCAGGGGGGCTGCGCTGGCGTGTTGTGTTGTGCTGTGTTTATCGGGGGAGCGGGCGCGGGCGTTGAGGTAGGGGGAGCCCCGGTCCCAGCGCTTTCACCCTCGCCTCGCCTTGCCTCGCGACCACCGTAGTGCCGCGGAAATTAAGAGAAAGCCAACAAATATCTGGCGGAGAGCGCGGCTGCACCGGCACCGCCACTCTTAATGCCTCTCGCTTCTCCGTATCCCCCGCTGCCCGGAGATTACATTTCTGCGCTCCGGGCCAGTCTGCTTCCTCTGGCGTAGAGTCCTTCATACCCCCGCAAATATGTTGCGCTGTTCGCCGTTCCCGGAAAAGTGCCGTCATTCAGCCACCGGCGATCTAAACGACTGCAGTGAAAGTCTCCGCTGTTATTCCTTCGCACAGCGCAGCCTCTTGTCATCGGAAGGGGAACACCTCTCTCGTTTGTCTTTTCGGTGAACTACGTTTGCCCGTTCGGTGCTTTGTCGCATTAGCAGCAATGTCGACTTTCGTCGCTGTCTCTTGATCCAGTAATTTCCATCCTGTGTGATCTTCTGCATTACACTCCTGTCATATATATTGCGCATGGTGATCTAGCGCGTGCCTAGAAACCGCGAGGTCGATGAATCGAATACCGTCAACGATGTGAGGAGTCGCCAGAACGACAATGTGTCTGGGTTCCGAGTTAAACGTAGGTCCCCTTTTCCCGACAGCATAACTGCGGGCCGCGCGCGATTAGCCAAGCGGTCTTAGGCGCTGCAGTCATGGACTGTGCGGCTGGTCCCGGCGGAGATTCGAGTCCTGCCTCGGGCATGGGTGTGTGTGTTTGTCCTTAGGATAATTTAGGTTAAGTAGTGTGTAAGCTTAGGGACTGAGGACCTTAGCAGTTAAGTGCCATAAGATTTCACACACATTCTGAGCGTTTTTGACAACTGCGGTACGTTGGGAACACACAAGACGCCAAAGTGGCCTCCAATTTTTCTCTCTGACTATCCGCCACAAACTGATGAAAGGAAAAACGTCTATCACGTACTACATTTCTCGCTCTTCGTGCAGTAAGACTTCAGCTTCTGGCAAAGCGTTTAAGTTCAGTACTTCTTTCCTGCTAACTCCATTCGTAAAACATTTTGCAGACAGTCTCCCCAGGTACGATGTGCTTGTAAAATGACATCATTGTACTGTACGTAGTTCAGGTTCGACACTGACAGCACGTAGTGGCTTCCAACGAACTTAAAACCACAATTTCAAATTTTTTAGAAACATGTGCTGAATGTCAAGTATTTAGCACATTAACTCATTTGTCAGTCCGCAGCTCGTGGTGTTGCGGTAGCGTTCTCGCTTCCCGCGCACGGGGTCCCGGGTTCGATTCCCGGCGGGGTCAGGGATTTTTCCCTGCCTCGAGATGACTAGTGTTACAAAATTTTGAAAAACACACCCTCAGTCGCGAACACAATTAATTTGTAATATAGGTTTCGGCGTCACAAGGAACACCTTCTTCGGACAAAATTAAAACTAAATGTTACAGCATAACGTACCAAAAAATACGAAAGCTGCGGTCATACCTGACAGCGTCATATAGTCAGAATTAAAATAAAATGCAACAGAGGTGCAAGCCACTAGAGGCTGCCAGGCGCCCTTGGCTACAGTCGAGACAAAACAGAGTACTGTAGCAGAGAACACATGGCAGCCCCTAGTGGCTTGCACCTCTGTTGCATTTTATTTTAATTCTGACTATCTGACGCTGTCAGGTATGACCGCAGCTTTCGTATTTTTTGGTACGTTATGCTGTAACATTTAGTTTTAATTTTGTCCGAAGAAGGTGTCCCTTGTGACACCGAAACCTAGGTCACAAATTAATTGTGTTCGCGACTGAGGGCTGTGTTTTTCAAAATTTTGTATTATACAACAGTCGCTGATTGACAGCCATGTTAAAAACCTTAAGATTTTTGCCTGCCCGGGTTTCTAAGGCTGTATCTAAGTATAATGACTAGGTGTTGTTGTGTCGTCTTCGTCATCATTTCATCCCCCTGACGGTCGGAGGAAGGCAATGGCAAACCACCTCCGCTAGGACCTTGCCTAGTAGGCGGTGCAGGTCTCCCGCATCGTCCCCTACACTCCTCGGAGTATGGGACCTCATCATCACTCATTTATCAAGTGATGAACCGTTTTATACATGAGAGTTCAATTCTTCCAAGAGTAGGTGGATGGTGGAGGAGAAGGGGGAGGAAGGAAAGGTTAGGATTTACCGATCGATTGACGACAAGGTCATCACAGACGGTTCATCTGCGCATGTCGATGTGCATGTTCCGTTGGAACGTAACCAACAATCAAATAGACAGTGACAGAACCAGCGATATCCCATGGATGTCAAAACCATCAGATATCTATAAAAATGTATAATAATGAATTCCATTTAATAAATACCTTTAAAATCAGAAATAATGTGCCAAAATTACGTACCACTTACTTACAGATAATGTGATGATAGAAATTCATCCGAAATAACATAAAAGAAACCAGACTTAGCTCTGTACTTGGAAATAGAAAATATAATTATACAGTATCCATAAAAGAAATTTACTAAGCATTGGGCCGAGCAGAAAATAAAAACTGGGTAAAATATTGTTTCTTACAGTCCTCTTGCGAACAGGACGAGGAAAAGAATGTGGGAACGTACTGAAGTGCGTGAATGAAAGTATAGCGAGTATTGTAGCAATCGGAGCCTGGGCGCTTTGCAAGGAGAGGTCCTAACCACGCAGAGGTGGCACAAAGCGGCAACAAAAGGCCATCGAGCCCGCGTCTGCGCTTCGCACGAGTGACCGCGTGGCGGCGCTGGCGGCGGCCAGGAACTGGGTCGCAAACGGGACCCGGCGGGTCGCCGTCTTCCCACAGGCTCCGCGGTCGACTTCGAGGTATCGATCAACTCGCCGGAGCCCGCCCGCGCAGAAGAATTTTACTCTGGTATCCACCGATGGACTACACTGTTATTTGTTTTTGCCTACATCCCCATCGTTACGATTTACCAATCTATTGCATGGCTCATTACTATGCTTTCCTGTTTGTAGGAAAGTGATGTTTGATCTGATATTTTCTGTTAACTTGCGTCCGAAGTCCTGCGGTGTTTTAGAAATGAGAACATGTATTTATTTATCATCGTGATTTCGGCTGCTGTGCCATATTCAAGTAACAGCTCACTATACAGTATGTAGGCACATATCCTTATTCTTAAGAAGAGAATATCGTCTTCATGTCAAGCATGTTAACATTTCACGTGCGTAAAAGAAAAGGTGTCTTTGTCATTTGTATAAAACGGCGTATCACTTAATACAATGATTGCTATCGAAATCATGTCTCACTTCACACAATCCCAGTGTGTATATCCGGTGAAATAACAGATACGGGTACCTCATTCCTTGCTGCTTCAAATCTGTCAGTTCATCAAACACAGTAGCTGGCAGTTGGTGGGGTGCCAGTCTCTCAGCAACCAATGTCCAGATTCTGCTAGTGGGTGAGAAATGTGGACAACGGGCTGACCATGATAGCAGGCGAACACCCTCAGTATCGATGTAGGTCAGGAAAGCAAAAAACGACATGTGGTCTTGCATTATCTTGTTGAATGTTAACGCCACGGAGACCTGGAAGATAGGGTGTTGCAACCGGCCTTCGCGTAACCCCACGGAGACCTGGAAGATAGGGTGCTGCAGCCGGCCTTCGCACATCCGGTAAGTAAAGGGTTTTGTTCAAATTAGCGGTCATGCAAAAGCGTGTGATAGCGTTGTGTACTCAACAGCACTACACACCATCAGCTTGCCCCGAACGACGATGGCAAATGCAAAATGTCAACTTTCATTCACCTCAGATCTTCCTCACGCAGATAGGTCCACAGCGATGCTGCACGCAGAACCATTAAGAAGACTACCATGTCCAATTTTGTCGTTGGGCGCATCACTGTTGGGCATATATGTGTGCTGCCGCGTCTAGGGAAGCCGCAACAATGGTCGTCTTGGGCTCCAGACGTCTTAGCTCTGCCCATTTAGTCAGTAGTCTTACTGCAAAAAAAGTCAATTTCCTTAATTAGATTACGTGACGTAACTGTTAGATCCTGCACTGTCGAGCGGCTAATCTGTCCCCTCTCGGGCGATAGATGCGCGGGGTCGGTTGAGACCTTGGAGAGCTTGTCATTTTCAGTTATGCACGACAGTAATGGGATCCAAACAAACGCGAGTAGGATTATCACGGGACCATAAAATATGGCCTTGACATGTCACGATTCTGCCGCTGTCGGATTGCGGAACATTATGGTACAAGTTCCACATTCTTACGTGCGGCAGAACACGAGCCTCTCACGAACAAAGGTCAATGGACGCTGTTTCTGAGTGACAAACCCACTGCGTTATCATTCTTTATATAGGGTGATTCGGCTGTTCCTAACTATGGGTTTTATGCAACCTGCAATGCCTTCCAAAAAGACACGGTAGATTTTCGTTTTCTCTCGCTCGCTACAAGCAAACTATTAGTGCTACAGAATAATGAACAGGCCTCTTTTCTAGGAAATTTAATGTACTTAAATTTTATAATGAGATACGTTCTCCCTGGAGTCCACGGTTTTCGTGTTACTCAAGAAAAACGCGCTAGAAGGTCGCTTTTGTACGTTTTTCTTGAATAATTCGAAAACTACGTCTTATAGCCACATTGTATCCCAGTACGAAATTCAACTACATTAAATTTCCTATATAAAGATCCTGTTCATTTTCTTTATGGGATTAACAGTTCGCGCGTGGCGACCGCGAGAATATTAAAATTTTGTGCGTAGTTTTTGAAGGTGTTGCGGGTTGCATAAAACCACACAGCTGGATCACTCTGTGTATGGGCGATCCAGAACTAGAAAGCTAAACTTTCAGATGTGGTAATTCGGACCAAAACAAGGTAAAAATGTCCAATAGATATTTATGTGTGTGAAATCTTATGGGACTTAACTGCTAATGTCATCAGTCCCTAAGCTTACACACTACTTAACCTAAATTATCCTAAGGACAAACACACACACGCATGCCCTAGGGACGACTCGAACCTCCGCCGGGACCAGCCGCACAGTCCATGACTGCAGCGCCTAAGACCGCTCGGCTAATCCCGTGCGGCGATGGACAAGTGATCATGGTTCGTAAGATATGCAATTCAGAGCCCTTGTATGCTGGACATGTTTTCCTTGTTTTGGTCCATACAGCCAAGTCTGAAAGTTTGTCGATTGAGGCCGGCCGAAGTGGCCGAGCGGTTCTAGGCGCTACAGCCTGGAACAGCGCGACCGCTACGGTCGCAGGTTCGAATCCTGCCTCGGGCATGGATGTGTGTGATGTCCTTAGGTTCGTTAGGTTTAAGTAGTTCTCTAAGTTCTAGGGGACTGATGACCTCAGAAGTTAAGTCCCATAGTGCTCAGAGCCATTTGAACCATTTTTTGTCGATTGAGTTCTGGTTTAGAATGTAAGTGGTGTTGCACCTAACTGCTTTGTACGGTTGCGCTGAAACTTCTGTCACTTGCATATCTTGACGTTTATCGCATGCTGCCTTCATGCTGTTACAATCTGAACGGCCAGCAGTGCAAGTTGGGACAGCGCACGTGTGGAGCTGGGGGCGGAAGCGGCGGGCGGCGCTTTATGGGTAACTGGAGCGACCTCGCGCCACTGGGCGCCCAGTCCTGCGACGACCCGGACCGCGGTTTCTCCGAGCCCTCTTTCCGCCGCGTCGGCCATATTTCTCGGCGAGCAGCTTGTAACTCACGGCGCACGGCGGCTGCACTTAGTAGGCCGAAAGTGAAGGGTGTTGCGCTCCGCCCACACTACGCCGTCGCCGCTGCCTGCGCACAGTCCTAGCCCCACGGCCCAGCTGATGTTACCGCAAAAGGATCGTAAACATGCCCTCGCTGTTCACAACATGCGAAACGGCGACAATTTTTACACCGGCAGAGGACAAGTCGCGGTTTTGTGCACGGCAACTAGCGCTTTCCACCAACAATGCTGGTTCCTTGTCCTGCTGTTCTAAAGAATAGAACTCCGTATTCATTTACACACTCATGTTCTTATCGTTGAAATCTCTGCGATATCCGTGCAATTACCTCTCCCTGTAAGACATTATTAGCAAGGATTGGATTGTTGTGGGATCAAATGGCTCTGAGGTCATCAGTCCCCTAGAACTTAGAGCTACTTAAACCTAACTATCCTAAGAACATCACACACATCCATGCCCGAGGCAGATTCGAACCTGCTACCCTAGCGGTCGCGCGGTTCCAGACTGTAGCGCCTAGAACCGCTCGGTCACTACGGCCGGCAGGATTGTTGTGGGGGAGGAGACCAGATAGCGAGGTCATCGGTCTCATCGGATTAGGGAAGGACGGGGAAAGAAGTCGGCCGTACCCTTTCAAAGGAACCATCCCGGCATTTGCCTGGAGCGATTTAGGGAAAACACGGAAAACCTAAGTCAGGATGGCCGGACCGTCGTCCTCCCGAATGCGAGTCCAGTGTGCTAACCACTGCGCCACCTCGCTCGGTATTTTAGCAAGGATATTGATGGATATTGAGAGTACTGTTCCTGCATATAATGAAAGCCCATTTCTATTCGCAGTGGCACAACAATTTCTTGAATGAAATCGATGTATTATGTTCAGCAACGGTGTAATGTGCTAACCAGGGTTGGTTTGAGAACATTTTTGCACACAAGCGACTTATCATTCCGCGCACTCTCCCCCCATTCCCCCTCGTACACTTTCACCTGTGTCAGTTGTCGCTACTAAATGTGATAGGCACAGTGTACAAACCCTGCACTTGGGCGTCCAAGCCGCCCCTTCAGCTTGGCGCCCCAAGCTGAGGATTGAGTCGCTTGGGTCTTAAACTGGCCCTGGTGCTAAAGTGTTTTCGAAGCCGTTGTGGTTCATAAATCTTTTCACTTGTTGGTGAATCAGCTGCCGTTTTGAAGGAAACATACAATGGTTTTCATCACTGTGCCGCAGTTACAAAGGGCGGGCCGTTTGAGATCTACTATGGTCGTGCCATAAACTGGAGGTTTTCGGTAGAATCGTCGTAGAGAGGAGCGTGTAGCAAACATTGATAAGATGGACGGGCAGGATGATATGACATTTGTTAAAACTTAAAAAAATAAGGAATTAACTCCCAACTCGCACGTCTCGCTGACTTGAATGGCGATTATGTCGTCAAAGCGTTGGCCCACCATTTGAATGAATGCTCTTTGTCGTTTTGTGGTAGGTTCGTATTGATAATACTAAAAATGGTTCAAATGGCTCTGAGCACTATGGGACTTAACTTCTGAGGTCATCAGTCCCCTAGAACTTAGAACTACTTAAACCTGACTAACTTAAGGACATCACACACATCCATGCCCGAGGCAGGATTCGAAACTGCGACCGTAGCGGTCTCGCGGTTCCAGACCGTAGCGCCTAGAACCGCTCGGCCACTCCGGCCGGCGATAATACTAAGTTTCGCCACCCGCGATGGTTTTCTCCAGAACAGAATTGCGCCGTGTGGGTGAAGACAGACGGTCTAAGAAGATGATGGAATGGATTCCAAACGATAGAAGAAGACACCCGAAAACAACATGGGAAGAAGGAATCAGCGGGGAATTTTCAGACGGAAGATTGGAAAGACACCAGACTTTGAAAATTATAATATGAGAAACTTATAATCTTGTATCAAATCGCAGTACTTATAAAGGAGTTCTACGCATCCTGCATTCAATTGAGGTGCGGAACGCATCCACGCATCGTTGTTTTTGTTGGGGAGTGAACAAAATTTGCACACACTTTTCTCTCTTTCGCAACATTCTGGAGCATGTCTTGAACGCTTGGATTTGGGATGTTGCTCCATTGCGATTTGTGACACAACATACAACGTGGACACGGGAGCATGTACGCCACTGCCTGCTCACAACTGACAGGTCGAGTGCACACCTGTTGTTTACAGTCGTTTGATCAAACTGCCACGATAGTTACTGCTCTGACGTCGCTTATACACCAAGAACAAAATCAATCTTGGAATTCTTTGGACGGACGGAGTATTTAACAAGTAATTAAGGACGTTGGGTTCAACTGCTGCTCTGTGATGAAGAGTTTTGTGCAGGAGAAGAATCCGTGGCGGGTCGCATCTGATCATCCAGAAGACTGATGACCCAAAAAAGAGGAAACAAGAAAATGGTTGTGCCACGAGCTTATTGCTGTATGAGAAGGGGGGGGGGGGGGGGGGAGCGATAAGGTAAGAGGAAGGTCCCTGTACGCATGCGCAAGACGAGTAGCGAGTTTCTTGCAGCAAACATCACCCGTCTCATTGCTAGTAGGCTAAGTGGACCAATATTGGCAGTTCAGACAGTAGCGTCGGCGCCAACTGACATACCTGTGACTTGGACAATGTATCCACTACAAAGCTCCGATTTTTAACGCTGAGAACCCGGAATTGCGAAGAGGAAGAACGGTAGTTCCCAGTTCGTAATATCTGGAAGGGGATTTTTAGTTCCCTTTAGTTCCTTTTGTGATGGGAATCCACAAGTAAACCTTGCTCAGACGTGGGGGCGTTGTAACATTTTTTTTTTTTGTTGTTGATTCTGGGACAATTATCGGAATGGAACAATATGATGGAACAATACACCTCGACAATCGACTTATACTGCGGTTGAGTCACTAATTTGATTCGGTATTAAGGGAATATATTGGCCTGTAGCAGGCTTTAATGCTCAGCAAGCTTTCCCCTGCTCTATCAATGCAGTAGTTACTACATACTTCGTAGGTTACAGTCAAAATTTAACCAAGGATACAACCTTTTTGCCAGTGAGTATCGTTGGCGGCTGAGCGAAATAGAGCACAATCTAAGTTGTATTGTTACGACGGTTTTGTCCCTGCGCACTGTATAGTGTAGTAGAATAAAATAAATTGATTGTTATTGTTGTTATAGTTTTTGTCGTCTGCACTCCAAAGGCTGGTCGTATGCGGCTCTCCACGATAGTCCACCCCGAGCAAACCATTTCTGTAACCTACATTCAACTGTACCTTCTCACTGCAGTTAAGCCTGGCCTCCCTTCACAATTTGTACCTCCCACAATTCGTTTCATTACCAAATTGACGCTTACTTAATGTTTCAGGAAGTTTCCTGTCAACTGATCCCTTCCTCCAGTCGAGTTATACCACAAATTTCTTTTCTGCCCTAGTCCTTTCGATCTACCCACCTAATCTTCACGTTTCACGTTTCTCTCTCTCTCTCTTCAGGCCCGAAAGCACAAGGCTACACTCCAGTAAAGACTGCTTACTTTGTTGTTTTTATTCAGTTAATAATACTGACGAGCGTAAGCAGCAATTTTTACATCTTCTAACTCGTGCAGTAAGTGTACGGTAACGGAGGAGACCATCGCCCGTGAATGGAAGACAGAAGCTCGCATACGGCTCCCAAGTGGACAGTGAGTAACACGACAACAATGAGTGGTGAGAGCCAAGGCCGTTCGGCGGCTTTGTATGCAGCGGCATACAAGCTGCAAAGCCTCGGGGCATACATACTGAGCGCGCCGGTTGTTGCCCTCCGTGGCGGCACCTCTGTTCTAACAACAGCCGGAAGCGTGACGTCACGTCAGCTTCCGGGACAAACGGCTGCTGCGCTGCGCACGCGCGCTCATGCTGCTGGATCGCCTCGCGATACCGGTACCGCTCTCACTGCATTCAGAGGGAGCTGCAACGCTACTCAGTGCTCTTGCGAGACTCACAGCCTTCTCAACCAGCCCGTTAAAACCAGCTTGCGACGTCGCTGTAACAACCTATGTACCCGCCACCAAGTGGGCCTCCCACTAACCATGCAAACAACTATTTACGATTTAATTTTCGATTTTTCTAATATTGTTCCTGCTAATCACAATCTTCTTGTCTGTAGTTCGGGAGGACGACGGTTCAAACCCGTGTCGGACCATCCAGATTTAGGTTTTCTGTGATTTCCCTAAATCGCTTCAGGTAAATGCCGGGATGGTTCCTCTGAAAGGGCACGGCCGATTTCCTTCCCCATCCTTCCATAATCTGAGCTTGTGCTCCGTCTCTAATGACCTCGTTGTCAACGGGACGTCCTCCTTCTTGTCTGTAGTATACTGACCATGTTTCCTCAGTTTTCCTTTGGCTCAAATGGCTCTGAGTACTATGGGACTTAACAGTCATCAGTCCCTAGAACTTAGAACTACTTAAACCTAACTAACCTAAGGATATCACACACATCCATGCCCGAGGCAGGATTCGAACCTGCGACCGTAGCAGTCGAGCGGTTCCGGACTGAAGCGCCTAGAACCGCTCGGCCACCGGGACCAGCTCAGTTTTCCTTTATGGAGTCCTCTGAAGACAGGATTATAAAAATAAATATTTGTGTTTAAAATTATATTATCTTCCATCTTTACCTATTTCATAACATTTCTAACAGCCTTCAGCAGGAAGATGATTATTTTTCTGATTGGCAAGGCAGACAATTCTCTTCTGTACCTTGTTTTGGTTCGTCCGAATACGATGTTTGTCATTCAATACGTATTCTCACAGTTATAACCGATGATCATTATGGTTTATTATTATTAGTTTTCTGCCTACGGTTAGTGCTTGTGTGACTTTTCTGCTCCAAGAAACTGGATTCATGTATCAGATTTTCTAATGTTAAATAAAGTAACACATATTTAATTTTCGCCACTTTGGAATCAGGTGCGAACCAGTTATTTTTTCCCCAGAGGACATGTTTTTAAATAAGCTTATCAGTCAGTCGTGGCCCAACCGTAGCAGTTGTTAATTCCAGCAAATATAATTTACCTCTGCCCATAATTTACCTCTGGCATCGGAAGATTAATCCTCGGGCTTTTGACCTTGTTCGTTTACAATAGCTAGGGCTAGGGCAAGAAACCACCCTATTCCATGCCTGGCAATAGATAATTAATTTTGCGAAACAGAGAGTCTTTAAGAAACGAAATAGTGGGAGTGATGAATTTTCTTTACTGATTTTATTATATTTCAAATTGGAAAAACGTCTTTGCTCCTTACTTGCTAGAGTATCATTAGGTACCTCTCTAGTGCAGTCAGATGTTTCTCTTTCAAGAAAATGATTTAAAAGTCGGTATTTCGCAGGCTGTTAACTGGGTCGGAAATGGAACTTTTTAGGCTACTAACAACTAGCCATTCGTCTGCCTAACTATTGCAAATACTCCACACCCCCATGTCTGGTCCCCACTCGCTACAATTAATTATTGTATTGCTGCTCTTGTTTGGTAAAGCAATGAGGAAAGCGCGTGAGGCTGGCAGTGTCTACATCAAACACGATATTATAATCATTTTATGGTTAAAGCTCTTGTCCTCGTTTATTTCCTATTATCTAATAAGAAAATGCGGTTCTGCTGTAAGTAATACAATTTTTCTTGTTTTGGTACCCAAACATGTTTAGGTGAACTTTCCCCATCAACAATGGGCTCATTTATTCTTCGGAAATGCTTGACATGACGCTGAAATGTTTGGGTACTAAAACATGAGAAACGCCCTGAAATCAGAACCAGATTGCCTTACTACATATCAGGGACGAAACGGGGACATGAAAAGAGCTTCAGCCACTAGACGATTATCTCAACGCCCAGCCAGGCATTTCCGAAGAATATATGAACTCACTAAAGACGGAGAAACTTCTCCGAAACATGTTTGGGTACTAAAACAAGAAAACTGTCTTTGCTCGAGGCTCAACCACATTCCTTATTATAGACGAGATTTTTAATTGGCAACGCTGAGACAGAACTGGTAAGTGACAGACGCCATCTTATGTTGAGGTTTTTAACGCTAGGTAGTCGACTGCATGTAAAATGATGTGTGTAACTTACCGGCTAGGAAATTTAATAAACGAGACAGTCTAGGAGCGTCATCTTCGCTGTTTGCAGGGAAGGATGCGAGTACTTCCCCAAACGTCAGACACAGTGAATCACACCATTGCGCCACGAGAAAGCACAGTAACCGCAATGCTTTGCTCCTCACCATGCTTTTGAGCCGATAGCACATGCGTACGGTTTACAACTGTGCACTTCTCTCGTTGAACAGGCCTAGCAGCAGCTGCCTCAAGTGGAGATGCTTTCACTGATTGCGTATCCTACTGGAGAGTTCTTCTCAAGTGACGGAAGTCCACCTTCTCGAATGGATGGCACACTATTCGTTTAGCTTTCACTCTTTCGCAACGAAACACAAAAAAGGTTCCCTTTTCAATTAGATTTATTCAATCTTAATGTCGCTTTTTTGGTATGAAAAATATTTTGGAAAGACCATAGCTCGCAATACGATGAATGTCTGCTTATACAATGAAACACATCTGTACTGAAGCGAGGCTGACTTCCATACATGTGAGGCCATCATGCTCTCTTAAACGTACGTCGCACCGTAATATATCTGTAATGATGACAGCACAAGAGTATCAAATACGTTCGGCTGAAAAAGTCGTTGCTAGTGCTCTACAACCAGGCAGAATTGCAATAGATTCACCGCTGGCGCTTTAATTTCGGCAAGTACAGACACTGAAATATAACGGGGCATTTCAGTCGTTCCATTTACGGAATCTGACGTTATGAGTCTGTGACTGTATTTTATCACTTCAAAAGTGCTACCACACATTATTACAATGATATTGTGGTATGTCGTGTATTGATGATTTTTCTTTTTTTTCATTTTCGTATGTCAGTTTTATGTTAATCTGTGGGCCTATCACGTTGCCGTTGAGAGCTTATTTCCTGGGAGACTCTGTTTGCTGTAAGAAAAAGAACATAAGAGGTTTTCCTTCCGAGGAAAAATAAATATTCACGCGTCTGAAACATAGCAGACTGTTAAATTTTTCACAAATGAAGCCTCAGTGGTGCCCATGCAGCACGCTAAACACACCAATTTCAGTTTTTCTTATAGGAGCGTCACAATTTATTAAAGAAAGTCCCCCCAAATAAATTCAGTCGCACACTTGAATCTTTTGACTGTTTATAACAGACGTCTTATATATCTTCCCAAGAATTTCATTCGCAATGAGTCACCTAAATATGCTTTGATAAGCAACACAAATTAGAGTGTCACAGCGAGTCAGTCCGCTTTAGTAATTAATTATATAGAAACATAGAACAGTATTTTGTCACAATTTCTAAAAGTTCAAATATGAAGTAATTTTTAAACAAATTATGATCAAAGATTGTAAATAAAAGAGTTTGAATCTTTCCAGGATGATCGCTAACTGCTGGAGATATGGCACTATTAGTAAAACTGTAGAAATGGGATTTCTTTTCGTTGTGCAGTTTGTACAGATTGTGCGGACATGATTTAGGTTTTTATGGTGTGTGCCATCTGAAGTATTACATAACACTTCTGGGCTGTGCACTGCTGAACATAAAACTGAAAGTAACGTTTCGCCTGTAGACAAGAGGCTGAGAGACAGAGTGAGCGGGTTGGGGGGGGGGGGGGGGGGGGGGGAGGGGGGGGGGGGAGGGAGAGAAAGAGACAGAGAGAGAGAGAGAGTGAGAGAAATTTTTAATATCAGTTTACTGTATATCCATTTATGCTCGGTAGTCTTTTTATGTAAACCATTTGCCCCTTACTATTCTTCCCACTATCAAGCTAACTATGCATTGACACATGTCTCATTGTCCCATTCTATCATAACTAGTTTCTTTATAGTCTGCCCTTGCCTCTTTTCTCTAGTACCTCCAAATTTGCACTTTATTCATTTACATTTTAAAAAAATAGTTCTGATGTATTACGCTGTACTGCTTGCATTTTCCTCATCTCCGGTTTCCTCGTTGTATCCTGTTCGCTTCCATTGATGCTATAACTCAGAGAAGCTAAGTTCCTCATCAATTCGTGGCAATTTTGACACTGTTAGAACAATTTTGTTGTTACTTTACATACGTTCATCTGTTTCTACCACCTTATTTGCTTAAAGTACAGTTTATGGTTTAATAAGTCAGAACAAGTAGCTTTCGTATTGTTTACGTTCGTCCTCTCCACCAGAGAGATTGACAACTCTTCCCCCCACCCCCAGCTTTGAAACGAACTATCATTCTTTTCCTTTCATATGAAATGAAACTTCGTTGTGTGTATAATGAGAAGAGTTAGTCAACGAAAGTGCTCATGATTTCTTTAACATTACTTCCGGAAAAGTCTTGCACCGTTGGGAATCCGACCAGCCTTACTTGGGATTCCATCAGACTCTACATTGGCATCTGCGGAGTGGCCTCCCAGTTTCTACCGTGATGAATTTCCGCTCTCACGGACGACAAACTGCCCCCCTCATTTTTTTCTTCCCTTTTCTTGTCGCCCTTCCCAGTTGACTTAAGTGGTCTGCCTCCTTCCGAAACCGCAGCGTCGGTCCTTTGTATGTCTCTTGCGGTGGCGCCGTGATTTACTGATAATGACTTCCCCTAACCTGCAAAGAGCGGAGATGGCTTTCCCTGCCGGTGGCTGTTAAGGGAGCCGGCAAAACCGCGATTTCCAGTGCGAGGGAAAGTGCCGCTGCCGCCCCGGGTACCCATCGCTAGCGCCGGATTCCTCGGCTGAGATTAAATGTCTGCGGTGGTGACGCAAGGATTCAATTTCACGGGTGCGCAGGGCAACGAACTGGTAATATGACACCTTCTAAAGGTTGCCGCTCCGTCATATGCCGAATCTCAGACTGCAATCGGCAAGAACAGTTTCCCTCTGGCGCGTGACTTCTGTGTGAGCCAGTGGTGTTAAAATACGTCACTCGTCTCCGTCTACTTTCACTGCAAAACTTGTCGGCGCTCAACTTACATTAACTGTTACTTATGTAAGACGTCAAATTTGCACATTTCATTGGTATCCTTCTCCTGTACCGTCGGTTGCAAATTGTTGCACTATTCCGCACTCATTTTGTCACTGCCTCGTATGTCCTGCCGGTTTTTCCAGGGCCATAGGTTGAATTTTATTATATTTTCACTGTGGCTGACTTTTTCTGTTCATGTATTTACGCTCTTTTTGTGCCAATTTTGATTTCATCTGTGTTATCTATGGTTCCTTCTTCCCACATACATCTAATTACGCCCCCGTTTCAGCTCTGGTGAAGCTAACTCTGACGACCCTCATGTCTTCCCTGCTGTCCCGGATTTACAATCGAGTTGCTGCACAGTGGTTTTACACACGTAACACGCTTTCGAATATGAGAAACGTGTATAGTGATCCAGTCCGTGGTCGTGACGGTTGTGCTCAGATGATTCCATGCAACTTAAGGAAAAAAATCTATAGAAAAAGAGGTTTTATGCTTCCGGTGATTGCCCGAAATGACATCAAGTAATTGCTAGAGTGATTCCTTGAACACTGAAAGGTCTGTTTTAATTTCATATCGCAGCCCAGTTGAACCTGCTCAACGTCATCGATGTCCAGCCCCCTAGTGTGAAACCATGATACGAGGAACAAGAAAAGCTTTGTTGTTGAGAAGCTGTGCTACCAGGTGACACATCCAATAGAAAGGTTCGGGTTTCGATCCCTACGTATTCCTAAGACGTAATTTTTATGACAACATAACTTCAGCTCTTGGAATGCCTTACTTATAAGACAAAATTACATTGTGTTCGTATTAGATTATAAACTGCTCGCTGAGTCGGTTCTGAGATCAGAGTAGGCGAAGTTACACCCCATCTAGCAGAGCCATGCCTAGTAATGCATAATGATGTTCGAACTTACCTTCGGGATGATTGCGAAACTTAAAAAAAGAAGCTGCCGACGATTTAGAACACCTCTAACTGCGTCTTGTAGATGTTCGGTCTTCTTGTTTGAGAACTCACCCTCTCCTCGCGTTAGGTAACGAAATACTATCGCGGCGTCCGACCGTGAGTTGGTGGTTCGAATCCTCAGGGTAAACAAAGTTTCATCTCCCGCAATTGGCCTATAAGAGTGGAAAAAATGGTGCCGTATCGTTTTTGATCGCTAGGTTGAGAATTAGTAGTTTGTGATAAGAGGTGTCTTCGGAAAGTGAGGCCCGACCGGTCGCGAAATGGAAACCACTGTGAAAATCAAAAATGTTTTATTTCCAACAGTTAGCTTCAACTTCCATTTATTTATCTACATAGCCGCTGATCAGACGTTTGTCGTAGCATTGTGCCAACTTTCCAATACCCTCGTTGTAGAACGCAACCGCCAGTGCTTTCCGCCAATTCTCTACGCTGGCCTACAGCTCGCTGCCTGTGCCAAAATGTCGTCTTCATGGCCAGCGGTTCATGTGAGCAGAGATGGAACTCAGAGGGGGGCAATTACGGGCTGTACTGTGGATAATCAAACACTTCCAATCGAAAACGCTGCAGGAGCATCTTCATTGCCCCTGCAGAATGCGACTGAGAATTGTCTTGAAGAAGAAAACGCATGACAGTTATGTCATGTGGGCTGCATAGCTTCAGCGAAATTTCTCACCAGGCCCTAAGGCGGGAGCCACTATTTTCTAGGCATCTTTATGTGCTCACTGTGCGCTCAGAACTGAAAAGAGCGTCGTGATGCGATCGACGGGCGTGCTAGAGACACTGCCCAACACATCTGAGCAACGCTTCATCGAATTTTCACAGTGTTTTCCATTTCGTGACGATCGGACTTAACTTTCCGAATACGCGTCATATACTCCAAACCAATCATCTTGCTCTTATTGAGTGAGAATTCAAGAGTAGACTGACAGCGATCTGTAAGTCATAAAATTACATTACTGGCCATTAAAATTGCTACACCAAGAAGAAATGCAGATGATAAACGGGTATTCATTGGACAAATACATTATACTAGAACTGACAAGTGATTACATTTTCACGCAATTTGGGTGCACAGATCCTGAGAAATCAGTACCCACAACAACCACCTCTGGCCGTAATAACGGCCTTGATAAGCCTGGGCATTGAGTCAAACAGTGCTTGGATGGCGTGTACAGGTACAGCTGCTCATACAGCTTCAACAAGATACCACAGTTCGTCAAGAGTAGTCACTGGCGTATTGTGACGAGTCAGTTGCTCGGCCACCATGGACCAGACGTTTTCAATTGGTGAGAGATCTGGAGAATGTGCTGGCCAGGGTAGGAGTCGAACATTTTCTGTATCCAGAAAGGCCCGCACAGGACCTGCAACATGCGGTCGTGCATTATCCTGCTGAAATTAGGATTTGCAGGGATCGAATGAAGCGTAGAGCCACGGGTCGTAACACATCTGAAATGTAACGTCCACTGTTCAAAGTGCCGTCCATGCGAACAAGAGGTGACCGAGACGTGTAACCAATGGCACCCCATCCCATCACGCCGGGTGATACGCTAGTATGGCGCTTCCAATGTGCGTTCACCGCGATGTCGCCAAACACGGATGCGACCATCATGATGCTGTAAACAGAACCTGGATTCATCCGAAAAAATGACGTTTTGTCATTCGTGCACCCAGGTTCGTCGTTGAGTACACCATCGCAGGCGCTCCCGTCTGTGATGCAGCGTCACGGGTAACCGCAGCCATGATCTCCGAGCTGATAGTCCATGCTGCTGCAAACGTCGTCGAACTGTTCGTGCAGGTGGTTGTTGTCTTGTAAACGTCCCCATCTGTTGACTCAGGGATCGAGACGTGGCTGCACGATCCGTTACAGCCATGCGGATAAGATGCCTGTCATCTCGACTGCTAGTGATGCGAGGCCAACGGCCTTCCGTATTACCCTCCTGAACCCACCGATTCCATATTCTGCGAACAGTCATTGGATCTCGACCAACGCGAGCAGCAATGTCGCGATACGATAAACCGCAATCGCGATAGGCTACAATCCGACCTTTATTTAAGTCGGAAACGTGATGGCAAGCATTTCTCCTCCTTACACGAGGCATCACAACAACGTTTCACCAGGCAACGCCGGTCAACTGCTGTTTGTGTATGAGAAATCGGTTGGAAACTTTCCTCATGTCAGCACGTTGTAGGTGTCGCCACCGGCGCCAACCTTGTATTAATGCTCTGAAAAGCTAATCATTTGCACATCACAGCATCTTCTTCCTGTCGGTTAAATTTCGCGTCTGTAGCACGTCATCTTCGTGGTGTAGCGATTTTAATGGCGAGTAGTGTAGCAAGATTACCGATGTTGCCTGCAAGAGGACAATCATTGAAAGCTTGTACCACAAGAATGGACTCTATTCGAGTTAAGTAAATGTTATGTAAATAAAGAACCGTATTAATCCACGTGTGCATTTGGGTTGCAGAAAGAGGATACCGGCCACCCGTAACATCCTCTGCCTTGCTTCCTTACGGTACAAGACTCTACAATGGCGACGAGGATGTGGATTTGGAGTTGTCTCCTTTAGCGGAACACTGGAAAAACAACATTACGGTGTGATTACTTAACGGAACAGCATAACGAATTTCATGTTGTATGTAGGCATTTACTAGTGGTGCGCCGCGAATTGTGTGTAGCAGAGGAGCGTTTAATAGCGACAATAAGCTAATCGACGCCCGCATGACACACAGCTGACGTTTTTCCGCAGACCGAGGAGCTTAATTTACCCACAAAAGGCAGCAGTAGCATCACTGACGTCGACAATCCCGGTGCCTCCTTCGTGCTATCGGCGCTCTTACCGAGAAGTTGTTACGCTTTTGGCAGAAGCGGCTCAGACATGCAGAAGCGCACGCGCTGCCCAGGCGGTGGCAGGAAACCGAGTGACGGACATCCGTCTTCTTCGGTCATCTCCAGGGAAGTCCGCGCACAGTAAACAACAGCCTCTGCCCACTCGATGCGCGAATAAACCAGGATAGGTTTATGAATTACCATGAGACGGTCTCGATATGACCAGCATTAAATTTCTCGTGGTTTCAGTAAATTACACCACTCCTTTTGTTCCTTAGAATGGATGTCCTCTGTTATATCCTCCTGGGCTTTATCAGTTTCGTGAAACTATCTAGCTCCCACTCTCGACGTTACTAAGGGCAACAGAAAGATACTGCCAGCAGACTAACAGTTGTTTATGCAATTGATTATTCAACTGCAAGCTATTTAAAATTTTTACAGAAATCACATGGCAGTTATAAGAGTAGAGGGGCACGAAAGGGAATCACTGACTGAGAAGGGAGTGAGACAGGGTTGTAGCCTGTCCCTGAAGTTATTCAATCTATATACTGAGCAAGCAGTAAAGGAAACAAAAGAAAAAATTGGAGTAGGAGTTTAAATCCATGGAGAAGAAATAAAAAACGACATTGTAATTCTGTCTGAGACAGCAAAGGACCTGGAAGAGTAGTTGAACGAATGGACAGTGTCTTGAAAGAATGATATATGGCCGGCCGAAATGGCCGTGTGGTTCTAGGCGCTGCAGTCAGGAACCGCGAGACCGCTACGGTCGCAGGTTCGAATCCTGCCTCGGGCATGGATGTGTGTGTGGCGTCCTTAGGTTAATTAGGTTTAACTAGTTCTAAGTTCTAGGGGACTAATGACTTCAGAAGTTGAGTCCCATAGTGCTCAGAGCCATTTGAACCAACCAAGGATATATGATGAAAATCAACAAAAGCAAAACGATGATAATGGAATGTAGTCAAATTAAATAAGTTGAGGCTCAAGGAATAAGATTAGGAAATGAGACACTTAAAGTAGTAGATGATTTTGCTATTTGGGGAGCAAAATAACTCATGACGGTCGAAGTAGGGAGGATATAACATGTACACTTGATACGGGGAGGAAAGCGTTTCTGAAGAAGAGAAATTTGTTAACATCGAGTGTAGATGTAAGTGTCATGAAGTCCTTTCTGAAAGTGTTTGTATGGAGTGTAGCAGTGTATGGAAGTGAAACATGGACGATAAATAGTTTAAACAAGAAGAGTATAGAAGCTTTCGAAGTGTGGTGCTACAGAAGAATGCTGAAGATTAGATGGGTTGATCACGGAACTAATGAGGAAGTACTGAATAGAATTGGGGAGAAGAATTTGTTGCGCAATTTGGCTAGAAGAAGGAATCTTTTGGTAGGGCATGTTCTGAGGCATCGAAGGATCACTAATTTAGTATTGGAGGGAGCATGGAGGGTAAAAACCGTAGAGGGAGGCCAAGAGATGAATACACTAAGCAGATTCAGAAGGATGTAGGTTGCAGTAGTTACTCGCTTCTCGTTGTTGGCCTCTGTTAGAACACAATTTTTGTTGGTGGGGCGGTGAGTATTTACGTTTTTCAGACAAACAATAATAATTCTGTATTTGGTAGATTCAAACGCAAAAAATACTATGGTATCAAGTCTATACAGAATTATCGTCATCGTAGGAACGACCGCCGGATCCTGGCACCGTTGTTATTTGACAAAAGTAAGGTATGTGGTGGGCACTGGGGTTCGGCCTCTGCTTAATCACATCACGAAGACAAACACAACACCGCATATAACGTGCACTCACGGACACCACAGTCACTTCTACCGAACGCTTACAGTTTAGACATGTAAATGAAAAATGCAGTTAACTCCAGAAGACGTCGCCGACATTCGCGACAAATTTCTGAGAGGACGAGAAAGAGCTGTTCGAAGTTACTGGCACAAAATGGAACAACGTTTTGTTCGTGTTTACGAAGTTCCGTTGACGAAAGTGTTTTGTCACTCAATATTTCTGACCTCCTCATTCTTCAGATTTAGCTAAATTCGACTTTTATCCATGGGTTCTCTTGAAGACTATAATTTATCACATTCCTCCAAACAATATGCAGGAATTAGAGATAAAAATTTAACACGACGTCTGGAAATCTAGCGTCAGTATATTTACATATTAATGCGATTATTCGTGGGAGTACATGTTGTGTTATAAGAAGTAGGTTTTATAAATAAATATATTTTATAAAATAAATATATTTCTTGCTTATTTACTTTTATTTGTATTGTTGTTATGCATCTCACTCGTAATACGTTGTTTGGCTTGTCTGCGGCTGTGATGAACGATAAGTGAAGTACGAAGAATACGTTCTCTTTCTAACTGACGGCGTAGTTCCTCGCTGTAGACTCAAAGATGCAAAATACGACAGGGAACAAGAGGTGACTGCAACAACGGCCGTTAGCTTCCCGGACTGTCCGCTCGAGGCCGCGGATCAGCAGGTCAACTGACGTATTAGCTGCCGGTTTACACTGCGCCGTCAGCCTTGTTTACGCCGCTGTTAGCTTTACTTCAAAGGTCGCACCACTGATAATTCCCGGGTTTACGCCTTTTATCTGTGTGTGACCCCAGAGCCGTGTTTTCAGAGAACAAATGCCGCCACTAACAGATTCTATATGAAGTGACGGCAGAGGCGCAGTTACTCGATGGCGGCCCGCTTAGCAAAAACAATCGAGTTCAAATCTCTGCCAAGTCATCCTAAGCTGGATTTTGTCTGACCTGCAGAGATGATTCGGGGAAATCGTCAGGGTTTTTTCCGTATACATGCCCTCCCACGGATGATCCACTGTTGTTGCAACTGCTACTTTTAAAATTACTAGACTGGCAGAAATTTTCTAGCAAGATTCAAGAAAAGTTGTTCAGGTGCACGTTCAAAAAGGCAACAACAAATATGTTATTGATACTGATCTGCTGGATTCTGGCCACATCATTAATATTTTTGGCCTGGCCGGCCGGAGTGGCCGTGCGGTTCTAGGCGCTACAGTCTGAAGCCGAGCGACCGCTACGGTCGCAGGTTCGAATCCTGCCTTGGGCATGGATGTGTGTGATGTCCTTAGGTTAGTTAGGTTTACTTAGTTCTAAGTTCTAGGCGACTGATGACCTCAGAAGTTAAGTCACACTCAGAGCCATTTGAGCCATTATTTTTAGAAAGTGGTGAAAAATTCTGGATGCGAAATCCAAAAAATAAAATAAATTTTTACTGTTACAGAAAGCCTAGGGTTACACATATATAAACACTCTCATCACAGAACATTCTGATTAAGAATAACGCTGGCTGGCTACACTCCTCTCACAACTTTCAACGATTCAGTGTCAATACTTGCTGCAGATGAAAAGGACCTTTAATGCTGAAGAAATTTAAACCAATAAGAAGCTAAAATAAATAAAAGTAATTCTAACAACTCTGCTAACACTTTCATATCTGTGAATGTCTGCAACATTATATTAAGCCATGCTGTCTCTATAGCGTCCTTAATTGCGAAAATGTTACCGGTGGAGGCGTTTGTGCACGAACTGAGGTCTCCCTTATGTCCCGTGTCGGGCGATCTGGGTGGCCAAATCATTCACTCGAACAGTCTAGAATGTCCGGAGATATGGCGGATTGTCATCCATAAAAACTCCATCGTTGTTTTTAAACATGACGTCCATGAATGCCTGCAGATGGTCTCCACGTAGCAGAATATAACCAGAGGCCCCAGTCCATTCCATGTAAACACAGCCCACACCATTATGGAGCCACAAGCAGCTTGCACAGTGCCTTGTTGACAACTTGGGTCGATGACTTCGTGACGCCTGCGCCACATTCGAACCCGTCCCTCTGCTCTTATCAACTGAAGTCGGGACTCAGCTTACCAGGCCACGGTTTTCCAGTCGTCTAGCGTCCAACAATTATGGTCACGAGTCCAGGAGAGGATAGGCGCGGTGGCCGGTGTCGTGCTGTTAGCAAAGACAGTCTTGTCCGACGGCTGTTTCAACAGCTCATTAACGTCAAGTTTCGCCGCACTGTCAAATAAATGGCTCTGAGCACTATGGGACTCAACATCTGAGGTCATCAGTCCCCTAGAACTCGGAACTACTTAAACCTAACTAACCTAAGGACATCACACGCATCAATGACCGAGGCAGGATTCGAACCTGCGACAGTATCAGTCGCGCGGTTTCAGATTAAAGAGCCTAGAACCGCTCGGCCACATCGGCCGGCTCGCACTGTCCTAACGGATACGTCAGTTGTACGTCGCACAGCGACTTGTGAGGTTATTTCACGCAGCGTTGCTTGTCTGTTAGCACTGGCAACTCTACGCAAATGCCGTTGCCCTCGGTCGTTAAGTGAAGCCCGTCGGCCTCTACGTTGTCTGTGATTAGAGCCTGAGAGGTAATGCCTGAAATTTGGCACTCTCGGCACACTCTTTACCGTCTGGACCTCGGATTATCGAATTCCCTGTGGATTTCCGAAATGGAATCTTCCAAGCGTCTCGCTCCAGTTACCATTCCCCTTTCAAAGTCTCTTAAATCCCGTCATGCAGCCATAATTACGTCGGAAACTTTTCACATGAATCACATGAGTGCAAATAACAACTCCGCCAATGCACTGCCCTTCTACACCTTTGTGTTCCCGATACTACCGCCATCTGTACATGTGCATATCGCTATCACTCTGTGTATGTATCCATCTCGATTCCTCCCACAGATGCTGGTCTTAGCTGCAACACCATCATGGTGAACTTCCCACAACCACAATTCTTCTTAAATGTATATCAGTGGACTGTGTTTCGCGGTAACGCTCGTGCTGACTTTAGCATCAACTCGGAGTTCTGCAACGTGACAGAATTTCATTATGTTTTGTCGGATAGAAGCCTCATTGTGCGCTTCCAGCTGCTGGAGATGGAAAGCTGCTGCAAGATATAACTTTTTTTTTTTATTTCCCGGTTGTCACAGCTGCCTGCTGCAAATATTTAATTTTCCTTTCCTGCTGATAAGGCGTGGCAGGGCTCCGGGCTGATAAGGCCAAAGATGGATTGGCTATTCTGCTGCAAGGGTCGTCGGCAGAAGTCAGGCAGCCACGTTTCGGACACTGTATCGGTTTATCGGACGGGGCGCGGCGGCAGTCCTATCGACAGCTAACAACACGCGCCGGGCGACGTATCGATACGCGCCAGCCGACGCATAAAGTAGGCCGGTATTTCGTTACAAGCGTCCATAGCCGCATTCCTGCGCCCAGGTGCGCCACACTCTCGGTTTTAAAGGCCGCCCAAATGTAGAACGGGTAAAATTAACCGTCTAGGAGACCTGGGCACCGGTTCTCAGCAAGGAAATTGAGATCGAAGATGTAATTCCAGAGTGGAATCCAGGAAATGGGACCACTCCTCTAGAGAACGCCGACACTTGTACAACAGGATGTTTGAACCTCAGGTAGCCAGAAGAGCTTTTACAACGTGATCACATGTTCTTAGGTCCTCTTTTAAAAAAAAATTCGTTCCAGGAAAGTATCTGAATGGACCTGCAGTGGTTTACTCTCCATCGCAGTTGCCCTATCAGCGCATAAAACACTTTCAACCTGATACACACATAACATAGAGAAATGGCTTAGTTGGACGTTTCTGATGAAACAGTAAAAGGAAAATTCAGTACTTCCTAAAGTATTATACGAGGCTATACTGGAAATCTCCGTCAGGTTTAGATTTAACGTTCTTGCCCCAAACTATGTGAGACGTACGGCAGAGCGGTTTCTGCAAAAAACATGGATATTTCCCTGACCTGATGCTCCGGATATCAAGGTCGTTGATCGTTTAATGTCAACAAACAAGCTGTCTTTCTGCGCAATTTTCTCGTGTTGTGTGCTACGTATGCATGTATTACACTGCCTCTTTACTGATACGAGATCACTTTGACACATACAACGCCGAAAAACAAATTGGTGTTTTACTAATGCACAGTAATATTCAACTCAGTGGAAAGAGTAAATGCTGCGATTTTTATCGACAACAAACCCTAGTTATCCAGTAACGCAGGGAATTTAGATACTTGGAACAGCCCCCCCCCCCCCCACAAAAAACATAGAATAAAAAAAACGTGCCAGTACTACGGAAACGATGATAAAAGCACGATTAGTGAAGTCAGTAGATAAGGAGGATCTCAGAGAACACGACGAGCGGAAGAAAACACCATCCGTTCCATTTTCCTGAGACTCTGGCGCTTACAGCAACGAAATGTAAATGAAAACTGATCTGTCGACCAGTGCGATTCATCTCTTCGTATGACAGCATTATGCTCTGTGTTTCTTAAAGATTTTTTTTGATTTGGTATGCAGTTACACTGAGATCGGGCTGAATATCGTAGTTTCTTTTAAATAGCAGTGGCCCTTTTGACAGTCCCATCTACCTAGTTATGGGTGAAGCAACGGTGTAACGTGTAACCCGGACCACGGTACATACACAAAGCGCGGGCACCAGCGGAAGTCAAGTTAAGTGGCTGTCGAAAACCTTTGGAATCGATGCCAAACATTTGGATTTTTAATCATCCTGGCAGAAACAAGAACTTTTGAAGAATCGAAATATAGTTGTGCAACGCATCCCAGGTTGGGGTCGGCCAGAGTGGCCGAGCGGTTCTAGGCGCTTCAGTCAGGAACCGCGCGACCGCTACGGTCGCAGGTTCGAATCCTGCCTCGGGCATGGATGTGTGTGTGATGTCCTTAGGTTAGTTAGGTTTAGGTAGTTCTAAGTTCTAGGGGACTGATGACCTCGGTATTAAGTCCCATAGTGCTCAGAGCCCTTTGAACCCCCCCCAGTTTGGGCAGATGGGCAGAATAAAACAGGCCCCGAAAATATTTATGACGCTGTCGCAGGATTGACACTTGTCAGTGAAGAGGAGAACTGTCCGCCACAGAAAACGATGGCACCACTGATTTAGATGCACTAATCGAGTGCTGACAAATGTCAGCACGCGCACATCTCAAGCATGCTCCGTCCCGAGTACTTCGCTGTGTCATTAAGTTTGAGTGAGTGAGAGGAGTAGACGTGTTTAGTGACTAGTAGAATGCAACACAAAATAAAGCTCATGACAAAAAATGTTTCAATTGGCTCTAAGCACTAAGGGACTTAATATCTGAGGTCATCAGTCCCATAGGTTTAGAGCTACTTAAGCCTAACTAACCTAAGGACATCACACACATCCATTACCGAGGCAGGATTCGAAACTGCGACCGTAGCAGCAGTGCGATTCCGGACTGAAGCAGCTAGAACCGCTCGGCCACAGCGGCCAGCCTCATAACAAAACAGCGAGTGTTCATTATCTAGCGTTATGCTACGCGGAGTTCGTAAAAAAAAAGTGTGTGGAATTGTTTGCGCAAGTTTAAGACAGGAAGTTTTATGGCAAAATTTCCAAATAATTATACAATGCAAAACTCACTGGCGGAGGCGCGAAATGAATTCTGTAGCGAACAAAAACCATAACTATCCGAAAAGAGTTCGAACGCCTTTAGTTATTTCTCGAGTCTTATTGTCAATAATATCCGTGTTACCCTTTTCATTTGAACCTGAGTGCTGCAACAAAACTGCTAATGTCATACTGTTGTACTCATGACTCGCCGTGTTTTGCACCATTTGCACTGCGTTAGTGCTGTGGTAAATCCAATTCATCCCGTTCCCGCAGTAACAGTGGTCGGAGAAAATTCCAGTAGTACTGGCGTCTTGAAGTTTCCGAGCTTCCTTTGCGTCTGTTGGATCAGCAGTGCTCTCTGTTCCTCCCCGCCACGACCGCCACGTCTCTTGCACGAGCGCGAGTGTGACAGGAAATGGGGAGCAATTACAGGGGCAACAGTGGAGGGTGAGGGTGATGATGGTGGAGCCATGTAGTAGTAGGCAGCACGTTCGCGCATGCGCGGTGCGTCCCGGCCGTGGCTCCGCCCGCTGTGATCGAATTACGCGTCCTTGGGCGCAATTGTGCCCACCCGCCAAGGCCGCCATCGGAGTAGACCTGTGCCTCTCGCCTTTCTGATCGCGTCTCCCGCGCACCGACCGGCTTCGGTTTCTCCGGAGAGGATTCTAGACCACGGCCCTTCCTCGTCACCGCCACTTCGCAAACAGTTGCGTAAATTTCGAAGCGTGCAGTGAAACAGCGGTTTATGTCGCGTCCTGGACTTCGACGTCGCCAAGGTGTCCACTCGTATCTGGACAAAGTCGAGGTCACTGGGCAGCGGGGGACTGAACGCCGTAACGTAAGGTGGCTGCAGAAAGACTACCTTGCGGATCGGTGCAAAAATACTTGCCTGGATCTTTGGCGCCAGCGGTCCTTCACGCTATTGAGTCATGCATCTGTGCGCAGGCGATGAAAGGTGACTGGCACTTTACAAAAGCAGATCGTCGACATACACCAATTTCAAAGTTGCCTTCATAACTGACATTTCCTTATTTCTTTTAACTCGCCTATTTTTGGATAGACAAGGATTATACTGAAAGTTGTAGGCAATCCATTTTTAAAATTCAGATTCAACGATGTAATAAAAACGAGTGCAGGATTGTAATCTACAGACTTTCTACCACATGCTGCCATATTGTGATGTAATTAGCGCCAGTCACGTAATCACAGGCAGTACTTGGAAAATGGCGGACATAGATGTTAAGTGCTGCCATTGAATTCCTTGTTAAAGAAGGAAAATGTGCTGCTGAAATTCACCTCAGACTTGAACGTGCCTCTGGTGATGTCTGCATCGGTACTAGCAGTGTTAGGAGGTGAGTGAAAAATTTCGAAGAAGGGGGAACAAGCATTCAAGATGGGCGGTCTCCCGCGAACTGCCCAAGGAACGGAATAAGGAAAGAGTTGGTGAGCACATTAGAGAAGATAGGCATGTCACAGTGAATGAAATTCCTGCTAAGTTTGCAGTAGGACACAGTTCAGTGGCCGGCCGGTGTGGCCGTGCGGTTAAAGGCGCTTCAGTCTGGAACCGCGTGACCGCTACGTTCGCAGGTTCGAATCCTGCCTCGGGCATGGATGTGTGTGATGTCCTTAGGTTAGTTAGGTTCAATTAGTTCTAAGTTCTAGGCGACCGATGACCTCAGAAGTTGAGTCGCATAGTGCTCAGAGCCATTTGAACCATTTTGAACAGTTCAGTGCAAGATGTGATTCAAAGCTTAGGTTATCTTTCGGTTTGTTGCACGCTGAATCCAACGTTTGTTGACTGAGGATCAACAAGTTCAGAAAAGAACCAGCAGCCAGAACCTTCTTCAGGGATTTCAAAATAAAACTGATGATTTTCGACGGGTACTGTGATAAGCGATAAACATTACGAGACAGTGGAGGATACTCAGAAAGCAGTGCGACAGTGTCTTCACGCAGCTGGAACAGAGTTCTATCTTAAGGATATTTTCAAACTTTGAGATCGGCTGGAAAAACGTGTGCAAAGAAATGGTAACTATGTTGAAAAGTGAAAGAAAAGTCTGTAGTTACGATAATGCAAAAAATGGCTCGGAGCACTATGGGACTTAACAGCTGTGGTCATCAGTCCCCTAGAACTTAGAACTACTTAAACCTAACCTAAGGACATCACACACATCCATGCCCGAGGCAGGATTCGAACCTGCGACCGTAGCAGTCGCGCGGTTCCGGACTGCGCGCCTAGAACCGCGAGACCACCGCGGCTGGCTACGATAATGCACTTAGTTTCTCTAAAATATAAATATTAAGAGATTTAAAAATTATTTATCTCTACTTTCAGCATGATCCTTGTAGGTATCGCGTCCAACAAAATTTTCTGCTGCAGTCAAGAGAAACTAATAACTGTCAAACTTTACAGAGCATAAATCGTACTTTCACGTCTGTCACAGCAGTGACAATCAACGAGTACAATCGCAGTTTTATAAGATTTTTTGCACACAGTTATACTTTACTGTATTCATAAGTACGCTTGCTAACTGTATATTTTCTGTTCTGTTGCAGGTAACAACCTTTCCTGTTCTCCCCTCATATAGTCGGACAACCGTGAGTATGTCAGCAGTTGTCAGTGCACAAATATTAGTTACTAACCATCGAGACCACATTTCAGTTGAGGCCCTTTCTTGTGCAAAAATAATATAATCCTCGTATTGCTCAACTCGCTGAAACAATTAACAGGCTCCAGTTTTTTGGTAAGTCCGATTCCCTGAAAATTACGTAGTGGTATATCTGAATCACGTCCGCTGCAAGTTGGTTATTAATAACGAATCCATTGAAACAAGTCAGTTAATTTACCTTCCTTAGCTAGAACTCTTATCTTCGAAAAAGCTTCGTTTTAGCAAGACAACTGAAACATTTAACAGAGTGTGTGACAAAGTAGGTAGAACACTTAGAAACAAAGTAAGGAAGGAAACAATGGTGAAATTCGACAAGATTGTGGCGGTACCAGCAGCTTTACGCGAAGTTGAAGCGTGGGCCATCTCTAGCGAGGACAAAAAGTACAGTCCAGGTCTCCGAAATGCAAACTATTCGACAAGATGTAGACGTGACAGAGAGGGACCATAGAACTTAAAATATACGGCAGACACTCAACATTTACAGATTAACTGAAAAAATCTTAGAAAGTTGTCGAGATCGGTGATCTCATACAAAGGAGGTTTCAAAAAGATTCATTAAATATTACAAGACTGTATCTTCTATATCAGTGAATATACAAATTTGGGGTAGCTTACAATTATTCAACTGTTTTAACTACTGAAAGTAAAAGTCTCCCTTGGTACCAATTGTTCGTTCGTCTGGTTAACGGTATGGAATGATCACATAGTTTCACTCGCGGGGAAAAGACGTGGTAGGCTTCGGTTTATCTGTCTTCGGTTTATTGGTACAATACTGGTACAACTACAAAGGAGATTGCTTACAATTCACTTATGCGACCGGTTCTAGAATATTTTTCAAGTATGTGTGACTCGTACCAGATAGGGCTAACAGGGGATATTGAGTGTATACAGAGAAGAGCAACTCGAATGGTCACAGGTTCGTTTAATCCGTGGGAATATGTCAAAGTGATACTGAAGGAACTGAACTTGAAGGCACTTGAAGATAGATGTAAACTATCCCGAGAAAGTCTGTTAACAAAGTTTCAAGAACCGAGTTTAAATGATTACTCTAGCAATATACCACAACATGCTACTATACGCTCACACAGAAATCGTACAGGCAAGATTAGGATAATTATACCACGCACAGAGGCATTGAAAAAAATCATCCTTCCTGCGCTCCATACGTCTATGAAACAGGAAGAAACCGTAATAACTGGTACACTGGGACGTACCCTCTGCCATGCACCTCACGGTGGTTTGCAGAGTGTAGATGTAGACGTAGCTGTCGATGCAGGGGTATCTCTGGTACTACCAGTTCGTTCGTCCAACCGCACGGTTAAAGGAATTAAAAAATGGTTCAAATGGCTCTGAGCACTAACTTCTGAGGTCATCAGTCCCCTAGAACTTAGAACTACTTAAACCTAACTAACCTACGGACATCACACACATCCATGCCCGAGGTAGGATTCGAACCTGTGACCGTAGCGGTCACGCGGTGCCAGACTGTAGCGCCTAGAACCGCTCAGCTACCCCGGCCGGCTAAGGGAATTACTTAGCTCAAACGTTGCGATGTGGCTTTTTCCAAAGTTACGAAAACATGCTGGAGATTACATATTTGAACAAGGTGGATATCTACCGCACTGGCATCTGCATGTCAAGAGGATTCCTTGATTCCTTAATAATGACCTGCCTCAACGACATATTTTGTATATGATGGTATATGATGTAAAAGGACATACCTATGTCTTACGATATGCGCATCTGTTCGATCGAAAGCCACGAGTAGTAACTGATACAACGAAACTGTATTCACTAACAGCACCCACGATAATAAACTCTACAATTAATATCGTCAACGATTCTTCGATCCTTCCGATAACTATTTACATTTGGCATAGCAAGTATCTTCAATTCTTACTTTCACGGGATTTTTAAAAGCACGTTGAGTAGCTCAAATATGCACTGCGAACGAATACCAATGCACAGTTGAGTAGAGTGATACGGACACTTCTCCAGGCCTCGTATTCAATGACACACAACAAGCGTTTGGTGTGTTCCTTCTTCATCCAAGGGCTTCGGCCGGGAGCGTGTTTGTCCTGGAGACGGTCGTTTGTCACTCCGGCTGAGAGATTTTTCCTGCTGGAACGCCGTCCGAGCTATGCACGATGTGTCCCGCCGTGGCTGGAGGGCGCTGGAATTCTCGGCGCTGTTTGTTTATGAGCGGCGCCGTATCCCCTCGCGATGCGCAGCACACGACGCACTTCAGTTCACCGGCGCTCGACGTGACGGCAGTCTGTGACCCGCTCTGTCCGCCTACACTGGGCGTGTCTTACACTGGTCGTCACCACCAGCCCACTAACTTCTTCTGCATGCATCTGCTTATGTTTCAACACTCTGTTCTCACACACTGAAGAGCCAAAGAAACTGCTACACCTGCGTAATATCGTGTAGGGCCCCCTCGAGCACGCGGAAGTGCCGCAACACGACGTGGCATGGACTCGACTGATATCTGAAGTAGTGATGGAAGGAATTGGCAACATAAGCTGTCCATAAACCCGTAAGAGTACAAGGGGATGGAGATCTTATTTGAACAGCACATCTCAAGGCATCCCAGATATGCTCAATACCGTTCATGTCTGGGGAGTTTGGTGGCCCGCGGAAGTGTTTAAACTCAGAAGAGTGATACTAGAGCCACTCTGTAGCAATTCTGAACATGTGGGGTGTCGCATTGTCCTGCTGAAATTGCTCAAGTCCGTTGGAATGAACAATGGACAAGAATGGACTGATCAGACAGGATGCTTACGTCCGTGTCACATGTGAGAATCTGCACTTCAACTGCACACGTCCCGCACCATTAAAGAGCCTCCACCCGCTTGACAGGGTCCTGACATGCAGGGTCCATGGACGAGGTAGCAGTAAATACTGGAGATGGAACAGGCTCAAGCGCCTAAACGTCGAAAGGCAGAAGAAGAACAAGACTCAGTGAGTGTCAAAGGCAGAAAATAGCAGACTGCTATGACGTAGCAATGAACAGTTAACCAAGCAGTGCATTACGTGAACATTCAAACGCAATCAAGCATTGCATAGGAAAGATTCAGGATAGGATGAGCGTAATTCACACTGCAGGTAAAACTTCGTTGTGAATTGTACTACCGGGATTGAAATGTTTACAGAAAAGAAAAGAAACCAACAAAATTTGTTGAATGAGTAGGGCGGCCGGCCGTGTGGCCGAGCGGTTCTAGGTTCTTCAGTCCGGAACCGCGGTGTTGCTACGGTCGCAGATTAGAATCCTGCCTCGGGCATGGATGTGTGTGCTGTCCTTAGGTTAGTTAGGTTTAAGTAGTTCTAAGCCTAGGGGACAGATGACCTCAGATGTTAAAACCCATAGTGCTTAGAGCCATTTGAACCACTTGAGTAGGGCGATTTAAAATTGAACGAATTTTTCTCATTGTCCGATGAGATGTTATAGAAACGTCATGGGTTCTTCAGGTACGCATCGATCATACACCCGACCAATCAGCTCACAATAAACAGGTGCTTCGTGTTTCACCAAGAGCTAGTTTCAACCCCTAATGCGCTTCCATCAGGGCAGTGATTGCAAGTTACCATCTTGTGTATCGGCCAGCACTTTTCCGATGTTGTTGCTAAATAGTGTAATTTCTACAGACCTGCCAGTAATTGCGTCTGATGCGTGAAGCCGTAGTAATGAATACAATTGTGTGAACAGTTCTGTTAAAAAGGAAGAAAGATTTGTGGTTTTCACACCCGGTCGACGACGAAATCACTTCTGAAACAGTCCACAAAGCACGGATTGGACGATGAAGGAAACTGTCATGCGTTTTTAAAGGACGCCTGACGTAATATAAGGAAATCATGGCTCAAATGGCACTGAGCAGTATGGCTGGCTCTCAGCACTATGGGACTTAATTTCTGAGGTCATCAGTCCCCTAGAACTTAGAACTACTTAAACCTAACTAACCTAAGGACATCACACACATCCATGCCCGAGGCAGGATTCGAATCTACGACCGTAGCGGTCGCACGGTTCCAGACTGTAGCGCCTAGAACCGCTCGGCCAACCTGGTCGGCTCAGAGCACTATGGGACTTAACATCTGAGGTCATAAGGAAATCATGGAAAATTTGAATGTCATGAGACATATTTCTACCTCTCCTTCCCCTCCCCTCTGTTGCTGCCTCATGCGAGTCCAGTCCAATGAATTATGGTAACTGCCCCATCGGGTTCAGTCTCATCTTGCTGTAGTCTACAGGAAAGTAGTATCACACGACAGTTGTGAACAAATCAACGAGGATTTGCAGAAAATAAATGCGTGGTGTAATGACTGGCCGTTATCTCTTAATATTAGTAAGTGTAATCTACTGCGTATAACAAGGCGACAATCCCCATTAATGTATGAGCACAAAATAAATGATCAGTCTTTGGAAGCGGTAACATCAGTCAAGTATCTGGGTGTGACTATTCGAAATGATCTCAAATGGAACGATCGGATTACACAAGTAACGGGTAAGGCGAACTCTAGATTGCGGTTATTGGTAGAATTCTGAAGCGATGCAGTCCTTCAACAAAGGAAATAGCTTACAATACATTGGTTCGTCCAGTCTTGGACTATTGCTCGTCTGTGTGGGACCCTTAACAGTTGGGTCTGATTCGAGAGATTGAGAAGGTCCAAAGAAGAGCGGCAAGATTCGTGACTGGTACATTTAGCCATCACGAGAGTGTTGGAAATCTCATAGAAAGTTTGAAGTGGGACACACTTGCAGATAGACGACACGCTAAACAGAAGCGGCTGCTCTCTAATTTCCGAAATCCAATCTTCACCGAGGATGCAGAGCATATATTATTACCAACAACTTTTAAATCAAGTAATTATCATCATTCAAAGATAAGGGAAATAAGGGGTTGTACCGAGGTGTTCAGACAGTCGTTTTTCCCTCGTGTGATCCGCGAGTAGAACAGAGGGGGGGGGGGGGGGGGGGAATATGACTTTGGCGCGAATTGTGCCCTCCGCCACACACCGCTAGCGGAGTATATACGTAGATGTAGATCGTCTGGGAGCCCAGGCACATGGAGTCATTCCAGTGACAGCAAAGATCTGTTTATATTGGTGTACGAATTTTTTTTTTTTTTTTTCAAGTGAATGTACTGCGAGGGAGAGTGAAGGACGAGCGGCGCTACCTGTGAGAGCGGGCTCAGGCGTCGGGCGGGTGGGTTTTATTGGAGGCCGGGTGGCGTGTTTGCAGCGGGAGACTCCCCAGCGCCTGCGCGACAGGAATGTGGCCGTGGGGCCGCGCTGTGAATTACGACGGCGCTGTAGCTCGCGTCCCGGCCGCATACCACTCCAGTGCAGGCGAATAAGGACAGCCTCCCGCAGCGGTCCGTGCGCACCAAAAAGCCGCGCATCACTTCTTTCACAATCTCCACCGCACTTTGGTTTTGGGAACAGACCTCGATTCGTAATCTGCGCTGTCAACGATCATTTCTGATCACTACACCGCTAGAGATGAAAAGCGCCATGAACCGTTGTGGAAACACCCAAGTAGCATCTTCAGGAGAGTAATTATTGGCGGAATACTTATGAATTAATAGAATAAAAAATCCACCTCCGTTACCAGTAGTGTGTTATTTATCGCACGACCGGTTTCGTGGCCTGAAGCTTCAGCCTGATCTGCCCGACCGCCCGTATTTGTTTCCATAGCTATTTGGTGGCACCTGAAGATGAAGCATTGGGTTTCGAAACAACAAATAAGAAATTACTGGCAACTAAAGCGGATTTTTTTATTCCGTTAACATGCAGATGCGGGTGTTCGCCTGATGAAATATTTTGTACCTATGGATTATTTGCCGAATGATGAAGCTAAGGATTCTTTTTTATTGTTTCGTCTGTAGTCTACTGTGCGGTGGAATACGATTTCTGCAGTTTTGTCAAAAATACAACAGCATTGCTGCTGCATTTTGGAATGTTCTGTTTTTCCTAATTTTCGAAAAGCCCTCGTCCCTGTTAAGGACTAAAGTCTGATGCAACAACATTTGCTACTGGAATTAGATTAAAGATATCTTGATAGATTAGCGGAGCGCTCTAAGGCGCTGCAGTCCTGGACTGCTCCCGGCGGAGGTTCGAGTCCTCCCTCGGGCATGGGTAGGATAATTTAGGTTAAGTAGTGTGTAAGCTGAGGGATTGATGACCTTAGTAGTTAAGTCCCATGAGATTTCACACACATTTGATTTTATCTTGATGGAATTGAGTGCAATAATAAGATCGGAAACCCATCAACAGACTCGGAAGGACCTAGTCTCCTCTTTAGCTCAAGTAAGCATTGTACGACCTGTACTATGGCGCATATTATTAGTATATTTTCCAAATTACTTCTAGTTCAAATGGATAAGTTCTGATCTTTTCGAGTTCAATTCATTAAAAACTCGGTTCTCTTACTTAAAGCCCAGCGAGTTCAGCGTGTGCCAACGGTATTCTAAGAGAATTCTGGTTGTAGTTCAAAAATGGCTCTGAGCACTATGGGACTTAACTTCTGAGGTCATCAGTCCACTACAACTTAGAACTACTTAAACCTAACTAACCTAAGCACATCACACACATCCATGCCCGAGGCAGGATTCGAACCTGCGACCTTAGCGGTTGCACGGTTCCAGACTGTAGCGCCTAGAACCGCTCGGCCACCCCGGCAGACTTCTGGTTGTGCCATTTGTCTTACAATCAAACCTCCAGGAAAACAGGACCGAAAGGAGGGTAGTGGAAATATTTTGTAGCAGAAGGATAATAAGCTAATCATAGTGTGTGTGTGTGTGTGTGTGTGTGTGTAGAGTGATCGGAGGTGGGAGGGGCGCCCACATAGAATGAAATATACGTGTGGACGATATTCCGGCTGGAGTATGACTGCCAAATAAATTAGTCAAAAGTAATAGCAGACATATAACACAAATAACTCTTGAGAGACGAAGTATAAGGCTACTATATGAAATGAGAACACAGGCTTAGTTATGTGCAAAGAAGGTGTCAGGTTTCGATTCACGCGCAAGATATTGGGAACTTTAAAAGAGTCGCGCTTATATAATGTTTGTAAGATTGCTAGAATAATGAGATCCGAGTCACGATGCACTAACAGAGGCTATCGGTCACATAGCAACGAGAGCAGCACGAGAAAGAGTAAAGACATGATGATAAATCGTATTCAACAGACCTCCGAGGAAAAACACCGAGTATTACAAAGGAATGTACTTACAAGTTTAAGGTACCTGCTATAAGCTAAGCGATTAGGATCGTTCTGCATCCTGCCGCATCGTTGCACTCACAAGCAGCAGCAGGTTGAGACTAGCTCGCGCAGAACAGTACAAATAGTCCTTCCTCCCGTACTCCATGAACTAAGTAAACGCGGAGATTGTTTGACACGTAGTAGAATAATACATACTCGCTGCACACATTTCACCTTTTGACCCACAGAAATATGCCTAATGGTATCCTATACGATTTCTTTCTTCCTTTCGTCGGCCAGCTGTCAAACAGCGGCCAATGTCTCTGTACAGGTGAGTAATACTATGCAGGTATCCCTCTATGTCGACCCGCGCGCTACATTTCATACGCGCACAAGAGGCCGCAGCACGTACCTGCTGCGTTTCAAGTGTGGCAGTCGAAGCTGCGGCCAGTTCGCAGAAGCGACCTGGAGGTCACATTCCCGGTCCGCCCACATGCGCGTCGCGGAGCAGATGATGCATCGTCGGAGCCGTGCTGCCGTGTCGCCAGGCGAGCAGCCCACGCGTCCAGACCTCCGCCTGCGCAACATGACGTTTCCATATTTCTTATCCGCCCGCACATCCCAAGGGGAAAAGACCATGGCCGGATGAAAATGGTCGTATACGAAAGTGGCGGCATGTTACGGCGCAACTAAAGCATCACGAATCCGATGGCCGGTTTTAACAGCCCCCTGATTTAGTACGCATAATCGAATTGGCCTTCCCTCTCACCTGAAAACCAGTTATATATACATATACAGTTTAGCGTAGTCTGATACGAGCGGATGAGGAGCTTTCTGATCTACTTTTACCCGTAATTGCCTTTTTTTGCGACTACAACCACCCTTACCGAAGATAAAATTGCAGTATGTCTGCAAGAAACTATAATTCCATAACATCAATAGATCACCTAGGCCTGAGGTCCGGGAAGTATTTCGCCATTATGTCCATAGCTGGAGTGCTATTCCAATATCGGAGAGCCTCGACAATACTGACGATTTAAAGAGGGGATAATCAAAATGGGCTGAAATTTAAATTAGGGAAGGCACTGGACCAGGCTAATGAAATCAGATTTGTCAGCCACAATGCGAAGATGGTGTAGCGATTAGAACATCTATCTAGTAAAAGCATTTCATAATGCAGTTAGCGGTCTCGACCATCCAGATATCGTCATTATACTGTCTTACGGAACGAGCTGCAGGCGGAGACGTAAGGTTTCCCTCGCGTTGTACCTGCAAAATTGTATCATTGTACGACGCCTAGTTCACGACATATGAAGTCGAAAACATTGAGCTGTCCGAAAAACGTAAGCGCAGGCCGAAAATCGCTTGAGATACAGATGAAATATACGTACAAGTAAGTGTGAAAAGCGTTCGGCAATCTGAAATGGTGCAAGATGTTCGAAATTCTGAGGAAAACAGGGAGAGACGAGGGTAATATACAACATGTATAATAGCCGAGAGGGAATAATAAAAGTAAAAGGCCAATAACAAAGTGCTCACATTAAAAACGTTGTCTTTCGCTCCTAATATATACATCGAAGAAGCAAGGATGGAAATACGAAAGATTCAAGAGTTGGGTTAAAATTCAAGGTGAAAGGATATCATTGATAAGATTTTCCAATAACATTGCTAGTGAAAGAGAAGAAGAATTACAGGATATGCTGAATGGAACGAACAGTCTAATGAGGATAGAATATGTACTGAGAGTAAATCGAAGAAAGACGAAAGTAATGAGAAGTAGCAGATGGTCACGAAGTAGATGAAGTTGAGGAATTCTGCTATCTAGGCAGCAAAATAAACAATGACGAAGGAGCAAACAGGACATCAAAAGCAGACTAGCACTGGAAAAAAGGGCTTTCCTGGCCAAAAAAGTGTACTAGTATCAAACACTGGCCTTAATTTGAGGAAGAAATTTCTGGGAATGTACGTTAAGAGCACAGTTTTGTATGGTAGTGAAGCACGGACTGTGGGAAAACCGGAAAAGAAGAGAATCGAAGCATTTGAGATATGGTTCTACAGATGAATGTTGAAAATTGGGTAGACTCATAAAGTAAGGAAAGAGGAGGTTCTGTGAAGAAGCGGAGAGGCAAGGAATATTTGGAAAATACTGACAAGAAGAAGGGACAGGATGATACGACATCTGTTAAGACGTCAGGGAATAACTTCATGGTACTAGCTGTAGACGATAAAAACTGTAGAGGAAGACAGGGATTGGAAAACATCCAGCAAATAACGACGTACGGGCAGAAGTAAAGCTGTGAGGATGGGGCGTGAGTCGTGCTTGGGTAGCTCAGTTGGTAGAGCACTTGCCCGCGAAAGGCAAAGGTCCCGAGTTCGAGTCTCGGTCCGGCACACAGTTTTAATGTGCCAGGAAGTTTCATATCAGCGCACACTCCGCTGCAGAGTGAAAATCTCATTCTGGAACTGAGGACGTAGGTTGCAAGTGCTACTATGAGATGAATAGGCTGGCACAGGAAAGGAATTCGTGGCGGACCCGCATCGAAGCAGTCATAAAAGTGACGACTCAAAAGAAACATCAGACTCCTATTAGGTTAGAGGTGCTAACGTACTAATGGACAGAAAAGGGTGTGGGTGAGGGGTACGCCCCACAGAGAGGGGCGAAGGAGGAGATGAACAAAAGAAGAGGGAGAGGGGAATGGATGGGAAAATAGAGAGAATGAGGAGGAGGACAGATAGAAGGGAGGAGGAATATGGACAGATAAATGACAGATGACGAGGTGGAAAGAAAGAGGGGAAGGAGGAGACGGACAGAGTAGGGCAGAGGAAGACATGGGTAGGCAGAGCAGGTAGGACGACATGGGCAAAGACAGGGAGAGAGCGGATGAACAGATAGAGGGTGGAGGAGGAGATGGACTAATGGGAAACTGGAATAAAAGCATGCCCGTGCAACGCCAGATAGTATCCAATAAATTCGTACTTCAGGGTGACATTACGCATTCGGGAGTAGGAACAAGCGTCCTCGCTGCGACACAAGAGAGTAGACGGGTGGACGTAATAGAAACGGGCTGCTGGCGTCGTCCTGCTTGACATTGACGGAGCAGTGATACCAGCTACCTGATGGAGACGGATGGTTTGGCAGGTTGCGGAGGCAAGGCTAATTGAAGGTACGCGGGCCGCATGCTGGCAGCCGACCGTCTGCACGCCGGTCACGCAGCGGCGCCCGCCGGTGCCTTCGCCTTCGCCCGCGTCTCCGCCTCGCCTCGCCTCGCATCGCAAGGCCGCAGCTACAGCAGCAGCACCAGCAACAGCGCCCGGTATCGGCTGAGTCAGCGGGCGGCTGGCCGGCGCCAGGGTCGCTCGGTAAACACGGCGCGTACCGCACCCGACGCAGCAGGCAGAAAAAGCTGCAGCCGAGAAGCGAGCGAGAGGAAGGCATGCCGCTGCCGGCTGCCAATGACATACGGCGGGCGCCGCCCGATCGGAAATAGAAAAAGGAGCGCAGCGCAGCGGCGCCACCGCGGCCTTCAGCAGGACGGCACAGCGGACACTTGCTGTGGTGAGGTAGCTCCCGTCACTCGCTGAGCATCGCGCAGAAGCGTCAGCAAGGGGGAGGGGTGCTCGGAGGAATTGCCCCCTGCTGGAATCTGATCGTGGTCCGTGAAACTGTTCCGTTCCTAATGTCTTATCCAGGGCTACACTGAGCATCTTCAGAGTCGACAAGACTCACCAGAACCGCGACCACCTCCGAAGTCGTCGAGCGCAACTCTGGCCGAAACTTTAGCATCAGAAATGACGATTTAAGAAGGGAAAAATCAAAATGGGCTGAAATCTGAATTAGGGAAGGCTCTGGACCAGACTAATCAAAGCAGCTTTGTCAGCCACAGTGCGAAGATGGTGTAGCGATTAGCACACCTATCTAGTAAAAGCATTTCATAATGCAGTTGGCGGTCTCGACCATCCAGATGTCGTCATTATACTGTCTAAAGGCACGAGCTACAGGCGAAGACGTAAGGTTTCCCTTGCGTTGTACCTGCAAAATTGTATCATTGTATGACGCTAAGTTCACGTCGTATGAAGTCGAAAACATTGAGCTGACCGAAAACGTAAGCGCAGACCGAAATTCGCTTGAGATACAGATGAAATATATGCACAAGAAAGTGTGAAAAGCGTTCGGCAATGTAAGATGGTGCAAGATGTTCAAAATTCTGAGGAAAATAGAGAATGGCGGAGGTAATATACAACAAATCTCTCATCTATCCTATCTTCTTTTTATATTCTTCTTAAAAAACAACAAAATTTTATTTATATTTCAACCTTAAATTATTATTATTTTGAAAAGTATCATTGTTTGTAATTGTTGTAGATAAAACAAAAGGAGAGAAAACTGTAAAAAGATGAAAAACGAAAATTGTAAGATGTACGACCTGTTTTAAACATCAGGGAACAGGTCTATAATTTGGCAATAAATAAATAAATAAATCAGAAATGTTTCATCGACCACAACCTGGAAGATTTACCATTAGCTAAAACATCCTGTACTTAACTTGATTATATTACACAATTATTACGAATTTCTGTGACTGCGTGCATCTCAATTAAAGTGCCGACTGCAGAACCTACATCTGCATCCATACGCTGCAAACCGGCGTGAGGTGTATAGTAGAGGGTATTTCCCACTCTACCAGTTGTTTGGACTTCTTCCCGTCCCACTCGATTACGGAGCGCGGAAATACCGCTTAGACGCTTCTGTGTGCGCTACAACTACTCTAACTTTCCATAATGAATTTCCATTCTACAGCGGGATGTGCGCTGATTTGAAACTTCCTGGCAGATTAAGACTGTGTGCCGGACCCGGTCTCGAACCTGGGACCTTTGCCTTTCGCGGGAAAATGCTCGCGGAAGTGAATCTGTGATGTCGAATCGTGAGTCGTGCTTGGGTTGCTCAGTCGGTAGAGCACTTGCCCCATAAAGGCAAAGGACCGAGGAAACTCCTGGTCTTATCTTGCCTTCTCGACCGCTAAGGAAGCGGTAAGAAGGAGCTTGTAGTATATTCCTGGATTTTCTGCTTAAAGCTGGTTACTGAATCTTTACAAGTGGGCTTTCTCGAGATAGTTTGTGTCTTAATGTTTGTAAGTTCAATGTTTTCAGCAGCCCCGTGACACTCACACAAGGGTCAAACAAAACAGTGACCATTCCAGCTGCCTTTCTTTGTTTACGTCCAGTATTCCCTTTTGGTCCAATCTCGCTCTGGTCCCACATAATTGAGTAATATTGTAGGATGGATCGCGCGACTGTTTCCCGAGTAATCTCTTTTGCAGACTCATGGTATCACCGTAGTGCTCTGCCAACGAACCGAAGTCTGCCACATGCTTTCGCTATGACTGAACCTATGTGATGGTTCCATTTCGCATCGCTACAAATTGCAACACGCAGGCATTCGTATGAGTTGACTGCTTCCAATTGAAGCCCATTAATATTGATGTGTAGGAAACTACTTGTTTTCGTTTTGTGAAGTGGACAGTTATACATTTCTGTACATTTAAATCAAATTGCCAACCGTTGCCCACTCAAATTTTACGAAGATTAACTGAATATTTGCGCGGCTGTTTTCTAGACAGCGCTTCACTGTAGATAACCGCACTTTCTGCGAACAGTCTGAGGTTGCTATTAATATTGTGTGCAAGGTCGCCAACATACAACAAGAAAAGCAACGGTCCCAACGTGTTGCACAACTGTTCTACACCTTTAAACGACCCTGTATCCGAGATAATTTGCTGCATCTACCTACCTAGATATCTTCAGTCCACTCAAAGCGAATATGTGGTAAAGAGTCAAATGCTTTTCGAAAGTCAAGAAACACTGACTGCCTTGATCTAAGGCTTTCAGAATATAATGGGAGTTGGGTTTCACGTGATCGATTTTGGAATTTATGTTGTTTGGCATGAAGAAGCCCACTGTGTTAGAGATACCTCATTACAGTCTGTCCGAGAACTGGGACCTGTCAAACTCTATTGTATGCAACACACCCCATAGGCAGTCCTAAGAATTCTACTGTGAAGTTTGCAAAACGGCCCAAAAATTTGTTTGCCTGAGGAGATGAGAATTGCCTTGGTTCAGTCGTAGGCTGTTAAGTCAATTAAACTGGCCAATTCAAGAGTGGTTTTGGAAGGTTCCCCCTTTCATCTAGTCATATTCTCGTTCTGGCCTGCTTCTCCAATCCCGTTCTGATTTCTTCTTCTATGAACGATCTACTTAATCATATATATATATATATATATATATATATATATATATATATATATATATTATAGTTCAACAGTACCTGCTCTTAGACGACAGACTTTATGCAGCCATTGTTCAACAACAGAAATAGTGGCACAGAGTGCAATATCTTCTCACAACCCTCTTTTCCTGCCTTTTAACGGTGGGCATCGTCGTTTACACCGCTGCCGAAGACAAGGCGTGGCACGTTGCCAAGCACCCCTGATGGCATGCACATTAAGCGATTTATCGACTTGAAGTTGTCGGCTCCACCACTTGTTGGATATCTTAACGACAGTTTCAACAGCACCAACGGCCGCAAAACATGATAAAATCAACGAGCCGCACGAGAAATTCTTGATAACTTTTCCTTGTTCGTGTTTCTCTCAAAAGTGTTTTCTTCAATAGTGTTATCGTCATATCGAAACGAGTCTTCAGTTTTGTCGAGACGTCTTTATCATGATGTTAATCTTCGAAACTTGTGATTTCGCTACCAACGAGATGTTGCTGTACGAGAAACGGGAAAAACAAAGAATTTTATCTCTTTACGTAACATGATTCGACATTCTGAAGCGTAATACGATAGATCGCCATACCTTCTCAGCTAATTTGCTTTTTAACGGCTCAGTTGCTGTTCACGATACGCAACTTATACTGTCTTACCTTTAAAACACTGGACAAAACAAACTAAATTCCAGATAGGTTGTACGTACTGAACAACTTCAGCAGGGTGGCAGTCATCAACGATGTGTTTCTGTTAGCATGGCGCAAATGCTGTTTTGAGCATGTGACATTCGAGAGAATAATACAGCTCGCAGTCATCGTGCTATTTGTCTCGAACACCAAGCTGACTTAACGTATAGCAGGTGCAAAGTGAAGCTTACGCGAAATTTGGTCCTTCGTACCATTAGTCGTGGATTTAACTTCTTGATGGTCTAGCCCTCAAGTTCATGGTATTCTACTGGTCATATTGCGATTTTCTACTCATACATTTGGGTGGAGGTTTACGTGAAAATCTGACCCACGTTTGCACTATCGCTCATGTATTGTGTTCCAAAGAGTAACGCCTCTTCCAAGATGACAATACCCCAGCTCTGATATCATCTCAGGAACATGTGAGCTTCGAAGCCTGTCTTTACAGTTTAGTCAGAAACGTCAAAGCCTTTAAGCAAAAGAGTCTGTTACATATTTTCCCTTATTGTTTCTTTACCATGTTACACTGAGGAACCAAAACATTACGACAAACTGATAAATATCGAATTGGTTGGCTTTTGGAACGTCACAGAGCAGCGATTTTGCGTGAGAGGGGTTCAATAAGTCCTTGATAGGTTGACACAAGATGTCTATGCGCAGATCACACAATTCCCCTCAATTGTGGGCCGACTGAAGTGCACGCGAGCTGGCTCCCAACAGCGTCACTGATGTTTTTCATCAAGTTTAGATCAGCCGAAATGGGTGGCCAAAAAATTAACGCTAGTTTACTGTGATGCTCCTCAAACTACTGTAGCTCGATTCTGGCCTTCTGACGAGGACAGTTATCCTCCTGGAAGATCCCCTCGCAGTCTGGGAAGATAACAAGTGTGAAGGGATGCAGGTGCTCCGCAGTTATTTTCATGTAGTACGTAGTTGTCATGCTGCCTTCGACTACTATTATCCACGGAAGCCCTGGTGAATGTTACCAAATCACAGTACTGCCCCGACGGCCTGTGTCCGTGGCGTTGCACATATTTCGCGCAGCCATTCGCCAGAACGACGGGTTATCCAGACATGAACATCGACCTGATGTAACAAGAAATGTGATTCATTAGACCAGGCGACAAGTTTCTATTGATCCACGGTGTAATCTTGACGATCCCGTTGCCCAATGCAGTTGTAATGACAATGCCGTTGGGTCAACAAGGAAACACGAAGTGGGCTTCTCCTGTGGACAATACGCACTGAACTGTGTGGTCTGAAACATTTGTGCCTGCACCGACACTGTACTCTGTCACCAAACCTGCCACAGATCGCCATCTACCGTGATATATAGAGGAGGAAAGTCTCCGACTTTCATGTTCTGTGATGAGGCGTAGATATCCAACACTTGGTCACATTCTCGTGGTTTCATCGTCCTTCAACTGGTTTCCATAGATGATTACGACAGCAGCATGCGAACATCCGAAAAACTTCGCCATTTCTGAGAAGCTTGTTTCTAGACGCCAGAAAATAACAATCGTCGTCAAAGTGGCATATATCAACAGATTCCGGCATCTGGGGTCCGTATCGTTGCTAGAATCATTCCTAATTCGTCTCTGCTCCGCTTATGTTCTTTCCATATCGCGTCACGTGCTCCTTAAAGCCACCAGACGGCATCCACTCTCGCGGGCGGTGGCTATAGTGGTTTCGTTCATCATTGTAAATTCTTGTCATGGCGAATGATACCAAATTTCTGTGGGAAATACAACTCATACCGCAAAGAAACACAGGCAGGCTAATACTTCAAACTAGAATAACTGATGTATATGTACCGAGCCGGCCGCTGTGGACGAGTGGTTCTAGGCAGTTTAGTCCGGAACCTCGCTGCTGCTACGGTCGCAGGTTCGAATCCTGCCTCGGGCATGGATGTGTGTGATGTCCTTAGGTTAGGTTTATGTAGTTCTAAGTCTAGGGGACTGATGACCTCAGATGCTAAGTCCCATAGTGCTTAGAGCCGTTCGAACCATTCTGTACATGTACCGAACGAGGTGGCGCAGTGGTTAGCACACAATACTCGCATTCGGGAGGACGACGGTTCAAACTCGCATGCGGTCATGGTGATTTAGCTTTCCCGTGATTTCCCTAAGTCCAGAATGAGATTTTCACTCCGCAGCGGAGTGTGCACCGATATGAAACTTCCTGGCAGATTAAAACTGTGTGCTGGACCGAGACTCGAACTCGGGACATTTGCCTTTCTGAGCTACCCAAGCACGACTCACGCCCCATCCTCACAGCTTCACTTCTGCCACTTCACTTCAGGCAGCTGCCGGGACAGTTCCTTTGAAAGGGCACGGCCGATTTCCTTCCGCATCGTTCCCTAATCCCAGCTTGTGCTCCGTCTCTAATGACCTCGTCGAACACTAATCTCCTCCTCCTCCTGAAGTTCATACAGGTTCTTCCATTATTCTGATAGCCACTCGTAGCTGTCACGGAATACGAGGACTTCACTCTTCCGTCGCCATTTGTCTGATGATAGGTTAGCCTCCGACGTTTCTAGGTAGATGCCAGGAGTACCAAATCTTCAGATCGTCGGTGCCCTTGGCCCGTAAATGAGTTCTCTTTTTTCCCCTCGGATCTACAGTGTCGATGCTGGCCGCAGCTCTACCTGGACACGGCCATTGCAACAGCGACCAGCCTCGACGTGGAAATAGCGGCCAACACACCGCGTGACGTGACTGCCGTTCAGAGAACCCGATCCGCACGGGGAGGCGGGCGGGCCGCGCGCTGAAACCGCAGAAAGGTGTGAGGTCACCAGCCGCTCCTACCGCATCCAGCCTTCAGCCCGCAACGACGCTGATATCACCCGATTATCCCACCCGTGTTACATACAGAGTGTGCTACTTCCTCTCCTCTAGCGTCACGTTGCTCCTCTCCTTCTCTTTTTCTCTTCATATCCGCACAGACGGCACAAGTGGAGGAGCAGATGGTTACCATACCGTCCTCCCGTCCGTTGATCTTCCCTTTCCAAGAGAGAGCCTACCACTGTAGCCCTTGGTGGTGCGCCATCACATTTTGGAATCAAAATTTCCTCGTTCGTAGAGTTCCAGACTACTGATCCAAAACTCCCAGTTTTGGTCCCCAGTGAGGCCTAGGATTTTTTCACTTCTTTCGTTTACGGCAACGTGCACCACGGTTCAGAATCCACGTTAAGCTATAGAGCCCTCTACATAACTGGCTGGTTAAGTCAGTTCATACACTATCTGATCAAAAGTATCGAGACATCTATTAGCGAACTTTAATACGGTCTGTGTCTAGCCTTCGTCTTTATGATGGTTTGAACTCTGTTCGGGACACTCTCAGTGAGCTATCTGATTGTCTGTGGAGGAATGGCAGCCCATTCTTTCTCAGGGCCTAAACCAGAGAAGGTAGTGATTCTGGAACGAAGTCGACGTTCTAACTCATCCCAAGGGTGTTCCATTGAGTACTGGTCGAAAACTCTGGGCAGGCCATAATCCACGAACCATTGCCTTTCAGATTCTGCTTTCTTGACAGAGTGCGCTGTTGGCCTAATACAAACGTCGAACTCTTCCTCTACTGTACGCAGTAAACAAAGCTGTAGGATGCGTTCATATCTTTCCCCATTTACCGTATTCTTAAGGGCAATAAGGGGACCACAACCTAACTACGAAAAATACCCCCACACTATAACACCACAGCCTGTGTATTTCACTGCTGGCAGTACACATGATGCCACGTAACGTTGTCCAGATATTCGCCAAACCCAAAACTTTTTATCAGATTCCCACAGGGGATAGCAAGATTCATCACTCCTGATCAGTCGTTTCCAGTCATTCTCTGTCTAATTGCGTCTCTCTGTACACCAAAACAAGCGTTGCTTGCAGAGGTGTGTGGTATATGAGGAGCTGCTCTAGAACTGTACTCATTCTTTTTAACTCCCTACGCACAATAATTGTGGTGATTGGACCACAGATAGTATTTTGCAACTCACGAGTGATTCCTTCCGCTGGTTCCATCCGATTTTTTTACCGTTACTCACCGCAATGCTTGATGATCCCTGTCCGGCCAGTCTCGGTTTAGCTGTGGTTGTTCTTTCGCGTTTCCATTTCACAGTCATGTCACCAACAGTCGATTTGGGCAGCTTCAGAAGGATTGAAATGTCCGTGACGGATCTTTGACTCAGGTGACATCGGACCATTAGACCATTTCTGCTGTTACTGTTTCTCGACTGACAGCAGATGCTCCCAGACTCCCGTTATTGGCGGGTCCGCCTTTCATGATATATAGTGGCTAATTCCTCATTACACAGGGATGTCCGGATACTTTTCATTACGTAATGTATTTGACGAAAACTCACAAGGAATGGCTCATTTAAAGATGTGCTGTGTGTGACGCCCAAATGTTGTGGCGAGATGCAGCTTTTGGTGTGCGTGTAGACGCAATCTCTGACCAGTCAAACACAGTTGTGTAGCGTACGTGGTCTTCCCGCTGGAACATGATCCTCTGTCCAGCAATGGGATGATAGCTTGCAAGTGGTCGGCACACTCACTTCTGTAATTCGCCTTTCGCGAGGTGCACGCGGAAGTGCGAACAGAGAAAAGTGTAAGAAGTGCCTCGGAATTGGTGGCTAATACGCATTCCGCTTGTTAATGTTTGCGCCCCTCAACATGCTGCGCTCTAGCGAAAGAACGCCTGCCGAGTTGTTGCCTGGAGACACCAGACACTGCGACAGAGAAACCGCGGCCAGTCCACCTCTGCGGTCTGCACACAGCACACAGTGGCGCCGGCCGCGGCTTTACGTAACGAGCGAGGCGCGGGCTCCGCCGCACCACAGCGACCCAGTTGCGCGCCCGACGTTGCCTCCGGCGTTGCTGCAGAAACGTCCGCCATGCTGGACATGCAAGCTGTGTCAGGTCGCCACTCTTAAACCGAAAAATAATCCAAATGATTAATAAAGGTAACCGCGAAGCAAAAAGTAGAACTCCGCATTCTGGCCAATCGGGACGGACCGACCGCCGTGTCATCCTATGCCAGTGACGTCATTCCGATTACTTTCTTGACTTCAGAGCCGAAACTTATCACTCAAGTAGCTCCTCAGTTGCCACCACAAGGCTGACTGCAACGTGTTCCAGTACGCCCACCAAAGAAAAGTCCACAGAAGTACTGGGAATCGAACCGGATCCTCTGTCAGACACGATGACCACTTTCTTTTTCTTTTTTTATCGCAGAGCTACGAAGCTAGACGATTATGATAATAAGAAACCTGAAATTATGCATTTACGAGGCGGACAATTATGATAATAAGTGTACCTGAAATTAAACATTTACATCTATACTTCTCAAGTTACGTTACTGCCAGAGGCTACTTCTCGTAGCATTACCTCTCTCACTTCGTTGCTATTTTCACTACCCTTTTCCCCCTGCCAAGGCCCATCCGGAATGGCGCGTGGGAAGAATGTCGTGAGCCGTGTGAGCTCTAATTTCGCTGATTTTCTCGTTGCGGTCATTTTGCGAGATGAACGTGGGAGGAAATAACATGTTGCCCGGCGCTTGCTGAAACGTACGCTCTGGGAATTACAGCAGTTAAACTCTCCGTGACGCACGACTCCTCTCAGGTAGCGTTAACATTCTGTATCTCCTGGCTGTCCTGGTAGCGCTATAAATGTCAATTCTGAAGGCAAAATACCTAACGAATCTTCCGGTAAACTACGGCTGGACCAAGGTGAAATTATGAAAGCGTACATTTGCAGGTACCTCGGGGACTGGCTGGAACCAAAGTTTTCAAAGAACGTGGGGCTAGCAACTGGGATTAGTAAATTAGAGATGGCGCACTAGTTTGTCAGAAAGACCTGCACCACCCTGACTAATACCACTTGCAGTAGTTGACGAAACGTTGGTCCACGCAAATTCGGAAAAGTTTGAATTAAAGTCTCAGTCCTGCGGGAGCGTACGTTCGGTCACTGATCTACCTAGTAGTAGTAGTAGCAGCAGCAGCAGCTTTACTCATCCATAGATCTCTTTTTACAAGGATATAGGACATGTCAAAGTATTTACAAATTTAGATCCATTTAAAATAAGCTAATTCGTATACACATATATTTACAGACTTCTAGTTAGAGACAATCATTAGATTTACTCCCGGTATACAATAATTTTTTTTACAAATAACTTATTAAATAATGTAATGCCACATTGTTCACTCATATCTCACTATCAGTCACTGCACACACACACACACACACACACACACACACACACACACACACACTGGTGATCTCTGGGTCATTTTCCCACAACCAGCCACTCTCACAGACACACGCTGCCTCGTTCTTCATCGTTTTCCTAGCTTATGAGCATCCGTTCGTCAAGGGTACTCGCCCTTTCCGGATTTAACAACATAATATTGCTCTGGCTGTACGACACTCCTGTCACCATCACGAAACCTTTTATCGACAGCGGGAAGGAACGACAAACATGCTATTTTCCTGCGACTAATATAAAACTCACAAACTGAGACATGGTCGCGAATTGAACAGTGACCCGAAAATGGAATAAATTGAGTACTGAAAAATTCGAGACCATAGACGGGAAGTAAAGGAAATTTATAAGACTAATACTCTTTGTTTCTGGTATGTGGTATATTTCTAAGGCTCTGATTTTACGTCTGAAATTGTAATGTGGCAACGATGCTGGCGCAAACGTCTCTCGTTTTAATTTCGTGCACCCGAAAATCCTGTTGTAACTTTTCAATACTGAGTCGAGAGCAGTTGCTTTCTGAAGCAGTCCTTACTTAGAAAAAGGTCGTTCCTCTAGAACGAACCTTGTCGCCAAAGAATGCCGCGAAACCACATACTTAAAATTTCGTGTGATGTTCCCGAAACCTCATGATTGTAGGTTTCATTCATTTTGTGTCTCGATGAGTGTGAAGCGGAAACGCGAAGGAGCACCAGCAGTAACGATCTCAGCAGTAGATGTTTAGCACTATCTCGGACAGAGCTTCTCTCACGTTAGTGGAAGCGCGTATTAGCGCTAAGACGAGCTGAACCGCTGACAGTGTCCCTTGGAGTCACGCGCGGAGTGACTTCTTGCCTTTGTGGAGAAGCTGCGACGGCGGGTGCTGTGTGTTGCGTGGCGGTGCACTACTTCCAGCACGGGGAATGCAGCATCGCGACCCAGGGCGACGAGCAACAGGGTCAGTGGGCCTCCCTGGAGCAGGCTGGGCGCGCGGCCCAGGTCGCTGCCGGCATCCCAGGCGCGCTGCCTCCGCCCAGGGGCACTGCACGAACCTCTGTTTTCCTCGTTTTTCTCACAAGCTTCTCGTCCGACCCAATGCACTCTTACGTTTGGTTCAAATGGCTCTGAGCACTATGGGACTTAACTTCTGAGGTCATCAGTCCCCTAGAACTTAGAACAACTTAGGCCTAACTAACCTAAGGACATCACACACATCCATGGCCGAGGCAAGATTCGAACCTGCGACAGTAGCGGTCGCGCGGTTCCAGCCTGTAGAGCCGAGAACCGCTCGATCACCCCGGCCGGCTTGTCCTCTTCCGTCTCTTGCTGTCTTGAAGCAGCTGATGACCTGCCAATTTTCCAAGTTTTCAGATTTGACGATTTTCGCTATTACCCAGTCACCTGCTGCTTTTACGAGGGACGTCCCGGAATAATTTTCGTAATGGTTGTTCACACGGAAATTTTATTTCCAAAAACAAATACACCACTGCATCTTGAACTATACACCTTGCACTGGTTTTCGACATTGTCACCATTTGTCACATTGAAACATTTGCCGTACCGTGCAATCAATCTAAGAAACCACTCTGGTAAAACTCGGTGCTCTGCGATACATGGTATCGTCGCACATCCTCCTCCACCTCATCATTGGTTTCATTCCGGAAGGACACCTTCATCCTCCACTCTCTGTCTTCCTTCTATGAACATGTAAGATCTGAACCAACCCCTTTGATTAGACATGAGCTCTGCACCATACAGAGTCTGTAGGCTCTCATGGGTGAGGGTCACACTCCACGTAGCCATTCGTACAGAATAACAGCATGCACTTCCATTGGCGACCAAGTTGTAAGCACTCGTCCGTATCCCATCGTGACGTGTATCCGAATAACCTCGGGCACACCGGTCTGTACCATCTTCTCTTTAAAAAACGATGACTAAACTAATTTTCCTTATGTCCCTCGTACATCCGCCATTCTCCACCCTGCCATATCTTGTGTTGTCCAGGTTCCAATAAGCGTCTTAGAAATTCTTCCAGTCCATATGTGGCATAACAGCAAACCAGTGCTTAACAGTATTGGTTAAAAACAGTCTTGGTTGCAAGTTTAGTTTTTTTTATTTTTCAACGACGCATTTCGCCTTATTGAGGCATCTTCAGGTTATCTTTTCTAGATGGACGCGAGAGGTACCAAGATCTGCATTATGCTTACTACCTGAGCCATCTTACTGTTACTCGCTCCTGTGAACGGGAACGCGTTATGCAGATCTTGGTGCCTCTCGCGTCCATCTAGAAAAGGTAACCTGAAGATGCCTAAATAAGGCGAAACGCGTCGTTGAAAAATAAAAAAACTAAAATTGCAACCAAGACTGTTTTTAACCAATACTAATAAGCGTCTTCTCGCGCGTAGATCTTTTGGATAGGTACCGAGGACTCAGTTCCAGCGTTGTTCCCCGTGGAAATCTACTGCAGAGTCCTCCGGTATCGAAGCGTGCCATCGGCTTTCTAGGCGGCTGCTAGGGTAGAGGAGCCCGGAGCGCCGGCAGGAGCAGGAGTGGCGGTGCGGGCACAGCGCCGGCCAGGCCGGTCCCGTTGGCCGGGTGCCTCTGCGGGCTGGGAGCCGCCGGCTGCAGGCTGCTGGCTGGTCAGGCCGCGGCCGACTTGGGGCGACACACTTCCAGCGTCCGCCGGCTTCCGGCAGGAGCGCAGGCACGGTCAGCGCGGCGCGGTTACACCAGCAGTGAGGTAACAGCCGCTGCCCGTGCCTGCTCGGACGCAGTGCTCGACTCAGCTCCAATACGACCCTCTTGCAGTAAAGGCGTCCCCATGTACCTTGCGACTGCCTGGTGCAAAGTGATCCCGTAGCTTGTCCGACTTGATCTCTTTTTGGCAGTACGTCTCTCAGGTACCACAAACCGACATCTTCGTCCAATGGTTGTTACCCACATTTGGCTCGTATCGTACCCAGCTACATTCCTAGGCAGAATTTCGGCTCCGGTAAGATCTTGCTCTCAGATACCACTTAACCAACATCTTCGTCCAGTGGCTGTTATCCAGATTGAGGACATATCCCACCCAACTACATTCCTAAGCAGAACTTCTGCTCCGGACAAATCATGTTTTATACTTTTATGGATATGGCGTCTGCTCTTTCGGACAATTTCCGTGTTCGTCGCGGTTCGACACAAGACGTCCATCGATCTGGACGGCCAGCCTCATCCATTACGGATAACAGCAAGTGGGAGACATTCGGGCAGCCGCCCTATCATCCTGATCCCTCTGTATGCGATTATCACGCCTTCCGTCCCTTAAGAAAGGCCTTGAGGTGACGACGATTCGAGTCGGACGAATATCCGTAGCAGGCTGTTACGGACTTCTTCACGCAGCAGACACGGTGTTTTGCCACACGGATATCTTCGACCTAGTGAGTCGGTGTGATGATTGTGTCAATGCTCACTGCGATTTTGCCTGACTGGCATACCGTTCCTGCACTGTACGGCATTCGAACGGAAACTTTTTGATCGCCCCTACAGACTGTAATTTTACAGTCTTTATAATGGTTCAAATGGCTCTGAGCACTATGGGACTTAACTTCTCAGGTCATCAGCCCCTAGAACTTAGAACTACTTAAACCTTACTAACCTAAGGACATCACACACATCCATGCCCGAGGCAGGATTCGAACCTGCGGCCGCAGCGGTCGCGCGGTTCCAGACTGTAGCGCCTAGAACCGCTCGGCCACTTCGGCCGGCACAGTCTTTATAATTTAAAACAGCAACCAGCAACAAATGTAGATCGAAAAATCAAATCGTTGCCTTTTACGAATGTATTACAAACCCATCCTCAGATAGCTCTTACAGATTTTCCTGTAGTACGGCTATAAAAAAAATTCCAACAAAAGTCAGAAAGTGTTTGGTCAGGCAGATTCCCGAGAATTTAACAGCACCCACACAGTTAAATATGTGGAAACTTTAAAATTTATATTATATCATACACTCACAGTGAATTCTTTGCACGTATACATAAATGCACAAAAACGTTAACCACGTCAGGAAACCAAGAAAATCTGAAAGAGCCATCTGAAGATGGATTTGTAATAAGTGCGAAGCCGGTAATGTTGTAATTATAGTAGGCTTTTTGAAACTATACTTGTAGCTGGTCGCTGTTTTAAATTATAAAACTTACAACTGTACTACAGCCACCGTTCTCATACTGTCTAATTTCGAAAAAATACGTAAATGTAGAAGATGTGATCTTGCGAAATCGCAGTCTCTTTGAAACAGCCTGAGTGAAGTAGATAGTTTTGGTCACATTGTTCCACACATGACGGAGGGATGGCTGGAAACAGCCGCCAGGGTTAGCTCGTGGCGGCGTTCGAGGCTGCGCTGGGCCTGCGTGCGGTCGCAACCGGCGGGTGTCGGCTGGCGCTGACCCGGCCGTCTTCCGCTGCGCTCCTGTTACCAGCGCTGTGCCTCTCCTGTGCCGAGGCCACGGGCGCTCAGGAATGTAAATATATACAACGCGGGCGCTTCGTCAACGACCTGCTGCTCCGCAGCCGGCCACTGGCGGGGGCACCGCCTGCACGTACACTGCCCGAGGGGCGAGCAGTCACACCTTACCGAGGCTTTAGCGACGGCGTAGTGAACCAGTTAGCGAAGATCAGCATGACGGAATGCCTACTCGACGAATTGTCCTGAAGCTGCGTTACTTCCAGAACGGCCAAATTCAACCGCCCATACCTTCCAGAGCGTGGTTATAAGATCGAAACCTTCCGCCCACCATGGAAGATCAATACTCGGGGTGCGAAACAGCTGTGCGGCTGCGACGCTCAGAAGCCCTCGTTACTTTTGGCTGTGCCCTTAGTGACACCCCACAAACCGACATTTATAAGGCAGTTATACATTGAGGCATACTGTTGCTTTCGACTCTGACACCGAGCGAAGTTGCTCAATGATGAGACTGTGGACTCGTATTCGAGAGTGTTGCGGTTCAAAACACCGCCATCAAGATCCTTGGTGACTTATGGGTATTGGGCCGTGGACTCAGGTACAACGTTTCGGTTCCTAAATCTGAATACATCATCAGCGCTAGAAGACGAAAGGTTAAGCACAAAAACATCTCTTAGATCACAAAAGTCACCAACAGCAGCAAATACCAACTGCGAAAGCGTGCGTTGTGTGATCATCCAGATTGGAGATTCTTGATATGTCACTAAATCGCTTAAGACGAATCCCAGGATGGCTCCTTTCTTCAGAACACTGGCGATTTTTTTGTCCATCCTTCCTCCATCGGAACTTGTGCTGCGTCACTAATGACGCCGTCGTCGATGGGACGTTAAACCCTAATCTTCTTACAGTCTGGAACCGTGCGACCGCTACGGTCGCAGGTTCGAATCGTGCCTCGGACATGGATGTACGTGATGTCCTTAGGTTAGTTAGGTTTAAGAAGTTCTAAGTTCTAGGGGACTGATGACCTCAGAAGTTAAGTCTCATAGTGCTCAGAGCCATTTTGAACCAAACCTTCTTTCTTTTCCTTTTTCGAGTCTTACAGACCATCCATGCCGACTCTCAAGATTCAGATACACATGCCTCTATCCAATTGTCAACATGAGAATACATGTCGACGCTCCAGAGATGCCCCAGCGTAGAAGAAGATACGGCAAGTCCGACAGAACAAGTTGTTGCCAGCAGAGACACCACAACAAGACCGTTTCATGTTCCTCGTAATGAAAGTGCAGCGAGTTCCAGTTTCTGAGTCAATAGGAGTACAGCACAATTGCTGTGACGGTCGCTAAAAAGAACACACCAGCTGATACGCCAATGGCTTTATTTGATGCGTTTAGAGTCATAGCAACTATGACAACTTCGTTTCTTACATGGCGTCTTTATATATCTGATCAAGACGTTCATGGCAATCTGAAGAGCCGGCCGCTGTGGTCGAGCGGGTCTAGGCGCTTCAGTCCGGAAGTACGGGGTGCTACGGTCGCAGGTTCGAATCCTGCTTCGGGCATGGATGTGTGTGATGTCCTTAGGTTAGTTAGGTTTAAGTAGTTCTAAGTCTAGAGGGCTGATAACCTCAGATGTTTAAGTCCCATAGTGCTTAAAGCCATTTGAGCCATTTTTGAACACTCTGAAGAAGGTTTCTACCAGAAACGCGTCAAATAAAGCCAATAGTTTATCGGCAGGTGGCTTTTTATTTAGTGACCAACACAGCAATTGTGCAGTATTCTTGTTGATTTGCGATATCGTCACAGTCTTCCCGCGTGATGATTTTATGTCTCAGTTGTAACTAATTTCCCAGATTTTTTCTCGTCGCGATCATTTCGTCAAAACGTATGTGGGAGGAAGTAATATGTTGACAGACTCTTCTTGAAACGTACGCGCTCGGAATTGCAACAGCAAGCCGCTCCATGATCCACAACGCCTCTCTTGTACGATTTCCACTGCAGTTTGTTGAGAGTCTCCTTTGCATCATCTCGTGATGCATCACCTAAACAAAGCAGTTTATGATAGTCAGCGAAGTCATGCACTTTTCCGACCATGCTATGCATAATCGTGCATGGCACGCGATTTTTGACTGAAAAAGATGATGCACCCACATCTGTTATAGGTGCACTTGAAAATGAGCCAAATCGAAACTAGTAGTTCTTGATGAAGTGCAATTTTAAAACTAGTCTCGTGGAACGATGTCATTTTTCAAATTTATCAAGGTTGCCCTGAACACCCAGAAGAATCCGGTCTCTGTAATGCTCTCGTGATTAGTAAGCAATCCAATGACGAAACGAGCAGTTCTTTGTTGGATCTTTCTAGTCTTTCCTATCAGAGCAAAGTTTCAGTTCACAACAGTAATGGATCTCTTCGCCCATTTCTGCACAAATACGTTCCATTTATTTACGTTCTGATCACCACAAGTAGGCGAGCTGGCCCTGGAACGCGGCTGCAGACGTTTTTCGACGCCCGCGCACGAGGCCGACCCGACCGCTGACCGACTGCCATCGACCTGCTTTCTGGCGCATTTGCATCCCCCACACTCCGGCCCGTCCGTGCTACTGTGCGCTCGAGTGCTCCTTTCACGTGACCGCTGCTCACGTCTTCTCTGGCAGAAAACAAAAAAGAGGAAGAAAAACATACCACGAGCGCTGCTGCCTCTTTACGCTTCTAGTCAGCGTCCTCCCTAAAAAAAACGCCGAAGTAGCTCCCGTCCGAGACCTAGCATACAGCCTCCGACGTCTTCCGTGTAGTCGCCTACTCATGCTGGGCTCCAGGGTTCGACTCCCAGGAACTGTAACGGAGAGGCCACCTGAGAACCTGCTAGAATAAAATAACAGTCACATTCATACACAACCAAAGTGGCGCCAAGTCGAAAGGTTGGCAATAGAATGGAAGCTTTCAGATAGTTATTTAGGACAAAACACAAAATATACAACTCCGACTGTGCCTAAAGGGTGAAGCTGCGAGTTCATTTATGCCATATCTCTCCATATTGTGCACGAGTAAAATAATAATTACGCGCTCAGATAATAATCGAGATCATCAAATACCAGGGGCGTTCAGTAAGTAACACAACACTTTTTTCCGGCCAGTTTGGTTGAAAAAATTAGGAATTTGTTTGGATCGTCGTGGAGTTTTCCCGCTTCAGCCCCTGCAGTTTCATGACGTTCCGTCAGGCGGTGGCGCTATATGTACCCTTCAAAATGGCGTCCGTAACTGTGGTGCGTTCAAGTACAGAGCTGTCATGAGTTTCTTTTGGCGGAAAAGTAGAGCATCGCAGATATTCATACACGCTTGCCAATTTTCTGCGAGAACCTGGCAGTGAAAAAAAAAGCACGGTTGGCTGTTGGACGAGGCGTTTGCCATCATCGCACGAAGGTCACGCATAGCTGTCCGATGTACTGCGTGCCGGTCGGTCGCACACAGCTGTGAACTCCAGCTCCGATGGAACTTGTGGACACTCTCATTCGAGGTGATCGAGGAATCACAATCAATCACCTCGCTGCTAACTGGACGTCTCTGGTGATAGTGCTGACACATTCGTCCACCAGTTGGGGCTACTCAAAGGTGTGTGTCCATTGTGTTCCTTACCGCCTAACATAAGACTATAAACAGCAAAGAAGGACCATTTGCGCAGAATTTGTCCAAATGCAGTACGTGGATGGTGGGGAGCTTAATGATGCAGCAAGACGTTGAACTTCGACAAGTAGAGGTGCCATGCGAGCAGGCAGGCCCTCCCAGTTTTTAACTGCTGAGGTCATCAGTCCCCTAGGACTTAGAGCCACTTAAACCTAACTAACTTAAGGACATCACACACATCCATGCCCGAGGCAGGATTCGAACCTGCGACCGTAGCGGTCGCGCAGTTCCAGACTGAAGCGCCTAGAATTGCTCGGCCACACCGGCCGGCGCATAAAAAGTGGTTGAAACCGCAACAGATATATCTTTACCCGTTTGTTTCGCCTGTGACTTTATCGCAAAAGTGTAGGTACATGCATATGACTGTATTACGAATTAGCTTTGAGTAAAGTTAAAAGCTGGTATGACCTGATAACAACTTCAGATAGGACACAGATTCGAGTGTCACTGTAGAGTACTACTAGGACCCAAAGTGAGACAACATAACTATTCGCTGGAATAGAAGATAAAATCGCTATTAAACTGAAAATTACAAAGTAATGAAACATGTCACATATGGCTCGTAACGAAATTGTTGAAATTCATTGTGAAAACCTTCAGCTATCTTTTATTTTACACAGCTCTACTAGTGCCGGTCACAGGCCATTTACAACCTTAGCAGGCGTAAATGGTAGGAATGTTATACCGTGATATGTCATACTTTCGAGGTGAATAAGCCTTCTGGTGACAATTTCTCTGCACAATTATTATACTGATTTCAATTTTATTGACTATGGCTGGCCTGCAACAGCATCTTGTAGTCGTTTATATCATGGTATAATATTTCTGCCCTTTATGCCTCCTAAGCTTGAAAATGAATGGTCTGCCACCGAAACTAGTAGCACTGTGCAAAATAAAAGACAGTTGGAATTTCAACTGTTACTTAGTAGGCAATTTTCCCCACCTATAAGCATACATAAACGCTCGGAACTTTAGGAAACGCAAGTCTGAGGAAAGTTCGCGAATTTAAAACGCCTTAAAAGTACAGAGCCGAACGAATGCTAGAGCTACGGCCACGTCGGAAAGGAAATCGAAAAACGGCGCAAAAAAAATTACGTAGCTGGGCCATCGGGCATACCGCGGTCAGTGACGGTCCAGACTTGTGAGTTACCTGTTCTGTAACCATTATACTATTCAGTGTAACCGTTCTATTAAACAGATAATTAAATTAAATATTAACGGGAAAGTCTTGTTACGATTTTATGCTGAAGTTTTCACAAAAAAGCTACGGTGCGGACACAAGCCGTGCATACTTACTTTGTCTTGAAATTCCCATAATGAGAGTCCAGGTGTGCTAACCACTGCACAACCTCGCTCTGTGAAACACCTACAAAGTGACCCCCATTAAGTATTAAAAATGTTTTACTTTTCTCGCGTGTTGTGGCTTCGTCGTGTTGTTGGGTGAGTAGCGACCTCCCGCAGTTCCTGAAGACACCAGCTACGCCCTCAGCGCCGACTTTCGCCGGGAGCCCTGAGCGGCGGGCGTGACAAGCCGTAACAATCGCGAGCTGCCGAGAAGAAACCTGCGCCCAGTTTTCACTGAGGAGCCAGTAACTCCTCGCTACCGCTGCTGCTCCACAGGGCGTCGCCACAGCCCATGGAGGTTCGTCTGCTCCCAAGCAACATATCAATATCAACTCAGCGAGTCCCGGGAGCCTTAGCACATAAATTCATCAAACATTTTCTGCACCCCGCCCCTGTAGCCGAATGGTTAGCGTCGCTGCCTCCGGTGCGCAAAGTCCCAGGTTCGATTCCCGGTACCTCCTCGGATTTTTCTAGGGAGGTCTGGAATAGGGACTACTCAGTCTGGCGAGGTCACATAAGAAGCAGCTTCTATACAAAAAAAAAAAAAAAAGTGTCAGGTTTCATGTACTGCAAATAACGGCTGTATCGATTAGCGACTTGCTGATCACATCCCCGACGATCGTAGATCGCTGTTCGCATTGCTATATGATGTTAATAGTTCTTGGGTATTGGTGTCGCGTCAGTCTTGTAAAATCTTATCCGATGTTTCGACTTTCATGCTGCTGCGTTGTTCCAGGAACTGTCAAATATGTTCCAACTTCCCGCGTTAATCGCTGTAGGGGGTACTGAAAGACTTTTTCCACGACGTGTACAAGCGTTCGCTAGAATACCATACCTCGATCTCCGTAACAAAGTAACTGACAATTGAGCATGGGAGGAGTTATGTTGTCGTGTCATGTTTATCTGCGCAGATAGTACGACTGCGGTCTCAACAGGTCGGCATTTCCATTCTGGATGAACACGCAAGTTTACTACAGTGTGTCACGTAAAAAGAAAACAGTGCCAACAACGAAAACGAAGCGTCGTCTGCAACTGACTGTGACAACCTGCAACTTAGGAACGATAATGGTGAAAGGAAGAGAGCGCGTGACCCAGCTCATTCGCTGGATGCTTGTTGTTACGGTATCTGCCCTGTAAACAAATAACTGTCAGTCATTTTGCTGTACTGATCCAAATGGCTGGAGGTTGGAGCGTTAGTGGCGACCTGCTTTTTGTGTTTTGCTAGAGCACTGCACAAATCTCAGTGGCCATCGTCAAGTGTTGCGTTCTGCTAACAGCGGTGTAGGAGAGAGATAACCCACTATTTCCGTGGATTTTCCCTGTTGAGATATCTTGTTGGGCTTGCGAGTAAGTGCCAGGACTACGTCTCCCACAGGAATGAGAGTTGAATTCCCAGCAGCTACTAATTTTGTTTCCTCTTTCTCACACAGAGGTCACTGCATTGGATTCGCATTCGAGAAGAGAGAGGTTAAAATTCCCTTCCATCCACCCTGATTTTGTATCTGTGTGCTTTCCCTAAAACAGCTGGGCCAGAGGGGAGTTGCGGAAATAGCAGACTAGCTCAGTTAGCTCAATCTGAATTGGTATTTGCTGTGCTACCCTGGTTCAGATGCATAGAGAGGCTGTGCAATGGTAAGACAGGACTCGCATTCGCGAGGACGACAATTCAGATGCCGAGGCACCTAGATTTAAGTGTTGTAAATTTTCTAACTCCCTTAAGGTAAATGCCGAGATGATTTCGTTGGAAATAACACGGTTGATTTCCTTCCTTCCCCAAGATACCTCAGTCTGAGCTTGGGCTACGTGCCATCTCTAATAATGTCGTCATCGACGGGACGTTAAAGCCCAGTCTGACTTCCTTTTCTTTCCTTCTTTAATCCAAGCTTCTGTCCGTACCCAAGGGAATTATTATCGACGATACGCTACATTTCATACTTCCCCCTTTAAAAAACATTTTTTTAGTTTCATTTTTAACGTGTACTTCCTTTTTCGGAACGGCTTTTGTACTTATGTGAAAAATCAGTCTGTAAGTTTGTCTACCGGGTGTCGATCCTACGCGTCGGCAGGCGCATTTTCTCTGGTGTTTCGGCAGGATCTGATGTCTGCACGTGCTTATAATGAGCCGCAAAAAACTTCTTTGTTGAATATCTAACATTAACATATAGCTCCGTCCGCCGAGACGCTTGTGCACGAAGGCACGACAGTTGAAATATTACGCGTAAGAGTCTCCGAACGCTACGAATCTCGCGTTCATTTGAATAACAAGTCCTAAAGTATATGTACGTCTATTATCTTGTCGTTGAGCTCCTCGCGGCGAGGTACGGCATAGCCATTAACGCATATGCGGAGGTCAAATTTTTCTGTAGGTGCTGATGGCCTTAAAACCTGTCTAGTCTTCGCGGCTTCCAAACGGGTATCAGGCACGTACGAGTCCCGCTGAGTAAGTGACGAGTTCATTTCGTTCCGCCGTATAATTGAAGTGCCTTTTGCGCTGGGGTATGACCTGCAGTAAGACGTTTAATAGCTCTGTTCGTCATTAGGTTTTATGTTGCCGCACTTACCAGATGAGCGTTAGCCGCTTTACTGGCAAGAAACTGCTGCGGGGCGTCACCCGCACCGCGCACGCTGGGGGACCACGCCCTGCGGTTGCGTGCACCGCAACATTGCATAAGGCGCTTCGCTGCACGGGGCCATAACGGCCTAGCCGATAAAAATCCAGGGCAATCCCCCGAGACCGTAACCTAAGGTTGACCTCGCGTGAGCGAAACGTCTTCTTCCTTACACAAGAGGCTCGCTGCTTGGATCCTCGAAATGAAATCCGTAGGGTTCGGGCATAACTGTAATAGATTTTCTATATTCTGACTCTCCTGAGTACTCGTTTCAGCTCATTGTAGTACTTCCCTGCATCTGCTCTACACATTTTGTCCTCCAACACAACCATTTCGCACCAATTAAATACTCAACTACATCTACTACGTCTACAACTTTGCTTCCGCCCTTTTTTCTCTAATTTCGAGACTTTGTTGTCGAAAATTCACAAAAAATGTACAATTCAAAATATTGGCTATCGCTGGCCACTAATTTCATCTACATCTACATTTATACTCCGCAAGCCACCCAACGGTGTGTGGTGGAGGGCACTTTACGTACCACTGTCATTACCTCCCTTTCCTGTTCCAGTCGCGTATGGTTCTGGAACAGGAAAGGGAGGTAATGACAGTGGCACGTAAAGTGCCATTTCTCCCATCTTTCGGAAAGTATACGAATCCCGTGGCGGAAGAAATGGGCGTCTTTCAAAGATTGCACTTGTTCACATGACCGCAAGTGATTGTCAGCCAGGCCGTGTTCCGTTGGTCGAAAAGAGGTGATAGTCAGAGCGAGCAATGTCTGGAGAATGCGGCAGGTGGTGTAGGACTTCCCATTTCAACGTTTCCAAGTATATTTTGACGGGTATTGCGAAATGTGGTTGAGAACTGTCACGCTGCAAAATCACCTTTTCAGGTCTATCGTTAGATTGTGGCCGTCTGTCTATCAGTGCTCGGCTGAAACGTACCAGTTGTGAAACGTATCTCCTGTGATTGTTTCCGTCGGTTTCAGTAGCTTCGACTACAAAATCACCATTCCTCTAGCGTTAAAACCGTTCTCTGCATGGACTTCCACTAACAGATGCATCACCATAGTTCTTATCCAGCATTTTACGAGCCTCAGTCGCAGATTTCTTCACGTTAAAGCATAAAATTAAAACTTCCCACAATTGGCGAGAACCGGGTTCGTAAGCTGACACATTCAATCGAGAATAACGTTATGATGCAATCACAAATCGATTGATATTTTCATGGCGTTATGATTACAAATGCGTAAGCTGATTGCATGACACTTACGACCCACAACCTGCACAACCACTACCGCCATGTATAGCAAAACAGCGGAAGCAAAGTTGTTGACCCAATACAACGGCACACCGTAGGCCATCTTACGGCGTGTGGCAGAGGGTACTACTTGGACCACTACCTTTCCCCTGTTTCTCTGTTCCTTTCGCGAGTCGCGCGGGGGAAGAATAACTGTCGGCAAACCTCCTCATTAGCTCTTCATTTCTCGTATATTCTCGTTGTGGTCATTTCGCGACCCTTGTGTGGGAGGAAGTACAAGGTTATTCATAAGTTATAACTAGAGTGTAGCCACTAAAGGAGTCCAATGTGGACTGTAATTACCGTATAGCAGCGAAACATGGTGATATGCTCATGCGATTATGCGGAAGCGATTTACGCTGGAAAAAAATTAGTTCCAATTTCGGCTACCTGGTGCAAATCTGGCGCTGTACAGCATCTCGTCGACGTCTCCGTTGCTGATATTGAACAAACTCTGTAAGCAGTACTTGATAATACAATGAACATTGTGCCTTTCACACTTGTTTGACCTTTTGTGCTCACGTTCCGTTCCTAATCCACTACAGACGGAAACATTTCTATAAATCTTTCTTGCTTTCACAGAGCCATATTTGCACCCGGTGGGCAAAACTGGAAGTAGTTTTCTTCCAGTGTAAATCAGTTCCGCATTAACACATCAGAATATGTACCTAGTTTCGCTGCCATACGATAATTACAGCCCACACTGGACCTTTCTCAGTAGCTGCACTTTAAATATAGCCACCTGGTACATCCTGGGTTTCAGATGACGACTGCCCAAAGACTACAAGACATTCCGGAAATATACGTGCAGTGGAGAGGGCATCTCTACAACTTTCGATTCGTAATAGGCGCCATAATATTGCTGCAGAGGGCATCACCAGGAGGGAATCGCGTCAGAACATGTAGACAAATCATCCATTCCATATCGTCGCATCGAATAAGTTCGCGCCTGCAAATAGGCAACTCAGTAAACAGATTTCCAAAACAGACTGATGTAACGCACGCACGTGTTACGCACCTGTAGTGTGAGTGAAGTCTGGAAGGTACTTTAACGCTGTAATACGTTGTCCGAATCTTCCCGGAACGGACTCCATCTGAATTTCGATAGCAAACCTCTGCGTGATGCACAGCGCCTCTCTTGTAGTGTCCGCCATTGCGGTTTGTTGGGCATCTCCACAACGCTCTCGCGTTGACCAAACAACCTCTTGACGGAACTCGCCGCTCGTTGGATTGCCCCTCTTCTACTAATCCGATCTGGTAAAGACTCCAGACTGATGAGCAAACATAAAAAATCGATTGAACAGGTGTTTTGCAAACCACTTCTTTCGTGAATGAATTGCAATTCCTTAAGAAAACATTGTTTACCGTTATTTCAGTTACGTCAACAAGACTTCCAGGTTTTTATAGAGGTCCTGTCCTACATATATCGTTGACGCTGCTGCTCACATGACGGTCCAATACAACACAGGTTTCAGTGCTTATAATAGCTTTTGTAGATGTTCGTAACGCCGGTTGTAAATAAGCTGCACTCCCAGAGCACGTTCCATTAGCGAGAGCGTCCAAGTCTTTCAATGCAGGTTTTAAGTCGAGTCACGAACTACCGATGAGATTGCAGCCTGAAAACGTCCCTGGCTCCTTTTACCAGCCTTCCCTGGGCCGCTTCGAAACGACGTGGAGCCACTTTCCACGTCTTGCATCAGCTCTCACTACACGCTTTTTTTTTGCTGAGACCAGATTCGACACGGAGCACGATTTGTATGAAATTTCGACGAGCAATTTTCGTTATCTTGAACATCACGTCTTGTATCAGTTGATAGTGTGACCACCAATTCAAAAATCAAATTTGGTAGTTCATGTTGTTACTTTTTTCAGTAACAGCTGATATTTTAACAAAGTCTGTCACCAGAAACCAACAAAAAAAGGAAATTCTCTGACGGTGGTTTTAACCGAAATATGTATTGGTAAAGAGATAAAGACAAGAAATCGGGTTTTGGCCAGGACGGAATCTTCAAAATGTATTCATAGAACAATATTGTGTTTTTTTACCTACAACACTGCGAAAACGCATGAAATATAATTGTAAAGCTCACGAGCGGGGGACAGCTGTGAAGTTCTAAGGTATTAAACCATTCACAAGTCCGCCGCTCGTGGTCTCGCGGTAGCGTTCTCGCTTCCCGAGCACGGGGTCCCGGGTTCGATTCCCGGCGGGGTCAGGGATTTTCACCTGCCTCGAGATGACTGGGTGTTTGTGTTGTCCTCATCATTTCATCATCATCCAGGAAAGTGGCGAAATTGGACTGAGCAAAGATTGGATAATTGTACGGGCGCTGATAACCACGCAGTTGAGCGCCCCACAAACCAAACATCATCATCATAAACCATTCATAAATACGTTTCATGTGGTTCTGGCACAATTCACGCAGAGATCGTGAACATCTGCGCAAATGAAGCGCACATCAGCTTGTTGCTTTTATGACTTCTTCATTTAATAGATTAGCCTAATCCATTATGGATATTCTAGAACCCGTGACTGTGTATTGAATCGAAATACAGGAAACTGTGACATGTCTTTTTGCAAATATTTTTTTTATTTTCAGGTTCAGAATACATAAATATTTAAAAATACAGGAAACTGTGACATGTCTTTTTTGAAATATTTTTTTTTATTTTCAGGTTCAGAATAAATAAATATTTAAAAAAGTTACTATTTTCAGTTTTCTGCATTCATATTTTATATTCTTCACTTGAGATTCGGGATGCTAACAAAAGTATATCTTGAAGCCTTCAAATTTTCTGGCAGGAAGACGTTACAGGCCAAACCTCATGGTTTTTAGGAAATTTGTCGTAAGGTCTTATGGGACCAAATTGCTGAGCTCATCAGTCCCTAAGCTTACGCACTACTTAATCTAACTTATACTAACTTACACTAAGGACAACACACACACCCATGCCCGATGGAGGACTCGAACCTCATACTGGGGGAGCCACGCGGACCGTGACAAGGCGCCTCAGACCTCTTGGCTACCCCGCGCGGCTCATGGTTTTTAATGAGAGGATATATGTTGAATAAGGATACTTTGTATGTGTTACATGGCATCAGAACAACCAGCACTTTTCTTCTTCGATCACCAAAATTACAGTTTCATTAAGATTCGCGTACAGCTTTTTCGGGAAATGTTCGAGTAGTCTCGGTTTCATTGATCGTGAGTGACCTTTTATCTAACGGACAAGAAGAAATCTGATATTCAGATCCTTTATTTTCGTTCTATAGAGATACATTCCGGCAAGTAGTAGCTGAATAAACTAAACACAAGAAACATAATTAGCTGCCCATCTAACGCATGTATAACTTTTTTTTTTTTTCTCGCACTGTTCTTTCTTCACTCCAAGAAGTAGAGCGGTCTGTTTGAGATTTGCCTAACAATGTCCTTCACTGGCCCAGAGAAAAATTAAACTTCTATGCATATGTACCGTATAAGCATGTGTGTATGGCGCGAATGTTACAGTGCGGTGTAATGTGTTGCTTTTGGCGATATGCGGTGAAGAGAATTGTATTGTTCCACTTCACAGTAAGAGAATATAATACTGAAAAGCCCTAAATACCTATTAGAACAGAAGACAGAAGCAATTTGATGGCGTCGCCAATATAAGAAATTTTTCAATTCGCAAGTCGTCAGATACCATGTAGTTCCAACCGTCGGCTTAATGATCTCCTCAGGTGAAACTTTTTCTTGGATAATGGTGACGTGTGTGCGTTTTGTTCAGGGTGGGCAGTGGTCGCTTGGCTTCCAAGAAAAGCGGTCAGATTAGACGTTAGCATATTTTATGGCCGAGGAAATAATGGTTACTACTAACGGTACGGTAATTACGCCCGGTGTACCACTGCTATTTTGTTCCCAAAGGCTTTTTTAAACAGTCCGTAACTAAGTACGAAGTTAACTTAGAATTATAGCCCCACAGCACATCAGAGAGAGGTTGAGGCAACAAGAAATTCTTAAAAATTACTTCACTCATATGATAATTGAGGCACGATGGTTTTTCTTGGGGCAGGAGGCGGGGGAGGGGGGAGGGGCTGAAGGGGCCGGGAGTGATGGGAACTCGGGTTCTTCAGATTCTCCCACGTTGTTCATGGCTGTACATGTATTTACTGGTTTATGGATAACTAATGTTAGTGAAAGATCTTTGTAGCGCATAAATTGCTTTCTTGCAAAAATAGTTAGCTATTCTTAATTGAAATTCATTTGAATGTTATCTAGCAGCGAAGGCGAAGTAAGAAATGAATGGTTTATGATAGTCATACCGGCTTTGCTTCGCAACTGACAGTGAGAATTAAACATGTAACGTTGCGTCAGCTACCTTAACATCCTTTTGTCAACTACCACTGTAAATTTCTATGTACTTATTCATTGTCTTCAGCTTGGTACTAAGGACATATCAAAGTAATGGAGAAACTGGTCTGTTGTTATTTCATGAATTTAAAACGAAGTAAAGTGGGAAAGTCTTTTTCTAATGAATAAGAATATTTCATCTGCGTGTGGTGTAATGTTTCCTCATGCGTGGTATGATGTGATGTAGCTTTGTAATAGTCAATATTACATAGTTTGTATGCACTGAACACACACACCTTACCACAACTACATAGAAAATTCAATTCTATGTGGACTTTGTAGTAGCTGGAAAGACTGTATCGTCAGGTAAGGTCTTATTTCTGATACGGGACTCGTAATGGGGCAGGGCCATCATAGACGGAAAAACCGATGTAACATCGTCGAACGGCGCGAATTCCCATCTATGCCTCTTTATAAGCACAAAGGGAAGAGAATGTTAGTAGATTGACTTGCAGTTTTTTTTCTTTTTTAGGCGTCAACGAGGGGCACTCTATGTGTATCGAGCTCTGGGAATGATAAGATAGCGCTGGCATAGCAGGGTACTGCCTCCGTAATAATGGTCTGCATCGATATCTCTGCGCTAATCGTACGGTTAGATAGGCCGATACTCTCACCGACTAGAACAAAACTCATAACCCTTAAGTATATTTTACTTCCTTGTGCAGGTCAGTTGGCGACGAGACAGTGACGTGCTGAAACTGTAAATTATATGCTCCTATTTGATCGCTGTTATGAACGCCTCACAAGCCAAAGATATAAAGAATACACTAAGTAGTTGTCATCCCGGTGATTAATCAAAACACAACACATGTTAATTTGGGATCGTACTGGTGAGCTTATGTCCTCGTTCCTCTCAAATACGTAAATCTATTTACCCAGATATCTGTAGGAGAGGGCCTACACGCAAAATTTACGAACGGGTTCTAGGACTTTATTAGGTACTATTTTATTTTCCTTGTGGTCATTGTCCATTACCGGGGTGCGCTGTGTCTCGTGCGGCCAACTGGGGAGCTCTTTGAATGACAAGTAGCGGCTCCTTAGTCAAGAGAGCTGACAACGCCCAGGAGAACTGTGTGCTATTCCCACGTCCCTCCGTACCGTATCCGATGACGCCATTGGGGTAGGATGACACGGCGGTCGGTCGGACCCGATTGGCCTCTCAGCGATACAACGCGGAAGTTTGCTTTTGCACTGCACATTTCTTTAATCATACTGAAACTGATTTTCCAGTATAGTTTCAAGCTGTTTCCATTAAGTTTTTGCACTCTGTACTTAAGATTATGCGTGCTAGAATAAAACATTACAATGTTATCAGTCGTCCATAGGTCGACACACTATTTTGTACATGAGACAGCCACAGCTAAAAAAAGCACATTGTTAATATTTATGAATCTTCAAATGTTTTCTCTAGAACAGGTCTTATGAACTGATGGGATTTGCAGTGAATGAAGACTCTTCAAGCCACTTTACCTCTTTTCTAGTCCTTTATTGGGAACGCTACCGGTTTCGCACCATCAAAGGTGCATCCTCGGGTGCTGCAATGATTATACCTTAAACAATCTGGAAGCAATAATGTCCCGTAGTTCAGCTGCAAATGTGAAGTCGGCGATTGTTTGTTGTAACAATGCTTCGGACTGGTAACTGGTAGTGCTGTTCTAGTACAATACCACCGATTAACAGTCTTAGCGTTGGCACAACAAACAGTGGTCGTCTTCACATTTGCTTGATGGTCTTATCACTCCACGCAACGGCCTTGCCACAGTGGTATCACCGGTTCCGCCAGATCATCGAAGTTAAGTGCTGTCGGGCTTGGGTAGCACTTGGGTGTGTCATCGTCCGGGTCTGCCGAGTGCTGTTGGGAAGCGGGGTGTACTTGGCCCTTGTGAGGCTTGAATGAGAAGTAGCGACACCGGTCAAAGAAACTCCCTGCGGTTGGGAGAGCGGTGTGCTGACCACATGACGCTCTGTATCCGCATCTGGTGACGTCTAAGGGCTGAGGATGACACAGCTGCCCGTAGATACCATTGGGCCTTCAGGCCTATTTCGACGATGTTTGTTTCGTGTCTTTTTTTTCTTTTCTTGTCACCCCAAGTGTTCAGTTTGATGTTCACCTACTGGTGCTTAATGCCAGTTGACAAGAACATGTAATGGATCAAGAATTTCGATTTGCAGCTGAACGATGGGATATATGTGTAGACTGAAGCGACGAATAAAATTTTTTTTTACAAAGGCCAGGATTCGAACCCACGTCTCCTGCTCACTAGACAGATGCGCTAACCACTATGCCACACTGACACTGTGGCTTTGCACAACTGCACTGACTACCCTCGCACACCTCCTTCCCCAATCTAAATTCCCATTTACGCCTCAGACCACTTGGTATTCCTCTGGTATATCCTGACCTAGTACAAATTTTCATTCTGCATATACACATCATAGATTTCTGAGACTTGAAAAGGTCTCTGGAATCATATATTTTCATTTGAACTATGGAACATCGTGGCTTCCACATTGTTTGAGGGCTAATTATTGCGTCACCTGAGGATAAACCTGTAACGGTGCGAAACCTGTAGTGTTCTCAATAAACGACGACAATGCAGCTAAAGCGGCTTGCTCAGTCTTCATTTACTGTGAATCCTATGAATTCATAAGATCTGTTCTAATGAAAAACGGTTAGAAGATTCTTTAATATTAGCGATGGTTCGGAAATGTTCGATTAACACGTATCTCTTCTTTGTTTAAGGTTTTGAAAACTTCCTTTTGGACAATAGTTCTGTTTGTTATAAATAATATTTTCTGCTGCCATGCACGAATTTTCTTTAGTTATTTTGTGAGCGACGCGTTTCGCGAGATAATTCCCTTTATCAAGAGTATGTTTCGTCGGCTATGACATTTTAATGCAGTATGTTCAGGCCTTACGGATATCTTGTTGTCCTCGTCCCTAGAAACTCACGCAAATTATACCTCCCTTAACACTGTTGACAGTTCACAGTACACGATAAAAACAGTTGTCTGCCAGTATCTGGGTATACGTGGAGGTTTTCCGGTTGCTATTAACGATTCGTATTGCATAAGAGATGTGTACGAAGCCCCAGCAGGAAGTACTGCCATAAATACGTAACCTGCAGCCGCGATGCGAATAGCAGAATTGGGTGGTTTTTGGACAGCGCAGTACCTCTCGGTCTTTTCCTCCCGGAACGTGGAAGGGTCGGAAAGGGGGCTGAGGTGGGGAGGGGGCGGTTCCCAGCGGGCTGGGCATCCTCAGGTACGAGGGTACGCCCCGGCGGCCGGCAGCTGTGGGAACGGCCTTGCAAGCCGCCTCCAAGGCCGACGCCGCCGCTCCAGCTCCAGAACCAACATCCTGGAGCGCTTCCGCGTCACCGCTCACTGGTGGCCCGCGACCACACCCCATGCACGACACAACGCTGATTTAAAACCGAAAGTCGTGATCTATAAACAAATTTTCTTTTATTTGATCCACTAGAGACTGTTGGTGAAAGCATGCTACCGTAGAAACAATGGGTTTGTTAACAAAACTTATTTTTCCTGTAACCAGCCACGATTTTCTTTTTAATTATATTTTGCACGTCGTGCTTCGGGAAATGGTTCCCATTTCCAAATGTGCATTTTCTGTGTGTTTTCGATCTGTTAGGTGCTTCATTCTTCTGTTGTATTTACTGTAATATATAAAAACTTTACACCACCTCCCTGTCCACTGTTTTTCGTAGGAAGATGCAGTCTTTATTTTGATGTTAACGTGTGTTTTTTTTATTTATAGGAAGGAGGGCGGGGGGAGGGAGGTAGAGTTGGCAGGGGGCGCATGGTGCCCTCTCGACGTCAAGGAATCAGGATTGGCGAGGGGAAATAAATAGTGGGGCCTTTTTTTGTTTATACCACACCTAGAATACATGCTGTCTGCACCTTATTTGGTTTGTTTGATTTGGAGGAGGGGGCCAAATAGCGAGATCATCGGTCCCATTGGACTATGAAAGGACGGAGAAGGAAGTCGGCCGTGTTCTTCCACAGGAACCATCCCGGCATTTGCCTGATGCGATTTAGGGAAATCACGGAAAACCTAAATAAGGACGGCCGGACGCGGGTTTGAATCGCATTATACACTAAGGCACTGAGTTCAAAAATGGGTGTGAAATCTTATGGGACTTAACTGCTAAGGTCATCAGTCCCTAAGCTTACACACTACTTAACCATAAATTATCCTAAGAACAAACACACACACCCATGCCCGAGGGAGGACTCGAACCTCCGCCGGGACCAGCCAAAGCACTGAGTAAAGAAACAAATAATCCTGGGGGCTATCCTTCGACGAGGCAATGTATATTGGGAAACGGAAAAATTGCTACGCAGCACGATGTCGAGCGGATGCGCCGCTGCTCTCCTTACGCTTGATCATCCATGTATGTCTGTTATTCCATCGATAGCCGGTCGTGTTCTCGTCAGCTCAATTAATGGGTATGTTCTCCTACCTGATGATGATCACGCTGCGTCGAGGGTCACGTTTGGCACTCCCTAACTGCTTAGAAAAATATTGCCTGTACTTCGGGTTCTGTACAATCTTACTATGACGTTCTTGTAAGTAGTACCAAAAGTCCAACACATCGCTAGGTCCAGGGCAAAATAAACAGCTCATCGCGTGCTCACGTAAACAGGTGACTGCACTGGTTCTTGTTCGCTAGAAATACAGTTCATCCAGAAAAAGTAGAAGCCGAGGCGTGATGTGTTCCGGGGTGACTCGCAGAAAGTACGCCAAATTTTGTCGCACCAAGTGCCATACGTCTTCTGCTTCGCCACGTCTGAGACAGTGCATCCCCCTTTTCCGCGAAGACAAACGGAAAGCAGCCAATAGCACGTAGCGTAACCAGGCGGTTATCCATCCAAGTGTTCCAACGAGTCAAGGCTGTTTCTTTTTTTTTTTTTTTTTTTTAGCGGGAAACTTATCACTGGCGGTGTTTTGCAAGTGATGTATACGTGCGTTGACTCTCGCTTCATCCGTCTCCTCTTCCCACTCGTTAGCTTTCTCGTCTTTCCTTGCCACGATCCTACTGGTGTTCATCGAATACAACACGAGCACCGCCCTTTGTGTGTTGCATGCAGCCTCTGGCTATCAGTATTCTCCTTTGAGCGTGTCAGCAGGCAACCCGACAAAGGTCACAGTCAAGGATCCATCCGCGAGGCACAGCAGTGTTATGCAAGAGACGGCCGCTGGTGCGTTATCCTTCGTACCGATCGTGATCCGTATCTGGAAGTGTTAGAGCACACGCCGCCTTGGCGTTCATCAGTATCGCCGTGTTGTCGCACCACCGAGACGTTGGCTGCCATGTGTGCAAGAGTATCTTGCGCAATGAACCTCGATAACGTGGCAAGAGTCATCTTTTGATGTCAGTCCCTCCAGCGCGGGACATTTCAGAACCATTTTCTTCCTTCTGATCCGCAGGTGTAAATATTGGAACTAAGCCCCGCTAAATGGCTGGTGGAATGGTTCAGACAAAAAAAATAACCGCCCCAGGACAGAACGATGATTTGAACATATCCAATGCTTTGACAGGAACGGTCCAATTTGAACCAAGGATTGGTTCCTGAACCCTTATTTTGTTGGATGTTCTGACACTTCCCACTAAGCCACCGAACAGAGGAAATGGACTGAACTCCCCACCCAGCCTTTTGATTTAGGCCTTCAGTAGTTTATTTAAAACACTTCTGGTGAGTTCTAGGGCGATTCCCTGTCACATACCTGTTCAATTACGCTATTGCTTTACTTCTGCGGACACTGATGTCCTCAGGCCTTTAAAAATAAATTAATCTTTCTTTCTTTCTTCCTTCCCACAGGTGTACACAAGAAATGTATTTAATGTTCAGGAGCAGATTTAAGATCGTCACCGCCTTTAAATTGAGCCAAGCCTCTAGGTGTCTCCCAGTGGCAGACTTACACAGTTTTCCACCACCAGTTGCTTTGGCACGCGGTAGTTCTCGGTTATGTCGTTTAAGTGCCCCGCCTAGTCAACAGGTATGTAATCCACCAGCATTTAATTGTCCTTTGGACATTTTCCATTAGTTCATACTGACTATTCTTATTGCAGTTTTGACGTCTGCGTTTCGGATATTTATAAATTATTTCTAGCGTTCTTAATTTCCCTCGACAAACATGACGATGGAGTACGAATGGCAAACAAGATTACATGGTAACTTCATCGTCGCAGTGAAAATACTCGAAAAGCGAAGACAATTAACTGATGGTGGGAGATTTAAGCTGGTGTAGTTACATTGACCTTTATCACTTCACGTGGTAGCAAGACCCAAATGGCAGTCGTATTTCCATGTTGGGCAGCGTAAATTGTTTCCTTCTCTGAACACAAAGTAACGCGAATTTATGTGGGTGTGCGACGCATCGCTCTCACATCTGTTTGTACACAACCGCTGCGTGACTCATCTTCGGCCTCGAAACAGTGCAGGAAGTAACTGCCGAATGCGCACATGCGTCAGTAGCTCAGCTTTCTCTCCAAGCCCAAATGATGACTCATCAGCTAAATTTCTTGTCCACAGCTCTCGCTTACCTTGTCCGGGTTTAGCGATAATTCTCACCTCATATTTTCACGCGGGATACCAGAGAACCAACTCGCAGTGGTGAATCTATTCTGAGATCCTCCAGGAACCGCCGTTTTTTTTCATTCTTCGTGCAAAATTAATTATCTCTTTCCCGATAGTTATCAGCCGAAAAATGTGTTTATAATGATGGTTTTCGCGTACTGCGAGAAAAACACGAGAATGGTGACCCCGTTCAATGATATGTGAGGCCGACCTAGACCTTATTAGCCGTCGTATTCTTCACTGAACAGATTCCTCTTTGTGTAGATGAAGGATGAGATTGCTTCTCACGAAATCTTGCAGCGTGCCGACTTCACCCAAGGTCCATGTCATTGCCGAGCGCGTGTATCGCCCAGCCATGCGTGAATTCCATGGCAGCCACGGATGTTTTAGCTGCGTCTTATATTTTTTGCTCGATGTCTGCTACGCCCTCGGCAGGGTAACCCCTGAGGTGAAACTGACGGACCATTGTTTTTGTCTGCACCGCGAGTCTCTCCCGATCTCTGCCTGGGGGTTTGAGGCGTCCGCCTCCATTTTTTGTGGTGGTTGATGCAGCTTATAAATGAGCTGCTAAACGAAGAATCCCTTTGATCCAGCCGACAAAACAAAACTAAACGGTGCCCCAAACGCTGGAGCTAGTTCCGTGTAGTCAATGGTAGGTCGTTCTGCGTGTGCCTTCATGGGAATGACGAATCGTCTTATAAATGCGTTGCTTAATGCGGCCATTGTTGATCCGAAGGCAGTTACCTGGTAATCTGCTGACCTTGAAGCACGTTCTGTATTTTTAAAGATCCGTCGTTATCGAAAGATTCTACGATTCTGTTCATTACCATGAAGTCCGATTTACCCATCCTACACGAGCCACCTTCTGGTCGAAATCGACTGCTCGTCATGCGTGTGCGTCACGCGCCGGCGTGTAAATCAGCCGCCAACCACGTGGCAAGTGGTTCAGCGACGTCCATAATCCATTGATTGTAGAGTTCTAAAATACAGTCTTTACGGTGGACTCCGCATGTGCAGAAACGGAGAATTGTGGCGATGTCTGCAAACGTCGGAAATTAACCTATCCTCGCTGCAGTCGCTGTTGTAGTGGTAGATTGTGTACCCGTTGTAGCTGAACGGTTCTAGGCGCTTCAGTCCGGAACCGCGCTGCTGCTACGGTCGTAGGTTCGAATCTTGCCTCACACATGGATGTGTGTGATGTCCTTAGGTTAGCAAGGTTTAAGTAGTTCTAAGTCTAGCGGACTGATGACCTCAGATGTTAAATCCCATAGTGCTTAGAGCCATTTGAACCATTTGATTATGTACCTTCTTCATCATTATTTTATGGTTTGCTTCTTTTTCGTTACACACCGCAAAGATTCCATACGAACTTGATATTTTTCCTACTAGTGTCCTCCCACAATAGAGACCAAATATCTGATTCAAAAAGGAGGACAGGAAGAAATATTACTGTTTAACGTGCCATCGACAACGAGATCATTAGAGACGGAGCACAAGGTTGGGGAAGGAAATCGGTCGTGCCCTTTCAAAGGAAGCATCCCGGCATTTGCCTGGAGCAACTTAGGGAAATCACGGAAAACCTGTCTTCGTAGCCGGTCGCGGATTTGATTTGTCGATCTCCCGAATGCGAATCCTGTGCGCCGAACACTGGGGAACCTCCCTCGGTCTGGGTCAAACAGTATTTAGGTTTCACCATACCTGGCCAAAGGAGAAGCTTACACTAAGAATAAAATAGAACATAAATATATTAAATTTGTTTAATGAATGTTGATTCGACAGCTGAAAGAAACAGGTACACTGAACGGGAAAAATAAATTTCGAAATTACTTGGCATAGAAAGAAAACAAGACACGAAGGATAAAGAAAAAAGGCGCTATTTACTGCCTTCTAAACATTGATCTGTTTGTCTTAAAATATTTTCTGGAGCAAATAAACGACGATGTACTGAAATACTTACACGACATTTTCCCCAGTATTTCAATACTCAGCAGTGTGGAGAATTTACCATGAGATCTTACGCATGAAAAATCACCATGAATTTTGTTTTGATCATTAATAAAATACATATTTAGTCATTGCTCATTCCGTAATTCAGTTACTATATTTCAGTTGTTTTAAAAAGAAAGATGGTCCCTCTTAACTTCCATCGTTCGGTTGCCAAACTGTACAGCAGACACTCCCAAAACACACGTAACTATGAAACCGACATGTAAACAAAAACGACCGCGAGGCTCGGTACAGATATAATTCGCCAGAGGCGCTGCAGTAGACTCACTCGCCACGATCGGTCGATAGACAAGAGAGGCGATTGTGTAAAAGGAACTTTACTTCGCAATCCGATTCATTGACGTTTGAGCGGACGCGTGGCTATTAAGAGAAGTCAATAAAATGTACTACTTTCGTTATAAAAGGAAGATTCAAAATCAGATTGGAACGGGAACTTGATGGCTTCTCATTTTCGGTGAAATAAATCCTCAGTCACCATTCCGCACCCGCCGACACTGCTCCTGCGATGTATTTTCGGAGCGCAGGGTGCCTGCTGCAGCAAGTAGGAGTTACGGACAGCTGCAAGCCACACACTGTCCAGCGGCGGCGCGGACAACAGTGCTGCCAACGTACACACTTTGCGCAGGTGTGCTACCTGCTGCGGAGACAAACCTGGTTTTGGCGGTCATCGCGAGGCGAACTCGGGACGTAAGGGTGCCAAGGTGAAGTGACTCACCTCAGTATTTAGTCAGCGATCCCGTGGAATGCTTCCCTGTATCGAACTGTTTCAGAGGCATCAGTCTTCCCAACCACCCGCGATGCCCCCACTCTCACCCCCTGTCCAAAGTCCTGCTGCAGTTGATCTCACATACTGGAGAGTATGAGAAAAACAGACACTGTCCTTTACAATTCACTGAAATATTTTAAAAAATTCTTGGGAAGATTGGAATGTGTGTAAAGGATGTTCTGCGCGCAGCAGTCAAAAACATTTAGGAAAAGCGGGCCTGGATTATTTTTGTTTTAAGACCACATTTACGTCGAAGTCATATTACTTACGTTTTCCTTGTGCATCCGTAATATCAAGATACGGTTCTGAATAAGCTTGTCACAAAAGTAATCCCATATCTGTTCGAATTGTGGGGTTGTTGAGCCGATGCAGTTGAAAGGCTGCGATGATTCAGTATTATGCTTCTATATACGGATAGCGACTTCATACGACTTAATATGCTTCGAAATGTTTTGCTGTTCTCGGGCAAATCCAGCGAATTATAGAACAAATAAACAAAGACTGGTAACAGTAAACTTGTTGTTTCATTTAATATAATGAAATAATAAGCAATCAGCTGCATACAAGAAATTTAATTACTTGATCGGTTTCGGGCACTTAGTTAGGTTATACCTGTCGTATTATTTGCGAGTGTCAATAATAAAGTGCATACAGCACAATGCCCATCTGAAGAAGAGTACCAAGTGCCCGAAACCGGTAAAGAAATTGTATTTATTATATGCAACTGGTTGTTTATTGTTTCATTACAGACAACTAGAGTTGCTGAAGATGGACAACATACTAATACTTGCGGCGGTGGCTGGCGATGTCGCGGCCTCCGGAGACGTGGGCACAGTTTTGTCCTGCGGGAGCTTTGAACCCTCGGCGCAGCGGCCCATGGCGGCCGGCGTGCGTGCGAGCACGCGTGAGGAATTCCCCCCGGGCAGTGTGCACATTCCAGCCGCGGCGGGGACTGGTTCCCGCTGCAGACGTGCCAACCTAGCCGCTGCCGTGGTCGTGGCCGCTGCGTGAACCTCAGCGACACGCGCGCCCTTTCGCTGAAAGTTCTGAAATCCTAGCCGACCTTTGTGGACAAGCCCGAGCTGCCAGCGCAACACGTTGTCCAGGCACTGTTGTGGTTGCCAAAACTCGTCATACGCAGTCATTTAGTGCACATTTACTTTCATCTTAGGAAGAGAAACACAAAATTGTGCAAGAACTTTCGGGCGAACACGAAGGTCCGTTCTATACGGGACGTGTGAGCTTGCAAGATTACCAGTGACGCACCGGTTCCGCCGCCATCTACTGCGTAGAGGAGACCACTTGCACAAGACTCATGCGTACAATCGCTGTTAGATGGAATAGGATGGATCCTATTCTCACACCAAGCGAGGTGGCGCAGTAGTTAAGACACTGGACTCGCATTCGGGAGGACGACGGTTCAATCCCGCGTCCGACCATCCTGATTTAGGTTTTCCGTGTTTTCCCTAAATCGCTCCAGGCAAATGCCGAGATGGTTCCTTTCAAAGGGCACGGCCGACTTCCTTCCCCGTCCTTCCCTAATCCGATGAACCGATGACCTCGCTGTCTGGTCTCCTTCCCCAAAAACAACCAACAACAACCTATTCTCACGCTTAAGGAATCGCTTCGCGCACGCGCAGACGACATAGTGGAGAGCGCAACTGACAAACAGCGCGAAGTTCATTGTAAATTGCGTCTCTTGCTCAACGAGACGTTGTTGTTCGTTCCTTTCATAAATAGTTAACGGGTGGAAGATCTGCTGTGAGCTTTGACTGGAATTTAAACGGTAAGATGCTTGTATGGGGAAGTGAATGCGAATCAGTGATCCGGATCTATCTGGAACTGCTGTTAAAAAATGTGTTCTTCACTCGCATGCGTATGATCCATAATGTGTCTTCTCACGATAGGAAAAACGCGATTTAATCTAGTAAATTAGCATTGGCAACAGAAAACCAACATTTCTGTTACGAAATTAGAATTATATTAATACCTTCAGCTGTTAACGGGCGTTGATATATATCAACGGGGACGGGTGAAAATGTGTGCCCCGACCGGGACTCGAACCCGGGATCTCCTGCTTACATGGCAGACGCTCTGTCCATCTGAGCCACCGAGGACACAGAGGATAGTGCCACTGCAGGGACTATCTCGAGCACGCCTCCCGTGAGACCCACATTCTCACCTTGCATATCCACACACTACATTCATAGTGTCCCACCCTAACACATTCATTACTCGTGGAAGACATTCTTACCAAGTCCCGTAAAAGTTCGGGGAATATGTGTGGTCCGCAGCCAGTGGTGGTGCGGTAGCGTTCTCGCTTCCCGCGCCCGGGTTCCTCGGTTCGATTTCCGACGGTGTCAGGGATTTTCTCTGCCTCGTGATGACAATTTTTGAATATGTGTGCATCTGCACAGAAGAAGACGGTCATGGCCGGTACTGCCAGAACTATATACGTATATGGATATGGTGTCTGTTCTTTCGAACATGTCCGAAAGTACAGACACCACATCCATATAAATATTTCTGTTGGTTTATCCATGACTTCCAGCTTCTGTAGTGAGGTCGTTTACACAAGTGACTTAGTTTCACAAAAACTGCACGAAAACAGCTAAATACGGCGTTACAGTGTCTGTCTAAACTACAGTTAAATATAGTAACCATTACAAAAGGACATAAAATACTTGATAGGCACGAAAAGCAAATTTAAGCCGTCGGTTCACTTGCTGGAAGTTGACAACAAAAACAGTAGACACGTGGAGCAGACGATTAGACAGGTGTATGATGTAGCCGGCCGCTGTGGCCGAGCGATTCTAGACGCTTCAGTCTGGAACCGCGCTGCTGCTACGGTCGCAGGTTCGAATCCTGCCTCGGGCGTGGATGTATGTGATGTCCTTAGGTTGGTTATGTTCAAATGGCTCTAAGCACTATGGGACTTAACATCTGAGGTCATCAGTCCCCTAGACTTAGAACTACTTAAACCTAACTAACCTAAGGATATCACACACATCCATGCCCGAGGCAGGATTCGAACCTGCGACCGCAGCAGCAGCGCGGTTCCGGACAGAAAAGCCTAGAACCAGTCGGCCACAGCGGCCAGCAGTTAGTTAGGTTTACGTAGTTCAAGTCTAGGGGACTGATGACCTCAGATGTTAAGTCCCACAGTGCTTAGAGCCATTTGAACCATGTACGGTGTAAACGCTTTTTTGTAGTCGGACCGTCTGTCAAGTGGAGCGTTGCAGTAGATGATGACTTTCTTGTTTGTGTCGCACGTCCCGTGTAAAACGGGCTTAATTCTCACCGCTGCCAGAAAACATCCGCTGCTGAGTAACAGCGATGTACGTCTGTGGAGATGCGAATTGAGGACATTCGAAAGTGGCTAGTTTCAGCAGTACAGTTCTACCAGGAATGGTTATACAGCAGAGCTGAAGTACCACGCCCAGCAGCGACAGCGGTGGACACTTTCAGTGTCTGGGAGAGAAACGTTGTCCGCCGAAGCCAGGGCGGGCGTGTCTGGCGACCCAGAAGACTCTGTCCCACCTGGCACCAGACAAGCCGTCTGTCTACACACACACACACACACACACACACACACACACACACACACACACACACAAAGTCACAAACACATACAGTCACAGCCCTCGCAGCCCTGGAGAGAGACCTTCAAGAAAGCTGATGTTCAGTACTCGGAACATTCGTGCATATCTTTACTGGGTCTGCTTTTGTTGTAGTCCGTAGTATGTGTCGCTGATGAAGCGAGTTCGATTACAGTCAGATTAAAATTACATGATAATTGACACTTCACGCATACCTCCTGTCGGAGGTCGCGGTGTCACACGTGAACGGTCCACCACGGGCAACGCATCGTAACGATGGGACAATTCACTTGCCACCCCGGGCGGTGTGGCCGAGCGGTTCTAGGCGCTTCAGTCTGGAACCGCGCGACCACTACGGTTGCAGGTTCGAATCCTGCTTCGGGCATGGATGTGTGTGATGTCCTTAGGTTAGTTAGGTTTAAGCAGTTCTAAGTTCTAGTGGACTGATGACCTCAGATGTTAAGTCCCATAGTGCTCAGAGCCATTTGAATCATTTTTTTAAAACCCTGAATCCCATTTAATTGTTTCCGGCCACTTCCCGGAAAACATGTTATCTGCCTAGGTTGGGTTGGTTCAAATGGCTCTGAGCACTATGGGACTCAACTTCTGAGGTCATTAATCTCCTAGAACTTAGAACTGCTTCAAGCTAACTAACCTAAGGACATCACACACATCCTTGCCCGAGGCAGGATTCGAACCTGCGGCCGTAGCGGTCTCGCGGTTCCAGACTGTAGCGCCTAGAACCGCACGGCCACTCCGGCCGGCCCTACGTTGGGAAAGCGATGTGGCAGCACTGTAGCGCCATTTCATAAAAACCAAATAACAGTCAGTTTTAATCAGAGTGTAGTCTCATCTTTGAAGAGATAGAAAAGACTGAGAAGAGCGTTAATCGAAACAGACTAAATGTCCATCCTTGAAGTTGACAGTAGCAAAAGAAGAAGACAATGAGAGTGGAGAAGTTGATCATAATAATGTTGATGAATTGAAAAATAGGATGATGATGAGGAAGAGTAGTAGGAGAATGCTTAAAAATTATGATGCTAATTAACAAAACATAAACGTGTTGATGATAATGACAGCGACGATAATATAGCTGACGATGATGATGAGGAGGAGGAGGTGATGGATTAAAAGTGATGAAGGAAGTTATGAAGTGAAACAATAAAATGAAAACTGGAGGTGGTGATCGTCGTTTAGTTGTTGTTGTTGTGATGTCAGTGGAAACGATAATGGTGAACACCATGGAAATGGTACGTGCCTGCAGCCTACAAATGGACACACATTTTCCTCCGAAATACTATAGTCGAACGATAGTGGTTGTATTTATTGCGCAGGATATTTCTCTTTTTTTTTTAAGTTTTGGTCTTCTCAGACGAAAACAAACTGCACGACCGATGAAGAGTAATGATTTTGAAACTTACTGGCAGGTTAGAACTGTGTGCCAGACCGGGACTTGAACCCGGAACATTATCTTCTGCAGGCCTCTGAGTGAACTATCCAGGGGCGATTCGCTCACAACTTAGAAGGGGCGCTTTTGGGTTCGAGTCCCGTGTGCTACATCAAAAATTTCTTTATTTTCAAAACATTCTATTTACGTTAATATCCTCGTGTGTATGTATGCTCTGAAACGGAGGAAAACGTTTGAACGCCCATCATTCCAAATAACATGTATCGCATCATGCAGAGAAACAGATTCAGTTGGCACACAGTTGTCAGCGACCAGGCAGAAGAGTGGTAGCCCGCTCGTCCCGAATACGCACCCAGCACCCCGACCTCTGTTCCAACTGGCGTATTAGTACACTTCGACACGGCCTTCGCTGAGGTGTAGAGCACTACAGTGCAGTGCACGGATTCCTGCCGCTTTCCCACGACCTCGTGCCGGCCGCATCCGCCTCGCGCAGAACCGGCGGGGTGTCGGTGTGGCCATCGCGCTGGCGCGGCCGCCCGCTTCGTGACGGGCTGGGTCGGGCGGCGGTTTCACCGTGTAGCCCTGTTTTCTTTGGCGCTCTTCCTAAGTAAGCCTCTGGAGCGCCGAGAAAACCAACAAACACGATCACTTGTAACTGCTCTGACCTCCCTCTCCCGGTTGTTCAACTTGCGATGCACTACGACGTCGGAGCACTTTACCGATCACCACGTCAATTTTGCGGAGAATGAGGATGGCATGAACTACACGGTTAGAAAGTTCCGCAGAGGATATCAGAAATGGGGTTTAGACTTCATCCTAGAGAAAATGGAGTATTACGTTACTGCAGGAGTGGATCAAGACCTGACTTGCGATTAAGCGATAGTAAGGTCTGTGGACTCTTTTTAATATTAGGGAGTCATTAATAACAGCGATATTACGAATCGCGAGTACCCAAGGTAGACAGGTAACCAAAAAATTAAACAGAATCGTGTGGAGCACATGTATTACATCGGGAATGAAGATTAGTGCATTTAAAACTATTGAAAAATATATAGCAACGTATTCAGCAGAAACATGGGAAATAACTGAAATAATTAAGAGGAACATAATGTCAGTGTAGATAGGATTTTGGAGGTGTTGCTATAGGTTGGGTTGACACTAAGGGATAAAATAAAAAATTAAGACATACGCAAGAGAGTGTACCGGGCACCGCTGTACGCCGCTGTAGTGGATACAATCGAAGCAAAACGACAGTGATAGTATGGACATGCATGCTGTTTGGGTGAGGACAGATGACATAAAAAGATGATGGAATGGGTTATAACTAAAAGAAGAAGAAGAAGAAGATGATGATCATGATGATGATGACGCACAAAAACAACTGGATAGAAGGAGTCAGATAGTAATTTGAAAATTGAAAGAAGTCAGGACGCGAGAAACAGCTATAATGTTGTATTAAATCGCTAAAAATGTACAGTGTTGCACACTACATAAAAGACGGCTGCAACTGCAAAATTATTTGTCAAGCGGCTTTACGAAATTCGATGCAAAGTGTTAAGGAATTCGATATGGTTAGTAAGAAATCAACATTGATTCAAGTTCTTGGTGCTTCTGTACAAGCCTAAGAATCCTCTTATCAGGCATATTGACGTGAAATTTGCGATATCTAGTGCTCGTGGAGATCGTTGGATCAACAGGTATCCTAAATCCCTGGATTACTGATCTTGAAACTGAATTAACTCAACAATCTAACCAAACAACTGAAGGACAATGAAAATGGAAAGCGAAAGAAAGCAAAAAGCAGTTGGTTTAAAAGTATTCGGAGTCCTTCAAGAAAAAAAAAAAAAGTTCAAATATGTGTGAGTTCTTAAGGGACCAAACTGGATACGTCATCGGTCCCTAGACTTACACACTGCTGAAACTGACTTATGCTAAGAACAACACACACGACCATGCCCGAGGGAGGACTCGAACCTCCGGCGAGAGGGTCCGCGCAGTCAGTGACATGGCGCCTCTAAACGCACGGTCACGGAGTCCTTCGGAAAATACTTACAATTATACTCATGGATTAGTGTAAGTGTTCTTTTTTTTTACATTTATTGATACATACTGTATAAGCCGCTCTTGTAGGATCTAAAGCACGAAGATATGTAGGTGCGTTACATCAGCGTTTGGCCTTATACAATCTAAACTGATTTATTCACCATCTTTAATCTGTGGTGACAGAGCTACTGCAAACCCCATTGTTCTCCTCATCCGAGAGGTACTGCGATATAAACAGCCTTATACGGTGAATTAATGGTGGAGAACTTCTTATTTGTCTATTTATTTATTTATTCTATTGGTTTCATGCAAATATGTCACATAATGTTACAACAGAAAGTTTGTCTACGTTCTTCACAAAATATGAAAGACAACTATGTGATACAATTAGTTTGCAAAATACCTTAGTCTGACTACACCATTAGGATAAGACCCATAAAATTTTAATATGAAATCTAATTTTACATATATAATCTGAACAGCTTTTCTGAAGTGTTGTTATATATAATGAATCCGCCTTACTAGCTCAATGGTCAATGTGTCTGGCTACTATAAGGAGGACCCAAGTTCGATTGCCGAACCCGCCAGGAACTTTTCCGTGGTGAGAGAAATGAAGAGACGTATACTCAGCATTGTGATGGCAACTGAGGAACTAACTGAGCGAGAAGTAGCGGCTCCAAGGTCATCAAAGCCGACAAATCCCGGGAGTGCGGTGTGCTGACATTGTACTTGTCCATGCCGCATCCGCATGACGCCACTGGCCGAGGAAGACCTGGCGGTCAGTCGGTCTCGATTCGCCCATCCAACCAGAAAGCGGAGCATTAGATTATGCAACATAAAGAAAAACTCCAGAAATTAACTTATTATTCCTTTCTTTTATATAAAACTCGTGCAAGTCGTGTGAATGAAGTTGACAATTCCTCATTTGCAAAGGAAGAAAAGATAGCAATAGATTCCAAAATTGGAGTGAAAATACCACCACTCGAAGCTATAATGATATCGTCTGCTAGAACGGCTGCCACCCTGACCGCAGAGACACCTATCGGTACCTGTCTCTGGCAAAGATCTACAGCGTAATACGGTGGCGCCACAAGATGCCATCTGTCAGAGGGATGATGGGCAGGAGGAAAGTGCCCATTGCGCATGCGCGACAGGAATATCGAAGTCACAGCGTCAGACACAACCGTCTCACTGACAAGCTGCTGTGGACGCTTTTCGCACCTTCCGGCCGTGCGACGCGGCGCAGCGTGCGCAAGTGTGAACTACCCGCCGTCGACTGCGCTGCTTTCCCTGTGTCGCCGTCACAGCGGTGGAGGGCCCGCTTTCTTTCCCGACAGCAAACAGCTCCGGCCGGACACCCCCGCTGGCGAACCCCGTCGAGAGGAAGAGATCGCGGCGCTCCAGCGGACGCAGTTTGTGCAGAAAGCGCGCCTCAGATGAAAGTAGCCGCGCAAACATTCGCCCCGAGTAATTCGCAGAGTCCCATCGCGCACGCCCCATCGCAGCCGGTTTCCCTTTCACTAGGACTTCCTCGGCGGAACAGGGCTGGTGCTACACACGCTGTGTTTAGCAGGCGGTCCGTTCTTGCTTCGCAGTTGTAGAATTACTTCGTGGACCCACTAAACCCAATCCCAGATGTAACAGAATGCAAGAAACAAGAATGAGATGAATTACATTCAGAATTAGGTGGAGAAGGAGACTCAACACGGGAACAAGTGGAAGGGGTGTTAAAGAAAACAGGAGGAAGAAAGGCACCAGGTTTGGATGGGGCTGATATTGAGACGGAGAAGGCGACAGTAGAAGTAGGAAGGCACAGGCTATACAATACGGTGACTGTTGTATGGAAAGAGAGAAAAACACTGGAGGATTGAAAAAAAGGATGATATAGTGCCTATTTTCTAGAAAAGAACGACGACATATTGCAAAAATTATAGATTTCCTTCACGTGTGTGTCCTTGTACACAGGTATTCAAGAGAAACTCAGAAAGAAGTATCTGGAACAGGAAGAAAAACTTGCTCTAAGAAAGCCGAATAGGAAGAGTATGCACGTCCTAAATAAACTCCATTTTTACAGCAAGACCACTACAAGAGAACAAATACGAGTATGAAACAGGTGTGTTGATTGATTTCTTGGGCTTATTTCACTTTATAAAGGGAGTAAAGTGACGATTGATCTCTTTCATTGTGACGACAGCTGGTTCGTGATCGCAAACGTAACTCTCTCCATCAGAGACAATTTTTAGAAAAGAGCGTGAGTTTATACCGCCGAAATTCCCTCAATCTTTCCATCTCATACTGCTTCTGTTCACTGACCAACTTTTTTTTTTTCCAAAGATTTCCCCTTACTTGGTCTCAAGCTTGCTTAGGTGTCCCACTTGTCGGTGTCTTTGCGTGTGATCTAAGATTTTATATGTTTTGTAGCGGCTTTTTATTCTAAGTCAGAAACAAAACTGTATGATAATTTGCTCTTTGACGTCAGCCATCGCAGACACCAAAAACTTATGGAAATACATCCACGGAATAAAAACACAACGGCACAGATTCCGCCTCCATAGTCGAGGTCGATAACGCACGCTTGTGTGATGACGCTCCATAAGAGCTACGCTGTGGGAATCATGGTGATGGAGAAATTTTCGCCATCGATATTTGACCGGCAACCGATGAGTGGAGTTAAGTTCCTGATTGTCGGACTTCGCGTCGGTGCTCCGAGTTAAATGCCTAACGTATCAGTAGCGACTCATGGAGTGAGACATCGTTAATTGCTCAAATGGTTCAAATGGCTCCGAGCACTATGGGACTTAACAGCTGAGGTCACCAGTCCCCTAGAACTTAGAACCTGCTCGAGGCAGGACTCGAACCTGCGACCGTAGCAGTCGCGCGGTTCCGGACTGAAGCGCCTAGAAACGCTCGGCCACCGCGGCCGGCCGTTTATTGCGATGAGGGCATTAAGCTCGGTGGCCCTCGATGCTATTCGGAAGACTAGGCTGTATTTCAGCTTCTCTCCATCACCTCCGAAAACAACAAAGACGGCTGTATACACACTCATTTCAGATATCTACGCAGCAGACTCGCATTTTGAACGGCGGTTCAAATACGCATCCGTTCATCCACATTTTCGCTAAAACACTTAAGGAAAATTTCGAGATAGCTTCTAGATTTGCTTCGTGCTCCGTCACTAGTGACTCGTCACCGAGGGGACAGTGTTCAATTTCTCTTGCGTAATAGATCTGACATGCGAGCTGGCCAACTCTCGTCAATTAGTAAAGGCCCACACAAGGCCGTGAGGTACAAGGTATTGTCGGAAGTTCATCATTGGACCACTCGGCGCGGATTATTACTCAGGTTCAGTATTGTACGACATGCTTGTGACTATTCCCCCACAAAACTCTTGGATAACATCTCGTACATCCTCCTTTGGCATGTAAAAACAAAAATTTTCACCACTAAAAAAAAAAAAGAAAAAAAAATGGTTCAAATGGCTCTGAGCACTATGGGACTTAACTTCTGAGGTCATCAGTCCGCTAGAACTTAGAATTACTTAAACCTAACTAACCTAAGGACATCACACACACCCATGCCCCAGGCAGGATTCGAACCTGCTACCGTATCAGTCGCGCGATTCCGGACTGAAGCGCCTAGAACCACTCGGCTACCGCGGCCGGCTTTCACCAACATTTCCCCGCTAATAACACATATCTTGCTTTTGAGACTTGGTTGACACAGTTTTATTTCTTTCCCGCTCACTACAGCCTTTGTTAGGTACAGCTAAATTCAGCATCTGCTTGTTGACATGACAGGCTAATACACTTCGGCCCGCTGCAGAAAGAGAAAGCTCTTGAGAAATTAAGCTACGTCCGAGAGCGCAAGACATGGTTTTCTGTGACAACGGCATTTAGATTGGCTTCGTGTGAAAACGCCAGTTAGATTGGTACCTGCCAGTGGCGTGATTTTCATTGTCCTGGGCGTTCCATTCTTTCCATTAGTCGTCTTGATCCGGGAGAGAGGGCCTCCATGTAAAAGAGGTGGGCGAAAGGCTTGTCGCCGCCGCGCCACCTCTCCGAAGTCTGTAGCCGGAACTCGGCTGAAGCGTCTCTTTAAGTGCAGGTGCCTCGCCGCACCAATTACCATCTTCTGGAAGAGTCTCTTCGTGTTTTCTAATTTTAAGTGTTTGTGTGCCGTGTTTCTGAGGCAGACTCTGGAACTTAACCAACCGCGAGCGGGAACTCCAACCCGTATGTCCAAGATAGCGGAACAGCGGTCGTTAAATCGGTACACGAATTCCATTCCCGTCTGCGTCAGCTCTGGCTCACATAGGAAGAACTGTAAGGAAGAGTAATTTATGCAACAAGAAAGTCACTGTCAAAACCCTTCGTCGTCTGACTCTTGTTGCTGTCGTCAGACAAGCTGAATACAGTCCTCCACGCTAGTCTTCCCCGTAGAAGACATCTTCATTTCTGCTGTAGTGCTTACTTTCATTACGAACGTGATGCTTCCAGATGTGTACTAGAAACCTACTCCTTCTTTTAGTGAAATTGTGCCACAAACAGCTTTTCCCCCGAGGAGTTTCAGTACCTCTTCTTTAATTTTCCGATGTAAACATCAGCACCCTTCTGTAGTAGCACATCTCAACACTCTCTATTCCCTTCTTATCTCTATTGTTCATTAACTCTGTTTAGCTACAATATCAGTCTACACTCCAAGCATACTGTGTGTTAGCTGTGTAAGTGTAGATATTCTTATTGGTTGGCGACTCCATGGAGTGCTGTGTGCACAACGACCGTATATGTTAAATTAAAAGGAAGGTCAGCGTTGGCCTTGATGGTTTCTTCTGCTTTTGCCCGCTGCAGAAGTGTATAACTTGATACCAGTGCCTATGAATTTAATTTGTACACCACAGCACTCAAGATGATCACTATCTCATTGAAAATCGATTTTGCTATCAATAAACCAACAATATTACGGACAACGCTGACCCCTTTTAATTTATTCTTATTGGGGACTGAGGACAATATACTGAACAATATTACATCAGTATTTGCTTCATCTGCAGATCAATTAATATAGCTATTAGGAGTAGTATGTTTTTAGGTTGGTTAGTACCTCCAAGTACACTGACAGAAAAAAATTTGCAGCACTAAAGGATAATTAATGCAGGGTACTGAAATTTCGGGAATACATTTGTCTAGGTAAAAATATGTAAGTGATTAACATAGCAAGATCACAGGTAAGCGCGAGATAAGCCATTGAAAATGTGGACTGCTGGTACATTAACAACCGGCTTACCGCCAGACTGTTGAATGCAAGCATGTAAAAGTGCGTGCATAATGTTGCACATGTGCCGGATGTCAGTTTGTGGGACAGTGTTCCATACATGTAGCACTTGGCCGGCCAATACAGGACGGTTAATGCTGTTTGTGAATGTCGTTGGGGTTGTCGTCCGATGATGTCGCATATGCGCTCGATTGGAGACAGATCTGGCGATCGAACAGGCCAAAGCAACACGTGTGCACCAAGTAGGGCATGTTAGGTGAGCATTATCCTGTTGGAGAATGACCCACTGAATGCTGATCATGGCCCGCCGGAGTGGCCGAGCGGTTCTAGGCGCTACAGTCTGGAACCGCGCGACCGCTACGTTCGCAGGTTCGAATCCTGCCTCGGGCATGGATGTGTGTGTTGTCCTTAGGTTAGTTAGGTTTAAGTAGTTCTAAGTCTAGGGGACTGATGACCTCAGATGTTAAGTCCCATAGTGCTCAGAGCCATTTGAACCAATGCTGTTCATGAATGGCAGCACAACAGGTTGAGTCACGTCCAGGTGCAAAGCAGTTATCGGCACGTTATCTGATTGCAGTTATAAGGGCTTTCGGAAATCAGGCATACTTTTCAGGGGAACTTTATGCGTTTGATAATTTACTTGTCGATAGTTATAATATTTGTGTTGATATTAAAAATTGGCAAACAGCCAAATATCATTGGAAATTCAATGAATGTAGGAGCAAATACACGTGCCTTTTCACCAAACTACCTATAAAATTTGTTAAGTATGAAATAATATGACCAGTGTTGGAAAAAAATAAGTTAGAACGTACCACGAGCGGAACGCATCCAGCGATCCAGCGATTATGGAGCTTGAACGTTAACCACATGACCATTTCGCGCTCAGCGTTACAACGTACCGGTACATCAATGACATGTAAAGCATCCCTTGCGATTTTCTCGAAATCGCTTAAGTAGTACATCTTACTACTTGCAGATTATGTTGTCCTAATGGACTACTAAAGTGTACAATGTCTGAAGTAAATCCGCGATCTGAAAGCCGGGGCCTCTCCTTGTGAGATAAATAAAGGAATGGAATATTTCCTTCCAAATAATTCTCGCATACAACCATTAGGGGAAAAAAATTCAGAAAAAGGTCGTTTATTCAGAATCTCTCGTATCATCCTTCATGTGCCAAAGGAATAGGAAGGAGGAAAGTGATATTTTTGTGTGAAAGTACAGATGTATGTAATCACTCATAATTTTCTATCTTGCCATTTTTGCGGCTGTTGTTTGCATTGTATAAAGTGCTGTAGTTTTTTCTCATTGTGTTGCACCAATGATTGTTACTGGTGCACTGGTTATTTAAAGATGAGGTTTTATATTCATAAGGGAGGAAGATAAGAGTTCAAGGTCCTGTCGATGATGAGGTGGTGGTGGTGGTGGTGGTGGTTAGTGTTTAACGTCCCGTCGACAACGAGGTCATTAGAGACGGAGCGCAAGCTCGGGTTAGGGAAGGATTGGGAAGGAAATCGGCCGTGCCCTTTCAAAGGAACCATCCCGACATTTGCCCGAAACGATTTAGGGAAATCACGGAAAACCTAAATCAGGATGGCTGGCGACGGGATTGAACCGTCGTCCTCCCGAATGCGAGTCCAGTGTGCTAACCACTGCGCCACCTCGCTCGGTCGATGATGAGGTCATCAGAGACACAGCATGAGCTCGGACTGGGCCAGGAGCAAAGAAGTCTACCGGGTTCTTTTGAAACAAACCATCCTGGCATTTGCCGTACGAGAGTAAGGGAAATCACGCAAACCCCAAAACATGGATGGCAGGACAGGTATTTGAACAGCCGTCCTCCCAACTATCTCCACTGCGCTACCGGTGCGCCACCTCGCTCAGTTTTCTAGGTAGTGGGGAGGGGTGGAGGCGGGAGACGGCAGAGTTCACGTCCCCGTAGGATGTTTCCTGAGAAAGCAGCAGCTGTCGACGGCGCCGAAGACTTTAGCAGCGGGCCACGACAGGACACGGCGGGGTGTGGCGGTGGCGGGGGCGGGATGCGGGTGCTCCATCCTGAGGAATGCGAACCGGCGGCGTCGGCGGGCTGTCCCTGGAGAAAGTACCTTTCTCCGCACCTGTCGAGGCGAGGCGAGGCGCTCGCGGCCGACCGAGAATCTGCGCGCGCCGCTCCTGACCTGCTGGACCCCGGCGCCAGTCTCACCTCGCCTCACCTCACCTCACAACTCAGGATCGCCGACATCTCCCTCATCATGAATTAACACTTCCGCCAAACGTTACCTCAAGAATAGATCAGCTCTGTACAAGGGAGAAAGAGCTTTCTTCGTCAGTTAGAGAAAACAGCTTCTCACCCTGAGAATAGCATTGTCGACGACTGTTACAATTGATTATGTAAATTGAAGGTGGAGGGGTGTGGAGGGGGGGGGGGGGGGAAGTAAAGGGAAGAGGAGGAATCGATGTTATCAAATGCATCAGGACTTTATGCGGAATCGGTGGTGACGAGTGGAAATGTGTGCTGGACCAGGACTCGAACCCAGGATCTCCTAGGCAATTGCAGAAACCACTGCTCCAACCTGAGACGCATTCCCACCTAGCGCCAGTCCCCGTCCATGTCTTCCGTGCTCGCTATTTATAGGTTCCCACTGGAGGTCGAACGTAACCGTGCATCCGCAATGGGGGTTGTGGATTCATAGCCAATCGAGGCGTATCGATTATACGAATCCGTGGTGTCCGTTCCTTCGGACGTGTGCGAAAGGGCATACATAACGCATTCATATAATTGTTGTTATTTAGCTGATTAACTTTCCGTCTCATATACGTAATGCGTTAGGATACCGATTAACAGTTCGTCGTGGTTTCCTGCGCTTCTCTGAATCACTAAAAGTCACTACTTGGTTGGTTCCTTAAAGAGCCTACAGTAGCTGTTAACCCCAATTCCACGCCACCAGATTCATTACAATGTCCCCAGCCATCAAGATTTAGGTTTCCCGTGATTACCATCGATCTCGTACGGCAAATGAGATCATTAGAAAGGACCCGGCTAATTTTCTTCACCATCCTTCCCCAAATGCGAGCTTGCGCTCCGTCTTTAATGACATTAAACCCAAATCTTCCATCCTTCTAGTGTCAGTGACTTACTGAAGCGAAGAATATTACAGTGGTGTCGCCGATCTTATGATGCAGACACGAGACGCATAAGAGCGGACGTCAAATCCCAGTATCGCGATAGATTTTTACACTGAGGTGACAAAATTCAGCTGTCATTTGCACTCATGTTTCCGACTTGATTGTCGACCCACGACGGGAATTAATAGACACTGAACGCGGAATGGCAGCTGCAGCTGGACGCACGGGACATTCCATTTCGGAAATCGTTAGGTGATTGAATATTCCTGGATCCTCTGTATAAAGGTGTCCAGAGAATACAAGATTTCGGGCATTATCTCTCACCATGAACAATGCAGTGACCGACAGTCTTCACATGCCCGAAAGAACAGGCACCATATTCATACAAGTATATAATTCTGGCAACACCGGCCATGACCTTCTTCTTCTGTGCGGATGCACACATATTCCCCGAACTATCACGGGACTTGGTAAAAATGTCTTCCACAAGGTTCAAATGGCTCTGAGCAGTATGGGACTTAACTTCTGAGGTCATCAGATCCCTAGAACTACTTAAACCTAACTAACCTAAGGACATCGCACACATCCATGCCCGAGGCAGCATTCGAACCTGCGACCGTAACGGTCGCGCGGTTCCAGACTGTAGCGCCTAGAACCACTCGGCTACCCCGGCCGGCGGGACATACAAGGTGAGAATGTGGGTCTCGCGAGAGGTGTGCGCGAGATAGTCCCTGCAGTCGCACTATCCTCCGTGCCCTCGGTGGCTCAGATGGATAGAGCGTCTGCCATGTAAGCAGGAGATCCTGGGTTCGAGTCCCGGCCGGGGCACACATTTTCACCTGCCCCCGTTGATATATATCCACGCCCGTTAACAGCTGAAGGTATTAATATCATTCTAATTATGTCTTCACTTAACGACCGAGAGCAGCAGCGCATCTCCTCGCCTCGTGATCATATCGGCTGGACCCTAGACGATAGGAAAACCGTGGCCTGCTCAGAAAAATCCTGATTTCAGTTGACAAAAACTGATGGTAAGGTTCGATCGTCGCGTATACACCATGAAGTCATGGACTCAAGTTTTCAACAAGGCACTGTGCAAGTTGATGGCGGCTCCATAATGGTGTGGGGTGTGTTCACATCGGATGGACTGGGTCCTTTGGTGCAAATGAACCCATCACAAACTCGAAATGGTTATGTTCGGCTACATGGAGACCATTTGCAGCCATCGATGGACTTCATGTTTCGAAATAACGATGTAATTTTTATGGATGACAAAGCGCCATGTCACCGGGCCAGATTGTTCGCGATTGGTTTGAAGAACATTCTGCGCACTTCGAGCGAATGATGTGGCCACTCAGATCGCCCGACATAAACGCCTTCGAGTTTTTATGGGGGTCAGTTCGTGAACAAAATCCTGCTCTTCCGCAGCTATGGACGGCTAGAGAGGTACCAAAGTTGGATAGAATCATTTGAGCACCCAAAACACCGGACATTAATCCCATCGAACATTTACGGGACATAATCGAGAGATCAGTTCGTACACAAAATCTTGCAGCGCCGATACCTCCGCAATTATTGACGGCTATAGAGGCAGCATGGCTCAATGTTTCTGCGGGCGACTTCCAAGAATTTGTTGACTTAATGCCGCGTAGAGTTGCTACAATACGCCGGGCAAAGGGAGGTACAACACGATATTAGGCATTCCGCCGTCAGGCCACAAGTGGCCCATCGGAACCATCCGACCGCCGTGTCATCCTCAGATGAGGATGCGGATAGGAGGGGCATGTGGTCAGCACACCGCTGTCCTGGTCGTTGTGACGGTTTTCTTTGACCGGAGCCGCTACTGTTCGGTCGAGTAGCTCCTCAATTGGCATCACGAAGCTGAGTGCACCCCTAAAAAGGCAACAGCGCATGGCGGCCCGGATGGTCACCCATCCAAGAGGCGGCCACAACCAACAGCGCTTAACTTCGGTGATCTGACGGGAACCGGTGTATCTACTGCGGCAAGGCCGTTGCTACACGATACTAGAAGGTATCCCATAATTTCTGTCACCTCAGAATATTTGTAGATAACGCTGTCTTCTATGACGGGTCGTTCACCCTTAAGCCACGTTCTTTCGAGAACAGGATTAGACTAATTTTGGTGATCCCTATATTTTACGGGACTAGACAGCTTTGTCTCTGTAGGGTAGATATTGGTCCCGATGCACAATGGAGGCCCCTGCAGATGGAGGTGTTAGCGAGAGGACAAAGCAACGAGCTCTCGTGTCCGTCATTCGGAACGGTGACATCAGCGCCCTGCAGCGAGACGCAGGCGAGCGTGCATGAAGGGATAGGCGGCCAGGACGGGCGCTATCTGCGGCCGCACGTGTGCCCCGGGATGAGAGCGCGGCCTGTGGCGTGTGCGCCGGCGCCACCTCCAGATAAGCACCCGCCTGTACAGCACACCCCGGCGCCGGCGCCGGCGCCGCCACGCCTGCCTCACTGCGAGGCCCGCCGGCGCCGCCGCGGGGTCACTCATCCGTCCCCACAGGCGCGCTTACTCACCGCTCCAGCCGCCGGCCCGGCTCAGCAAGTGCCTACCCCAGCACTCCCGGTGACATAACCTCACTTCCCCGTCCATACACTCTGACTCGACGCTTCGGCACTGTCCAACCCTAAAAAAGTTATCCATCCAGCAGACGTGGTCTTATGTCAATGTACCTTCGTACACGTACACAGCATCGGCGGGTATGTAGATGGTTAGAGCTGCAGAAGACCACGACAACGCATTAGTGCTGTTCGTGTTAAGTGTTGATGCCATGCCTGTTAAGCCCGTCTCACACGGAGCAAGATTCGCTGTAAGTTTCCTTGCTGGTTCGCGCGACGGCTACCTTGCGGGTTCCGTCGTCTGCTAGCGGGCTACCTTGCTGCGAACCTTGTAAGATTTCCAGGATAGGTCCGGTGCCATTTTTCTTGTAGGGTTCCTTGCGTGCTACCTTCGTTGGCCAATCATGAGACGTTTCGTTTGCGACGTCAGACGTGGAAAGCTTGGGCGGTAAGCCTTTGTTGATAGTCGCTTTTCTGCTGCTGTGAGGTGCGGTAGGAGGTTCTTATAATTATTAAATAATGGCGCCGCAGTGGTCCAAGTAAGCGATTGAAGCATTGATATGTACTTATAGGGAAGAACAGTGTCTGTACATCGTGAAAAGCGCAAACTATTATAATAAACGCTTGCGTGCAGAAGCACTCGAAAGAGTTGCAAGTACCGTGTGTCTTGTTCGACCATATACGACGAGCAAGGAAAGCTATAGCAAAATGCACAATTTACGTACTCAATTTAAAGTGGAATATGCCAAAGTAAAATCATCGAAAAGCAGTGGCGCCGGATGAATTGCCTGACACATCACCGTGTCTTTCTTCTAAATCAGAGGCGAAACCATACAAAGCAGTTCTTCAAATACCAATACATCCATTCGTATAAAATTTTGCAAATGATGTACGATCTTCTATCCTATAAAATAAAGTCGTATATAACAGTCATTATTGATATATTTATAAAGTCAAATAGTAATGAAATGGTGTTACTTTTCAAACAAAAGTAGGTGTTATGCGAACTAACCTCAACTCTTTATGAAGCATGGAAAGCACACCTTTTCCAGCGTTTCTCCTCTTAATCCAGTTTTTCGTCCATTCTTTCTTTCTTCTTCTCTCATTAGCATGCATTTCTGCATGGTTTAGCACCGAAACAGCTAATAACGGCAGTTTGCTCTGAACATCTGTACCTGAAGCAGCCATCTTCGTTCGATACAACATGCAGCCGATCACAACACAACTAGCTGCCGATCTAGCACCGTGGGAGAGCTTCGGTAATGGAAGATAGCCGGCTCCTTTCCCTCCAAACCGGCAGGCATACACGCCATCTCGCAAACTTGCGGCGAACCTTGCTCCGTGTGAGACGGGCTTTAGGGTAGTATAAGGGGCGTCAACAGCGTCAGATGCCGAGCGGCCACTGTGGACTTATTTGGACATCTGGTCGAATCGTGCAATTTGTTGGTATTCGCATGTGAGAGTGGCCCGATGTTGGACTGCCTGGGAACGTGAAGGCAGCCACACTCGTCTTCAAGGTTCCCACTGACCACATCTGACCACTACACGGGAGAATCGCAATTACTGCATATCAGACACATCGCAAACCTTTCACATCTTTCTCTGGCAGGCGAGATAAGTAAAAGACTCGCTGAAATATTCTGTGTCATCCCATACCATTGGCCTGTGACTATCAGCAGCCGGACTAGGGAATTACTGTTCCGTGTGCAGGCTACAGTTGACACCACAACCCAAACGGTTGATTTTGGAGTGATACCGTGACCAGGAAACATGGGCTACATCTACATCTACATTTATACTCCGCAAGCCACCCAACGGTGTGTGGCGGAGGGCACTTTACGTGCCACTGTCATTACCTCCCTTTCCTGTTCCAGTCGCGCATAGTTCGCGGGAAGAAGGACTGTCTGAAAGCCTCCGTGCGCGCTCTAATCTCTCTAATTTTACATTCGTGATCTCCTCGGGAGGTATAAGTAGGGGGAAGCAATATATTCGATACCTCATCCAGAAACGTACCCTCTCGAAACCTGGCGAGCAATCTACACCGCGATGCAGAGCGCCTCTCTTGCAGAGTCTGCCACTTGAGTTTATTAAACATCTCCGTAACGCTATCACGGTTACCAAATAACCCTGTGACGAAACGCGCCGCTCTTCTTTGGGTCTTCTCTATCTCCTCCGTCAAACCGATCTGGTACGGATCCCACACTGATGAGCAATACTCAAGTATAGGTCGAACGAGTGTTTTGTAAGCCACATCCTTTGTTGATGGACTACATTTTCTAAGCACTCTCCCAATGAATCTCAACCTGGTACCCGCCTTACCAACAATTGATTTTATATGATCATTCCACTTCAAATCGTTCCGCACGCATACTCCCAGATATTTTACGGAAGTAACTGCTACCACTGTTTGTTCCGCTATCATATAATCATACAATAAAGGATGCTGATGAATGGCAACCCCCAGCGATGAATCGCGGATGATCATCGTCAGCAAGAATGGCGCCGACTTGGGGAGAGCTTACTTTCTTCCAGTGTTGGAGAGACACGGCGGATTTACTCCTGGAATCTTGCTCTGCGAAGCCGTTGGGTATGATTTCAGGTCACGGCTGGTAGTGACTGAAAGAACTCTGGCGGCACAACGGTACGTCCTCGTGCGTCACTTCTCATCCGACCGTATCTTCGTGGCATTTTTCAACATGACAATGCTCAACCAAGAAGGCAACTTCCTCTATGAATACGCATATGTGATCGCTCTAAGCTTGTTGATACCAGTGCCTACCAATTTTAATTGTATATTACAGTACTGAGGATGGTCACTAAGTGACCGAAAATCGACTTTGCGGATAATAAAAAAAAAAAAAAAATACGGCCAATACTGATTCTCCTTCCAATTCTATCCACTATTTCGTCGTGGTGCACAGAACACTCCATGGAGTCGCCAATCAACTGTATGCGTGTTGTTGAGGCACTCCTGTGGCCACCAATCCCCCAGATCTCTCCCCAATAGAACGACTGTGGCTACCACCTCGGATATCAGCTCTGTCCCAGTGTCCGTGTCCAGTATATCATGCACCAGTAGTTGTGGGCCACCGTGTCTCAGGAGCGGATACAACGGCTTTTCACACCCTTCCCATCAGCATCAGCGCATGCATCCAGGCCAATAGGCATGCAGCATCTTGCTGATAAGTAGGCTCATACTGCCAAGTTCTTTTTAAATTTGACTCGGTTCTGCAATCACCAAAATAGCATCAAATGTCCTCTCAACCCGTGAAGTTTCATAGTTTCATTTCACTTCCTCCTGTCCTTCTGAATGCTTCAACTTCTTTTTTTGTAAGGCAGTGTGATTGGATAACACATAAGAGGTCTAACAAATACAGTCTAAGTAGAACGACGCCGTTTTCGTGTAATAAAGTCGTGATTGTAGGGCCTATATGATGATGAGATGCATCCTTGGATTATACATGTAGGGCTTCGATAGATATTACGTACCTTTTTCGGGAGTGATTACCATTTGACATCGATCAGTATCTATTAGCATTTCCCACTCTCTGGCGAGCCACTCGGGACTGTTTCCTCCTTCCTTTACACATAACCGAGGACTCCTATTAGTACAATCTACTACGGGTACCAAACACATGGACAGTACTGCAACATTTTCTAAACCTGTACAAATATTACAGTTTCCTTGTGTGAAAGCTTGCCTTTTACTTTACCCACGACTGCAAGCGGTTGTTTCTCTTCAGACCCCAGGAACTGTTACTCAGACCTACTCACATTTCGTGACTGACACTAGTTGGAATTCATTAATAGATTCGATTAAATGTAGATTTCTGGTAAATCTTTGTCACTCCTTACGTTTGCCTCATCAACGTTCAGATCTGTCTAGGCAGGATTATTTTGATGAGCGCTTGTACTTTATTGAATGCTGGACTACACTCCAAAGTGAAAGTCTTTGTAAACAACAGTGTGAACATTATACCAGTTGTTCAATTCATCGCCGACATAAATTCTCTCCTTTGTCAACGAGCCTTTTGACAGCCGCTGTGTGAAACGTACGCTTAGCTGTGCGGTCATGTGATATGTGACAGAAGGAACAAAGCCCACTGTTTCGCATGCCTTCTCCCTAAAAGGAAGTTCGGGGCATCAATATGAGCGTTAATGAGCTTACGCTCATTAACGCCCTCTTTCGCTCGATCAGATTTCATCATGAAATTTTCTGCTCAGGGAAGCAGCTGATGGATTATGTTTGCTAATACATCCCTTCATGCGGTTCAGCTAATTAACATCAAGATGAACGCAGAATGAAGATGACTCCAAAGATCATTATACCAGCTGACCGAAATTTGCAAGAACAACAACTTCACCTGTGTTGTCCTATGGAAGCGAAAGGTGGGTTACCACAGAAAAAGCTCAAACAGCAGAGATCAGGTTCGTAAGCAAGAAGTGTTCTCCACAAGAAGAGACATGATTAGCAACGAAGATATTAGAACTGAATTAAATATTTTCAACATGGATGAAAAACTCCGAAAACATAGTGAAGATTGGAGACAACACCTCGTGAGAATGCCAGGTCACAGAATTCCGCAGAAGATCCTGAACTACAAGCGGAATGGGAGAACAGGTATTGGAAGACCTATGGGAATCATTTCGTTTGTGAATTCGGAGCCGGCAACAGCCTAATTTTTGAAGGAAAGATGATGGTGATGACGAAAATAAATGCAACATATGCATCTACGAAAAAGATGGCGGAAAACTGAAGCGATTGAAGAATGCTGAACTTGCAGTGATGATCTGCCTTATCGGTAGACTACATCATTGTCATCATCATCAAAATCGTAATCATGCAGTTCCCACCTAGTTCTTCTGAATTAAACTTTGACGTTACCGTCTCGTTAACGACAGTCAGCGAAACAGAGATCGCATTCACACTTGAGAGAAGGGTTCCGACAAATGCGCCAAGCACGGCCGCTTGTCAGGTGAAAGCAGTGGGTGCTGAGTTGTGCCCGGGACAAGGGTGAACGAGCGGGATTGCGGTGTAATGCAGAAGCCAGCTCGTAGAGTGAGTCGAGCCCTCGAAGACGGACGGCCGCTGCATACACGGGACCGGTACGGAGGACCAGAGAAAGCACAGACAACGGCAACGATTCCGATCAACTGCCGTTCACACACACACACACACACACACACACACACACACACACGTGACGGAGGTTTAGTAAAATATGAATCTTGCACTAGGTCACTTTCACAAACAGCCCAGGCCAATAAAGAAGGGCGCGGCCCTGCACATTGGGGAAAAATTAATTAATATACTAATTGCATTGTGCGCTTTCGCCGATAGAACAAACGAGAGAACGGCGTGTCCCTTTCACCGATGAGCTCATCCTCGAATTACTCGCCCGCGCAGCAATTCGCAGCCGGACCTCCCTCGCCCGGTCACGCTGCATGAACACGCGGTCTATGGACTCTGGTTCCGCCGCTGCGTTACTTAATTCTCTTCGCGATTCCGCTTCCTGGGCTTCGTTAAATCTTACAACACAGCCGTCTCAGGCTGCACCTTTTGTAACGACGTTATTCTCAGCATGCAAGCACCAGACTCCGCAGCCGAAAGTCGCTTAACTCACGATACCGCCGTAGCACGACTAGGAGGCAGCCAGTTCGAATTCCTGAGGTAGAAGAAATTTTCAGTGAGCACCGATGTCAGTTGATTAGCATTTGACACGATACTTTTTATCAAATTTGTTTCTGGTATTACTGGCGATGCGCAGTTCCTGAAAAGCGTCAATAAACTTTTAATAGCAACTGGATTCTTGTAATTTAGCAACCTGACGCAGTGTTAAAGCCGTACTGTATTAGATATACAACCACAGCAGCCCTCCCGCACGACCTTGTATTTCAAATAATAAAACAAATTCCCGGTCATTTCAGCATAAAAACAGTCTTGGTTGTGAAAGTATTACACGTCAATGACGCGTTTCTCCCTTTTGCGTCCAATTTCCATTTTACGTGGCTATATGACGGATGGATTTCATATCCAGCTACTTTTACACAATCTGATGATGCACCAAAAGGATGAAACGCATCATTGACACATAATTTCGCAACCAAGACTGTTTTTACTCTGAAACAACTCGAAAATGGTTGCAGGAGCACCCAGCCTTAATGTAATTGAATAATTTTGAAGTCCTGATCAGTGACTGTATGCCAAAGCCCAGCGATAAACCTTTCTGTGGCGTCTCATTTTTGCATATCGTGTTGTCTCCCAGTCTAATGTAAGCACTTCGATTTAACGACAAGTCTGTGTCATGCGTATCTATTTTGCTGCCTTTATATTCAGGAATTTATTCTAAACAACAACTCAAACACAGCACTAATTTCCACACACGTCATAGTGACGTACATTAAAGTGACACACTTACGCATTTATCATGAAGTGGAAGTGCGTGCGAAAGAAACCCATTTCAACCTTTCTAGCAGAGAACGGTGTCTCGAATGCAAATCACTTTTTACGTGTTTTGACGGATGCTGCGTATCACATGCCAAACGTGCATAAGATTCGGTAATTATAATATTAATCGGTAACGAAATTCCATTTTTAGCAAAGATGGCCTAGCACGACCAATCCACTTCGGAGAAAGGGCTACCCAGAGCGGCAGGTTCGTTTCCGCCGGAAAGGAAGTAGCTCTACAGCACAGCGTGGATTCCACTTCTTATTCCCCCTTCACTGAAGAGGTGGCCCGCTGGTTGAAGGACGCGACTAACTGGACCTCATCGTGGGAACGGAAGCGTACTCATTTCACTAAAGGCTACAACCGATTTGGCGACTCGTTCGCATGACAGGAAAACTACGAAGCGGAGAAAAGACCAGAAAGTGGATATAAAATAATTTTTACTGCCCCGTATGATTGTTATCGCGTAGACCTCTTTGAATGGACACGATGGTAGTGTTCATATCTGGGTAAATATTCATTTGTGCCGAATACAATTTATGTCTGCCACGCTGTTCCCTATGCAACAGCCATCACTGGGTGACAGGCCGAGCTACGTGGCAAAGTAGTTGGAAACAACGGACGCATATGGAGAGATCACATCCCTGTTTGGCCATAATACTTTAGGTTTGCCGTTGTTTCACCAAAATCACTTCAGGCGAATGATGATGCGGTTTATTCCATCCCATCGAAGCCCAACTCAGCTTGAACCACTCCTCGGATTACACATTCGTAACTATCCGATTTGATGCGACAGAAGCTAATTGCTTTTATTTCCGTTCTACGTAAGATATGGTACAAAGTTGTAAACTGTAGCAAAGACGTCATGTTTCATCCGCAGGAGTTATAGGGCACATTCATGATATGCTTTTATCCAAAACTTACGAAAATGCAAGAAATGGAGCAGACAAGCGAAACTCGTATAGGAAGATGATGTTTCTTCAAATGGTTAAAATGGCTCTAAGCACTATGCGACTTAACATCTGAGGTCATCAGTCCCCTAGAACTTAGAACTACTCAAACCTAACTAACCTAAGGACATCACACACATCCATGCCCGAGGCAGGATTCGAACCTGCTACCGTAGTGATCGCGCGTTTCCAGACTGACGCGCCTAGAACCGATCGGTCACACAGGCCGACTTACTGGCTTGTAACTATTCACTAACATAAGGCAACTGAAAAATTCTTTGAACGAAATAATCAATAGGTATTACCCGTATGAGGTGGCTTCACGTTCAACCAGAGAGATCGTTGCTGTTAGTCTGATACAGAAACGTCGCGGTTGTTACCCTTACCATACTCTGAGACCACTGTGAGGTCGTCCGGCTGCGCCACGCTTTAGGGTTTCTTCCCGCTACAGTCGCATACCGAGTGCGGGAAGAATGAGTGTTAAAATGCTTCTGTGCGCCTAATAACGGATTCCTCGATACCTCGCCTTCTCTCTCTTCTTCTACCGAAAACGATTGCCCCTTCGCTCTCTCCCCATGTCGAACTCACTTCATTCAGTGTATCCATGTAACTTAGCTGCTCAAATCCTGGTTCACAATCATTGCTGTTTAACCACTCGCTGTCGTTTCTGCCTTATACGTCTTGAGAATGGGCAATTTATTTCACAATGTCGGTGAGACGAGTAGCAGTATCACGTTCTTTGGTACCATAGCTTTCTAGCTATGATAATATTTCAGCCTTCGTTATTTGTTTTTTCAGGAAAGAGTCGAACTATACTCTGATAACCCGCAAATGGAATAATCCGCACACACACAATGAGCAGACAGCTGTGTATGGTATTATAAGAAGTTATTCATGTTGTGGTCTTCAGTCCTGAGACTGGTTTGATGCAGCTCTCCATGCTACTCTATCCTGTGCGAGCTTCTTCATCTCATAGTACCTACTGCAACCTACATCTTTCTGAATCTGTTTAGTGTATTCATCTCTAGATCTCCCTCTACGATTTTTACCCTCCACGCTGCCCTCCAATATTAAATTGGTGATCCCTCGATGCCTCAGAACATGTCCCACCAACCGATGCCTTCTTCTAGTCAAGTTGTGCCACAACTTCTCTTCTCCCCAATCCTATTCAACACCTCCTCATTAGTTATGTGATCTACCCATCTAATCTTCAGCATTCTTCTGTAGCACCACATTTCGAAAGCTTCTATTCTCTTCTTGTCTAAACTATTTATCCTCCATGTTTCACTTCCATACATGGCTACACTCCATACAAATACTTTCAGAAACGACTTCCTGACACTTAAATCTATACTCGATGTTAACAAATTTCTCTTTATCAGAAACGCTTTCCTTGCCATTGCCAGTCTACATTTTATATCCTCTCTACTTCGACCATCATCACTTATTTTGCTCCCCAAATAGCAAAACTCATTTACTACTTTAAGTGTCTCATTTCCTAATCTAATTCCCTCAGCATCACCCGACTTAATTCGACTACATTCCATTATCCTCGTTTTGCTTTTGTTGATGTTCATCTTATACCCTCCTTTCATGACACTGTCCATTCCGTTCAACTGCTCTTCCAAGTCCTTTGCTGTCTCTGACAGAATTACAATGTCATCGGCGAACCTCAAAGTTTTTATTTCTTCTCCATGAATTTTAATACCTACTCCGAATTTTTCTTTTGTTTCCTTCACTGCTTGCTCAATATACAGATTGAATAACATCGCGGATAGGCTACAACCCTGTCTCACTCCCTTCCCAACCACTGCTTCCCTTTCATGCCCCTCGACTCTTATAACTGCCATCTGGTTTCTGAACAAATTGTAAATAGCCTTTCGCTCCCTGTATTTTACCCCTGCCAACTTCAGAATTTGAAAGAGGGTATTCCAGTCAACATTGTCAAAAGCTTTCTCTAATTCTACAAATGCTAGAAACGTAGGTTTGCCTTTCCTTAATCTAGCTTCTAAGATAAGTCGTAGGGTCAGTATTGCCTCACGTGTTCCAATATTTCTACGAAATCCATACTGTGTCGTCTGCAAAAACTTTTCACTGTTTTGCGTTGTACACACGCAGTCGTACCTCTGCCTGCAGTATGGGCTTGAGGCGTATGCTTGACTCTGTCAGCACCCAGTCACTGTGTTCCTGATCCCTGGCTAGGCACACGATGTTGCACGCTGAGAATATATGTGTAGTGATGGCGGTGATGGTGATGCTATCGTTTCGAAACTGAGAAGCGACACTGCCCCGGGGTCGGCCATCGGGTGGCAGCAGAAGGCGACAAACGAAGCCATCAGTGGCGGCCAACAAATTGGTGTCAAGACGCGCGTGCCGGTAGCCGCGGAGCGTTGAGCGTCGGGCCCCTGATTGAGCCGGCCGGCCGGCGTTGACCCTCGTTGAACCCGCGCCGCTGCGAGTCGCTCCAAGGCCGCGGCCGCTGGACGCCTGGACACTCCAGCCGGTTCCAGCCTCCGCGCTCAGCCCGAGCTTTTAAGCGCGTAACGTGCGGATGAACGAGCGGCTACAACTCGCTGATGGGCACTATATTTCGCTCGTAAACTGACCAGTACACACGCAGACTTCAAACAGTCTCACGTAACCGAGCTCCATTTGCGCATTATTGACACCTCTGGAAACACGCACGCGAAACTAGCAAGCTGCTGTAAACTTGAAACCCGGGTTCTTCGTATTACTAAACGACTAACCCGGGTCACAATCTCAGTTGCAAATCTGCTATCTTACGACTTCCAGTGGTGACGAAAATTTGATTTCTGTTATTTCCTATAGTTATTGACCACTTATAAAAAATTAAAATGCCTTCACAATCTATTCATCAAGAAGTGTAATCTTATCTTATAGGTTTCAGGGAGTAATACAAGTATTACAGTTAGAAACTGTGTCTATATCTTGAGGCAGTGTGACTCACGGCGCGCAAATTACCCAGACTATATTCATACGGTGACTGAGAACTTCCGACAAACTTAACACACAATTTCAACTCTTTTCGAAACGTTGTTTTCTCGCTGACACGCTCCAGAAAAGAATAATGATAAGAAAAATTTTTATCGCCTACTATATTTTCGCTGTTCACGCAGGAAAACTTCAACATCAGGACTGATGTATTAACTTAATTGTTTCTTACTACCAAATCTATTCGCAATAATTTTGCACGCAGTATCCACATATACCACTGGATGTAGCTTCAAAATTATGTCACTGTACGACACTTAGTTCAGGACGGCGGCCAGCGAGATATACGGGCACTGCAAGGAACTTCTGACGTCACACTAGTAGGCTTGTCCGCCACACATCGGGAACGTTTGGCTGCGTGTAGGTCGCACGGGAAATCAATATTTAACTGGAAAGGTACCCACTAAAGGTCTCAATTTTGTCGTGTGCTATCGAAGAATTGCATGCATTTAAATGCGCAGTTAAGACTTATGAAACTCATCTGAAACAGCTACTTGGCCCCCGCCATAGAAGACTGGTTGGCACGCGAAAAAACCTGTGGTGTCACGTGCTGTGACGTACGCTCCACGGCCTGTCTTTCTCGGGGGCCTCAGTTCAGGAGATATGACGTCATAAACATTCAGATGTTTTACACACGGGAGTTCGATTCTTTAAAGAACTGGGAGTGGAAGGTTTACTGCTAACTAACTCAGGTGATAAGGGAAGAAATAAAAAAAAAATCCGGCCTCGTAAAAATTACATCAGTTCAAATCTCATGCAGGAAGTGTGGCATCTTATATTATCACCTGACGACAGCAAACATAGATGTTTGTGATCATGAAAAAAAATAATTTTCCAGTGTCACATATATCCCGCAACTACTAACAGCGCTCTTCGTTATATTATCGCCGCTTCATTCCTGTCCACTCCCGGGACTAGAACTTGATCGAGAGCTGGCGTAGCCAAAAAATGTGAGAGGAAAAAAAACCTGGTTGTAGTGACAGACTTGTGTAGCCCAGTCGGAAGTCTGAAACTAACGAATGTGCAAGCAAAACACTACCCGAAGTGTGTTGGACTCCGCAAAAATGTCAACCCATTCCATCTACGCACAAGTGTCATTCGTCTCGCCCGTCAAATAAGAAGTTATTTTCTTAAGAAGATTTTCTCACATTTGTTTAAGGAGATGATTTCCTGATTTCCATTTACCTCTACATACGCTACAATAACTAGCGATTACCTCTTCGTCCATGTATTTTGGCACAACAAAGCAGAGATAATGATGTCAATCGATTACTGAGACATAACGTAGTAATACCTTCACGACTGATTGTAGTGACAGACTTGTGTAGCCCAGTCGGAAGTTTGAAACTAACGCATGTGCAAGCAAAACACAGTGTGCTGGACTCCGCGGTAATGTCAACCCATTCTGTCTACGCACAAGTGTCATTTTCAGTTTCTTTTTGCTTGTATTTTCTGCTCTCTCTCTCTTTGTGTGTGTGAGTGTGTGTGTGTGTGTGTTTGTGTGTGTGTGTGTGTGTGTGTCCCTCTTTTTCCTCCCAAATTTAAGAATGTGAAATGTCATGGAACTGTAAACTTATTCCTCAAGCCAAATGATCCAAACTGTCAAGCAGTGGCTGATGAATATGCCACTCCAGTGATGGTGTTGCTGTATAGGAACTGTTTTTCTTGCGTAAGATCGGGTACATAATCCATCACACACCACGAAGACAAATAAGGCCCTGCACTGCATTCGACATGTTTCACGATTAAAATAATGTCACTAAAGGTAGTAATATATCTTCTAATTATCAAGGAGAATATAGCTAAGAGTATCGTCTCGTGTGTGTGTGTGTGTGTGTGTGTGTGTGTGTGTGTGTGTGTGTGTGGGTGTGTTTTTAATTGACAGTAAAATTAACTGTTTTTAAATCTCAGAGACGCACGACCCGTTCCACATCTTAAATGTTATTGTCAGAAAACGAAACTGGTTTTGTTCGGGATCATGGGAAATATCCACGACTGACACGAATATATGAGTGGGTTTTCTGCATAAACGCCACATATCACTATATTAAGCTCCTACTATATTTCATACGTCGTTTTTTCTTCTAGCCGGCGCTTCATACGTTGCGCTTGGAGCGCAAAAGCTGTTTATCTCGTTGCCGTATATCTGCACAATTACCGTGACCTCCGTCATAACTCCATTACTAGCTCCTGTTTGCAAGAAGGAACAGTACTCGCTCCTGTTCCACGAACTGATTAGGCCGTAATTGAAAGCCGCCTAGCCGGTCAACAGAGACGGCATAAAAAGCCAGAGATGCACCGATCGCGCCGTGCAGTGAGCAAATGCGAAGCGCGCGCCGAGATGGCAGATAAATCGGGTCGCAGCCGACTTGTTTGTCGGGCGGCGCTACTCGCCGGAGAGGGCGGCCGTATGGGATTAAGATTTACGCCCCGCTGCCCCTCCCAGTCTCATTGCTCGATAAATTCCAATTAACGACGCATCTTCGTTTTGTCTTTCTGCAGAATACGGCGGTCGCCCCTAAAGAGATTGCGCAACTAATCCGCGGAGCGGCGCGCCGCGTAATCCATCGCAATTGGCAGTGTCTAAGTAGCCAGTGAGTGAGTGACCAGCCTCGGATATTCTGGAAGGATGGCGTCTTTTAGTGCAGCGCAGAAAGGCGGAGTAAAGTGCAAAACGTATTGCCACACAAAAAGTGCACCAATATCAATTAATGGCTTGTTCAAAAATGGTTCAAATGGCTCTGAGCACTATGAGACTTAACATCTGAGGTCATCAGTCCCCTAGAACTTAGAACTACTTAAACCTAACTAACCTAAGGACATCACACACATCCATGCCCGAGGCAGGATTCGAACCTGCTACCGTAGTGATCGCGCGTTTCCAGACTGACGCGCCTAGAACCGATCGGCCACACAGGCCGACTTACTGGCTTGTAACTATTCACTAACATAAGGCAACTGAAAAATTCTTTGAACGAAATAATCAAAAGGTATTACCCGTATGAGGTGGCTTCACGTTCAACCAGAGAGATCGTTGCTGTTAGTCTGATACAGAAACGTCGCGGGTGTTACCCTTACCACACTCTGAGACCACTGTGAGGTCGTCCGGCTGCGCCACGCTTTAAGGTTTCTTCCCGCTACAGTCGCATACCGAGTGCGAGAAGAATGAGTGTTAAAATGGTTCTGCGCAATCTGTAGTTAGTCCAATTTTATCTTCGCAGTCCCTGCAGGAACGGTGCGTAGGGGCTGAAGAATATTCCCAGATTTCTGAATATGGGGACTGACGCCTTTATTCCTCACATACTAGCAATACAAAAACATCTCTCACAAAATGTCGTCCTGCGCCTTTTTCTGGCAGTAAATGGACGTTAAAGATACGCAATCTGGCAAAACTGCAATCACGTTTCTAGGCGCTCAGTCCGGAACCGCGCGACTGCTACGGTCGCAGGTTCGAATCCTGCCCCGGGCATGGATGTGTGTGATGTCCTTAGGTTAGGTTTAAGTAGTTCTAAGTTCTAGGGGACTGATGACCACAGATGTTAAGTCCCATAGTGCTCAGAGCCATTTGAACCATTTTTTGCAATCACGTATACGACAGCTCTCTCTGTTAGCATTTAGCAGTAGTTCTGTGCAGTTGATAGCGTTTTGTGCTATTATGCAGGAGGTCGAGGGTTCGATTCTGAGTCGGGGCGCGTTTCTTTTTATTTGGTAAATGTACTCTGCGTGGTCTCTGGCGTCAGTTGCATTTACTGGTGAATTAAAATGGAACAATTTTTGGTGTTACAATACACCACCTACCTCTGGGTAATCACCTAAATATCTGGAATCGTGACCATACTTTGCATAGAAGGTCCAAAAAACATCGGCGTCCGCAAAACTTCTTTGCCTCTGTAGTGCACATGCCGGTAGAGCACAGACTCCTGAGCTGAATTTTCACATCATACAGAGGTGTAAACTGCGTATACAAAGTGTGACGTATTTCGTCGTTGGACCAGGATTCGTCCCACGACGTTTCGGTTTCCAGGCACGTACTTTACCGTTTCCCGGCTGTGCTCAGTAGAGACAGACTCCCGTAACGGCTCAAGGACCGTTCAAGTGCGATGTGAGCTTGCAGAACGTAGTACCGAAAGTCGAGCTTGGAGCGCGCCCCGGCCGCTGATTAGCCAGGCAGTCGTCAGGCTCTTGAACCGCGCGATAGCGTGGTGTTTGACGAGTGGAAAAATGTTTGTTCTACGGATGGAGAAGGAATTGCGGGCTGACCGTCGTTGCTATACCACCAGCCCCTGTAGCAGAGAGATTTTCACAAGAAATATTAGCATGCAGAGCAGTGTTCGGACTGAAGTCCACAACATACGCGGAACAGAATTGTCGCCTCGCAGCACGGCCGAACGCAGGGCTGCGCGATCCGTGTCGCAAGTAAGTGCGGTCGCAGTGGCCAGCTTTCTTCTGCAGCCGACCTTCCCGCGCCGCTTAATTGCCGGTTGGACTGCAGAGCAGCCTGCGGCGCGTATTTCGGAAGACGCCGGCTGTTTTTTTGCGTTCGCCTGAGTCACCGCCGACGGTCGTGGCGTTTGCGTGGCACCGTGCAGCCGTCAGCCGGCCGCCGTTTTTAGCAGCGGGAAGCCGACCAGCTATCCCTTTGTGGGCGCCGCTGCCGTCTGGTAGGCCCTTTTTTCTTCTGGAGGCACCGCAACGCGCGGGCCATTGTGTCTGCGTACGTGCACGCGATCCGCGGGCGCAGCAAAAACAAGGATGCAACGCGACGCGGTCGCCTGTGGGAACAGGTAGCCGGCCAGTTACTACGCTACCCCTCCTGTGCCCCACTGGTACAGCGAGCGAGATCGTCCCTGTAATCCGTAAACACTACTGGTCTAATCCTCTGCCGCGTGAAAACACTGCCGAGTTTCATTATTCTGATCAGTGTAGCACATACAGCAGCTACACAAGCTGGAAACGATCGTGCTGAAGCAATAATAAGGTTCAGCTGCTCACGAGGGGTAGTAGTAAAGTGTTAGTTGTGACCTCGAAAAAATAAAGTTTGTTTGCGCGTATCACACTCCTGGTACGCGTTGAAATACCTGCATCATAGTACCGCAGCATGACGCTACAGCCAAAACAAAATGCCACTGCCCATCTCCACTTCGTTAATGGGCTGCACAAGTTGCTTTTGACTCCTCTAGCGGCGTGGTACCATATTGTGGTGCGAGGATTTCATTGTGTACTGATAACTGCAGACATGTACCCGCCTACGAGATGGTAGTTAAAACTTTATGGCTACCGCTAGGCCGGCCGGAGTGGCCGAGCGGTTCTAGACGCTACAGTCTCGAGCCGCGCGACCGCTACGGTCGCAGGTTCGAATCCTGCCTCGGGCATGGATGTGTGTGATGTCCTTAGTTAGGTTGTTCTAAGTTCTAGGGGACTGATGACCTCAGAAGTTAAGTCCCATAGTGCTCAGGGCCATTTTGAACCTAATGAAATTTTCTTCCTTCGAGTACTTTCTTAATTTTTTATTTTTTTAAGGGTGGTCCTCCAGCCCCCACCCCCCTTATCCCCTCCTAGCTCTCGACAAAAGACGTCATTTGCTCAGAGCCCATGGCTTGGCAGAAAGTTCCCTCGCAGAAAGTCTAGATTGAAAACAACACAAAAAGAACATTATCGTCGCTAACAGAACGGTGGATTGAAAGGGGGTTCTTCCAAGCCAGGAGACGAAGGAACTGCCAACGTTTGAAGTGTGTTGTATCGAAGAAGTAACGGCACATAGAGTACAAAACAAAGAAGTACTAAACAGAACAGGCCTTTAATAGAAGAGGGGATAGGTTAATGGGACGTCCTCTAGGGCATTAAGGAATAGTTAACATAGCCAAGGGCGTTCCAAACGACAGGTACGGGAGGAGAGTGCCACTGCCGTACCCGCCCCCAACCATCTTGGGAAAAAATATCTTAACAAACCAAACTCGCAGCCTTCCACCCCCCCCCCCCCCCCCCCACCCCGCCACACACACACGCACGCACACACACACACACACACACACACACACACACACACACACACGCACACACACACACACACACACAGAGAGAGAGAGAGAGAGAGAAAGAGAGAGAGATAGATAGAGAGAGAGGCATTTGCAGAAAGACCAAAACATCCATGACACTGACTAGTGAGGCATTTGTCATGAAACCTTAAACCTCCTTCGCCGTGTGGCACGAAATTGAATTGCCCCCCCCCCCCTCCCGCCTCCTCCTACAACGCAAAATTTGAAGACACTCTCGAAACTGGCACTTGGAATGAGCGGTAGACAGGGAAAATACACGAAACAGATTGTAGAGGAACTTGGGTGTAATAGTTGCTTAGAGATGAAAAGATTTGCACAGAAAAGGAAAAGGCAGAGGACAGCATCGAGCCAGCATGGCTTTTCCGTGCTTCGATAAGCTTTATGTTCCTTGTTTTATAGATCTCTCTCTCCTCCATACTGAGGGTCCCGTAATTCTTTATCTGGTATAGATTCCAAAAATCGTCTTTGGTAACCAACCTTGATTATGCTTTTATGACAGTTTAATTACTCACGTTACCACACCTAATAATACAAGTAGCTTTATGAAACATCTAGTGGGATGAATAAATAAATATACAGGGTGTCGATAAAGTCGGTATCATTTCAAAAGATCGTAACTTGAAAACTGAGGTATGGCATCATTGTTTCTTCTAACACCGTTTGGCAGCTGTCAAAGATTTTATTTTCTGTTATGGTAGAATTTCGTCGCTCGTAGAACATCAAGGGGATATTGGAGTTCTGCACACGAGCGGATCATCATTGTAACACCAACAATTCTGAATCTTCGTTGATTCGTGCGCGAAAGAGAGCAATGTTACTGACTGGTGTTCTGATGCTTGACGTAACGCCACAAAATGAAATCTAATGGTGTGATATCGGGAGAGCGCGTGGGACATGCAATTGTGACAATCACGACCCATCCACCCCTCAGGAAATGTGTCATTTCCTGCTACTCGCATAATGCATTGCGCACTGACTTGCGGTGGCTGCACTGAAATGCAGCTCGGACTCTGTCAACACGCGCTTGGGACACACGAGAACGTCAAAAAAATTAAAAAAAATAAAAAATAAAAAAAAAAGGTTCAAATGGCTCTAAGCACTATGGGACTTAACATCTGAGGTAATCAGTCCCCTAGGACTTAGAACTACTTAAACCTAACTAACCTAAGGACACCACACACATCCATGCCCGAGGCAGGATTCGAACCTGCGACCGTAGCGGTCGCGCGGTTCCAGACTGAAGCGCCTAGAACCGCTCGGCCACACTGGCCGGCGAGGACCTCTCCACTTCGCGGAAGATCTTTGACACTGTCTCTTTGCAATTTTTGAAAAATCTCGATAATTCCGCGATACCATTGTCACAAATTTGGATTTTACGTACCACATTGCACATAGCACCTTCTGCTACTCTGCCGGCATTTTGATGCACTGCAACTCAAATCTGCAACATGGGAAATCGTGTTTTTGAAATGATTATGGAACTTTATTGACACATTGTAGAGTGATACAGGTTCCGCTTTGTTTCATCCTGCCACATTCGTCACCATTTCACTTCGTGAAGATGGGCGAGTTTACAAACGAAGAAACATTTGACGACAGATTCAGACAGAACTGTTTCTCACTGTTTTTGCTGTTACTCGTCACGTTTTGCTTCTGCCGAGCGTGGTGCGGCTTTTGAGTGTCCAGTTTGGCAAGTGTGAGGTAATCATTTGTAGCAGTACGTACGTTGCTTGAAAATAAACCAGTCCGATTGCGGAAAGGAATGAGCTGCCAGAGAGCGGAGCGCAGTTAGCTGGAGGGGAGAGGCGGCTGTGCTCCGCAGCCGCCCCTAGAGCTGTCGCGATATGTTCTTCGGCGGCGGCGCCGGGGGCAGCCGCCAAGGCTGCCTCGACACTGGTTGGCCTTGCCCGCTGCGCTCCAGCCGGGCGTGCACGTGACCGCCCGGGTCAGCACAGAGATATAGCAGCCGCCTCCTGCGCAACTATATATACACACACACACACACACACACACACACACACACACACACAGGAGCATCGAGAGTCTGTCGTCTTCACCACATGAACGTAGCAGGACGCACGAAAACTTAAATGCGCCGAAAAAAGACTAGATTCACGTTAGTGATGTGCATCTAAGAATGTGGACGATAGCCAGTCTCGAGGAACGGTGTACCACGTGACGCTCTAACCAGTACCATTTCTGCAGCGTTTGCTTCAGACTGCGCGTAGAACGTTTAGTGTCGATCTTCATGTTAGACCAGGTATGGCGAGGGTACTTGCAGTGGACAGATAAAAATATAAAAACACCGCGAGAAATGCTTGCGTGGACGTAAATGTGGACGCTAGCCAAGCCTGCAGGTGTCGCTGCTGTATTGACCACGAACGGCACCTGATCAGTGCCCTCAGTACGTTGTAGCTGTCAGTCGGGGTTAGAACAGATACCAGACAAAACAAACACAATGAAGACCCAAATAAACACGTACACCTACCTCATATCGTGTAGTGCCCCTGCGAGCGCCAGAAGTGCCGCAGCACGACGTGGCATGGACTCGACTAATGTCTGAAGTAGTGGGCTCTGAGCACTACGGGACTCAACTGCTGAGGTCATTAGTCCCCTAGAACTTAGAACTAGTTAAACCTAACTAACCTAAGGACATCACAAACATCCATGCCCGAGGCAGGATTCGAACCTGCGACCGTAGCGGTCTTGCGGTGTCTGAAGTAGTGCTGGAGGGAATTGACACCTTAGATCGTGCAGGCTGCCCATAAGGGGTGGAGATCTCTTCTGAACAGGTGCGAGGCATCCCAGATATGCCCAATAATATTCATATCTGGGGAGTTTGGTGGCCTCCTCCAGCTTGAACAGTCCCCTGCTGACAGCCGGCCGGGGTGACCGAGCGGTTCTAGGCGCTACAGTTTAGAACCGCACGACCGCTACGGTCGCAGGTTCGAATCCTGCCTTGGGCATGGATGTGTGTTATGTTCTTAGGTTAGTTGGGTTTAAGTAGTTCTAAGTTCTAGGGGACTGATGACCTCAGAAGTTAAGTCCCATAGTGCTCAGAGCCATTTGAACCAACCCTGCTGACATGCAGGATCCATGGATTCATGAGGCACTCTCCATACCTGTACACATCAATTTGAGACGAGACTGGTACGACCAGGCAACATGTTTCCAGTCATTAACAGTCCAGTGTCGGTGTTGACGGGCCCAGGTCTCTGGCTACGAAAGCCCATATCGATGATGTTTTGTTGAATGGTTCGCACGTTGACACTTGTTGAAGGCCCAAAACTGCCGGCCGATGTGGCCGTTCGGTTCTAGGCGCTTCAGTCTGGAACCGCGTGACCGCTACGGTCGCAGGTTCGAATCCTGCCTCGGGCATGGATGTGTGTGATGTCTTTAGGTTAGTTGGGTTTAAGTAGTTCTACGTTCTAGGGGACTGATGACCTCAGAAGTTAAGTCCCATAGTACTCAGAGCCATTTGAACCATTTATTTGGCCCATAACTGAAATCTGCAGCAGTTTGCGGATGGGTTGCACCTCTGTCACGTTGAACGATTCTCTCCAGTCGTCCTTGGTGCCGTTCTTGCAGAATCTTTTTCCGGCCGCAGCGATGTCGGAGATTTGATGTTTTTACTGGATTCCTGACATTCACGGTACACTCGTTACATGGTCGTACGGGAAAATTCCCACTTCATCGCTACCTACGAGATGCCGTGTCCCTTAAATTTTGATAATCTGCCATTGCAGCAGCAGTAACCGACCTAACAACTGCGCCAGACATTTGTGTTATATAGGTGTTGTCGACCGCAGCGCCGTATTCTGCCTGTTTACAAATCTCTGCATTTGAATACGCATGCCTATATCAGTTTATTTGGTGCTTTAGTGTAATACACGATGAATAATGCCGCCCTCAAATGACGTGTGATTGTGACTGAATTAGGTCGGATCTAAGTGAAGTAGAAATTGGGCAAATTGTTGGTGCTCGTATGCTGAATGTTTCTGTAACCAAGGCAGCAGAAGTGTTTGGTGCTTCAAGAGGCACCGTATCGAAGATTTATACCGCATACAGGAAATGCAGGGAAACATCATCCGCAAAGTCACAACGCGGATGAAGGTGTTCGTTGAGTGACGGCGACGGTCGGTCATTGAAGAGGACTGTGATGAAAAACAAGAGGGCGGCAGCTGCAAAAGTGACTGCACAACAAAATGTCACACTTCCGAACCCTGTCAGCATCACAACACGATGGGAACTTCGTAAGCTCGACAGTTATTTTGCAAGGAGACTGGAATAAGATTCCTTTGAAAATCATACAGAACCTATTTTTATCCATTCAGAGACGACTGGAAGCTATTTTGAATGCCATCTGGTTTGTTACACCCTCTGAGGAATGGTAATACGTTTTACTTTCGGTGTTTCCATATTTTTCTCCACCATCTGTAGGTTGCAGTGAGCAACGAACTCGAATGCGTTTCATTCTTGCTGACCGTCTTCGATCTCAGTTACTTTTTGTCTCACAATCAGCTGTACTAAGACATAGACCTCATTTGGAGTGGCTTCCTACCGATAGTGTTCAAGTTAAACTCATTATAGAACTCGTTCGGTGTGGACCAAAGATAACTCAACATGGCGACGTCGACGTTACAGATAGTAACATGAGAGTGCACAATGGTTAACTCACAGTAATACCATCGATATTAAATTTTAATAACACAGTGCTACAAATGAATGTCGAGGATTAGATGGGACGATCGCACAACCACTAACGAGGTACTAAATCGAGTAGGAGAGAAAATAGATTTATGGTATAACTAAAAGAACAGATCGGTTGATTGGACACATCCTGAGGCCTCAAGGAAATGTTAGTTTGGTAACGGAGGGAAATGTGGAAGGCAAATAGAAGATTAAAGCTTGACTACGTAATCACTTTCAAATGGAGGTTGGATGCAGTAGTTATTCAGAGATGAGAAGACTGGCACAAAGTAGACTAGCGTGCAGTACTGCCTCGAATTAATCTACAAAATGGAGACCACAACGACAGCAACTATCGTATGTCACTGTTGACATGTAGGTAATGGTAAAGGAGAAGGAACGGCGTTCGATACTAAGTCGGTCGACTTATCACTTCTTTCACGTCTGGCAGTTACACCGGATTGTTTTAATTAAATTGTAGCTACTCACAGAGTTCCAATGTGGGCTGTAATTATAGTATGGCAGTGAAACTTGGTACATATTCTAATGCGTTAATGCGGATCCGATTTACGCTAGGAAAAATTAGTCCCAGTTTTGACCACCGGTGCAATTCTGGCACTGTGAACACCAAAAGCATAGAATGGAATGGATTAGGAAAAGGTTAAACAAGTGGGCAGAAAAGGTTAAACAAGTGAAAAAGGCATAACGTTGATTTTATCATCAATCACCACTTACACTACTTGTTCAATACGAGCACCGGAGACGTCGACGAGATGCTCTACAGCGCCAAATTTTCTCCTGGTAGCCAAAATTGGAACTAATTTTTTCACAGAGGAAATCTGGTCCACAAAAACGCATTAGAATATCTAGAAAGTTTCGATGCCATACGATAACTACAGCCCACATTGGACCTCTGTGAAAAGATGCACTTTAATTATAACCATCCTCTGTAATTTAAAGTAGCAAATGCCAAGTTGCATCATGGCTTCGACTTCAAGTTAAAAATAACAGCGCAAGGCAGTTCGAACGTCGGAGAAGGCACACTTCCAATATTATCTTGCCTAGTAAAGCACTGCCGTGTTCAAGCCGACTTTCTGGTTGAAGACGGCTTTCTTCGTCATGTAATATTTCAAGTGAACATATAATAATATGCAATGATACGAATAAATCAAAGTAGAGTAAAGGGAGGTTAAGTTACAATTAAATAGATTAAGGTAAATTAATTTTGAATGAATCACTTTCTAGACATGAGCGATAGGCGACCGCTCTCATTTTCGAGCGGCTTAGGCAGACAGGCTGGTTAAACTGAGATCTGGCAGATGGGATTTGACTTTGTTCCGCTTCTGAGTTATGTAGCTTAAGCAGGCTTGCCTTTCTTTCTTTTTCTGTTCGCTCCTCCAAAACTTTACGAGGTGGCACCCATGACATTTATTTTTCAAAGTGGTTGACATTCCCAAATATACCTTCCGTATCATGGACACTGCTCGAAACGGGAGGGGAATTAAGTTCACTCCTGCGAATATTGTGAACGCAACAGATGGGTTTTGATATGAGCACTTCCCGTAGAAGCCACAGAGTGGCTCCTAACGTTCAGTCACACAGCCTCCAGAGCCGGCTGCTCACTAGTAAACTGTAGTATAACAGGCGATCGGTTTGCTTTCAATTCGAATTACTGACAGCTGTTGGTTTCGCAAGTCCGTGTACAGTATTTCGGACGTCGGTGGAGAAATGCACGCGAGCGCTGAGACCCAAAGGAGAAACAAAAAGGGGAATCACACAGAGGAACGGCATTCCTAGCCGGGCTGCTTAATATGCAAGAATGCAGCTTTGGCCGCTATGCTCGGCGGCAGGCGCCGGCGTGCCTATCACAGCAGCCTCTTACGTCCCGTTCATAACCAAATGCGACATCCCGCGATGACCCGTCTGAATGGAACTCTCAGTTGGCTTACTTGAGTGACTCCCACACGGCTGCTTCACATGCGTTTCTTTAGATATAACTCTGAATCGAAGGTTTAGAGGACAAATGTTAAATTACAAACACAAACGTTACCAACTCGATTCCCATATAGCCTCAGCGTTCACTTGTCACAATTCCGGTTAGTTTATGCTCTGATAATGCTTTATCTGTACGAAAAAAGGAATTTTGACACACTTTATATGAATCTATCTTTGAACTCTTCATAAACTACTCGCAGGTTATCTCCTGCTTTGATAGAGTTTGTTCACTCTTACCATCACCAGTACATGGTTAGGCAAATATACACACATCAAAATAAGTTTTGCATCACCCTAGTTCCCAGACGTTGACTGTGGATATTGTATCACAGACACAGTCCCTTTGACTGTTCAGAGATGTGACAAAACCCGCCCAAAGATGTAAACAATCGTGCATGAGCAGCGCCTATTAGACGGAGGGGGTCAGACAGCCGATCAGTTCCAGTCATCCACCAGGAAGGAGGTACACGGCTCGTGTTGCCTGTAGTTCAAAATGGTTCAAATGGCTCTGTGCACTATGGGACTCAACTGCTGTGGTCATAAGTCCCCTAGAACTTAGAACTACTTAAACCTAACTAACCTAAGGACATCCATGCACGAGGCAGGATTCGAACCTGCGACCGTAGCGGTCGTGCGGTTCCAGACTGTAGCGCTTTTAACCGCTCGGCCACTCCTGCCGGCCGCCTGTAGTTTAACCATGCCTAGACGGCCAATACCGGTAGGATCGCGTCCGTATTGTCACTTTGTGCCAGGGAGGCCTCTCAACAAAGGAAGTGTCCAGGCGTCTCGGAGTGCACCAAAGCGATGTTGTTCGGACATGGAGCAGATACAGAGAGACGGGAACTGTCGATGACATGTCTCACTCAGGCCGCCCAAGGGCTACTACTGCAGTGGATGACCGCTACCTACGGATTATGGCTCGGAGGAACCCTGACAGCAACGCCACCATGTTGAATAATACTTTTCGTGCAGCCACAGGACGTCGTGTTACGACTCAAACTGTGCGTAGTAGGCTGCATGATGCGCAACTTCACTCCCGACGTCCATGGCGAGGTCCATCTTTGCAACCACAACACCATGCAGCGCGGTACAGATGGGTCCAACAACATGCCGAAGGGTTGACGTTCTCTTCACCGATAAGTGTCGCATATGCCTTCAACCAGACAATCGTTGGAGACATGTTAGGAGGAAACCCGGTCAGGCTGAACGTCTTAGACACACTGTTCAGCGAGTACAGCAAGATGGAGGTTCCCTGATGTTTTGGGATGGCATTCTGTTGGGCCGACGTACGCCGCCGGTGGTCATAGAAGGCACCGTAACGGCTGTACGGTACGTGAATGCCATCCTCCGACCGATAGTGCAACCATATCAGCAGCACATTGGCGAGGCATTCGGCTTCATGGAAGACAATTCGAGCCCCCATCGTGCACATCTTGTGAATGACTACCTTCAGGATAACGACATCGCTCGACTAGAGTGGCCCAGCATGTGTTCTCCAGACATGAACCCTATCGAACATTCCTGGGATAGTTTGAAAAGGGCTGTTTTGGACGACGTGGCCCACCAACCATTCTGAGGGATCTACGCCGAATCGCCGTTGAGAAGTGGGACAATCTGGACCAACGGTACCTTGACGAATTTGTGGATAATATGCCACGACGAATATAGGTATGCATCAATACAAGAGGACGTGCTACTGGGTATTAGAGGTACCGGTGTGTACAGCAACCTGGACCACCACCTCTGAAGGTCTCACTGTATGGTGATACAACATGCAATGTGCGGTTTTCATTAGCAATAAAAAGAGCGGAAATGATGTTTATATTGATCTCTATTCAAATTTTCTGTACAGGTTTCGGAACTCTCGGAACCGAGGTGATGCATTACTTTTTTGATGTGTGTATATTTAAAAACGCACATGCGCACCGATGGTACTACAAAAGAACCGGAACATTTCTGGACGAAAGTACGAAACAACGGCCAGATGCGAGTATGTCGCGTGCACTGAGGCTTCCGTAAAGAATTATTATGTATACAGACAGTTCATCCATTCCGGAAATCGATGATCTCGACGATTTTGGCCTATTATCGACATTTATACTGGCAATATATCGGCCTCAGGGATTCTAAATCTTTCGAAAATGTTTTAATTTCAAATCTAAAGTCGGATAACAAATGAAATTTTTTTCGTGTGATGTAATTACAGACTTACAATTTTCGGATTTTTTTACTTTACTTGTACAGTGGATCCTTGCTTCTCGGCAAATAATACGCTTCTAGACCAGCGAGAAGTACCGTATAGGCTCTGATGAGTGAGTTTGCGAGTGTCAAAACATATGTCAGAAATGGCTGATCTTTTGGTTGCACTGACTTAGAAACTAACTTTTATAATTCTGCCAAGGGACCATAGAGCTTAGAATGTGGCTAAATTTCAACTTGACATGTCTGTCCGTTCCTGAAAAAAAGGTTCTTAACATATGGACGAACAGACAGACTGTCTGATAACAAATGACAAAAAATTTATTTTTCATTACTAATTAACAATTTTTGGATTTTTCTTTGGCTGTAGTGTGAAGCTTGCTGCTTGCCAAATTTAATGATTATAGGTCAAAGGGAAGTACACCACAAGTTTTGATGATATAGGACCAAAAATGTGACAGAAATGGTCGTATCTTTTGATTGCACTTACTTAGAAGTTTCTATTTTTTACACGGTCAAGGGACCGTTGACCTCATCATGTGATATAAATTTTAAGTTGATACGTCTATCCTTCATAGAGGAAAAAAGGGTTTTTAACACTCGGACGGACAGACAGATTTCGTTTTCACCGATTTATGTACGGAGACGCAATAAGAAGTTTTGCTTGAATGTAGATTTTCCCTACTGATGAAAAGCTCTCGGATTTTTTAACACTGCCACCCGTCTGTAAACTCGAGAGCTTCTCATCAGGTTAAGTTTTGTCCTCCCCGCGAATTACGCAGTGTTGTATGAAAAATTGCGAGTTGCGTTGCATTTTTTATTACATGTAAAATCTGTAGCCGTCTCCTAACAAGCTTGGTGACTTTGTTAGCAGTTTGGGGGAAGGCAATGGCTACCAATTCCGACAGTGTCGTCTCTTACGCTGCTTTTACCTCTGGTAACCCGCAATGGCAATCCGAAAACTTGTTTCTATTCGAATTTTTAACGTATCCTACGTTATTTGCTTTTTACAGATGGACTATTGTACAGCGTTTTGAAGCAGTGTGCATGCGAATACACAACTTGGATATCAAGTGTCTATAAGACAAACGCTCGCTTCATTAACTGATAAACTCTTGCGTAAGAGAGGATAACAATTTCCCTTTGAACGCCTCACGACCGAGATACGCTAGCAAGAAGTAGCTCTTAAAGCGATACAAACCCAGGCGGTGAATTTCGCCATTTTTTAAGGAAACAAAAGAAAAAGGAAATACGATGAAAATAGCTACCACGTTTTGAAGATGACGCCCACATTATGGAATAACCATCTACCAAAAGTTGTGATGCTGACTCCCGACAAGCAAACGGGTAAGAACTAAATCAGTCCGAGAAAAATCAGATAACTCGAAAACTACATGAACGCTCTTCATTGTCAAACTCCATCTGCACAACTGTAAAGGGTGCTGATGAAAAAGAATAGTGTTCATGTATCGCCCATTTGCGTGTTGGAACAACTGAGAAGTCCACCACTCGCTACAGAGTATTTCCAGTAGACCTTTGTCAGTCTCCGAGCGTGGATTGTCTGGCTGACCACCCAATTACGCCACATTCGGACCGCGTCAAAGACGTGTTCGACACTGGAGGCTCAGATGCGTCTCGTTTGGCGCCTCGGACATTTGTCTTAATCAGCGAAGTTGTTTTCTTCCCACTTAAGGACTTTGTAAATCAATTTTGGCTTCCGCGGCGCCTGTCACTTAACAAAGCGTCTATTCTTAGCGCTTGCGTCGCTTGCCCTCAGTCACTAGAGGATAAAGCGGCTCATCTACACGGGACAATACATGTGCACGGAGTCGACGAGCGAGGATCGTCTACCTCACTGATCTATCAAAGGTTAGGAGACCATATTCATAAAATTTGTTGTCGACGCTTGAGTTCGTCATTTTTTTTTTATGGTGGGATATATTTAGAGAACGACGGTCCAGATTTCCATTAATTGTTTCTATATTCTTACGCGTTATTCAATCACTCATGACAAGCAGCGCACTTGTATGTTACAGTATCAGTTAGTGATGATAATTTCTTCTGGTCAGGCTGGGAATGCTTCGTTTACTATGCTTCTACAGTTACTCTCGAGCGAACAACACTCAGATTTAGGAAACAGATTGTCAGTGACGGAGTGAAACACAGACATTCGAGGAGTGATTTGACCTCAATACCCAGTAAAACAAATGTTCACAAAATGAGGTATAACATTTGTTAAATTTCGAAGCTAATAGGTTACAGAGAGCGCAGATTAACTTCGCAAATAAGGACCAGTGCACAGGATCGATGAATAAGAAGCTTCAGATAAATCCTGTTAGGTATTTTGACGCTTATGGATTCTCCTTCAGTTGCAATGTCAGAGGCACATGCTGTGGTCATTTATCCAGTCTGCAAATGAGCAAAGTTAATTAAGCGTAACCGTTGAAAAGCCATAGATGACGTGTAAGTGTAAATTCTCTTAGAACATGTCAACTGTATGACTTCGCCGAAGATACCATATATTTGCAATACTTTCACATGGCATCTGAGGATGGAACCTTGTTTTCGAAATATGTTTTGCACACGAAATAATAAAAGTAGTTGTTGCTAAAAGCTGTGTTTTACTTTCATTTTCATTGGTGGTCCGTAGGCCTACGAGCAATCTAACCATTCAACGAGGAAACTGCGGAAGTGATTCAGATATAAACTACGTAATATATATAATAGTACTGTAACGGCGCTATCTTTTTTTTCCCGCTCCTCTTTCTTTCCATCTTACACTGGTGTTTGTTTATTTTGATGAAGCTTGTGTAAGGAATCTCATATGCAATAAAAGTAACTTCAAACACATGGTAAAAATACGTGTGCTTAACAACTTCTTCTTGTTTGAAATACTTCTATTCCATAAAATAATTTCTAAATATGGAATAGTATGGTATACGTGTGTCTGTTTTAGAGAGAGAGAGAGAGATGGTAGTATAAATCACTGTAAATAAATATTCATAGCGACAGATCACAATTATGATCCACCGTACATGCAAATAACTAATTGACTACGGAAGTTATGCACGGAAAATCAAAAGCAAAACTTATACCTGCGCATTTAGTTCACGAAGTATTCCTCTTGTATATCTTTCACATCTCGTAACTCTGAAGTCACCAAGACGTTCCTATGCTGTCTGTGCAGGGGAAAGTACGCTGCTGTGCGCATGTGCCGCCACCGGACGACGGGCGTGCGGTACGCAGCCAAGTTCCTGCGCAAGAGGCGGCGATCCGAAGACCTGCGGCCTGAGATCCTGCACGAGGTCGCCATTCTGGACGCGTGCGCCGGCTCGCCGCGTATCGTCCAGCTGCACAAGGTCTTCGAGAGCGAGAGCGATATGGTGCTGTTGCTAGAACTGTAAGTAGCTTTTCTCTATTCCGCATACACTCTCCCTTCCTTACTTAGTTCACAATGTGAGTCCCACTGTCTCATAGATACGGGCATTCTCATACCAGATTCGATACAATATTTGGTTTCGATACAAGAACCAGTATTATATCGATACCTCAATAACTTCGAGAAAAGTATCGATACCGACAATATCAGAAGGTTTTGAATACTCATATGTTTCGAAACTTTCCCCGGATACAAAAGGACCCATTTAGAACACATTCATATGGAACTAACGCTTTGTTTTCATACGCCAACTTTACACAAAGAAATAAAGCGTGAGGAGTAAATGACAAATATTCCAATTGCAAACGATAGGCGTTGACAAATTTTATTCTACCCGCATGTGCCATTATTACAGTGCGTCGTTACCCAACGTGTAAGAAAATAGCCCTCATTTCGAACACTCGTTTCGAATGGAGGGTAAAAATTATTTTATACTTGCATCAACGGAATCGTGTATAAAATCAATACGTAAACCAATTTTCCATTGTAGTGGGTGCAAACTGTCATTGTGTAGGTAAGTCCCATATTAGGGGGTGGGGATATAGCCCGTAGCCCCGTAAGGCTCGCTTCGACTCCGCCACACACGGGCAATTTACCAATCAGTTTCAACTACGGACGCTACTGCGCTGAAGTTCTGTCATGATAAATGAAGTACTATATGTAGCAGCAGTGGCAATTGATCTCCATGTCTCCGCAAATACTACCAAAAAATAAATAACAAACTAGTCCTTGATACCTTTTTTCATTCATTATCCTTGTAGATTTACCCCAAGTATTTACACAGTGTTTTTTTTTAAATCTCGATGTATCAATAACCGTTGTTAACAGCAGCACTACTGATTCTCATAACTCTTGTAGAAAGTGTGAGGGACAGTTAGATTATATGAAATTACTATTGACTTAAGTATAGCTATAGAACAAGTTTGCTCTAAACATTTGAATTAAAACGTCCATTTAATATTACGAAACGTCATTCTGTTTAGGAGTTAAAAATTTTTGCGACTGATATGGTGCGGAAGCACCAGACTTAGTTATCGGCAACCGCCTCAGATTTTTCTGTGTTGGATAGATCTAGAATGAGCGCCACTCATTCAAATGGGATCGAATGAGAAGCTGCTTCAATAAATAAACTCCAAAACTTACTAGAGACATGAAATCGAAACGGCTGCCCCAGACCGGAAATCACAAGAACTCATCATAACAGAAATGTTGCTACTCCTGTTCTCGTACTCACAAAATAAATAACTGTTATGTATTTGCTGTCTTGCAATAGCTCAAAATCATATTGACATGTCATAGTAGTGGATGGGCCATTGTTTTCTTGTGACGGATACATTTACAGCACATAGACGATTCCTGTCAAATACCTCCAGTTGTCCAAACCACAGTCCAGAACTGCTCAGTGAACTGCGTACTATCACAGTATGTCAAACTATAGCTGTGGGTAGTGTATACTTCAAGTAACTAACAGATCTTGATGAATAAATTTCGAAAGCAACTACACCACAAAATATTTGTTTGCATCAGACTGAACAAGCAATTGTTAACGAAAATTAGAATTACTCAGTCACATAAATTGCGTTAACACTTTGGAATTACTTGGCCACTACTTCCTTTAGTGTTTGGTACCAGTTCTTAATGAAAATACATAGTAAGTTATTTAGTTTACAAGCTGCACTTCCAACATACGTACACATGTTACTCTTTCAGTCTACAATGTTACTTTGCATGTTAATATTGCACACTGTACTGTACCTACATTCCGGCCCTCATTTTTATCTCATTCTTCTATAATGTCTTTATATATCAGGTACGATTATAGTATGTATCCATTTTTCAAACACACAGACATTTCCCACTCAACAAAAAAGATGCATATTGTGCTGTTATAACCCTGTGATATATGTCACTAATGGGGACTGTGTTGAAAGATATCACTAAAACTTTTCAGCACTCTGGACTGGAGCGTGTCTCCATCTTCAGTATCATTGCCCAAGGATAACAAGCACACTATTGCAGAGTTTTAGTAATACCATGTGATACAACACTTGGAAGCTTCAGTAGCAATGAAACATTCATCTGAAAGAATCTGTGGGTTGTACCATTATAGCAGTTTGTAAATCATATTTATTGAAATTTCTGAATATCTCTCCATACAGCAACCAGTTTAGAGCCAAGCAATAAATGCATTACTCTGTCCCCAAAGGTTATAATATGGGAGACCACTTCACTTGCTACTATGTGCAACAGGAAAGTGAAGGAACAATATGATGTCCACTTCCTCTCCCTTGCTTCTCTTCTTTACTTAATGCTTGGAGTTGCTAACATATGTGGACTAAATTTTCTACAGTGATTCCTAAAACTATATTATATTGCCAGACTAATGCTGAATAGTCAGTTTTTATTTCTATATTTCACACACATTACTCATTATTCTTAGTTTATGATAAAATAGCAAATTTTTGTATTTAAAACACAATTGTAAAATGATGAAAATGAATAAGTAACAGTGCAGCAAGACTGGTATATAATTCAATGAAAACTATTTCCAGTGCTCCCGGAGGTGAACTTCAAATGCTTCTAGACAGAGACGAAGTGCCCGAGGAGCGGCAGGTGCGTCGATTGATGCGGCAGATACTGGATGGCCTAGCATACTTACACTCCATAAATGTGGCACATCTTGACATCAAGGTAGGCATACTAGTGCTACTGTAAGCCACTTGCATGATCATCCAACATTCAAAATACTATGTGGTAGTCACGTATGGTGAAATGTAATTCCTATTATTTTTGTTAAATGCAGTGCAGATTTACATAGTTGTAAGTAAACTTAACAGTATGTGTTAAAACTATTGCAATCCACAAAAGAAAAATTGTAGATGTACATTTAATTGTGCAATATTGCTCATCAACCAAGGCTATTAACTCAAAATCATAATACATTTCACTTCTTGTCTGCAACTTCAGTATGTATTTGTATTGGGTAACTCTCAGCTAAGATAAAATTGATTACTACTGGCATTTCTGCTACTTATTACACAAGAATTACACTGTTATTCAAGATATTGCTGAAAATTACTAGAATGCTCAATACTATTTTGATTCTACTGTATAATTACAAGAATGTGTTCAGTGCATCAAAACACTGTTGTCTATATAATACTGAATCTTCAATTCGTAGCAGCTGATTTCATAGCTTAGTTACGGTACTATCATTAGGTATAAAAATTACGGATTATAAAATATTTTATCTCAAAGTTATGAACACAAATTCCGAAATGTGTTTAGTTTGCATATTCATTAAATCAGTCTCTAAAAAGCAATTTTAGTTCATGAATTAAAAGAACTGTAACTTTCTCAAATCAGTTATTCTTAAATTCGCTGTTTTCACTGTTTCAGCCTCAAAACCTAGTTCTGACAGATGAGTTCCCACACTGTGAAGTAAAGCTGTGCGACCTTGGCATCTCTCGGTATATCAGTCAAGGAGCTGACATTCGTGATATGCTAGGAACACCTGATTATGTTGGTAAGCTATCTATTAGTTTATAAGCTGTGTTATATGATTTTCTACTGCTGATTTTGTAGAAGTGATGCTGTCTCATTAAGATTCACTATAGATCTTGGGCATTTCTAACATCTTTACAAGACTAAATGCCTCTGTCATTAATTATCAGTTTCTCTATAAGACTTAGTATTTCAGTAATTCAGCAACAAGTATTTTTACAAGTAGTGCTGCAACCTTGTGTCGAGACGATATTGTTGTGTTCTGTTTCTATGAAGTTAGTAATGAAAGTTCCTTGTTTGTATTGCAGCTCCAGAGGTCCTCAATTTTGAGCCTATCAGTCTCGCAACAGATATGTGGTAAGTAATTGATATAAAACTACATTTTCCAATTTATGAAAATGTAACACGAGATTTCATAGTCTGTTAGGTATTAAACACACTGTACAGTGACACAACACTATGCTCTAACAGTTTAAAAAACCTATTCTTAAGACCCTCCTACTTATTGTTGTGTAATACAGGAACAGAAATTTTAGCATGGCGGTTTAAAATTGAGTCAGAAATCAAACTGTGATAGAATAAACATTTGTATTAGAAACATACAGGATATCACAAAAAAACTGACAACTTTGGGGACAGGTTCCTTATACAGGAGTAAGTAAAACAATCTAGTAAATATGGGATCTAAAATGCATTCCGGAAGAGGTATGAGCAATGTTTATTTTTGATAATAAACAGAGCTCTTCTAATGAAGTAGTAAGCAAAACAAGAAAAAAAGTCTAGTAAACATCGAGTTTAAAATGCACACTCTTTAGCTGTTAGCACTTGCTTGTATTCGTTCGTGTGGAACAAATCCCTTCTACTGAACAAGTGCTCATAGCTCTGAAGATATGCATTTTAGAGCCCATGTTTACTGCACTTTTTTCTTGTTTTGGTCCATATACCTTCTCCTAAAACATCAAAAGCAATGAGCTTGTAGTAGAAGAGATGTGATGTGTTTCATAGTATTGAAGATCAAGTGCTCATATTTCTTAACGCATGCACTTCAGAGCCCGTGTTTACTACACTTTTTTTCTTATTTTAGGGTAGGGAATGTGTCCCTATAGTTTATCGGTGTTTTTTTGGCACATCCTGTATAACAGCATTGAGAGGCATTTTTATCTGAAACTATAAGTTCATTCAGCTTTGTCATTTGCAAGTAGATTCTTGTTACCTTTAGAGGTACAGCTTGTAAATGAAAGATTTTGATGATGTATGATCACTGAGACAAACAGTAAAATTGTATAGACTGCATTTCAACCATATGTTATCAGTGATGTTAGAAGCAATGCAAATTGTTTTTACAGGTCTGTTGGCGTCCTGCTTTATGTGCTCCTCACAGGGTGCTCTCCATTTGGTGGGGATACAAAACAAGAGACATTCTGCAACATATCTAAATGCATCCTCGATTTCCCCGAAGACTTGTTCGAGGATATATCTGAGGATGCTAAAGATCTCATGTGCAAACTCATAGTGAAAGACCCTAGGTAGGTACAACTTCATTGTGTTACAGTAGAACTCTACAGTTCATACATGTAAGATAAAAACAGTATGACACCATCTTGTAACAGGTAGTCGGTATCCAGGTTTACATTTTAATTGAAATAATAATGAATAAAAAACCTGTTTCTTTTTTAGTTGTAAAACAGGCACTGTCTCGCCATTTTCATAACTTTTCTCTCACCTCATGAGGAATGTTTGGACTTAAAATTTATTTAAATTCATTTATCTTGTCATTTAGTGTACAAATGTCACTTATTTCTACTTCTTTTTACAATAGAATTTATCCTTTTCAAGCAGTCTTTATTTTTGGATAATATTAAATGAAGAAGTCAGAAAACTAGCAGCCATATACATTAAAGAATACTTCAGATGATGACAAAGACTCAGCAGTTCTTATTTAGCCTTCACCAATTTACACAGTAATCCACTATATAAACATTTCAGTTCACTGACTCCCATATAAAGCGCACAACATATATGATGCACTTTTTTGCAGAAATAAGTAGTGTGTATGTCAGCAACCATTTTCTACATCAGTAAAATGCTGGTATTATTTCCATACTCTAAATATGGCAACTGCATAAAAAAATGAGACATACTTGTAAATTATCTAACATTAGCCTTCACCAATTTACACAGTAATCCACTATATAAACATTTCAGTTCACTGACTCCCATATAAAGCGCACAACATATATGATGCACTTTTTTGCAGAAATAAGTAGTGTGTATGTCAGCAACCATTTTCTACATCAGTAAAATGCTGGTATTATTTTCATACTCTAAATATGGCAACTGCATAAAAAAATGAGACATACTTGTAAATTATCTAACAGTACACATTTTTTTCATTCTGCAGCCAACGACTGACTGCGGAGCAGAGCCTAAAGCACCAGTGGTTCATGGTAGAAGACGATCTGCCAGCACCTGTTACCAACACTGCTTTGTCAAATCTTTATGATGCTGAACTACTAATGGCACGTGTTGGTGAAAAGATACAAGCTCAAAGAGCTGCACTTGCACAACGGGTTGCTAATATCCGCGCTGAAGTGGAAAGTGAAGAACCCACAGAGGAGAGGAGGCCACCCCTCCTGGCAAGGAGAAAATCGCTACTTCGTAACAAAACAGATGAAGACAAGAAAGGTGAGAAAGAAGAAACTAAGAGGACAGTGGCATCCGTTCCCGAGAGGGCTGGAGTCACCTCGACAGAAACAAATGAAGACAATCATTCCACTACTGGTATGAAATCCTTCCGAAGGCAAAATTTTGTTAAAAATATGGGTAGTTTGGCCGAGAAATTTGCATCAATTAATATGATGGACAATGAAGCTACTTCTCCCAGCAACTACAAAAACAACAATTTTATTAGTTGCACAACCAAAAGTGATAAGTCAACTGATGAAAATAAGACACCTGTCAGTTCTTCATCAGGCAAGTCTTTCAGCAGGACAATTACTACAAATGCTGTTACATTTTCAACATGTGCTACAAATGTTGTGACATCTGTAAGAACAGTACCATCAGCAGTGCTAGGCAGTGTGCCTGCAATCACAGTTAACAATACCAGTGTTGGGTCTGTGAAGAACATCAAGCCACTGAATGTAACAAGCACTTTCCTCACTACTGGTACTACTACCACGCTGACAACAACTGTAGGAAAAATTGTAACATCCATGTCTGTATCAACTCTGAAGCCAGGAGAAGCTCGATCAGTAAGCAAAGCTACTGCTATGCAGACTATGCCAGTGGGATCACTGAGCAGTTACCGTCTGTCCCTCAGCAGCCAGGCAGTAGGCAGTACTATCATGCCTTCACAGGTAAAGAAGAATAATGGAAGGCTACCATGTTTTGAAAAAGCACCACAAGATGTCATACGCAGAAGGGAACGGGACAAGAAGGATCTTTTCAGTTTTCGGAAGTGCATTATAATTGATGACTCTGAGGATGATGTTGGAACAACAGTTTCTCCTCCTCTATCCATTGCTTCTGACACTAGTTCTGGATTTTGTGATCAGTTGACAAGTGATTCTGGTAGTGATTCAGTCAGTGAAATGTCTATAGATTCTTCAAGTGATAGGTCAAGTATAATTTCACTTGACGAACCTGTGGATTATAGTTACAGCAAACAAGGAAATCGTCATTTTGTTCAGCATTCTCACAGGACATTTACTTCAAACACCAGCGGAGGTGTTGCAAATGCTTTAAGGAAATCTGATGTGACAGCAAGATATCCTGCAAGCAGATTCACATCATTTTCCCGACTATCTTCAGTTCCAGGTGAAAGTCTTCTCAAAGCTTCAACAAATGCAATTTCCACTGACAACATTTTTGCTTTGGCAAAGAAGCAGGCAGCAAAATCTTGTCACACTACGTACATAAGTAAAATGGAATCTGCAAATTTAAAACCTATAGCCCCTGCACAGAGCAAAGAATATGGCCTGAACATTGTGCATGAGCGAAAAGGTGACATTGTTGTTCTACGTGAAGTAAAATGTGGAAAGTACAGTAGGTTTAGTGAAGTGAAATGTGAATCTGTACAGGCACGAATCAAAAAGTTTCAGTCTTGAAAGTACAGAAATAGTCATTCACTCAAATTCTTGTTTGAGAACTGTCCTGAGGCAACAAACAAGTGTAGTATGTGTGTATAACAATTTGTACTATACAGATGCTAGTCAAACAAAGGACCAAATTTTGTATTAATTTTGTAAATAGTATCCCAGATACATACAACTTATTGTACATTGTAGGTTTGTGGAAATGCCTTTCACAAATGACTGATCGTAATGGAAACGTGGACCAATTATGTACTATATGAATAATTTGTGATAATTGAGTGCAAGCAAAAGTTGATCTGCATGACTATAATAATTAGTTCTGCAGTTTTCTAACTAGTGAAGTCTCCACCTAGTGCCATGTTTTGGCAGGTCAGCAATTGTCAATATTTTAAATATTGTAAATATGCAAGTTCCTAGAATATGTTTGTTGAAAAATATTTCACTGCCCTTGAAGGTGCTTTGTTGTTGTGAACAAAGTTTATTTCATGTCAAAAAAAGAAAATCAGAGTGTGCACTGAAAAATTGTATTTAAGTGTTGTACTGATATATTGTAATTATCTCTGAACTCCATATTGTGTTTACATCAATGTAAAAATATTTGAATTTATAACAATGAAGAATATTTATTTATGTTATTATAAGTATACATTTTATTAAATATTGCAGTGTACTCTGAAATAAAGAAATGAATATTTTATGCTAAGTATTGCGATATTTTGCACAGAATTCATGAAATGCAAACCCTACATATGGTCTTTGCATGTTATTTCCTTAAACACAAGAGTCACAGTGAAAAGCAAGATAAGATGAAAGTGTAGAATGTTCTTACAACAAATATTATTCACCAGTAAATGATATTCAATCTCCAAATTACATCTCTTCCCTTAATCACCTACATAGGATGTTAGACACCAAAAAATTTTGATCCATGACATTGTCAGTAGCTAGAATTAATAAAAAAAAAACTTCAGGAATATTAAATGTGTCAAGCATAGAAAAAATGTTGCACTCTTGTGCACTGTCAATAACTGTTGGACTGCTGCAGACATGCTTCTTACTTATGTTGGCCACTGCATCATTATTGATATTCTGGCTACCCACTTGCTAAGTGCCTTGCATTCAGGCTGCTACTTGGGACTGAGTTACCCATGCACCCTGCATTAATTTCTGCATTGCATCATGGTGATTCCATCTGTCAGCCCGAGTTTGGTTAATGCTGTAAAAGTTGTTGAGAAAATTAAAGTTTCTGATTTATGATTAGGAGCTGATGTATGTGGTTTAGGACTGTTACTTTGAGATTGTTTTCTAAAGAGTCATCATCATAGTTAATTTTCACTGCCACTTTTAACCCAGTGTGAATGAGGAGAGACATTTTTACACTTGCTGTGAGGTGGGTATGAGATACCCGAAACTCTGATGACGAATATTTGATACTAAAATCGTGTATCAAGTATTTTTTTACTTGGGTGTCTATCAAACAAGATGCATAAGTAAAATCTATGTTTAAGATATAAAACCTTTTTCTTTGGGTGAAATAATGAAGTGTCTATACTTTCTCAGAAAATGTATAAATTTCAGAAGTTTAACATCTTTTTGTACAAAATTCGAACAAAATTATAGTTTCTTTGATTAATTAACATAATGATACTCTCTTCTAATTATAAAACAGAAAAAGAAAATAAAAGGTCGTATGAGATCAATTAGCTCAGCACCAACACTACACCTACAAATCAGCACATTCTCCACACACAAAAATTGTGTGATCCATACATATTGGCTTCTCACACTTTGAACAAGGATGTTTTGTTTTCCTGTCTTTTTTTTTCAGTACAGTCACCACACCATCTACCAGTCTTTTTTTTTTTTGAACCGGCAGTGAAGTTTCTCCCAGTTGATCCTCGATCCTCTTTTGAATTCACCTTGGAAGACATACATTTTCTTGCCTAATGCGAAGACTGTCATTTATCAGATTCAAACCTAATTTACGAATGAAATCTTGGCACTTCATGGTGTTTTGTCACCTTTGTTATTTTCTCTGTAGACTGTGGTGGCATTTATGGCAGCCATATTGAGCATACCATACAAAATTGTCATAGGCCAATGTTTGCTATTGCGGACAACATTATAAGTAGCACTCAGTTCCTGTGCGACATTGGCACCGGCTGTAGTTGCATTGTAATAAGTAACAGTTCCTGTTTTCTTTTATCACCTGTCGATTGGTCTATGTTTTTATCATTGTGTAAAGTTGACATAACCAACACAACTTTATTTTTTCTTTTTTTTCTTTTAGGTATGTAGGACACCAACGTAATGTCATTCTCGAACCCAAATTGACAACTATATACTTCTGTTTCTTTTTTGAAAATCTCAGGTAAATTTGTCTTGTTTTTATGGACTAGGCTCATGGAAGTCAATGAATGTTCTTTCAAAAGATAGCTCATAAGGGGGTAACTAGTGATCCAATAATCGAATGTCAAATTCCTATTTGTTTTTGTTATTGGCTCCACTAAACAGTTTACGATATCATATGAGACAATGGAAAATCCAGGATGGACTGTAACAATGTTAGAGAAGGAAAGTTGCCACTCACCGTATAGCGGAGATGCTGAGTCGCAATAGGCACAACAAAAAGATTCACACAATTATAGCTTTTGGCCATTAGTGCCTTTGTCAACAATTGATAAACATGCACACACACACTCATGCACATGCAACTCACTCACACGACTGCAGTTTGACAACTGAAACCAGTGTGGTTTCACAACTCAGCATCTTTGCTATGGTGAGTGGCAACTTTCCTTCTCTAATATTGTTACAATATCATCTGCTTTTTTACTAAGCTGATAAGGTCCTCATGGTTGTTTTCCCGAGTATACTTCCAGTTTGAGGATATAGAACATCTTCACATCTATAAGAGCATATATTTTATGCCGTATTTGGCTGTTTGTCATTTTTGGCATGTATACATGGAAAGGACACCTCCCTCGGAAAGATAACAGCATCTCATCAGTAGTAAGGTTCTCAGATGGCATATAGTGTTGTTGAATATTTTTAACAAAATTATCAAAAATATCTCTTATAGCAGGCAGATTGCCAGTCTTTTTCCTTTCATCTCTGGTGTTCTTATCATCGAATTTCAAATAATTTTGGAGAAAGTAAAATCTCTACAGTGACACTGTAGTCCAAAAGACTGCAACTCCGGTACCATCTGTACACCACAAATCATTCAAGTTTTGTCTATTTGAGTGGTTTAGGCCTGCTATGTACAAAAGTCCCATAAAAGCCTTCGAATCCTCCAAATTTTCATCATTTATGTGGTATTGCTCTTTATTTTCTGGGTATTTTCCCCTGATATTCCTTATTTGATTATTTGTATGTGTAAGTGAGAATAGAAGCTTTTGAAATGTGGTGCTACAGAAGAATGCTGAAGATTAGATGGATAGATCATATAACTAATGAGGAGGTATTGAACAGGATTGGGGAGAAGAGAAGTTTGTGGCACAACTTGACTAGAAGAAGGGATCGGTTGGTAGGACATGTTATGAGGCATCAAGGGATCACCAATTTAGTATTGGAGGGCAGTGTGGAGGGTAAAAATCGTAAAGGGAGACCAAGAGAGGAATACACTAAGCAGATTCAAAAGGATGTAGGTTGCAATAGGTACTGGGAGATGAAGAAGCTTGTCCGGGATAGAGTAGCAGTCTCAGGACTGAAGACCACAACAACAACAACAACAACGTATGTGTAAGTATAGTATTCAACATAGTTTGTTATAAAAAGACTCCAACATTCGTTCTCTGTTTTGGCGTGTTCTGCAGTACCTTTTACACCTGGACAATTGGTAATAACCTTCTCTGAACAAGTATGAACGCTTTGCCTAGGACAATCCCTCATCTGTTTTGTACCATCTTTGGACGTATAAAAAGTCCCACGTACCTCAGGTGACTGATTAGGAGCCACTAACCTAAATTTTTGCTCTTCTGAATCACACAAAATAGCCTCTTGCTACGAATCACTTTCTTGAGAAACTTTGATTTTTCTTCTTCGCTCTCAGAGTCACAGTAACTAGCATTTGAACAGTTTTCTAAAGCTTCTTCTAGTAGTTCTTGTAGCCAACATTCATTTATTCACAAGACATCTTGAGAAATATAAAATGTAAAAATAAATCAAAGAATACTATAAATAACTATATATATCTCATAAACTTGCAGACAGTTCAAAACAGTAACTCCAACTACGAGGTCTGGTGTGATGTACCCTAGTCTCCCTTACCTCCAGCTACTGTGACAGCAAGATTTGTGTGGAACAGTTCAAAACACCTTGGATATGACATACCTGACCTCACCCATGATGGGTTAATGAGAATCTCCAAGATTTCTACCTCAGGACAACCACAGCGGCATTCTATTTGCTTCACAAAAACGAACCTCAGTCAGTAGTCAGTAACTAAAAAGAAAGCAATCAAGACCACAGAAGTAAACACATAAAGGGACTTAAATTATGCAGACCAAACACCGAATAGCTTCTAGGAACTCAGTGTGGAAATACAGCTCTGCCCATCAGTATGACCGCAGTACACAGGTACCAGAGCGGCAGTGTGTTTTAACATTTCTGGAGTACATATCATCTAAACCTGTGTAGAGTACCTGTCAGAAGGAACATTGGCCATGTTAACACCTCTTGGGCAGTCAACATGTTAACACTAAAAAAAAAAAAAAAAAAAAAAAAAATGCAGATTACTGTAAAGGACAAGAGTTGCTTCTTGGATGTAAACTTGTACTGTTATATACATTAATATATATGTCAATGATGTGTGAAAAAAGAAATTTCATGCTATGTACTGTACATTTTAAACAGCCAATTCACCTAATTGGTCCTTTATAAATATTAAACACAGACTGTTAAAAAGGTTTTGCATCACACAACACATTTCAGTTCCATAATTTTGGCAGGGTCTAATGCTTGTTATTGCTTTCATGATAGCAGATATCACACTACACAAATATTAATACGGTAACAAAAAATTTTGTTTTTCATCTTTACTAACTTCCTTTTAGAGCAGCCTTTTGTTTCTTGTTATTAGATACAACAGTAGTTAGATAGATTACATATACGAGGGTTGGAACTTTAATAGTGGCAACTATTTGTCTACAGCTCGTACAAAATACATACATGTTTCAAAGTTTTACTGACCTTCAAGGCAGTCACCAGCATTGTGTATAATCCATTGCCAGTGATGTGGAAGTCATAGGATACTCTTAGCAGTGCCAGTTGTGTTGACAGTTAAGCGGTGCAGTCTACTGCCAGACGAATTTGCAGCAGTTCCAAAGCGAATGCCATGAAATGTCTCTTCAGTTTAGAAATTGAGTTGAATTTATGAAGGATTGAGTCAGGGGATTGCAGTGGGTGGTATAGCACTTAGCAGCCCCATCAGTCAAACAAATTAGTAACAGCTTGCACTGTACGTTCATGAGCATTGTCCTGCAAAATGATAGTCAGGTCCTGCAGAAAGTGTTATCACTTCTGTCTCTAAGCTGGTCGTACATTGTGTTCCAAAAATAAACAGCATAGAGACAAAAGTGATGACACTTTCTTCAGGGCCTGACCAATATTTTGCAGGACAATGCTCAAGCATGTACAGTGCAAGCTGTTACTGATGTGTTTGACTGGTGGGGCTGCTAAGTGCTATACCACCTACTGCACTCCCCTGACTTAAGCCCTCACGAGTTCAACTTGATTTCTAAGCTGAAGGAAACACTTCATGGCATTCGCTTTGGAATTGCTACAAATTCGTCAGGCATAAGACGGCACCACTTGAACTGTCTACACAACTGGCACTGCTAAGAGTATCCTACAACTTCTGCATCACTGGCAAGAGGTTATACACAATGCTGGTGATTACTTTGAAGGTCAGTAAAATTTTGAAACATGTATCTACTTTGTAGGAGCTGTAAATAAACAGTTGCCACTATTAAAGTTCCAGTTCTCGTACTTGATGCCAGAGTATTTAATTTTTGCACAATATATTGTGATTTATGCTATCAAGAGCTCCAACAATTTACCATATTAAACACACATTAAACAGTTTTCACTGACTAGTTTCTTACAATTTTATTGTAAGGAGCACATTCATGTTTCTCATTAGACTACAACTGAATAGTGTGGCTATAAGTACAAAGATGTGTTCCTGGTAATATCTAGTAGTTGTTTTCCTTTAACAATTGATTAATATGACTCATCAAGTATATAATGTATATGGTTGTAATGAGCCCACCTAAATGTGTCAATATAGAAAGTAGGGAGAGCCTCCTCTTTCAAAATATAACTGAACCAGGGAGTTTATTGTCTCCACCTGAGAGATGACATGGTCACAACATCACCATAAGAAATGTTGTAAAAGGTACAGACTTCACTAGAATATACCAGAAGTACAGGCATAATGACTCAACAGCATCCTATTAAGTTCCACAAACTTTTGATACTACTATTTTTCATAGCCATAGTAAGAGAATGAGTAGTTTCTTTGTCAGTTTTATTTCACCTTCTCCTGTCCTCTCAAGCTTAGCATTATAGCCTATAAATTTTTGGTAATAAAGTCTTTACATATTCTCATAATACAGCTCAGCAACCAACAGAATATTCCATTTAACCCATTACTGTCTACAATACTAGAGCCTGATTGCAGTACTCACTTAAATTTTTAGTAAACAGAAGCCTAAAATATATTCTAGAGTATTCTTCTTCCTGGATTCTTGTAAATGTAACACAAGTTTAGTCTTACATCTAAACTAAGACAGTGAACAGTAACAAACTCTCGGTGGAGCATGTATTTTGTCCACCCAATATCAATAATTCATTGGTTACATAGCTCCCCAATTTCAATGTTGCTCAACAGGACTCCCAAAAAAGCAGCTACACTGAATGGCAGTAATCAGTATGGACAGCAGAATGTTATACACTGCATGCACTACGAAGAGAAGCTGTCTGGCAGTAAGTGGTGGCTCATCAGTCTCAGCAGATGACCAGTTAACATACAGGACATCATCAGAAACATAAAATTCTCTCTGAGTAATATAAATTGCTTAATTTATAATTTTCCATAGATCCCTTCAAGCAGAAGAACCTTAAGGGATGTGGAATGAATCCAGGCACATGTTAAAAGAAAGAGATACAGAGAGAAGCAACTCCTAGAAACACAATGTATATATTACATTAACAATAAGCTGTTACTATATAGCAGTAGGAAAACTAGTACTTTGAGGGGTATGAGGATGTGGGATGGGGACTTCCTACTTCTTCATTCATCTTAAATAGCTGTTGCTTATCTTCTGTTAGTAGCTTAGTATTTACTTGAATCTATTGCTATTTTTCAAAGAAAATAGTTACCTGTGTCAGTAGCAACAGAAGCCTGTTTACAAAACACTATCAGTTCTCATCCAGCTTTACCACGAATATTACTATCTGCTATGTAGCTGAAGGATCTTTACAACCCTTAAATCTAGATAATCAGATAATTTGGAGAAAGGTAATGAGTAATTATTACAATTGGCAGGGATTCACAATTTTTGCTTTTTGTTGGATGGGAACTGGATGAAGATCTTTGCACCTGAATGCATAACTGCACTCTGAACAATAGACAAGAAGAAACTTGTATGAAATTTATACCTGTGTCTTGAATTGTGGTTTTTCAAATAACATTTCACCTTAAATTGATTTTTAATATCAGCAACAAACACCATTCAGGAATAAGTGAACTGGGGAACGAGAGAAAGAGATCTAATGGTCTTTAAAGAGGCTGGTGCGATGTGTGACACTATCCACCGTACACAATATTATTACTACTACTTGAATCTGGTGAAGAAATACATTGTTTACTTTACGTTCACAGGAAAATAAACAGAACAATTTTTCTTGTTTAACTTTGCCAGGACTTCAACTGTGAAGACTTAAATGGCTTTATCAGTGTAAAATCCTTTACAAAATTCAGGGAGAGACAATTAAAAAGTTCTGCTCAGAAAAATTAATCAGTACTTTATCATAGCCCACTTTCTGCAAAAACTTCCAAGAATAATGGCTGGATTGACATTTATCTGAATTATAGGTAGTTTGCTTATTTCCAGTTTGACAGATTGGCGTTCCTATAAAATACATCAGGAAATATGTCCTACTCTGGTATAAACCCCACCATAGTTAGAACAATTACTGTTTTTTGTGATGTAATAAATTTTGTCTTTTTTTTAGGAGCTGTAGCTTTGAAACTAATGTCTGTCAGTGGTGCGTGTAGTGCCTGATAAAGCATACCTAATACCCTTATTAAAAGTATACGGCAGTTACAGTATGCCTAGTTAGATATTTGCATCTCATCGTGTTACTTAAGTGAACGATTCAGGCTCTGTCTCTTGGAGAATGGACAATTGTTTTCTCTAGTAAGTAACTGCTACCACAATCACCAAATGTTATGGTAAAGTTCTGGAAAACAAAACTTCAATGACTGTAATAATATGTTTACAGAAAAGGTAAATTTTCATCCCCATTGTGTGCTTTACAAGTCTCTTCCTGTTAACTTCCTAGAATTCCTCTCTAAACATTGTGATCAAGTTGTTACTTATGAATCTGCAACAATACTTTTGTTTTATGATATTAGCCTAACTAGTCAGCAGATTTTATTGTCAGCATCTGACCATCATCATCATGTAAACCACTATTGCTCTACGTTTAAACCACTAAAAGTAGTGTGGTCTAAAAACAAATTTTCAGTGGCCGTGGAACTACACACTTCAGTCCTCGCTGAGAACTTCTGCGTAGGGAAACATTCAAAGCTGGACATTAACAACTCTAACTGTCCTTAACCAGTATTGCCTGACAGAAAATCAGCATCAAAGTCTTCACAATGATTCTCCACTTAAGTCTTTATCTTAAGATTTTCCAGCCAGTGACTTGTAAATTGTCAATGCTATTGGTTTGTGTATTTTATGGTCCAATATCTAATCACAGAAACCAAACAGCTGTTCTACCCAGTATTCAGAAGCATGAAGGGCACCTGCTGGGTCACCTTCATTTTCCCGCGACCAAACATGAATGTCTTGCTAAGAATGTTATCATATATGAAAAATCAACAATAATATGCTCTATTCATCAAAACACAAAAGAGTGTAGAGAGCACATTTGGAAATGCTGACTTGACAGGTAGTGGAATATATCTTATGTGGCTTTTTATATTGGTACATCAATGGGGATGATAGCTGAAGCTTAGTTTCCAGCAAGAAGTTCAGCCAGATGTAAGATTTCACAAGATCCTACTGCCCCATCTCATTTGTGTATGTTTCACTAAACAAAGTCACATTGAAATTATTCAGACAAACAGCACAATTATTGAAGGTAATCACCTACAGTTCACTAATATTTGGCCATTTCTTGCTCTCTGCAAAGCCCTCTGAGGGCACTTTTCCTAATTGTCAGTACAGAATACTCATTATATAAAAAATGCACATTAACAAAATGAAATTTTATTTCCTCAGTTTTATGCAATGAATCAAGTCATTCCAAAATTTATTAAATTTGCACAGTGACAGATGAGATGGCAAGTAATTACACTCACAATACAATTGCTCAGTGCAGTCAATGGAAACATACAGATAAATACAAAAAAGTAATTATAGCTTTTATATTGAAATGTTCCTACAACACAATGAAAAAAGACGAAAAAACGGGGGGGGGGGGGGGGCATAGCAAGAAAAGAAAGTGAAAGGAGGTAGGTCACTCACAAACAAGGCTTAGAAGAGCTCATGACGTGGCAAAGTATATGGAGAAAGGGACACAAAGATGAAGGGAAAGTTATCACAGGGATTAGTACATCAAACATAATAGAAAAATAAGCATTGTGGTAGTGTCAGATAAAAGAAGATAGAAACAATAAAGTAAGAGGAAAAGATAAATGCAGAAGAAGAAAAGAAAGTAGCACCTGTAGTGATCTGGTCTTTCCATTTGTGAGATTGAAATACAAAATATTTTTTTCTTCTTTTAAAAATGTGTGATACAGTCCAAGACAGAATTTCTGTCAGGTGTTTATGATATGACTTCTCGATGAATTATGGTAATATGAATTCAATGACTCTTCTAATGAGCTATATCTGTGGGTATTTAATTTCATATGTTCCTTGTGATTTCTCTGTAATACCGTATGTCAGAGACAGCATAATACATAGAATGGGCAGTGTCTTGAAAGGAGGATATAAAATGAACATCAACAAAAGCAGGACAAGAATAATGGAATGTAGTCGAATTAAAACATGCAGTGCTGACGGAATTAGATTAGGAAACGAGACACTTAAAGTAGTAGATGAATGTTGCTACTGTATTTGGCTAGCAAAATAACTGATGACAGCCAAAGTAGAGAGGATGTAAAATGCAGACTGGCAATGGAAACAAGAAAGGTGTTTCTGGAGAAGAGAAATTTGTTTATGTTGCATGTAGATTTAAGTGTTAGGAAGTCTTTTCTGAAGCTATTTGTCTGGAGTGTAGCCATGTTTGAAAGTGAAACAATCATGATAAACAGTTTAGAAAATAAGAGAATAGAAAGTTTTGAAATGTGGTGCTAAGAAGACTGCTAAAGATTAGATGGGTAGATCACGTAACTAATAAGGTAGTATTGAACAGAATTGACGAGAAAAGAAATTTGTGGCACAACATAATTAGAAGAATGGATCGGTTCATAGGAGACGTCAAGGGATCACAAATTTAGTATTGGAGGGAAGTGTGGAGAATAAAAATAGTTGAAGGAGACCAAGAGCTGAGTACATTAAGCAGATTCTGATGGATGTAGGCTGCAGTAGTTATTTGGAGATGAAAAGGCGCGCACAGGATAGAGTAGCATGATGAGCTGTATCAAACCAGTCTTCAGTCTGAAGACCACAACAACAACAACAACAAAGTCAGCTTGTGTTTGCTATGAGTATACAAGTTGAAACATAGCTCACACTGTCACAATGAATTAAATGATTTGCAAAGTTTCCAATATATGAATTGAATATTTTAAGTGACATTTAGCTTCTGTGAACACTGCTGAATGTAACATATCAGTGCAACTGTAGCATGTTATATATACCGTGGTAATCTGATCTCAAAACATCACCAAAGTATGGTTATTTAGGCTTATAAAATAAAGGCTTCCTCATCACAAAGATTAGTTTGAAATTCATAGTGGTTTCAAAATGGTTTGCCCCAGCTTACTGGAAAGTACACAATGGCATCCTCCTCTAGCATTACTTTTCCTCAACAGTAGTTGTCAATACTAGTATTACAGCTGCTTTTCTGAAAACTTTCATATAATTTTATACTCAATATGTTATATATCAAGCTAAAATGTATGAAAAGAAATGATTTTATTTTCTATGTTACAATCAATAAGTATAGAGTTGTTTTTTTTTTTTTTTTAAAAAAAAAAGAGACGTTTGAAATTAAGAATTTGGCACACTTAAAATTTCTACTATTATTTACGTAATGTAGTAGGCCCTACTGTTTATTATGTTAATTTCTGGATTCATTTATGAAATAATAATCAAACTTAATAGAAATTTATTTGTTAAGAATGTTGTTATTACCGCAGAGTGAAGTAGTAGTAAGCATGTCTCTGATGTGATTGGACGTATTTTTGTATTTTGGGTGAACAGTGTAATTTTGGCTTTTTTAACGTGAAAATTCAAAAGACTGTATGATATATTAAAATGTGACAAAATACATTTGAACCACGATTTATTTTCAAAGTATATTCTTAAGAATTTATTTTATTTACTACATCTACATCTACATCTATACTCCGCGAGCCACCTTACGGTGTGTGGCGGAGGGTACTTATTGTACCACTATCTGATCCCCCTTCCCTGCTCCATTCACGAATTGTGCGTGGGAAGAACGACTGCTTGTAAGTCTCCGTATTTGCTCTAATTTCTCGGATCTTTTCGTTGTGATCATTACGCGAGATATATGTGGGCGGTAGTAATATGTTGCCCATCTATTCCCGGAATGTGCTCTCTCGTAATTTCGATAATAAACCTCTCCGTATTGCGTAACGCCTTTCTTGAAGTGTCCGCCACTGGAGCTTGTTCAGCATCTCCGTAACGCTCTCGCGCTGACTAAATGTCCCCATGACGAATCGCGCTGCTTTTCGCTGGATCATGTCTATCTCTTCTATTAATCCAACCTGGTAAGGGTCCCATACTGATGAGCAATACTCAAGAATCGGACGAACAAGCGTTTTGTAAGCTACTTCTTTCGTCGATGAGTCACATTTTCTTAGAATTCTTCCTATGAATCTCAACCTGGCGCCTGCTTTTCCCACTATTTGTTTTATGTGATCATTCCACTTCAGATCGCTCCGGATAGTAACTCCTAAGTATTTTACGGTCGTTACCGCTTCCAATGATTTACCACCTATGGCATAATCGTACTGGAATGGATTTCTGCCCCTATGTATGCGCATTATATTACATTTATCTACGTTTAGGGAAAGCTGCCAGCTGTCGCACCATGCATTAATCCTCTGCAGGTCCTCCTGGAGTACGTACGAGTCTTCTGATGTTGCTACTTTCTTGTAGACAACCGTGTCATCTGCAAATAGCCTCACGGAGCTACCGATGTTGTCAACTAAGTCATTTATGTATATTGTAAACAATAAAGGTCCTATCACGCTTCCCTGCGGTACTCCCGAAATTACCTCTACATCTGCAGATTTTGAACCGTTAAGAATGACATGTTGTGTTCTTTCTTCTAGGAAATCCTGAATCCAATCACAAACCTGGTCCGATATTCCGTAAGCTCGTATTTTTTTCACTAAACGTAAGTGCGGAACCGTATCAAATGCCTTCCTGAAGTCCAGGAATACGGCATCAATCTGCTCGCCAGTGTCTACGGCACTGTGAATTTCTTGGGCAAATAGGGCGAGCTGAGTTTCACATGATCTCTGTTTGCGGAATCCATGTTGGTTATGATGAAGGAGATTTGTATTATCTAAGAACGTCATAATACGAGAACACAAAACATGTTCCATTATTCTACAACAGATTGACGTAAGCGAAATAGGCCTATAATTATTCGCATCTGATTTATGACCCTTCTTGAAAATGGGAACGACCTGCGCTTTCTTCCAGTCGCTAGGTACTTTACGTTCTTCCAGCGATCTACGATAAATTGCTGATAGAAAGGGGGCAAGTTCTTTAGCATAATCACTGTAGAATCTTAAGGGTATCTCGTCTGGTCCGGATGCTTTTCCGCTACTAAGTGATAGCAGTTGTTTTTCAATTCCGATATCGTTTATTTCAATATTTTCCATTTTGGCGTCCGTGCGACGGCTGAAGTCAGGGACCGTGTTACGATTTTCCGCAGTGAAACAGTTTCGGAACACTGAATTCAGTATTTCTGCCTTTCTTCGGTCGTCCTCTGTTTCGGTGCCATCGTGGTCAACGAGTGACTGAATAGGGGATTTAGATCCGCTTACCGATTTTACATATGACCAAAACTTTTTAGGGTTCTTGTTTAGATTGTTTGCCAATGTTTTATGTTCGAATTCGTTGAATGCTTCTCTCATTGCTCTCTTTACGCTCTTTTTCGCTTCGTTCAGCTTTTCCTTATCAGCTATGATTCGACTACTCTTAAACCTATGATGAAGCTTTCTTTGTTTCCGTAGTACCTTTCGTACATGATTGTTATACCACGGTGGATCTTTCCCCTCGCTTTGGACCTTAGTCGGTACGAACTTATCTAAGGCGTACTGGACGATGTTTCTGAATTTTTTCCATTTTTGTTCCACATCCTCTTCCTCAGAAATGAACGTTTGATGGTGGTCACTCAGATATTCTGCGATTTGTGCCCTATCACTCTTGTTAAGCAAATATATTTTCCTTCCTTTCTTGGCATTTCTTATTACACTTGTAGTCATTGATGCAACCACTGACTTATGATCACTGATACCCTCTTCTACATTCACGGAGTCGAAAAGTTCCGGTCTATTTGTTGCTATGAGGTCTAAAACGTTAGCTTCACGAGTTGGTTCTCTAACTATCTGCTCGAAGTAATTCTCGGACAAGGCAGTCAGGATAATGTCACAAGAGTCTCTGTCCCTGGCTCCAGTTCTGATTGTGTGACTATCCCATTCTATACCTGGTAGATTGAAGTCTCCCCCTGTTACAATAGTATGATCACGAAACTTCTTCACGACGTTCTGCAGGTTCTCTCTGAGGCGCTCAACTACTACGGTTGCTGATGCAGGTGGTCTATAGAAGCATCCGACTATCATATCTGACCCACCTTTGATACTTAACTTAACCCAGATTATTTCACATTCGCATTCGCTAATAACTTCACTGGATATTATTGAATTCTTTACTGCTATAAATACTCCTCCACCATTGGCGTTTATCCTATCCTTGCGGTATATATTCCATTCTGTGTCTAGGATTTCGTTACTGTTCACTTCCGGTTTTAACCAACTTTCCGTTCCTAATACTATATGCGCACTATTTCCTTCAATAAGAGATACTAATTCAGGAACCTTGCCCTGGATACTCCTGCAGTTTACCAATATTACGTTGACTTTTCCTGTTTTTGGTCTCTGAGGACGGACGTTCTTTATCAACGATGATAATGTCCTCTCTGGTAAGCCGTCAGGTATTTTATCGTTTCGCCCAAGGGGGGGTCCCTCTAACCTAAAAAACCCCCGTGTGCACACCACACGTACTCTGCTACCCTAGTAGCTGCTTCCGGTGTGTAGTGCACGCCTGACCTGTCTAGGGGGGCCCTACAGTTCTCCACCCAATAACGGAGGTCGATGAATTTGCAACCATTATAGTCGCAGAGTCGTCTGAGCCTCTGGTTTAGACCCTCCACACGGCTCCAAACCAGAGGACCGCGATCGACTCTGGGCACTATGCTGCAGATATTAAGCTCAGCTTGCACTCCGCGTGCGATGCCGGTTGTCTTCACCAAATCAGCCAGCCGCCGGAAGGAACCAAGGATGGCCTCAGAACCCAAGCGGCAGGCGTCATTCGTTCCGACATGTGCTACTATCTGCAGCCAGTCACACCCAGTGCGTTCAATAGCTGCCGGAAGGGCCTCCTCCACATTACGGACGAGACCCCCCGGCAAGCACACCGAGTGCACACTGGCATTCTTCCCCGATCTACCCGCTATTTTCCTAAGGGGCTCCATAACCCGCCTAACGTTGGAGCTCCCTATAACTAATAGGCCCGCCCTCTGTGACTGTCGGGACCTTGCCGGAGAATCGGCCACTGGCCCAACAGGCGAGGCATCCTGTGGTGGCTCGGAAACGATGTCATCACCACTAGGAAGCACCCCGTACCTGTTGGAAAGGGGTAAGGCAGCTGCCACGCGGCCAGATCCCACCTTCGCCTTTCGGCCAGGCACGCGCGAGCCCACCACTGTCCGCCATTCACCCTGGAGTGATGGCTGACCGGTAAGATGCTCACTGCCGGAAGACGCAGCGACATCAGGGGTTCCATGCGATTCCAAGGCCACCGAAGTAGGCATAGGTCTCACCACAGTTGCCCCAACGCCACTACTAGCCGACGCCTGCGCCTCGAGCTCGATGAGCCTAACAGACAAAGCCTCCACCTGCCCCCGAAGAGTGGCCAATTCTTCTTGCGTCCGCTCACAACAACCACAGTCCCTACACATGACTATGTTTACCCTACAAGCGAACGGTGTACTCGCCTTATTAGCAGCAGGAAATCGAAGTGCTCTCTCACTGACGGTCTAACCGACACTGAGCTGTTCTAACCAAACAAACAAAAGCCTGTACGATACGAGGGTCGATAGCAACGGCGATACTGTACACTACACTGTTATTAAAATAAACGGTTGTGTCTAGTAGGCACTCAAACACGCAAGAAATTACAAAAATAAAATAGTAACTACCCAGATAACTGAAAATAAGTTGTACCTGTTTGAAGCTCGCAAAAATGTGTAACAAGCGAACGGTGTACTCGCCTTATTAGCAGCAGGAAATCGAAGTGCTCTCTCACTGACGGTCTAACCGACTAGCGATTCATCAAGAACATTAACTCATTTAATCACGTTATGTAAGCATGGAAGTAGTTGCCAAGGAGTAACTGATGAAATCATAACCAAATTCCTTTTAACAAATGGGAAATTTATTCACTTTAATTGTGCCTAAAAGCATTTTTTAAAAGAAACAGATTTAAAATTATAATCAGAAAGCACCCTCTAAATATAAAGTTACAATTTATTCAGAGCCAGAAAGAAACAAGTTTTGACCGTATGAGCTTTCGGGCAGAGAACCTTGCTGCTCCCTTTTGACACGGCCGTAGTTACAACTGCTCACAACAGCCTCTGAAAGACTACACTGGTGCAAATCTGCAACACACCAGATAACTTTAAACTAAGAGTTTTAACAATTTACACAAGCACACAAACTTCGCACCCCCCGTACGAGGGATGGAAATGGTACAAAACACTAACAATTAAAATATTAACCTTGCCACGGAAGGTGCAACTTTATTTCAACTTCTAAGAAAAGTCTTACAATGAAAGGATGGCAACTTTTATACTAAAATGATCATTTAAATAAAAGCCCATGAAATGCAATCTTATATAAAATACTACACGGTTGACCAAACAATAGTTAAGATGCTCTACAGTACACAGATACCGCCTCTCAAGATAATATGCAATAATATCAAAGTTTCCAAAGATCAAAACCTATTTCAGGTATTAGGTCATTACACTCCAAGCAATAAATTCGTTAACACGCCAAATCCGACAAACATGATAGAGGCAGCTACTAACGTATGGTAGATTGATAAGAAGATTACCGAACAACCCAAACCACAGGCTGCTCTAACCCGCCCCTACTCCACAAGGGAAAAACGGACCACCCAATTTATAAACAACCACACTGGGTGGGCAAATGGAGAAGAATGGTGGATTGACCCCAAAACAAAATGGCTGGTGCCCTCACCAAGAAAACAAGTAGAATTTATCAAGAGTAAATCAAACAACATATCACAAATCACTTAACTTTTAATAAACTGCGATTTCTCGAGATGACCTGGTGCAGCACCCCCAAATCGCTCTCCCGAACCATCCGCTGCCAGCCACTTCAATGGACAAAAAAAGGTCCACTGATCGGCTGTCTCACAGAGTTGCAGCTTGCACTGGCCAGACTGATGTCGTGGGTTGGCTCCTGCTGCTCTCGTGTCGACCGCGAAGTCACTACCCCTCGCTATACACTGCAGCCCATTGAACTCACGTGGCGACCTCACCTGCGCCGACACTCAAGACGGACAAGTCATCTTGTCTCTCAGTGTGTGATCTATCAATCGATCGATCCAACCGCTAATGGCCATTGCCTGAGCAAACCCGAGCAGACTGGCGGCCTAACGTGCAGATTCAGATGTAGGAACTAAGCCCCGACCTGGCGACCAGTCTCTGAGTTTTCTTACTGGCGGAGTGGAAACACTCTCATTTTGCTGGCTTTAAAGGCTGATTCGAACAACAGACATACTAGCACTCCGAACGACAGACAGACACTAACTGCCTAACAAATACAGATAATAGACAGACTAGGAAGCTGGGGACGAGAGACTGACCCAGACTGACCCCCTCGCGAGCTCATAGCGCCCCTTAAATGCACGTGAACAGGGAACCTTTCCCCTTTCTCGTCAGAGGGAGACACCAAAGCTGCAATTACCACAGTGGCGCCACTGCCAGAAACGGAGGGCGACTGCTTCACACTATGCTCTGCGGTGCGCTCTTCAAAACAGCAATTTTTACCACTGCTCAACATTAATGCAACAACAAAAATTCTGCAGCAACAATCTTCAAATTTATTTAGATCAGTTCAACCATGAGGACCTAAAATGTGAGAATTTCAGCATCAAGAATCAGACCCCTAGACAACACGAAAAGTAAGTAAACTAGAAAGCTGACAGTAATCTTTGCTCCTCTCTAATCTTTTGTAAAAGACTTTGCTTATTGTGGACAATAGCTGGAATCAGGAAAAAAGGGGGGGGGGTAGGTTACAGGGGGTCATACAGTTTAAAAGTGTACTCTAAACTAGGGTCAGCTTTCCATTTCCGACATATAAAAATCAGTGACACAGGTAAAAAAGCAATTCAAATCTTTATCCTCGAAGAATTGTGGATGGATATTCTACCATTTCCCTACATCCATCCTTTCAGGAATTTAGCTTCCAATTGTTTCACAGAGTTTCTCAAAACACACTGGTAAATAATACTGTTGGTTGTATGTGTGGTATAGACCTGAAAATGTCAGAGGGTTTCAGACTGATTGTATAATGGTAATACAGAGATTTTGGAACCAAATTTTAAACTTTTCCAGGGCAGATGTAGACTCTGACCACAATTTGTTCGTTACAAACTGTAGATTAAAACGATAGGAGTTGTAAAAAGCTTGGAAATTAAGGAGAAGGGTCCTGGATAAGCTGAAAGAATCAGAGGTTGTTGACAGTCTCAGAGGGAGAATTAGGCAATGACTGACTGAAACAGAGGGGAAATGGAGGAAAGGAATACAGTGGAAGATGAACGGGTAGCTGCAAGAGATGAAATAGCGAAGACACCAGAGGATCAAACAGGCAGAAAAAGAAAGCCTAGTAGAAATTTTTGGATATCACAAGAGATGTAAAATTTAACTGATGAAAGGAGAAAATTTAAAAAATGCAGAAAATTAAGTAGGCAAAAGTGAATGCAAACATCTAAAAAAGTAAGATTAACAGGAATTGCAAACAGCTAAGCAGACATGTGTAGAGGACAAATGTAATGATACAGGAGCATATATCACTAGAGGAAAGAAAGATAAATCCTGTAAATCCTATCATAAAACTAAAGAGGTTTACAGACAAAAGGGAAATGGGTGTATTAATATCAAGAGTTCAGATGGAAAATCAGAATTAAGCAAAGAAGAGAAAGGTGGAAGGTGTATATACAGCATCTATACAAGGGAGATGAACTTGAAGGCAAAATTTCAGACAGGAAAGAGGATGTCAAAGAAAATTAGATGTGAGACATGATGCTGCGAGAAGAATATGATAGAGTAATGGAAGACCCAAGTCAAAACAAGACCCATGGAGTAAACGACATTCCATTGGAACTATTGATGTCCTTTGGGAGGACCAGCCATGAGAAAACTATTCTGCTTGGTGTGCAACATGCACGAGACAGACAAAATACCTCAGACTTCAAGAAGAATGCAGGAATTTCAAATATAGAGAAAGCAGGTGATGAAATGTGTAAATATTACTGAACTGTCCATTTAATGAATCATTGTTGCTAAATACTAACACTAATTCTTTATTAAAGAATGAAAAAAAATGATAGAAGTTGACCTTGGGGAAGATTAGTTTGAATTCTGGGAAAATGTAGGAACATGCAAGGCAATACCAACCCTAAAACTTCTTAGAGATAGATTAAGGAAAAGCAAAACTATGTTTATAGCATTTGTAGATGCAGAGAATGCTTTTGACAATGTTCACTGGAAAAGATAACTTTGAAATTCCGAAAGTAGCAGGGTTAACATACAGAGAGCAAAAGGTCATTTACAACTCATGCAGAAACCAGATGGCAGTTATCAGAGTTGAGGGTCATGAAAGGGAAGCATTTAAGTGACTTTAGTGAAGGTATTTGCACTGAAGGTATTTGCCTTGTATGAAAGTGAAATGTGGATGATCAAAAGTTCAGACAAGAAGAGAACAGAAGTTTTTGAAATGACATGCCACAAAAGAATGCTGAAGATTAGACGGGTAGATCATGTAACAAATTAGGAGGTACTGAACAGAATTGCGGAGGAAATGAATTTGTGGCACAACTTGACTAAACACAGGGATCAGTTGATACGACACATTCCAAGACATCAAGTGATCACCTATTTACAATTGGACGGAAGTGTAGGAGATAAAAATTGTAGAGGGAGACCAAGAGATGAATAAAGTAAGTCAAAAGTAGGTAGGTTACAGTAGCAATTTGGAGATGAAGAGACTTGGAGATGATAGAGTAACACATAGACCTCCATCAGATCAGTCTTAAGACTGAAGACCATAATAAAAACAAGCAATATGTCACGAAACTATTTAGAAGTAACCAAGGTATTAAAAGGGTCAATCCATGTCAAGTGGCCTAAATTTACTTAAGCTCCCCACTCAATCATGTCCAATTTTGATGAAATTTTTACAGGATGTACATATAGACCTTACATGAAGCACTGTCAAATTACAGCTTCATAAGCAGTATGGTGGGGCCACTAGCCACTTTTTCGTAAAGGCTCGTTTTTTGGCATTGCGATTGAAATGAATAAATGATCAACTTTGTTTTACCATAGTCCAGGATCTAAGAGACCTGTTGTGCTGAAACTTTGTGATCCTGTTCAACTTTTTGGGTACAATAGCTTAGTTGTAGTACAAAAGGTCAAACTGTGGTAAATTCATCATAGGGTGCTATCAAAGAGGCTCATAAATCTGGTTGTACCAAATTTTGGCTATACTTTATTGCCATGTATCTACTGAAAAAGTAACTTCCTGAAGCTAATACTTAAGTTATCTGCAGCATGCCAGCATGTCACAAAGCTCTGCAAGTGGCACACAAATTGCTCAAATAATAACTGAGTTATCAAAGTTCAAAGTGTGCTAAAAAATTTAATCAGTCAATTTTGGCTCACTTTCAAAAGGTCATCTCAAAAGGGGTCACTAAAATTGGATTTTTCTCGGCACCATTGAAAACAGCTCACCTTGTTTGATCTGCAAAAGTTGTTTTAATTTTGGAGACTTTGCATTTAAGAACAAATAAACATATACTTTCAGTACATTACATTTCTCGACATTGTGCCTTAAATGAATAAATGATCAACTTTGATTTAGCATTACTCAGGATCTAAGAGACCTGTCATGCTGAAACTTTGTCATCCTGTTCAGCTTTTTGGGTACAATATCTTAGCTGTAAAACAAAAGGTCAAACTATGGTAAATTCATCATAGTGTGTTATCAAATTGGCCTATAAATCTATAACAAAGGACTTATAACTTTCATGCTAAACTGTATAGAGCTTCTGGAAAATACCAGATACCATCATTTATAATCCTTCCCACTTCATCTGTCTGCAAGTACAGTGACAGAAAACAACACCTAGAAGGATTTGTGCAACATAAATGATTGCTGGTAGGCGCACTTCTACATATGCATGAATACCCTGCAAATCACACTAAAGTGTCTGGCAGAGGGTTCACCGAACCACCTTCACAGTAATTCTGTATTATTCCAATCTCAAACAGCACATGTAAAAAACGAACACCTATATCTTTCCTTGCGAGCTCTGATTTCCCGTATTTTATTATGATGATTGTTTCTCCCTATACAGGTCAGCCTCAACAAAATATTCTCACATTCAGAGGAGGAAGTTGGTGATTGAAATTTCATGAGAAGATTCTGTCACAACAAAAATACCTTTGTTTCAATGATGTCCATCCCAAACCCTGTATCATGTCAGTAACACTCTGTCCCTATTTCATGATAATATAAAACGCGCGTCTTTCTTTGAACTTTCTTGATGCACTCCATTAATCCTATTTGGTAAGCATCCCAGACCATGCCATAGTACTCCAAAAGAGGACGGACAAATGTAGTGCTATTTTATAAATCTATTACATTTTCTAAGTGTTCCATCAATAAAACACAGTCTTTGTTTTGCCTTCCCAATGACATTTTCCATGCGTTCTTTTCAATTTAAATTGTTCACAACTGTAATTCCTAGGTATTTTGTTGAATGCAAGGCCTTTAGATTTGACTGATTTATCATGTAACCAAAGTTTAACAGGTTCCTTTCAGCACTTATGTGGATGACCTTACACTTTTTGTTATGTAGGGTCAATTGCCAATTTTTGCACCATACAGATATCTTTTATAAATCACTTTGCAATTTTTTTATCTTCTGATGACTTTACTAGATGATAAATGACATCATCATCTGCAAACAACCTAAGATAATGTTGAATGCTTTCCATCTTCAGTGAAGGAAGATCATGTTCCACGATACAAAAGCAGTTGTGCGTAGAGTTACAAATCAGAAATTCTTCCAACAGGGACACATATTGCAAGAATATCAATGACAGAATACTGCCCTTAAGATTTGTTGTTTTAATAGAATGCACCCATAATGTTATTTTTGGATGGGACTTCATGCAGACATCACAAGCAGTTACAGATTGCTGAAGATCCAGTTCCTGATTGATGAAGCTATTCCAGCAAGCACACAAAAGAAAGATTGCTCTCAGTGGTTATTTTCCATTGAAGACATTGTTACTCTGTCATCATCAATGAGATATCCAGTTAAACTGTTAAGTTTTTATTTGCCACAAAAAACTACCCTGGCTCAAAGAAATCTGCTTACCAGCAACAACAACAAGCATTGTAGATGGTCAAGGAGAACTTTTGTCCACTAATTGCCACAAGGTATATGCTTAGGGACAGCTGAACCAGTCTAGGAAGGGCAGCTTAGTGCCATTGATAAAAAAACTGTATACTAGTACCACTACAGGCTGTGCAGAGGAGAAATGTACTATCAAACTGCCAGTATAATCTGGCTGCACTGAGGAACAAAGTTGATGAATGTTGGCCATTCTGTGTCAATTTTTGGAAGCTTTCAAGTCTGGGATGAAGAGAACAAAGACGCAGCAGCCCACCATTGGGGATCATCTATGAAGTAGTCAATATTTCTTTAAGCTGTCAGTGGCTGAATTACAATCTGAGTGAGTGGAGAAGATGCTGCAAGTAACTTTCCGAGAGTCCTTGGTCCTCTCCTGTGATCCTTTTGCAGAAGAAGTATGGCACATGGTATTTCTGCATTGACAATTTACGGCTGAACAAAATCGTGAGGAAAGATATCAGTCCATTGCTGTGCACTGATGATACCCTAGACAGTTTGAAAGGAGCAAAGTATTTCTCAGCTTTGGGCATCAAGCTGTGCTACTGGCAAATCAAGGCTGACCAGTAATCACTGCTGATGACCCACAAGTTCCAAGTTTTGCCGTATGGACTATATACTCCTCCAGTCACCTTCAAATGTGTAATGGGCAACCTGCTTCAACACCTAAAATGAATCTCTTGTCTTTCCTAGCTAGTGACATTGTTTTCTTTTGAAGACATTTGAAGAACAACTAAGTCACCTGACAACCATATTGAAGTGCGGATCTCCACCTTAATCAGAGAAAGCACATCTTCATTGCCAAAGAAATAAAAACGTAGAGGCACCTAGTGAATGGTGATGGAGTTCATCCCAGTCCAGACAAATTATGTGCAGTCACAGATTTTCTGACTTCTCAGCATAAGTTTTCACAGAATGTGCTCATACTATCAGCAAATCATAAAAGACTGCTGTGACAAGGTACATACTTTGCAAGAACTATTGCATGGAGATACCAATTTTTTTCTTTTTTTTTTTTTTGGAAAAATGTCTAAGAAAAATACTTCCTTGCCTTTAATGAGGTACTGGCATTGTCTCTTTATGTCGAGAATCTCGTCAGAATTTCAAACTGATGCTAGCAGTTTTGGGATAGGTGCTGTTCTAGTACAAATTCAGGAAGGTGCTGAACAGGTGCTAGCTCATGTTTTTAGAGTACCCTCCATGTCTGAGGCGAACTACTCTACAACTGAGAAGGCCCATGTTGTTTGGACCATCAACAAATTACAGCCAGTGGTGGATTTAGAAAATTTGCGCCCCTATGCACACCATATTATATGCGCCCCCCCCCCCCCCCAAAAAAGACATGTTTTAAATAATAACCATTACCCGATCACTTCACCATTCCCGCTCAGGCTGCGGAGGGGAGCTGTTGCTGCTCGAGACACGGATCGCTGCTCGAGATGTCGGGACGCGGAAGGGGATGCAAAGCTGCAGCCCTGGAGGAGTTTCTGCTCACGCTAGCAGGAACGTCCGGCAACAGGAAGAAGAAGACTGTAGCGCATTGTTTTCATTGCCAAAAGCTTGGCCACGTTGCCAAGCACTGCAGCGGCGCAGCCCCGTGTCTGAAGTGTGCGCAAGCACATGGCACATGCGACTGCAAGAAGGAGAAAGGTACTCCTTGTACCTGCATCAACTGTGGCGGTGCACACGCGGCAAACGCCCGTTCCTGTGCCTACAACAGGAATTGGCGCGGAGCGGACAAGAAGACGACGATGAAGCAAGTGGCCACCACACATGAAGAGGTGATCTCTTGTGCAGAAGAAGACGTCTCCAGGCGTCTAAAGGACGCTGTACATGAAGCCATGACCGCCTTCAAATCCGCCATGGCGGAAGAGAGGGCGGCCATGTTGGCAGAACTGGGCATGGCTCGGCGCCATATTGCTGTGCTGACGCAGGAACTTCCCTCAGCCAAAGAAGACTCCGCCACCAGACAAGGCACCGCCACCCAGGCGACTCCTGCACGAGAGAAAGAGTTCGCAACGGTGGACACGCAAACCGACGAGCCTGCCGAAGGGGAGGTGATAACAGCAAAAGGACACCGAAGCAGCTGCACAGGAGGAAGAAGAGTGGGAAGAAGTACCACTCCTCCCGCTTCCGGACATGTACAGCGCAAGTGCTGTACTGAAGAAGATTGCTAGTTCGCTTCGTGACAGTACATATCCTCACCACGAAAATCCCTATCCTTTTGTCGCGCAAAACCATCCAAAACCGCCACTTCCACATCATGGACTTACCTATCCAGAAGGTCTTATTGGACTCTCCAGGGAGGATTATGAGCTCATTAATTCCTACCCTGCAGGTGCGAGGTCTAATCTGTTCTCTGATCTATGGAGAACAATTGAAGACAGAATACGCTCCGTATCAAACCAACACCGAGGAACAGTCCTCAATCACCAGTAAGAAGAAGAAGAAAAAGCTTCACATCGACAAGAACAAGAAATAGAGTATCGGCACTTCTTGCCAGTTTCAGATATTATCAAACAATCCAAGAAAGAAGTTTCATTGAGATTCTTAGGGGAGTAAATGCCAAACAGGCCACAAACTTCCACTCGAACTTTCTCACAGAGAGGAAAGTCAAAAAGGAGCAGCGAGAGGCCATTGCCCTTTTGGGTAGGAGCGCTGTGAGCCGATTCCATACTCTGCTATTCGTTGTTCTGAAGGACGCGTCAGAGCTGTAGTTGCGCTCAATCAAAATGTAATTCGGTTCCTCAACTGTACTTGGTGTATGGCAGCAGATAAAATGAACTTGAAACTGCATTGTGTTAACACATTCTTCTGTCGGAAGACAGCAGAAACGAACACAAGGAAAATAACTTTTCTTTTATGGCCTAAAAATTCAGCAGAGCGTAAAGGGGACAGCCGATTTTTGTTATACATTCACTTTTAGTATGTTCTTTTACACGAAACCGTTGAAAATGAAAATAAAAAAGTTGTCTTACGATCTAAAAACTGAAGCGAACGTGTCATACATTAGAAATTAATACGTACTTTTACAGAGATGCGTTCAAAATTAAACTGTCCTTTTACGATCTACACTCCTGGAAATGGAAAAAAGAACACATTGACACCGGTGTGTCAGACCCACCATACTTGCTCCGGACACTGCGAGAGGGCTGTACAAGCAATGATCACACGCACGGCACAGCGGACACACCAGGAACCGCGGTGTTGGCCGTCGAATGGCGCTAGCTGCGCAGCATTTGTGCACCGCCGCCGTCAGTGTCAGCCAGTTTGCCGTGGCATACGGAGCTCCATCGCAGTCTTTAACACTGGTAGCATGCCGCGACAGCGTGGACGTGAACCGTATGTGCAGTTGACGGACTTTGAGCGAGGGCGTATAGTGGGCATGCGGGAGGCCGGGTGGACGTACCGCCGAATTGCTCAACACGTGGGGCGTCAGGTCTCCACAGTACATCGATGTTGTCGCCAGTGGTCGGCGGAAGGTGCACGTGCCCGTCGACCTGGGACCGGACCGCAGCGACGCACGGATGCACGCCAAGACCGTAGGATCCTACGCAGTGCCGTAGGGGACCGCACCGCCACTTCCCAGCAAATTAGGGACACTGTTGCTCCTGGGGTATCGGCGAGGACCATTCGCAACCGTCTCCATGAAGCTGGGCTACGGTCCCGCACACCGTTAGGCCGTCTTCCGCTCACGCCCCAACATCGTGCAGCCCGCCTCCAGTGGTGTCGCGACAGGCGTGAATGGAGGGACGAATGGAGACGTGTCGTGTTTGGCGTGTTTGGCGCCGTGCAGGTGAGCGCCACAATCAGGACTGCATACGACCGAGGCACACAGGGCCAACACCCGGCATCATGGTGTGGGGAGCGATCTCCTACACTGGCCGTACACCACTGGTGATCGTCGAGGGGACACTGAATAGTGCACGGTACATCCAAACCGTCATCGAACCCATCGTTCTACCATTCCTAGACCGGCAAGGGAACTTGCTGTTCCAACAGGACAATGCACGTCCGCATGTATCCCGTGCCACCCAACGTGCTCTAGAAGGTGTAAGTCAACTACCCTGGCCAGCAAGATCTCCGGATCTGTCCCCCATTGAGCATGTTTGGGACTGGATGAAGCGTCGTCTCACGCGGTCTGCACGTCCAGCGCGAACGCTGGTCCAACTGAGGCGCCAGGTGGAAATGGCATGGCAAGCCGTTCCACAGGACTACATCCAGCATCTCTACGATCGTCTCCATGGGAGAATAGCAGCCTGCATTGCTGCGAAAGGTGGATATACACTGTACTAGTGCCGACATTGTGCATGCTCTGTTGCCTGTGTCTATGTGCCTGTGGTTCTGTCAGTGTGATCATGTGATGTATCTGACCCCAGGAATGTGTCAATAAAGTTTCCCCTTCCTGGGACAATGAATTCACGGTGTTCTTATTTCAATTTCCAGGAGTGTAATACTGACGCAGTCAATACCTTCGCTGCGCAGTGTCGATGGTACTGTTACCGACGACTGTGCCGCTAAAGCGGAGTTATTGAACGCAGTTTTCCGAAATTCCTTCACCAGGGAAGACGAATGGAATATTCCTGAATTTGAAACACGAACAGCTGCTAGCATGAGTTTCTTAGAAGTAGATACCTTAGGGGTTGCGAAGCAACTCAAATCGCTTGATACGGGCAAGTCTTCAGGTCCAGATTGTATACCGATTAGGTTCCTTTCAGATTACGCTGATACAATAGCTCCCTACTTAGCAATCATATACAACCGCTTGCTCACCGATAGATCTGTACCTACAGATTGGAAAATTGCGCAGGTCACACCAGTGTTTAAGAAGGGTAGTAGGAGTAATCCATCAAACTACAGACCTATATCATTTATGTCGGTTTGCAGTAGGGTTTTGGAGCATATACTGTATTCAAACATTATGAATCACCTCGAAGGGAACGATCTATTGATACATAATCAGCATGGTTTCAGAAAACATCGTTCTTGTGCAACGCAGCTAGCTCTTTATTCGTACGAAGTAATGGCCGCTATCGACAGGGGATCTCAAGTTGATTCCGTATTTCCAGATTTCCGGAAAGCTTTTGACACCGTTCCTCAAAAGCGACTTCTAATCAAGCTGTGGGCCTATCGAGTATCGTCTCAGTTGTGTGACTGGATTCGTGATTTCCTGTCAGGAAGGTCGCAGTAATAGACGGCAAACCATCGAGAAAAACTGAAGTGATATCAAGTGTTCCCCAGGGAAGCGTCCTGGGACCTCTGCTGTTCCTGATCTATATAAATGACCTGGGTGACAATCTGAGCAGTTCTCTTAGGTTGTTCGCAGATGATGCTGTAATTTACCGTCTAGTAATTTCTAATGTATGACACGTTCGCTTCAGTTTTTAGATCGTAAGACAACTTTTTTATTTTCATTTTCAACGGTTTCGTGTAAAAGAACATACTAAAAGTGAATGTATAACAAAAATCCGCTGTCCCCTACACGCTCTGCTGAATTTTTAGGCCATAAAAGAAAAGTTATTTTCCTTGTGTTCGTTTCTTCCGACAGAAGACAGTTTCAAGGTCATCCGAAGACCAGTATCAGTTGCAAAGTGATTTAAAAAAGATTGCTGTATGGTGTGGCAGGTGGCAGTTGACGCTAAATAACGAAAAGTGTGAGGTGATCTACATGAGTTCCAAAAGAAATACGTTGGAATTCGATTACTCGATAAATAGTACAATTCTCAAGGCTGTCAATTCAACGAAGTACCTGGGTGTTGTACCACATAGATAATATTGGGGGGAAGGCGAGCCAAAGGTTGCGTTTCATTGGCAGGACACTTAGAAGATGCAACAAGTCACTAAAGAGACAGCTTACAGTACACTCGTTCGTCCTCTGTTAGAATATTGCTGCGCGGTGTGGGATCCTTTACCAGGTGGGATTGACGGAGGACATCGAAAGGGTGCAAAAAAGGGCAGCTCGTTTTGTATTATTGTTGTGTCTAGACCAGACAGCCTAGACACCATGAGAGGAAGCCGAAAGGCACGCGCTAAGCTAAAGCTGGATGGCGTGAGGTCTGAAACAGGATACGTAATGAATGCTATAAAGAAAAGTACGTAGCTTCTGGAATACTTAACTTTAATCCATCCTTTTGGTACATCTGGAGATTGTGGCGATACAAGTGAGACTCTTTAGATACATGCAATGTTACTAATGGCGCCTTGCTAGGTCGTAGCCATTGACTTAGCTGAAGGCTATTCTAACTATCTGCTCTGCAAATGAGCGAGGCTTCGTCAGTGTGCATCGCTAGCTACGTCGTCCGTACAACTGGGGGCGAGTGCTCTCCCGTATCTCGAGACCTGCCTTGTGGTGGCGCTCGGTCTGCGATCACACAGTGGCGACACGCGGGTCCGACATGTACTAATGGACCGCGGCCGATTTAAAACTACCATCTAGCAAGTGTGGTGTCTGGCGGTGACACCACATTCCTCCCCCGCAAATCGGCGAACGGTCGTGTTATAAGGCTTCCGCCCGCCGTGGGGAGGACCCCATGTTGACATATGCGATGAGGTGGGGAGCCTAACAACAGGCGAGGCTGTGCCACCCGCACCCGGCCATTCGGTCTGAGGGGAGCTAGGAAACGCCTGAAAACCTAGTCCAGGGTGCACGTCAACATGCGGTGTATGCGCCCGGAAAGAGACATGAGGGGCCGAAGGGTTGACCTCTATTGCGTCGGGGTATCCGACGCGCTATGACGTCATGTGGTCCGGAGCGGGCAAGAGTTCCATGGCGGAGGACAGCTGGTCACGGGAAGCGATCGGCGGCGCGTGACCCAGGGAGGCGCTTGGCGGCTGCAGCGAAGCGTCCACTGCGGGCGGCGCCGGCTGGAGGACAGGCGGTGGCGGCGGCGGCTGCGGCGGCGCGTCGCCATGGGGCAAACTGGAAGGCATCGGCGGTAACACCTGGGGATGAGGCGAGCCAGTAGATGGGTCCCCAGGGCGCTGACCGGACGGCACCGTCGCTGAAAGCAGACGGGGAGCGGCAGAACCCGTGCGACGACAGAGGCGCAGCTGATTGAGATGCTGACGCACCTCACCAGAGGCCCCCAAAACCAAATACATCGCGCGGCCGAGGCAGCGAAGAATGCGCCCTGCGAGCCAACGCCGTGAACCTCGATAGTTGCGATAGAATACAACGTCGCCTGGAGCAAAAGCAGAAGACTGCCGCTGCACAGGAACCTGATGCGGCGGGTGCAGCAAAGACATCAAGGTGCGATGAGGACGACCGTGGAGCAACTCAGCCGGCGAGCGACCATCTCGGGGCTGAGAGCGATACGATGACAAAAAGAGCAACAACGCATCCTCCCAAGAATGCGACTCTTTCAACTTCAACATCTGGGACTTGAAAGTCCGGACCAATCGTTCAGTGGCACCGTTTGACTGAGGCGAAAACGGCGCGGATGTCAGATGTTGAATAGCATTAGCCCTGCAGAATGACTGAAATTCTGCGGACATGAATTGTGGGCCATTGTCGGAAACAATAGTCTGCGGAAGACCTTCAATGCAAAAGATAGCAGACAACGCTTGGATGGTGGCAGTTGACGTCATGTAAGACATCCGGACAACAAAGGAAAATTACTGAAGGCATCTACCAGAACCAACCATCGAGCATTCCAGAATGGACCAGCAAAATCGATGTGCAAGCGTTGCCAAGGGGAAGTGGCTTTTGGCCATGCAAAGACTTCCCGCGGCGGTGCGGATTGTTGTTCAGCACATGCCATGCAAGAAGAACACATATTCGTAATCGCAGCATCGATTCCGAACCAAGTACAGTGCGGACGAGCAAGTTGTTTCGTTTGCACTATACCCCAATGTCCTTGGTGAAGAAGCCGTAAAACAGAGGACTGTAACGAACGTGGGACCACGACTCTGGACTGATCATTATCAGAACGCAACAACAAAACACCACGTCATACAAAAAGTCTCTCCTTGTGAGCAAAAAATCTGCGAACCAACGGATCCTCTAACCGTAACTTTGACAAGGGCCATTGAGTAGCAACAAAACGCAAAACGGTAGCAAGGACAGGGTCACAGCTGTGGCTGTAGCTACACGACGAAAATCCATCGGAAACGAGTCGACCACGTCATCGGTTTCCGAATCAATGAACATGCAAGCAAGTTCGGAAGAATCGAATGCTCTATCCTCACATAGGCGAGAAACACTGTCTGAAGGCACAGTCTGATTCACTGATAGGACCTGATTTACAATAGACATGTTAAACAACTGAAATAAATCTAAACCAAACAAGTTCACTGCAGAAGAAGAACGAAGAACGTAAAATGACACAAGTTTTGTTTGTCCCTTGTATGTTGCAAGAAGAGTGCACTGTCCTAACACAGGGATATTCTGACCTAAATAACTATTTAACTGAACATTTGCGGCACGCAACGGAGGTTTGCCCAGTTGTTTGTACGTGTCGTGATTGATCAATGAAACTGCAGCTCCGGTATCGAGCTGGAATGGTATGACCTTGCCATTAAAGTCCAAATCTACAAAAAGTTTATTGTCCTGCCGACGACAAGAGCGACTTTCGCGTGCAATTTGAACGGACACTGGTACAGAAGCACTTGCGAATTGACGCGATTTCCGGCGACGTCGACGCACAGTATTCGTGGGACGAACACAGTCACTGTTAGAGAACGTGGCACTGGACGGAGTGGAATTAACTACATGAATGGCCATGGGTGAAGGTTCAGGAGCCTGAGTATTCTTGGTTCGATTCCGGCGCGACGCAAAGGGCCTGGAATGGTTGTGATTGTCTGATCTGAGCTTTTTCTGGCAAACACTTTGAACATGTCCTTTCTTATTACAGAAAAAGCAAATAGCTTGGCGTGACGGGCAATTTTCACGCGAATGTCTAGTTGCACACCGTGGGCATGATTTCACTGCATTTGCACGCTGGCACGGCACACCTGGTTTAGAGCGTGGCGGCAGCTGCGCGGACGTGTGCGAGGGCAGTTGACCGGGCCGTGCAGCGCGCCCGGCGGGCCGGTTAATGTTACACACGGCCGGCGAAGTTTCAAATGATTCCTGGGCAAAGTCAAGTGTGTCTTTTCTATCTAATATGTCTATCACTTGCTGAAGGGAGGGATTAACTAGTTTCAAAATCTGTTCCTGTGTACGAACATCAGAAACGTTCTGTGCAATTGCATCACGTACCATTGTATCTGAATAAGGGAGTCCACATTCACACTCAAAAGCACAATCCCTTGTAAGGCCTTGCAATGTTGCAACCCACTCCCTATTAGTCTGACTGGCCGTACGTTTCGTACGAAAGAAAGTATACCTTTTTGCAACGACATTGACTGTTTCCTTGAAATAGGCATCTAAAGCAGACAAAATTTCTTCATAGGACAGAGTTGCTACGTCGCGTCGGGGAAATAATTTCACTATCAGACGGTACGTTTGCACCCCTAAACATGCCAATAAATGAGGCAGCCGCTCGTTACCTTGAATTCTGTAGGCTGCGAGATGAAATCCAAACTGGCGTGACCACTCCGTCCATGTTTCCTTAGCTGGTTGAAAATTACGGAATGGTGGTGCAACTGCATGTTGTGGCTGCGGTAGCGGTGAAGCGGCGGCGGCCGCATCGTTTTGCAGTGCACGTTGACCCTGGACAAGCTGTCCAAGGGCATCCAATAACGCCTGCGTCTGCTGATTCTGCAAGCGATAAAATTCGGACAGTACATCTGGCGAAGCCATGACACAAGTAAATGTAAGCTATTAGAAAGAATAAGACCCTATCCCATCCTCGTCGCCAAAAATGTTGTGTCTAGACCAGACAGCCTAGACACCATGAGAGGAAGCCGAAAGGCACGCGCTAAGCTAAAGCTGGATGGCTTGAGGTCTGAAACAGGATACGTAATGAATGCTATAAAGAAAAGTCCGTAGCTTCTGGAATACTTAACTTTAATCCATCCTTTTGGTACATCTGGAGATTGTGGCGATACAAGTGAGACTCTTTAGATACATGCAATGTTACTAATGGCGCCTTGCTAGGTCGTAGCCATTGACTTAGCTGAAAGCTATTCTAACTATCTGCTCTGCAAACGAGCGAGGCTTCGTCAGTGTGCATCGCTAGCTACGTCGTCCGTACAACGGGGGCGAGTACTCTCCCGTATCTCGAGACCTGCCTTGTGGTGGCGCTCGGTCTGCGATCACACAGTGGCGACACGCGGGTCCGACATGTACTAATGGACCGCGGCCGATTTAAAACTACCACCTAGCAAGTGTGGTGTCTGGCGGTGACACCACAATTATCACGTAATAGGGGAGAGAGTGTGGCAGATATGATACGTGAGTTGGGATGGAAGTCGTAAAGCAAAGACGTTTTTCGTCGCGGCGAGATCTATTTACGAAATTTCAGTCACCAAGTTTCTCTCCCGAATGCGAAAATATTTTGTTGAGCCCAACCTACATAGGTAGGAATGATCATCAAAATAAAATAAGAGAAATCAGAGCTCGAACAGAAAGGTTTAGGTGTTCGTTTTTCCCGCGCGCTGTTCGGGAGTGGAATGGTAAAGAGATAGTATGATTGTGGTTCGATGAACCCTCTGTCAAGCACTTAAATGTGAATTGCGGAGTAATCATGTAGATGTAGATGTAACTTGAATGTGTAGCAGATAAAAAAACACGTTCGGTATTAATACGTGAATCTATAGCAAAGCTCGGGAAATGAAAATGGAATAGAGATTTCGGTGCACGAACTAATAACTAATTACAGGCGAACAAACACAGAACTGGATTTGCTATTACATAATTTTGCAGGCTAGTGTGGAAAAATCAAATTTGTTTTATACTCTAATAGTTAAAACGTAAAGCATTAGGGTCTGTGTAGCTAGATGCTGCATAATAAGTGTGCACAATACTTTTAAGCCACGTAAGGGCTGAACAGTTTTGTACTGCAGCTACTGCTCGCACCATAGCTCTTTCTAATGGTATTTGCAAAGCTTTTACGTATTTATCGACAGAACTGAACTACGTTATTTATTAACACTGTTTCATCTGAGCGTTCTCTCCGATAACGTATATTTCCGTGTTAACTATACTACAGTATCAGTAGTATGACTTGACTGTACAGCGCTGAGCGGCCTGGGTCATTCGGGTATTGTTTAGTATTGTCGGGCACCTTCGGTCACGTCTGCACGTAAATGAGGTTTAATTCCGCGTTCTGCAGTTGTAAAATAAACAGGTAATACGTAGTTTGTAAATCCAATGAATGTGCTCTAACTTATAATAAAAATCAGATATAATCTTCAATTTTTAAAACTAATATGGAAAAATAAACAAACTCACTAGTCAGCAAAGTTTGCGTGTGGTTTTGACGGCAGGATACTCGTTGATATCTTCATAGTTCAGACGTTTGTCAGTTAGGAGGTCGGCTTCGATGTGAAGAATGGACAAAGCGTTCAATCTCTCATCAGACAACGTAGAACGTAGGTACGATTTCAGTCTTTAAAGAGCCGAAAACGAGCGTTCTGCTGACCAATTTGTAAGTGCCATACATAGAAATATTCTAACAGCAATGTCAACATTTGGAAACACGGATTGTAACCTCTCTTTTCGTAAAAATTTACTCATTTCGGCTGGTATATAACTAATCTCAGAAGATTTCAAAAGTTCTGCGAAATGTACACATTCAGTACGGAAGGAAAGCTCTAAATCTGTGTCATATGACGCTTGGAGTTTTGCTGCACGTTCAGCAATATCGTCAGGTGAACTGTTCTTATAAGTTTACTGAAAACTGTGAAGGAGTCCAATTGTGTTCTATAGCTTTCCTTTCTCCTCACGAATTCGGCGTACAAATTGTCGAGTACTGGGAGAAATGTTTCGACTCTAAATTTTTCCCTTAGACTCTAAATTTTTCCCTTCCAGTCAGAAACGCTTCTTCGTCATCATGAAGTTTGCGTTTTCATGATCTTTTATAGGTTCATTCATAGTCTACATCAGTCACAATCTCCATGGATTTATTTTCATAATAGTCGAACATGCCACGAATAGATGCAATAAATCCTACAAACGTTTCATATAATTCATGCACTATTTTAGTATCAATATTTACACTTTGCAATTTCAGATTTACACTATTAAATCTCTGGAGTATATCCTTCCAAACTGTCATGATGAATACTTTCTAGTCTGCTGAGTTGGTCAATAAAGCTGAAGCCTTATTTCGCACCAGTGGTTTCTCAAACGTTATTATTGGCAATATGTGTGAGGGCATTGATAACGCCCTCCCAGTTTTCGCTTCCTCTCTTGCTGACCAATGTGTTTTCGTTAAACTTTTTTACGGTTTTAATCCCTGGTTTCATGAAAGAAAGAAGTTTATCCCAGCACTGTGTAGAAGCAGAGAAAAAATTATAAAGGTTTTGCACTACATTGAAAAACGAACATGTTTCCTGACAACAGCTTGCAGCACTAGTGCCGACTAAATTCAAAGAATGCGCTGCACAAGGCACATAATGGGCTTTCGGATTTCGTTTAACGCGTGCCTGCAAACCAGTGTAGATTCCTGACATATTGCTTGCGCTGTCATATGATTGGCCTCTACAGTCAGTAATATCAATGGAATTTGTAGACAGGGCTTTTAGTATGGCCTCAGCTTAGTTTTCGGACTTGTGTCCCGGTTTTGGTAAAAACAGAAGGGAACGTTCAACAGTTTCACCGTTCTCGTTCACATATCTTAACAGAAGGATAATTGATCAATATGTCAAATGTCCGCAGTAGAATCTACTATTAGAGAGAAATATTTGGCCTGTTTTATTTCACGTATCATAATTCTTTCTATTCGTTCAGAAAGAAGCTCTATTATTTCATCACAGATTGTTGAAGAAAGGTAACTTGTATGTCCCTGCCGAGGATTTTCCTATTATTCAATATGCTCTGCGAGAAAAGGATCAAACTTGGCTGTAAGTTCAAGGGACATCATAAATTGAGCTTTATGAAATGAACGGAATCTTTCAACGTGTCCACATGGGGGAAGTCCACAACTTGTTAGCTTCTTCACTACTGCAATCGCGGCCTTACCTCTGAACATGTACATCCATACTCAAAAGTATCCGAACGACATGAATTGCATTTCGCCTGATTCGCATGCAACCGGCATAACGCAGCTGTCTAGCAGGTCCTCTAATCGCTCCTTGGTACAGTCGTTTGACTATTGAAAATGGTTCCAACAAGTCACCACTAGAAAACACTGCTCTGTATCGCAGTAACTCATGATGTAAAGTAATACCACGATGCTACAAATATCAGGGAACACCTTATCACACAGAAGACTGTCCTTAAGGCTTGTAAGCTCACATTTATTACAATAAATGACATACCTGAAATGTTACCATTCTCATTATTACGACAGACAGCTAATGCACGTAGTAAGTTCGTCGTATTCATGATTTCCTCTTCAAAGTAACATACAGTACTTATTATTTTTACACAAAATGATATTAAAAATTTAAGTTATCCACGAACAGCTAGTTGAGAATATGTATGAACTTCAAATGATACGACGAACCGTCTCGTTCTGCATATGGATTCAAATCCAGGTCAGGGAGACTAAACAAAGATTTCGTGACTGACGCAAACTAACAGTTATTCCTGATTAGATATACAGAGAGTGATATACCTCGATTTTAGACAGTATCAGTTAGCAAATATCAACTTTAAATTATATAACAAACATTTTTAACGGACGCGAATTCCTCCCCAGCATCTCTTGCCCCTGTTAACGAACTACGAGAGATGTTAAATATTGCTTTTTCACAAGTAACTTACTTGAAATGCCGTGAGGTAAAGCTTTATGTTGGACAGGGATTCGAACCCAGAGGTAATCGGATTGGTATCGAAACACAATCAACTGTGACATATCGGATTTCCTTGCCAGTAGCTAGATGTTTTAACTGAAATGACGAGAAGAAACATTAATTTTTTCCTTCCCAGGACTCGAAGCCGGCGCCTATCGCTGTTATATTCTAGAGAAAACGACCGTAAAATATGGGTTTGTTGCACCAGCAGCGACATGTGAGCATGTTTGAACTAGAAATAATATGACGAAGAGTTCAGTGCTCACTGCGAATAGAGCCCCACACATATCGTTGTTGACTACACACAAAGAGACGTCAGCTACCGAATTTTTCTCCACCAGCAGCTCGGAATAACATCTTGAACTTACAGTGATCTCGCAAATAGTTCTGTGTCCCACTGGGAGTCAAAAACGTCAGATATCGTTAGTGTTGACAACGAATGAAAAAACATTAAAAATCAAAATTATTATCCACCAGCAGATAGATGTTCTCATGCTAGAGCTTGATAATACATAATGAAATCTTTAGTGCCGGGCCAGGATTCGAACCCATTCATACTTAATATGTGGAGATGTTGAGGAATCTGCAGTTTTGAACAAACAACAAATTGTAGCCGAGCTGTATTGCCACGAAGGGATCAAATTCCGCGTTAAGGGCGGTCTGAGTTGCATTCTCAGATCAGAACCAATTTTATCGACATACAGAAGCTCAGATAAAAGATGGAATAAGTGTCCTGTGACTCTACATAGCGTTTGTTTCGTCACTAGAAATAAATAACTAGTATAAGGAAGGTTACCGGTGATAGAGTTTCTACATGTCACCACTCCATACTTTATTGTGGTTCAACCTAACGTCTACTTGGCAGAGAAGGAATATCATCCTTAATGTGAATTTCAGAGCACACTGCCATTATATCTTCTTCACTTGGTGTAGTCAGAAGAGAATGGAATCTTTCTCTCCCTATCTAAAATCATTGGCAGAAGTGGGAATCGAACCCAGACCATAGGTATAAGAACCTACCATCAGTCCAACAGACCACCAAACCCTCTTTTCTGTGACTCATTTTTCTATTGTAACGCCATTGCGCCACACTGGATGAGAATTCTGACACACAGGCTCCCTGTAGTAAATTGCAGCATGTTCAGTAAATTCATTTACTTGGTTGACCAAATCACCATGAACTAGCTGCCTCGGCTACCCAGTGCATACATTCGACTCTATTTTGTAATCACCGAAATAAAATCATGTAACTGACACCTACACAGAAATGCCAACAGTGGTGGATGCAGAAATTTAAATAGGAGGTGTTCCTTTCCACTTGAGCTATTCTATTGCGCTATCTGTTTGCAAAAAAACGTCGTGCAGCGCAAAAGAAAAGCTGTAACTGTTTCTCTCATTGTCTCCTCCAAAGGATCCAGTACAAAAATATTCATAATTTCATTTCAAGCCCTATCAAGTGCACACCCACCTGCTAGTGAAAATTAACGTGCATTTTTAATGTCTGGTCAAGTGTTGCCAACAATCGCAATAGGTGTCGTTATTTCTGGTCAAACGTGCACACATCTTACTGTTGGTGAGTAAGCAACTGATACTTAAGCTATATTCGTGGATGCGCCGTAGGTGTGCAGTTCGATTGTCGCTTAGGCACAAAACTTTGTATCCTTATTTTAGATTCAAACACCTAGCAGCTCGTAAGAAAAACCGATACGTAACATTTGATTTTTCTTAGTTAACAATCCGATTACGTGTTGGGTTCGTATCTCCGTCGCAGAACTTCACATCTTGCACTTCATCTTTAAATGCATGCACACTTTGTTACTTCAGAATGGAGGTATATCAGACATCTTTCGTAGTTAGCTAACAAGTACGAAAGGGTCTTGATAGGGGTCCCGGTTTATTACAAAAACTGTCGTCTTTTATTTTCAAGTTTAGATTTGGTTTCTGGTATTGGCAAAAATTTCGGTAATTCATGACTCTTCATGGCTAGTCATCAATATGATGTGATTAGATTAGATTATATTAATTCTTGTTCCACAGATCATGAATACGACATTTCGTAATGATGTGGAACGTGTCATTTTAAATGAAAGATTTCTTTACATATCATGATTAAATGTCTTTACAACAATTTTTTACACACACTCTGTCTCTCTCTATCATTCTTTTTTCCTTCCCTCTCTCTCTCTCTCTCTCTCTCTCTCTCTCTCTGTCACACACACACACACACACATACACATTATTTTTTTACTTTTATTTGTTTGTTGTGCTCGACTATCGGCGAGGCACGAAAACGCCTGTGAATGAGTTTATTAGTTTTGAGTACACTTGCGAAAGAAATATAAAAACAACTATGAGAGTTACTGATTTAAGATGCTTAGTTTGCAGTCTGTTCTGAGTATTTTTAGTAACTACGCTCCAGTCCCTAAACCTAGTTACAGAAATGCGAATCAGTCGCATTACGTATTCCAGGCCGTAGCAGCTGCGACTTGGAGACACCAGCTATGGTCACTTCCTAGCCCGCTGTAGGATCACATCAGTTCGTCTTCTTCCTGCTGGTACTGTAACTGAGATTTGGCAACAAGGCAACGTATGTTTGGCAACTCTGTGATCGACGAGTTACTTTCTTGTGTGCACGGAATTAAGCCTCAAAGTTCACTTGATTTTACCTGTCATTTCCATTGAACAATCTCAGCTATTATCGCCTGAGGTGAAACAAAAGATTGTAAACTTACGGTTTTCAGCCCAGGAAAGTCGTTGCAGGTGGAAATCGCAACTAATCTCGTCCATTAAATAGCGGTTTATGAATTCTAGCCACTATTGGCCTCGTGAGAGGAAGCTCACACACACATACCTGTTCGCCAGCTCTGTGGAAACGTGCTGGCCTGTATAAAAGCGTCTGTTATGGTTCGCAGATCCAGTCTCACTGACTTCAACGTTTTTACCCCTTCTGTAAAAGAGCTACAAGCAGTCAGATCAAACATCAACAAGGAAATCGCAAGAAAATACTTTTGGCTCATAGTGCAATGGTGAAAAACTTACAATGCTGCACAACAGGTACCGCCTCTTTCCGCTGCTGACAAGCAAATTTGGGGTTTCTAGGAATATGTAACTACATTTATGAATGCCACATTTGCATACCTCTTGAGTATGACACAGCATACCAATTAAACACAGACCCAATCAAAATCTAAGTGAGTAGTATTTTACTAATTCGTGTCGATAGAGGCATGCTTGTGTACAGATACTCAGTTTTATTAAAACAGACTTTTGTCGTAAGGTTATCGTGGTAGTTTTATTTCATTTCTTATAATACACTGCACAGTTTTCGTAAGGTTTCCTTTAGCGTTGTTGAAACAATAGTAAACATGAGAGCGAAATTAATCATCAACAATATATGCGAATTCTCTGATGTTATCTATAACAGTCTGACGATGCACATGCAGTTTATTGATTACATGCATGTAGAAAACTTATTCTGAGTTAAAGCTGTCAAACAATGTTTGAAGAAGAATAAAATGCCACTACCACACGACAGCTAATGTAGAAAATACTTTTCTGACGTATTTGGGCACGATGCGCTCTCCCCATACATAATACAAGAGCTTCGAGATGCATCTGCTGCCTGGCTGTCTATTAAACCTGAAAAGAACAAAATGTCACAGAAGTTAGCCCTTATTCCACATGTGACTATTTTGGGTTGAGAAGTGAAGGGAATTATGTTCAAAGTTCCATTAGATTGGTAACTTCAGCAGACAGCAGAATTGGGTTTTAAAAAATTTAATAGTAAATGTATTCGAACTCGCGGCGTCTTATCTGTGGTACAGGACACTCACCATCACGCTACTAACTGACACATAGCTCCAACTGCACCAGAGCTGAACAACAATTCCTCCAGAACTTCTGCATACCACAGCGCTGCGGGATAACGCAAATGGCCAGGTCTAGACTTCTGCCAATGAGAGAAGCAGTTACAGCTTTTCTTTTGCGCTGCACGACGTTTTTTGCAAACAGATAGCGCAATAGAATAGCTCAAGTGGAAAGGAACACTTCCTATTTAAATTTCTGCATCCAACACTGTTGGCATTTCTGTGTAGGTAGCAGTTACATGATTTTATTTCGGTGATTACAAAATAGAGTCGAATGTATGCACTGGGTAGCCGAGGCAGCTAGTTCATGGCGATTTGGTCAACCAAGTAAATGAATTTACTGAACATGCTGCAATTTGCTACAGGGAGCCTGTGTGTCAGAATTCTCATCCAGTGTGGCGCAATGGCGTTAAAATAGAAAAATGAGTCACAGAAAAGAGGGTTTGGTGGTCTGTTGGACTGATGGTAGGTTCTTACACCTATGGTCTGGGTTCGATTCCCACTTCTGCCAATGATTTTAGATAGGGAGAGAAAGATTCCATTCTCTTCTGACTACACCAAGTGAAGAAGATATAATGGCAGTGTGGTCTGAAAATTCACATTAAAGATGATATTCCTTCTCTGCCAAGTAGACGTTAGGTTGAACCACAATAAAGTATGGAGTGGCGACATGTAGAAACTCTTGTCACCAGTAACCTTCCTTATACTAGTTATTTATTTCTAGTGACGAAACAAACGCTATGTAGAGTCACAGGACACTTATTCCATCTTTTATCTGAGCTTCTGTATGTCGATAAAATTGGTTCTGATCTGAGAATGCAACTCAGACCGCCCTTAACGCGGAATTTGATCCCTTCGTGGCAATACAGCTCGGCTACAATTTGTTTGTTCAAAACTGCAGATTCCTCAACATCTCCACATATTAAGTATGAATGGGTTCGAATCCTGGCCCGGCACTAAAGATTTCATTATGTATTATCAGGCTCTAGCATGACAACACCTATCTGCTGGTGGATAATAATTTTGATTTTTAATGTTTTTTCATTCGTTGTCAACACTAACGATATCTGACGTTTTTGACTCCCAGTGGGACACAGAACTATTTGCGAGATCACTGTAAGTTCAAGATGTTATTCCGAGCTGCTGGTGGAGAAAAATTCGGTAGCTGACGTCTCTTTGTGTGTAGTCAACAACGATATGTGTGGGGCTCTATTCGCAGTGAGCACTGAACTCTTCGTCATATTATTTCTAGTTCAAACATGCTCACATGTCGCTGCTGGTGCAACAAACCCATATTTTACGGTCGTTTTCTCTAGAATGTAACAGCGATAGGCGCCGGCTTGGAGTCCTGGGAAGGAAAAAATTAATGTTTCTTCTCGTCATTTCAGTTAAAACATCTAGCTACTGGCAAGGAAATCCGATATGTCACAGTTGATTGTGTTTCGATACCAATCCGATTAGGTTCTGTGTTCGAATCCCTGTCCAACACATAGATTTACCTCACGGCATTTCAAGTAAGTTACTTGTGAAGAAGCAATATTTAACATCTCTCGTAGTTCGTTAACAGGGACAAGAGATGCTGGGGAGGAATTCGCGTCCGTTAAAAATGTTTGTTATACAATTTAAAGTTGATACTTGCCAACTGATACTGTCTAAAATCGAGGTATATCACTCTCTGTATACCTAATCAGGAATAACTGTTAGTTTGCGTCAGTCACGAAATCTTTGTTTAGTCTCCCTGACCTGGATTTGAATCCATATGCAGAACGAGACGGTTCGTCGTGTCATTTGAAGTTCATACATATTCTCAACTAGCTGCTCGTGGATAACTTAAATTTTTAATATCATTTTGTGTAAAAATAATAAGTACTGTATGTTACTTTGAAGAGGAAATCATGAATACGACGAACTTACTACGTGCATTAGCTGTCTGTCGTAATAATGAGAATGGTAACATTTCAGGTATGTCATTTATTGTAATAAATGTGAGCTTACAAGCCTTAAGGACAGTCTTCTGTGTGATAAGGTGTTCCCTGATATTTGTAGCATCGTGGTATTACTTTACATCATGAGTTACTGCGATACAGAGCAGTGTTTTCTAGTGGTGACTTGTTGGAACCATTTTCAATAGTCAAACGACTGTACCAAGGAGCGATTAGAGGACCTGCTAGACAGCTGCGTTATGCCGGTTGCATGCGAATCAGGCGAAATGCAATTCAGGTCGTTCGGATACTTTTGAGTATGACTGTACATGGTGCATGAAAAACAGCACCGGTGCTACAAGAGTATACTAGAAAATCACGCAAGTTGATTCACCATTTAAAAGTTTACGGTAAAATTCATTTTTGTTTAAATATCTGGTTTTATTGGCTATTGATCTTCTTGAATTTGAAAAATCACCGTTACAATTTTGATTAATGCCACATTGTAAGAGATTGTCGATTGTTGATTGACACACCATTCTTTAGGGTCATCACTAACGAGGTTATTTCTTTTTCTAAATCAGACTTGACACTTAGTTTGTGTGAATCTCGAAATGAGGAACAATTTGCTTTTCTTCATTTTTAACTTTTGTTTCATCTGTATTTACTTCTTTTACAACAGCTGCAGTGCCATCTGTAGTACTTGAATTTGAAGTCGAACCAGCAAAATTTTTTGCGAAAAATTTATCTACTCTTTCAAGCGTTTTTAGAACATCGGCTCCTCGTTCCGGCCTTTCCTTCCATGATTTCTGAAATGGCTCCCCACTTAATTTTGCGTGTTTCCTTTTTCAAGGTTATTCAAGTTAAGGCACTTACAAAATTGTCAACCAACAGTCAAAACAGATGAAAAAAGAATTGTAAAAGGAAAGAAAGTAAGACTATCTAGTTCCTATCGTACTACACCACATACGAGCACAAAGCATTTTACTTTAAACACGGCACACGAGCACAAAGATTTTTCCTTTAAACACGAAGCGATGATCTGACCAATTCGGATTACTCGACGTAATAGTGCTATAGTAGGACGAGAATGCAGAATAATTTAATTTCATTGTCGCCTGTTTCTCTGTTGTCAATGAACAGTAGAAGCACACCTGCGGCTGGAATTCGTCTCGTAAAGAAAACGGGACATTCCCTTTTTTGGCTTCTGTTTCACGTGTCGCCGGAATTTTAGCTGGGACGCAAATATCTTCCGAGTATTCTTGACACTGTCAAGTTTAAGTAGTCTTGTTGGCAGCTGATGTGGTGTGTTGTCATTTGTGTGAACACTGCTGTTATGTCTACACGCAAATGCACCTTTTGTTCCAATATAAAACAAAAATAAACTTTCCTCGAAGAAAAAAAGCTTAGTTAAGAAGTTTAATATAAAAGGCTGTAAAGGCTGGGGCCTCCTGGTAGCCGAGCACAAACCGACCAAAGAGTGGTGAGCCCCTGGAGGGGGGGGACTCAAAGGTAAAGTAATTGTTGGTAAATATAAAGCTGATTAAGGTGAGCAAGAAGGATGTCATAGGTTTGGAATCAGATGGGTGTTGACTGAGGAAATTTTCAGCAGCAGACAGGCCATATACATGGGGGACATTGGTGTAGAGGGAGATGCATCAATGGTGACTAGAGATGGGTAGTTCGCGAACGAACGGGTCCAAAGGAATGGTTCACCAAGATGAACGAAAGGACCGAGGAACGAATTCCAAGGAACTGTCTTTCATAGTTCACTTTGGTCGCGGCGGTCTACTTACAGTTCCCGGGAACAAGGAACGATCGGTTCATAGTTCACTTCGGTCGCGGCGGTCTACTTACAGTTCCCGAGAACAAGGAATGATCGGTTCATAATTCCCTAGTTCACTTCGGTCGCGGCGGTCACTTCGGCAGTTCTCGTTCCAGCCTCGGTCCTGTGCTTGTCTCAGTCTCGGTCTCCCTCGGCCGCACTCGTTCTTCGCATGACCACCTGTCGCAATTCCACTGCCGACTGCTCCTAGTTAGTTCAGTATCCAGTTGTTCATTTCGTTCTCTGCGCTCGTCTATTTTACACGGTTTCAAACTGTTCTTGCACTTGGTTTGGGCTATTCAGCGTCCACGGCCGGTAATTAAAAAGTATTTTAAAGTTAGGTAAATTACATAAAATTAACGTTGTATGTAATAGATACGTCTTTTCAGGTAACAAAAGGGCATATCAACTCACTTCATTATATTGATGAACAGCGGAAGACATCTTTATAACAAGGCAAGTTTTTTTGTTATTCATAAATTTTTGGTTTCATCGACTTGACTTAGCAACTAACTTTCAATAATTTGCTTAATTTGTAGTACAAGAAAATTCATATAAAACGATTTTCGTGTATCTTTCATATACAAAACATTACATTTAGGAAGGCTCTAATTATTTTTAAGTTTGGTTGTTTCCAGTTTGCATTACCTGCTAGTTTAGTTTCTTTGAAAAAAAAATGTGGGTTGTGGGTCATTTTGGCTCAGTAGGAAAAGGGTGCCTCTCCATTTGAAAAGACATAGATTGCCATAAAATCGTATTTACTTATTATCTCAAAAACATTTGTTCAGAAGCAGCTTTCAAACCAAAAACTTTATTACTGCGAATTAATTATTATTATTGCTGTATTAACTTTAATAATGCAGCATAAAAACCTAATTTTTACTAATCGTGTGAGGCAAGTATGATGAGAAAACCACATTTTATTTTAAAACTATTTATTCTTCCATAAAGTCTCTACTTTGCCTAGGAACTCAGAGACAAGGTGAAGTATTTATAGGGTGTAAACGATTATTGTTTGCAACGTAGCATAGCTGTGTAGAGGATATCGAGACGAAAATTTTATACAAGACACTTGTGGTTTATTAAGTTGGGAAACAGCCATCAACATGTTCTCTTCCCCAGCTCTCCATACGCAAACTATTAATGCTAGAAAAAATATATAGAACCTTTTTTGTTGGAAATTTACATTAGGAAATTAACATTATATCAGGATACGTTTTCGGTAGAGGCGATGGTTTTCCACTTATTAAAGAAGAACTTAGAGAAGTGACTTTGAAACCTTTTACATATTACGTTAAACACAATTATCATCATTGAACTAGTAATAGATTTCGCTTTTATTTTATTTTCATATACATTTGTGTAAAGTTTATATTAAGTACAGTAAAACGTAATTGTAAAATTTCATATTCGTTTCACTCTCGTCTGTTAATGGCTGCCTGACTGCCTTTGCTCGCTCAGAAGTTCTCTTTCTCAAATAACTTATGATTGATTCCATTCACGAACCCTCCCCCCCCCCCCCCCCCAATCTTCTTTCTTTTCACTTATAAAGTTAAGACGATATTCCAGCATCCTTATGTAGTTGCTGCTGTTGCTGATACAAAGCTTTTGATGTTAGTATGCCGTTTCTCAGCTCCTGTATCGGAAGTTATGATTGATATAAATAAATCTTCAGTTCCCGCACGGTTAGTATGGCAGTTTGATGCGCAGGCAATGTGATGTAGACACCAGCAAATTGCAAAAGAAAACTATTAATATTGGTTTGATATACGACTTATTACTGACCAGTTTATTACGTAAACGAACAGAAAACAAACACGTTGCACTTGCTACGATCTTCCCTCGAAAAGAAAAGGCGACTGTGTTCTGGGGAGGCCATGCTGGGTCATAAGCAGGTTTCAGTTCTGAAAATCCATACTTCCATTCGCTCTGAGCGTGTCGGCCTATCTGTTAGTCTTTACGTGACCATGTGGCCACCGAGTAACATCTTTGTCTGCTTGTAGTCACTGGCCCGTCACTCGAATACTACAGGGTGATTAAAAAAAAATACCACAACTTTAAAAAAGCGTATTTAATGAAAGAAACATAATATAACCTTCTGTTATACATCATTACAAAGAGTATTTAAAAAGTTTTTTTTCACTCAAAAACAAGTTCAGAGATGTTCAATATGGCCCCCTCCAGACACTCGAGCAATATCAACCCGATACTCCAACTCGTTCCACACTCTCTGTAGCATATCAGGCGTAACAGTTTGGATAGCTACTGTTATTTCTCGTTTCAAATCATCAATGGTGGCTGGGAGAGGTGGCCGAAACACCATATCCTTAACATACCCCCATAAGAAAAAATCGCAGGGGGTAAGATCAGGGCTTCTTGGAGGCCAGTGATGAAGTGCTCTGTCACGGGCTGCCTGGCGGCCGATCCATCGCCTCGGGTAGTTGACGTTCAGGTTTCATAGCTAACCTTTTTCGTAGGACTCTCCATAAAGTTGATTGTGGAATTTGCAGCTCTCTGCTAGCTCTGCGAGTCGATTTTCCTGGGCTGCGAACAAATGCTTGCTGGATGCATGCTACATTTTCATTACTCGTTCTCGGCCGTCCAGAACTTTTCCCTTTGCACAAACACCCATTCTCTGTAAACTTTTTATACCAACGTTTAATACACCACCTATCAGGAGGTTTAACACCATACTTCATTCGAAATGCACGCTGAACAACTGTCGTCGATTCACTTCTGCTGTACTCAATACCACAAAAAGCTTTCTGTTGAGCGGTCGCCATCTTAGCATCAACTGACGCTGACGCCTAGTCAAGAGCGCCTCAAGCGAACAAATGTACAACTAAATGAAACTTTATAGCTCCCTTAATTCGCCGACAGATAGTGCTTAACTCTGCCTTTTGTCGTTGCAGAGTTTTAAATTCCTAAAGTTGTGGTATTCTTTTTGAATCACCCTGTGTAATAAAACGTATTCAGCTAAGCAGGTCTAAGTAAACAATCTGTCTACGTTAGGCAATTAATGAATTTATCATGCAGTCGTGCAGAAGTAATACTTGGGCGGTCTTAATATATTTTCAAGGTTTTACAATTTTTATGGTCAAGGGGCCGTATCTCATTGAGCTCAAATAGCACAGCTCGTTTGGAGCCTAGTTGGGGAAAGGAGAGGGTGGGGTGGTAGCCCAAGAAAAGAAAACATAACTTTTTAAATTTTCATAAGAGCAACCATAATTATAGTTCGAATCTTTTATCAATGAGTTTATCAGCACCATTCCCTGATATTCAATTTCCAACTATTTTAATCATGTGTAATTTTACATATCAATATTTATTTGTAATGGTTTCTACAATGCATACAGAGATTCTCTTTAAAACTTTTCAAGGTGACTTTTTAAGGCGAATTAGTAATGAAATTATAATATATTACAGATGCCAAGATTTTCAACGTCTGTATTGTGGTATCACTACAAGAAAATAGAGGTGGATAGAGAAGAATGCAAATATTGCAAAGCAATCATCAGTATTGCTGGAGGCTCCATGGCTAATTTAAAAAGGCATCTAATAAGGAAACACCCCACAGTGCCACTGGAGAGGGCGTATTTTCGATCTAGGTCTCCATCGTCAACATCTGCAGAAACAAGTGCTACGACGTCAGCTGCGTCTTGCCAGCAATTCATCCCAGCCTCTACCTCCTCAGCCTCCGTGAGCGCATCTGTCAGCGACGTTGATTCGCTATCGTCGAACAATCTGGTCATCAGGCTGCCTACATTTGCCACCTTTGAACCTGTTTCAATAGGAGGAGGACAGCCATCTTTGACAAATTTTGTCAGTATTATTAAGCCCCTCCCAGTTTATAAAAGCAAAGAAATCGACTTACAGTTGCTTAAAATGATTTGCAAGGAATACCGTCCTTTCAGCATTGTAGAAGACAAAGAATTTAGGAAGTTTGTTTCCCTACTCTGCCCCAATTACCAGCTTCCAAGTAGGAAAACTCTTTCGAGCCACAATTATTCAGTCAACTGCGGGATAATTTACGAGGAAAACTGAATTCGACGACAGCAGTCTTTCTGACAACTGACGGGTGGACTTACTCGAACAATCAAAGTTTTATTGCTATTACTGCGCACTATATGGACGATAACACGAGACTTCATTCGAATGTATTGGGTTGCCTGGAATTTTCGCCTCGACACACTGCAGAAAACATAGGTAATTTTCTACAAAGATAAGCGACAAACTGGGGGATAAGCAACATAACAGTTGTAACCGACAATGCAGCAAACATGGTTGCTGCGGTCAAAATTGGTAAATGGGCTCACATTCACTGTTACGCCCACACTATCAATTTAATCGTCAAATCGGCTATAAAACCAATTGAGAGTGTGGTCGAAAAAATTAAATGTCTCGTTCAATTTTTCAAAAAATGTTCACTTGCAATGAATAAACTAAAGGAAACGCAAGTGCAAATGAATCTGCCGATGCTAAAACTAAAACAGTAAGTCCCCACGCGATGGAACTCGATTTTCGACATGCTAGTACGTGTTTTGGAAACAAATTGCCCATAATTTCCACTTTAGCTGTTCTCGGAAACGATGAGCATAAACTGTCGCCAGAGGAGTGGGATATCATAGAACATTCAATTACGTTACTTCAAATCTTTTATTAAGTGAGCATTGAGCAAACTGTGTCGTTGCCCAAAAAGGAGGCTTTAACCTGGACGCTTTTAAACTTCATATCTACGTTTAAAAACCAGGAACGGTTGACCCCCGTAATAGCTGCAATGTCTGAGACGATGATAAAGGCTGCCGAAGAGCGGCTTGTTAATACGTCGTATGTTGTTGGACAAGCGACGTTACTTGATCCACGATTTAAAAAAACGGGTTCTCAGCAAGAAGCACAAAGTATATGCAGGCGTACTATGGAATCGTGAGTGAATTTCATCAATTACTAGCACAAGAAAAAGCTCATGAACCCACTTCAGTAGCTTCTTTTTCGAAGGGGTAAGCCTTTGACAAAGTAGTGGCAAGGACAACATAAACTTAGGATTTTCAGGCTATGGCTGTAACTGAAATGGACAAATACATTTCTGAGATGCTGCAACCGGGGGATGATGATCCTCTGTTGTGGTGGGAACAAAGGAAACTTCTTTACCCACATTTATATTCATTGGTCCTAAATAGGCTGTGCGTACCAGCGACTTCAGTACCTTCAGAGAGGATATTTTCGAAAGCAGGACAAACACTGACTGAAAAAAGAAATCGATTGAGGCCATCAAAAATTTCGGAAATTGTATTTATCAACAGTAATGTTTAAGTTTGTACATATGTGTTCTAGAAGCTGTTAAATAAAGTTTTCCAATGAAGTGGAATGAATTTATCTAAATAGTCCCCTGTACCATTTTCACATTTCAAATTCGGTTGGTAATCCTTCAGAGGAATTACAGGGCAGTCTGACTACTTTAAGTTCATTCTAATCTCCTTTACATTGGCTTAAGTCACCAATTTTTTTTAATAGCATGTGTTTCGAAAATGTCTGATCCCACTTGAGTTTATAAAATGTATATTATTTATTCAAATACTACAATTTTTTTTACCTGTAATAGTTTTTGTTGGAAATGAGTCTAGGTCATGAAAGAAATATTTATGAATTGTAATTAAAAAAAATGTTTCTACAATTTTTATCCAACACTGTAAAACGTAGTGTTTGTAGGGTAAAATACTACCAGTCGTGAGTGTCCGCAGCAATTTTTCCAAGGATGGGGGCAAGGCTCTAAATTAGGCATTTTTGATATAAATTAATTGATCACTTTTGAGATGTGTCATGCCACCAGAACTCTCCGCGAAAAGATGGATATCGACTCAATATTCGTACTTATTATGGGTAGACTACTTTGATACTTATAAGACAGGCATGATTCACGATTATCTTCCTTGAAGTAAACCTTTCTGTGTTATTAACATGATTCTGGAAATGACGCATTCCTCAAGTTGACGATCTAACATTATATCATTTTACGATAGTATTTAACATGTATTCAAGAAAATACAATAAAACAGCAAAATATTTAGAAAACATATTTTTATCAAGTACTAGTAACGTCAAACTGATGCTGAAAGCAAAAAATCTGAAGTATGAAATGATCAGAAAAGAGAATACTACTGGTTTATAAACAAAAATGAACCAGTCATAAAGAACCTTTGACTAATCTTTCTCGAAAGTGATCAAGCAGAAATTTTATTTTAATGCATAGGGAAATGCACACGGCATTCTGTTAAACAAAATATTGCTCTAGGAAGCGCTACCTTTAGCTATTGCTGATTACGTCAAGAAAACTGTGGCGGGGAATTCGGTTCCACGACAGCGGTGAAACGCCTCATACGCAACTCCACAACAATATTTCGAAGAAGGCAGTGAAGGAAGTCGGTACAGCACAGACGAGCGGCTTTTTTTCCGTGTTTCTTTGATCCAAGGTAAAACGGCACGTTGATGGCTATGGAAGGCAGGCCGACTTACAACCGAATGAAGCCTGCGCTCCATAATCGAGTGTCTGCTGTCATATTTTGTAAAGAGAATATGATAACTTCTACAATATTATTTCAGTGGTACAAGGTGGCACACGGAAAATCGGCCCCGAGTAGACTCTAGGCTGCCCATTGTCCCCCAACAATCGTCATCTATTGTTTTGCAGTTGTTGCTTGCAGTTGCTTATTTATTGTTTCTTCACTGCCTGATTATTACATGTTTATCTGTTTGTTATATCTGCTCGTAACGGGCAACAAATCGTGCGTAATTGGCGAGCAGTCCGTACTCGGGGCCAGTTTTCCGTGCGCCACCCTTTATTATTTCCCTGCGATCAGTCACACAACGCTACAGTTGGCTAAACGAGAGGCTCTGCAGAATCACGGAAATTACTTCTACAAGTGTGTGAGAATTCTGTAATGAATAAAAACTCTGTAATCCAGGGGGGAGGCAAGTGCCCCCTCTTGGTGCCCTCCATCCTTCAGTCATCTACACTCCAAATTTTTTAGTTTTTCAGAACAACCATATACTAAGCACAAATGAACGATGAACGAGTAAAAATGAACGGTTCCCAAAAAAGGACGATCACCAGTGAACTAGTTCCCAAGGATGAACGAGTTTGCCCATCTCTAATGGTGACAAGCGAGGTGTGTGGTGGGAGAGGGACAGACACAGATTTCAGACGATCTAGGAAAGGTCTGTTATCTTTATATAGGACAGAAGTCTTTGTACTATGGGTTGCAGGTGTTGATCACGTAAGGCAGATATACGTTCAGTGAGTGGTTTGAAACTATAGGATGGCCACGATGACTGGGTTTGTGGATCTTGGGCAGAAGGTGAAAAGTGGGGGTGGGTGGTTTTGGTGAGGTAAAACGTTCAATGGATTGAGATGTAAGTCCTTGTGAGGGACCTTACGTTTTTAGGAGGGACTGCAGGTCAGTTTGAATCACAGAGATGGTATCTTGAAGGCAGATGCTGTGTGTACAGTTGTCAGATGTCTGGCGTAGACCTTCACTAACATACTCCTGTCAGTCAAGTACCACAGTGGTAGATCCTTTGTCTGCTGGGAGGATAATGATTATGAAGTTCATACCAGTAACGTGTTCCACCGGGTGATCAAAAAGACAGTATAAATTTGAAAACTGAATAAATCACGGACTAATGTAGATAGAGGGGTACAAATTGACACACATGCTTGGAATGACATGGGGTTTTATTAGAACCAAAAAACTACAAAAGTTCAAAAAATGTCCGACAGATGGCGCTTCATCTGATAAGAATAGCAATAATTAGCATAACAAAGTAAGACAAAGCAAAGATGTTCTTTACAGGAAATGCTCAATATGTCCACCATCATTCCTCAACAATAGCTGTAGTCGAGGAATAATGTTGTGAACAGCACTGTAAAGCATGTCCGGAGTTATGGTGAGGCACTGCCGTCGGATGTTGTCTTTCAGCATCCTTAGAGATGTCGGTCGATCACGATACACTTGCGACTTCAGGTAACCCCAAAGTCAATAATCGCACGGACTGAGGTCTGGGGACCTGGGAGGCCAAGCATGACGAAAGTGGTGGCTGAGCACACGATCATCATCAAACGACGCGCGCAAGAGTTCTTTCACGCATCTGGCAATATGGAGTGGTTCTAATAAAACCCCATGTCATTCCAAGCATGTGTGTCAATTTTTACCTCTCTATCTACGTTATTCCGTGGTTTATTAAGTTTTCAAATTTATATTGACTTTTTGATCATCCGGTACTTGTAGACGGTATGGTCATGCAGCACTAGAAGTGTAGTGGTGTCACTGGGCGATGTTCGTGCTCAAGAAATTGTTGAGTCTAGTTTCATACATTGTAAGTAGTAATTTTCTTGTTTGGTATATGTTGTTCTGTTGCAAGCATATATTTTCACAATAAATATCAGATAGTGGTAAATTTCACAAAAATGGTGGGCACAAGGTCAGCTACTACTAGCATAGTATAGCTGCTCTAACAGAGTGAGTGTCAAAATTATTAGAGAAAAATGATCCACAAAAGTTATGTCATGATGAATTGGTGGTTCAATTAGAATCTTTGTGGGATGCACAAGAGCTACAGTTGAGTTAAAGTGAAATTAAGTCACCAGTAGCAATGCCCCACTTTTCAGTAGATCCTTCAATAGCTAACCTAATTACATGCTTCTCCAGCAAAACAACAGAGGACGTAATGGTATTCATTAAGATGTATTGGCTGCAGCCGGAATGAGTAATTGTTCAGATGAAACTGCTCTGGGGATGGCCACTTTGCACATTATGGGTAAGGCCAAGACATACATGATGATCACAAACACTGAGCAAGGCTATAACATTTGAACAATGAGCAGGTTTGCACATCAGGGATACTCGAAGCACAATAGTGCCTCTTTTTTTTTTTTTTTTTTTTTTTTTTTTTTTGGAAAAATAGAGTGGGTCCACACAGAAGACAAATGACATTGAGGAGACTTTTTTGGACAGACTCTGTAACATAATTGTGCAAACATACGAGTTGACAGGGGATCCTGAAACAGATCGCATCAAGCTTTTGGGAGGAAGAAAACAGAGCTCTCTGTGTATTTTTGTGAGGAATTCCTCTGGAGTTTTCACGAAGCATACAAATAGAAAATTGAGGATTTGGCTACAGCACTGCATGTTGCCACACATTTGCAGGAAATGCTGCTACACAAGTAGTCAATGATAAATGAATTTTTGCTTCTGAAAAGAATTATTGTTGTTGTTGAGGGAAGAAAGGGAATCTGAAGGTGCAATGCAATCAACCCCAGCGTTACAGAAGTGGGCATTCTGGCCACGAGGCAAACGAGTGTGGGAATAGAAAGCAGGGTGATGTAAATAAGCAACAGAAAATGTTAACATTAAAAAAGGATGTTTCATTCATCAAAAAAATTCTCAGTGAATTGAAATACACGCCGACACTAATGCAGGGACACAGTGCTCTTTCATGTGCTTTATAAATGGCAAAGAATGTAAATTTTTAGTCAGTACTAGAGCACAGGGTGTATCTGTGATTAGTCTACACTTTGTGGCTAGAAGACTAGGTACTCCAAGGTACAAGTTACCTGGAGCTGGAAATAATGATTTGGTATAATTGGGGACAACAAGGCTCATATTTAGGATTGAAACTATAAAGTTTTGTGAACATATGGAAGTATTGCCAACAGTGGAATAAGTGTATTCCGTGATTGTCAGAGTCGACTTCCTGGATAGGCATCATGCAACTATTAATCTTGCATAGTGCACAGCTGAACTTGGTGAGAACTTGTATCCAGTTACTCCAACAGCCGTAAATGTTTAAATGTCACTTGGTACACTGATCGTCAAGGTCTCACCAACTGAACTATGTACATGCACATTAAGGATAATTAAGCATGACAAAGTACTTGCTGGTACAGGGAAGTTGGTTTGGGTATCTGTAGATGCAATTGTGTCAGAGCAGAAATTCTGTGTGGTTGAGCCACTACAGAACAATGAAGCATTAGATAAATGCATTGTTTTACATGAAGAAGTGTTGCACGCATGTCCAATGTTAATAGAGAACTGATGATTCTGGTAAGCTTTTGATAACTCTGGGCAGATGAAGTGAATCTCCCAGAAGATTTAATTATGCTGAGTTTACCGAAACTCAAGGATGAGGATAGCCATGGATCATGGGATGATCAAAGCGTCAAACAAACCATTCATGCATCTGTACTATGTGCTAAGGTCCATCACTTAAAAGACAGTGGACAGGAAGCCATGGAAACTTTGCTGTTATTATATTCAGATTTATTCAGTTCAGATGATCCACTACCAGCAAAAATTCCTGTCACACAATGTTGGATACCAACAAAAATAATCTACCTCTCTACAGGAAACCATATGCTATAGCAAAACAACTACAGCCACTAATAAATGAATCTGAAGATCAAGTACATGAGGGTATTTAGAGCATAGTGATGGTTTGTGGTCAGCAAATATTGTTATTGTACCCAAAAAAGAAACTGACAGTGTGCTCGTATTTCCGATTCCGAACATGACGGATACATTAGACAACCTCGGAAGATGTAAATGATTTTTACCAATTGATCTTAGAAGTGGTTATCACCGTCCGGAGTGGTTTCCTGAAGATAGAACCAAAACAGCTTTCACATCACCTTTGGGTCATTGCCAATATTGATGATACCATTTGGACCGAAAAATGCTCCAGCTACATTCCGACACCTGTTAGGTGGGGTACTTCATGTATTAATACCAAGAATCTGTATGGTACAATATAACCATGTATTCAAGAACTATAGAATGTTATGTTAAATGTCAGGATGAAGTATATAGTAGATTGAGGGTATCACACCTTACACTAAGTGTGGAGAATGCCATTTTCCTCGGACACAAGATAGTTAGCTTGGGCATATTATCTGTCAAGACGGAGTGAGAACAGGTCCTCGACTTCATTCTGCAGAATATGAATTTCCTATGCCACAAACTACAAAACAATTACAATTGTTTATTGGATTATGCAATTATCTTAAGTTTGTGGAGTAAGTTGCTGAAATTGCACAGCTGTTAGCTAAAATGTTATGAAAAGGTCTTAGTCTTCAGTCAACAACACAGTGTCAAGAAGCATTCAAGAAACTGAAGGAGATATTTAAGTTTTGTTGTCAGTGTTTTATAATTCAAAAGTTCATATTGCAAATGGCCTCTCACCTTCTGAGGTAATATATGGGCGAGAATGAGGTCACTCATTGATGTAGTTCAACTTAAACTGTGTCTACAGAATTAACTAGTAAAAAATTTTGTGGAGAAATGAAAAAAATGACAAAATCAATACACAAGCTTTAGAGAAGCAAGAACGTATTCAGCACTGGTGAGTAAACCACCACAAAACAACATACGCCTGTGGGTACTAGCTAATCCATTTACCCCAAATGGCAAATGAAAAAGTTTTTGACAATATGTCTTGAATCATACCAAGTTACCAACATAAAATACAGCTTTTATTAGTCCTTGTAAGTAGAGTCAAACCCTTTAGAGGTGAGACTGATACATTGCCATAAATTCCTTCAATCCTTGTAGGTAAAGAAGAATTACCAAGGAAAAAGGAACATAAGATAAATGTACCTTATGCACTTAGAGCTAGGAAATAGCATAAATTTTATGTAAAATGTATATATGTTATTTGTTAGATACATAAGCTAGTCTTAAATTTCTTTACTTGCCATGTTTTGTGTTTGTTTGGCTGTATAAAGATGGGGCAGGGGGAGAAATGAAGGTACTTTCTTTTTTCCGAGGTAGCATACTAGATGTACTCCAGAAAACCTTTTTCTGATCATAGTACTCCTATACTATGAACACAGAACTATATACTATTGCAGAGGAGATGTGATACACCATCGGCATACATACAATGAAAATTTATTTGTTAAGAAAACTAGATGAGAAAGTGGTATAGCTACATTGTTACAGACCTTAGCAAAGGCATCAGGTTATGCAAGGATTGAGGATGAAATTTTACATGAAGCAGTCCATCCCATCTTTATTGAGTGCAACATCATTAAATCCAAACCAAATTTTGATGGCATTACAGAAAGAACAGAGAGACTTTCCAGGGAGAGAACAACATGTTGTGCCTATAACCAGCAAGAATATAAATTTATTTTATCACATATCTGATGTTAAGAGTGGACACTAATAAATTAGGCTAGATTGCACATTAAAATACAATTTCCAGTAGTAGGAGTAAATGCGCCATACCCAGTGTTACACAGTTCATCCATATCCTATTAAATGGAATACAATTAGGAAACTCACAAAGTATTACTAGTTTCCAGATGATGAGATGCTCACATCATTATGTCTGTAGCAGATTTAAAAGATTTTATTAGAGAGAATATTATTTGTCCAACAAGGGTGATACAAACAATCATGTGAAATCCAGTTACTTTTAGGGAAAATGGAAGCAGTAGTGTGCGAGAAATTAGCTCCTCAACCAAAATTCTAGAAAACTGGAGATCACTGAATTTACTCCATATTTACACCTGGAACAGTAATTATTGCTTGCCGTAAAAACGGTAAACCAACCAGGATAAGGAAACCAGAATTGCATGGCAATGGATTGTTTATTAACAGAACTATATGTGAAATAGCTGAAAGACAATTTCACCTTCCATCTACCATCATGAGCACAATATTTAATGTGTCCTGACCAATGTTGTATTGACCAGAGGAACCATAACACACATTACCTAACCAAAACTTAGCCTTTATTAACGATACCTTAGATTCCACTTTGAACAATACCTCAGATTCCACTTTGCTACAATCCCTTGTTTCAATTTCACTTCAAGAAAGGGACAAATTTCAATCAATGAAATAATGTAACATGTGGTATAATATCGTGAGAAACAGACAAAGGACAGTTACTTTCAGTCTATCAATGACAAGCAAAATCTTGGTTCTAGTGTTTATTTGTGCAACTTACTTTTGTATAAAGCATAAAATATCTCATTCAAATGAGTGACCCATTAATCAGATATCTGTGTAATGGATACAGACTAGTAATAAGAAATGTAAAGAAAAGTGTAAATAGTGTGTGCCGCCAGGGCAGATTGACAAAGTAATTAAGCAAGTTAACATTCAAAATATAGGTTGACAAACAACCCAGAAAACATTTGTAGAGTAACTTTTTTAAAAAAATTAAAGACAGGTACAGATTAATTAGTAATAACTGAAAGAACGGGAAAATTCAGGACAAATATTTTTAAAGAGGAGGAATGTATTACAGCACATAATAATGAGTAGTGGACAAAAAAAAAAAAAAAAAAAAAAAAAAAAATTGAAAGACAGTCACAGTGTCACAGGAAAAATCAATTCATATCAGAAACAGAGGCAGAAGTAGGAAGCGAAACAGTAAATTGCTCAAGTGGGTCAGGCCATCAACATGTTACAGTACCATTTGTTGAGTGAAGGTACACATTCAGCAAAAAGGAGCCTGCCACAGAAAACCAAAGGAACTGAGGGGAGACTGCCACAGAAAACCAAAGGAACTGAGGCAAGCATATTTGTTAGCTCCTAAGACATGTTGCAAGAAACCCTCTCTTTCACAAGAGCACATAGTGAGGAACTGACACAGCAGTTAACAGCCTGCTAAGTGAACATAACAGAATAACGTGGACACATGCAGTCATTAGAAACCGAGCCTCGTGTCACAGTCTCACACTAGCTCCTTTTAAATATCCCAAAATACCAAGAATTACTCATTGGGATACGTGTCATTCATAGTAACAGCACTTGATTCCATGCTTACAATACTGTAGTGAATCTACGCCCTAAATGTTCCAGCTCAGTCTATGAAGTAGCCACCGATGTAATCAAGAGATGGCATTCACATAATGAATTCATGCTGCTTGCTGCCCATCATCTACTTATGAAGGAATTGACTGTATTCTGACAACACCACTTTGCAGGGTGCTGCCATCACTTAACTTCAACATGGAAGCCAGCAATATGGCCTCATGGGGTTCCTGTCCCTGTTCCTGTACAAAACTTGGGTGCCTCTGGATGGCGATAATTACCGGAAGTGGGAGAGAGGATTGACCATTCACAAGATTACTTATACCAGGATACATTGCAGATGAGTCATTAAGGGTCATTGTAGAATTCAGAGTGGGATCGAGGACACTCCAACAGTCAGCTTGGAACCACTCTGCACTGAATGCAGCCCGTGCCTGCTCGCCGGCAACCTGCTGTGGTACCAGGGTTGTTGACATCATCATCCGGGTGTGCAGTCACTGACCTGACTCAATGGATGTTAGCTAGAATCCAACACAGCTGAGTGAGCAACAGCCAAGGCTGGTGTGGAAGGACAATGACTTGTAAAAAATGAGAATAAATGCTTGAACTGTAGCATTGCTGAAACTTCACAGTTTTTTAATCGCTATCCTGACTTCACTCAGAGCCATCTACACTCAGCCCTGTGTAATTTTAACTGTTGAGTTGGTGCAAAAAATGGTGGTATATGTTCGTGAAGACTGTCGATTGACTTGGATTAAATTTCTACAATGCTTCAACTCTCTAGAAATCTCTTACATAACTCACAGAAACGTTAGCTTACCAGATACTGTGCACAAGTTGGGGGGAGGGGGAAGAAGAAAGTGATAGAGCAGCACAAGAAAAATTGAGTCAATAGCAAAGACAAGTTTCTTGAGTGACTTTAATTGGAAAGAGAGGATTTTCTGAGCTCTCATGTGTGTGGAAATGTAAAAACGAGGGTGGCTCATTACATGGCTGAGGCACAGAAACAGTCATCAAAGAGGTGTCGCACCAATTCCCCACCTGCCACAAAATTCAAAACAACAATTTTGGGCAAAAAAATCTTGGCCTTAATGTTTTGGGACTGAAAAGGCATTATATTTTGGTCAAATTTCTGCCTCAGGGGGAGACCATCAATGCACAACAATACTGTAAGACACTAAAAACCTCAAAAGGAGCATTCAAAACAAAAGGAGTGGAATGCTGACGAGAGGAGTGTGCTTGTTGAATGACAGCGTCCATCTTCACACAGCCTTAGCTACCACGGTGCTCTTGGACTCATGTCTCAACAATATCCTGCAATCTTTTTCAAATACACTTTTTCTAAGACATATAAAAAATCTAATACGCTTATTTTCCGAACATGCCTCTTACACACTAATTTTACTGTAATACATACAGATAAATATCTTCCATGAAAATGTAGAAGGGGGCATAGTATATGACTGGGCATAAGAACTTGATGGTCAGAATGAACGGTACAAATGCCTATGGTCTATGCCAATATTTCCAGTAAGTCGTTACTAAAAAAACAGATTTCCAGGAGAATTCTCAGTAATCAGAACATTGTCACTGAATTCCAATATTTTCACTAGGCCATTTTTTGGATAAAAGTTTCCAACAGACACTGCTACCCAATAACTATAGACGAAGTTGCAACAAGAAATGAAGAAGCAAAAATATGACAGCTTGCACAGTATAAAGATCGACATGCACAGAATGTGATTTTTCCATCATATCATAAGACATTGCACCCCATGGTATTTCTACAGCCATGGTATGCATAACAGATCATAAGTTGGCAGTCTCCGAAATTGAACAGATGTACTTAGGTGGATACAAGTTAGTACCACACTACTGTAGGTATAATGTGAGGAAAGGGGGGCCCTGGTTACATGCACCATTAAGCAAATGAAACTTAGAAGAAATAACGATGTGAAAAATTCAGTACAGATTTCATTTTGGGTAGTTCTGCTGAGGGCATCTAGTATTACCTATGTCCAGCTTTCTGAGAAAACATCTTACAACAGAGTAACGAACAATTTTTCTGAGAACGACCTTTTAACAACGGCTTAGTTTGGCTTCTGTGAAGACTCCTTTACCCAGAGCACAACATATGATCTCACAAAGTCATTTCTAGTACAACTAAACACAAATCACCCTCTTGGCATTTTCTGTGATCTTCCCAAGGTCTTTGACTTCATTGATGATACAAATCTTCTATGGAAACTTAAAATGCTGTGGCAGTAAAAGCCTTCCCTTTGCAATGATGGAGAGTCACAACAATAAAAACAGGTTGCATTAGCAAATGACATGACAGCAATAAAGACTGAGTTCAGAACAGGGCACAGTGCAACTGCAACTGATAGTTGATTTATCAATACATCTGTCTTTAATGAAACGTGAGCCGTTTAATGTAACAAACCGAAAAGCACATATTGTAGTATTTGATACCACGATAAGTGTACCACTTGAGCAACTCTCGTTATAGTTATAAATAGTTTCGACTCTTTTAAGTTTATTCATTTATGGTAACTGCTGATCATTATGTCACTCCTGAATATGAACACCACTTATTAATCACTTACCTAAATGTTCCATTTGTTTAGTATATAAACACTATCATGCTTTCACTTTCCACATACTTCAAAACAAAAACGAACACTCCACCTGAATATATCTAATGATAAGTTATGCCACAAATGTTTGCAAAATAAGTAAATAATTATATGATCAACTAAAATCTGGCAACTCCAGATTGTTAAAAGTGTTCATATTGTGAATTTGAAGCTAAAATATTACACATTTTGTTTTCTTGAATAACAAATCCGTTTTAGCACTATTATGTATGTAGCAATGCATCCCAATTGAACTGAAATTAATTTCAGTAATAACATTAAATGGAATACAATTAGGAAACTCCCAAAGTATTACTAGTTTCCAGATGATGAGATGCTCACATCATTATGTCTATAGCAGATTTTATTAGAGAGAATATTATTTGTCCAACAAGGGTGATACAAACAATCATGTGAAATCCAGTTACTTTTAGGGAAAATGGAAGCAGTAGTGTGCGAGAAATTAGCTCCCCAACCAAAATTCTAGAAAATTGGAGATCACTGAATTTACTCCATATTTACACCACAGTAATTATTGCTTGCCGTAAAAACGGTAAACCAACCAGGATAAGGAAACCAGAATTGCATGGCAATGGATTGTTTATTAACAGAACTATATGTGAAATAGCTGAAAGACAATTTCACCTTCCATCTACCATCATGAGCACAATATTTAATGTGTCGTGACCAATGTTGTATTGACCAGAGGAACCATAACACACATTACCTAACCAAAACTTAGCCTTTATTAACGATACCTTAGATTCCACTTTGAACAATACCTCAGATTCCACTTTGAAAACATTAAATATGATATGCTCCAAGGTTTCGTACTTGATCAGCTCCTGTAGTTAATTTATGTAAATGATTTACCAAGAACAATGGAGGACCCGCCAAAAGCTGTAATATTTGCTGGTGACAAATATGCTGATGAAAGGGCCCACATACTCACTTACAAGACAAAGCTAGGAGAAGAGTAGAACATGCTTACATTACAGCCAACATCTGCAGTTTCCACTTCCAGGCTGAGCTTTTAGAGCATAAGCCTCTCCATTTTTCCTGTTCTCCCGCCATGTTTCTCTCTCCACTCTAGCCGTCTTCTCTCTTTTTCGCACACTTCATTCCCATGATTCATCAGTGTCTATCTTCCTCTAGGTCTCTTAAATCCTATCATCATTTCATAGATCTCTGCATCCTGCCAGCTTCCATTATTTTAATCTGTGCATACCACTTTAATCCTCAGACCTCTATGGTCTCAGTCATTCATCTTCTTTTTAACTATTTCTCTTCTTTTCTCATTCCTTTCTCTACCCTTTCTAGTAAGTAATATTATGCTTCTTTGAAATTTCATCTCGCAAATCTGTATCCTGCTCACCTGCCGTTTCTTCATTTCCCACATTTCTGATACACAGGGTGGTCCATTGACAGTGACCGGGCCAAATATCTCACAAAATAAGCATCAAACGAAAAAACTACAAATAACGAAACTCATCTAGCTTGAAGGGGGAAACCAGATGGAGCTATGGTTGTCACGCTAATGGAGCTGCCATACGTCAAACAGATACCAACAGCGTTTTTTAAAATAGGAACCCCCATTTTTTATTACATATTCGTGTAGTACTTAAAGAAATATGAATGTTTTAGTTGGACCACTTTTTTCGCTTTGTGATAGATGGCGCTGTAATAGTCACAAACGTATAAGTACGTGGTATCACGTAACATTCCACCAGTGCGTACGGTATTTGCTTCATGATACATTACCAGTGTTAAAATGGGCCATTTACCAACTGCGGAAAAGGTCGATATCGTGTTTATGTATGGCTATTGTGATCAAAATGCCCAACGGGCGTGTGCTATGTATGCTGCTTGGTATCCTGGACGACATCATCCAAGTGTCCGGACCATTTGCCGGATAGTTATGTTATTTAAGGAAACAGGAAGTGTTCAGCCACATGTGAAACGTCAACCATGACCTGCAACAAATGATGACGCCCAAGTAGGTGTTATAGCTGCTGTCGTGGCTAATCCGCACATCCATAGCACACAAATTGCAGGAGAATCGGGAATCTCAAAAATGTCGGTGTTGAGAATGCTACATCAACATCAATTGCACCTGTACCATATTTCTATGCACCAGGAATTGCATGGCGACGAATTTGAACGTTGTGTACAGTTCTGCTACTGGGAAAAAGAGAAATTATAGGACGATGACAGTTTTTTGCAAGCGTTCTATTTAGCGATGAAACATCATTCACCAACAGCGGTAATGTAAACCGGCATAATATGCACTATTGGGCAACGGAAAATGCACGATGGCTGCGACAAGTGGAACATCAGCGACCTTGGGTGGTTAATGTATGGTGTGGCATTATGGGAGGAAGGATAATTGGCCCCTATTTTATTGATGGCAATCTAAATGGTGCAATGTACGCTTATTTCCTATGTAATGTTCTACCGGTGTTACTAAAAGATGTTTCACTGCATGACAGAATGGTGATGTACTTTCAACATGATGGATGTCCGGCACATAGCTCGCATGCGGTTGAAGTGGTACTGAACAGCGTATTTCATGACAGGTGGATTGGTCATAGAAGCACCATATCATGGCCCGCACGCTCACCGGATCTGATGTCCCCTGATTTCTTTCTGTGGGGAAAGTTGAATTATATTTGCTATCGTGATCCACTGACAACGCCTGATAACATGCGTCTGCGCATTGTGCTAACATTATGGAAGGTGCACTACTCGCTGTTGAGAGCAATGTCGTTACACATATTGCCAAATGCATTGAGGTAGACGGACATCATTTTGAGCATTTATGCATTAATGTGGTAGTTATGGGTAATTACACTGTAACAGCAAGCGTTCTCAGAAATGATAAGTTCACAAAGGTACATGTACCACATTGGAACAACCAAAATAAAATGTTCAAATGTAGCTACATTCTGTATTTTAATTTAAAGAACCTACCTGTTACAAACTGTTCACCTAAAATTGTTAGCCATATGTTTGTGACTATTGCAGTGCCATCTATCACAAAGCGAAAAAAGTGGTCCAACTAAAACATTCACGTTTCTTTACGTACTGCACGAATATGAAATAAAAAATGGGGGTTCCTACTTAAAAAAATGCAGTTGATATCCGTTTGACCCATGGCAGCACCATCTAGCGGGCCACCCATAGCGCCATCTGGTTTCCCCTTTCAAGCTAGACAAGTTTGGTTCTTTGTAGTTTTTTCATTTGACACTTATTTCATGAGATATTTGGCCCAGTCATGATCAATGGACCACTCTGTATATACAAGTACTTTAGCATAATATTTTCGGCATAAAAATTGCTTGATTTCGGGTGTCGGTCCTTGTTCCATACTAGGCTTCTTACTCTGCAGGAATTCATGGGCTTACCTTCCCCTTTCACTAATTTCCTTGTAATTCCTCTCACTGTCTTCTGTTGTGTTCACCAAGTACCTGAAACTTTCCATTTTTTAGTACTTGCCCTCTAATACTTATATATGTTGCTACTGTCCTATTCCTCATTGTCCACCATCACTTCACACTTCTTTCTGTTGTGACTTGGCAAGACAGCCAAGCCACTAGGAGGTGAAGCCGAAAGACACGCGTTTAAGCTCACGCAGGCTGGCGTGAGGTCTGGAACAGGACAAGGTAATGAATATAGCAAGTAAAGTACGTAGCTTCTTGAATACTTAACTTTAATCCATAATTGGTGAACATCTGTCTGACGGTACATGGATCACAAGATAAATAGCAAATGATAATGGCGCCTTGCTAGGACGTAGCAAATGTCGTAGCTGAAGGCTATGCTAACTATCGCCTCGGCAATTGAGAGCGTAATTTGTCAGTGAACCATCGCTAGCAAAGTCGGCTGTACAACTGGGGCGAGTGCTAGGACGTCTCTCTAAACCTGCCGTGTGGCAGCGCTCAGTCTGCAATCACTGACAGTGGCAACATGCTGGTCCGACGTATACTAAAGGACCGCGGCCGATTTAAAGGCTACCAACTAGAAAGTGTGGTGTCTGGCGGTGACACCACACTTTCCATTAAATTTCAAGCAATACTATCCCCATCACTTCTTCCCACATCTTTCTTGTACCTCTCATTTCCATTAAACCCCCAGCAAACGTTTCTATCATGTTTCCATTTCCTACCCACACTGCCACTCCTGTCATTATCTCATCAATAATGATGAAAAGTGGAAAAGATAATGCACCTCCCAGCATCAAACTAGTGTCTTTTCTCATCTCACTTTTACACAACTCAAATGTCACACATTTCTTTTATTCTTCTCATAGCCTTCCGATTCCCCTTTTCTGAACAGTTTCTCATACCTTATTTCTTTTCACATTATCACATACCGTCTCAACATACAGGAATATTATTACTAAATTCTGCCATAATTGGAGTGTCTCTTGGAGCTGACTTACACTAAAATTTAGATCCACTGTTGACTTTCCTGGTCTAAACCCATACTGTTCCTCTCTCTCCGTCCTGCTGCTACCATCTTATATACCCTCTAGCCTGAAAAACTTCCCTAAATTTCGTAGTTTTCTGCACTCCTCTTACAAACTGATACTATGATTCCCTTTTTCCAGTCTTACTGTTCTCGTGACTCAACAGACCCACCAAACACCATCTCCACATTCCACATTTCAGCCAGCCCAGGTACATCTCCACTGTCATTACCTTCATCACTCCCACCACTTGTATCTTGGTCCATTTCAGCATTCTCTTCATTACCTGTTTCCTCTTCCCTACTTCCATTTGTGTTCAGTAATTCTCTATTTCCTGTACAGTCTCAATTTTCTTTCCTTCTTTACTGATCACCCTGACATTTTTCATCATACTTCTCTTCTTAGTCTTGACCATAACAGAGAGCTTTCTTACTCCCCTCACTGTCTCATTCCACAATTTTTGTCCACCTTTCCATTCATTTTCTCGCCTGCGACCACCCTCTTAGCCACCTTTTTCCCAGTGTATTCCTTCCTCAATTTCTCTGTTCTCTTCTGAAACCATGCACAGCTGAAACCATGTACAGAATGGTATTACTTTGCTTACAGCTTCATCCATTACTATTATCATTCAACAACTCCCCATTCTTCCTCCTTACTGTATTTCATTCCTTTATGCATTGCTCCTTACTGTTTTATTAACTTAAAATATTTACAAAATTCAGGAAATTCAGTTCACAATGGCAGAATGTGGATTTGTACCCTGTCAATCCAATGTAGAAGCTCTTCACCATTACCAGTTTTATACCTTTCTTGGTGATGGAGAAGAGTATTTGTAACTTGTCTTCCAATATTACTACAATAATACAGGATATGTACATAAAGTCCGGGAACAACTTCAATTATTTATTGCACAAGAATTCAACATTGTACAGATGTCATAAATACTGCATTTTGAGGAGAAACTCATTTTATTTATTTATTTATTTTTTTAACAAACATTCGATATGCGAACCATGAGTGATCCGCAGATATCAACACGGTGATCGAATTCTTGCTATACCCCTCCCAGCATGGCATCATCGACTGTGGCAGTCGCTTCCTGTATTATCTCCCGGGCTCTGCTACATCATGTGGTAGAGGTGGTAAATACGCCAAATCTTTAATGTGCACACACAGAAAAGTCACACGGAGTGAGATTTGGTGTTTGGGGAGCCCATTTCATGAAACAGCTGTCCCCTTCTGTAGCACAGCCAATCCATCGATGCGGCAGCTCCGTGTTCAGGTACCCATGAACTTCACGATGAAAATGGGGTGGAGCTCATCCTGCTGAAAGATGAATGGAGAGTCTGATTGCATTTGAGGCATCAGCCATTGCTGAAACGTGTCCAAAGAGGAATATCCATTGACAGTGCTCCACATTCACTTGACTCACACTGGGATGTCGTCTTCTCTTTTGTGGGCACAAGCATGCCATCTTAACGAATTTGTTGTGCCAGCTGTGTTGAACAGCTGTAGCACATTTGTTTTTGTAGAACTTTCACACACAGAAAGCTCGCTCTGCACCTGAACTCTACATGTCTGGACTAGCGCTGACTATCGGCAAATTACCAAACTATGCTGTGGCAGTATACTTGGAAGGGGGGGAGGGGCGCAACTTTCAGGGTTTCTCTTCAAAATGACATATGTATGATGTCTGTACAATGTTTGGTTCTAGTGCACTAAATAATTGAAAGTTTTCCCAGACTTTATGTACACCCTGTATACTAATTTTGATTAAAAAATTCTAAATGTTGAATTGCACTTCTCACAATCCCTCATCAAACCACTACCATCATTTATAAATATTCCAATGCTCTCTCATCTCATTTTGTCTTCACATTGGGCATGTGCACCCAAAACAAAGTTACCAGAAAAAAATTATGCTATTTATTTATTTCTAGTTCAAAACAGATTTACTTCTGAAAGTGGAATGCTGAATTTATTTGTTCTTGTTCTGGCCCATATTTACACAAATATGAATCAAAAAGGACAATTTTCCAAAGTCTGATCAAAATGTATGCATCTAACATTAAATGTGCCAAATTAAAATCACTGTTGGTTTCATAAAAACTAAAACAAGATAATTTTACAGTCTTCATTTCACTGAGTGGTTACTTTCCTCAATTTGAAGTGAACATTGTGCAGATGAAAAACAGTTCTGAAATCTGTTGCAGAATTTTGACTACAACATACACTTACGTTAAATCATTCATTGTGACAGCCCAATTATTACAAACCAGTCTGGAACCTTAAAACAAATTTGTCCCATGACCTTTGCACATCAATTACTCAAATGTAGGCACTTATTCATTTATTCTTATAAAGTTTCAAACACAGTAAAGTGAACACTATGGAAGACTGGGATAGTAATAAAATGATAATGACAATAATGATAAAAATAACAATAACAAACAATAATAATGGCTTAAGAATACCATGAAGATTGACATAAATTTGATACACAGCTTTAATTTGAAATTACTAAATATGAATCCATTAAAACAATGGAAAATACATTTAACTGAACACTGCACAACTCCACAAATAAAAAAAGAAATATATGTTTTTCTTGTACAAAAGCAGTAATGATGTACTGACATAAAATATTTCAGTATGTGTGAATAATAGGCACTGAAATTTTAAACAAAGTTTCTTTTGTTTCTGATGTGATTAAAGAATATGCAAAGGTACCTGTTTTCACAAACGAAAAATAGGGACTAAAACAATGTCAAGGTACAGCAGCATCTTAGCCAATTACACATTTTTTGTGACATGTGCAAAATTCACTTAAAAAATTAAGTCAGTCAGTGAGGGACTTCCTATAAGAACTCCCTGAAATTGCAGTAACTGCTATGAAATTTTCTCCGAATCAGAGCCAAATGGTGTTATTTACAATTTCCCCATTCTTATACAAGTATTTTAATGTTTTCTTTTGCAAAACTGTTAAGTTTCACACTTACAGTATGTGAATTATGCTAATGAAGTATTTTTACCTGGTTAAAAAGATAAAGATCAAACTTCACAGTCTAAAAGAAAGCATGGTGTTGGCAAAGACTGCAGCAATTGGATTTCAATAGATACAGAGATTTATGATTTTTAAACTAGTTTGAGCATTTCATTTTGGTTTGTCTGTTGAAGACTTTATTGGCTTTTGAAGTATCATCAGATGGCCTTCATGTTTCAAAAATCAGTGTACAAAACCTAGATCTATATTACAAACAAAGACATTTTCCAAGTTTATTACACCTCAAGTACTATCTGCCATTTGAAAAAACTTCTTGGTTTCACATCATATCAAATTCAATGGACAAAAAACTGCATTCAGATAATCTGTACAATAAAATAAAACAACTTTTAGATAAAAGTGACATTTCTATCACCTACACTTTCCTCAGCACACACCATAACTTTTTATGATGAAATAGCAAAAATACATGGAACACGCTATCACACGATAATCTGAGTCACAGGCCATAATATTTCAAATTCAAGGAACAACAGCTTCCAGCATTAATTTTAGTAGCTGACAACATACAACACCTGACAACTTTCTTCGATGACTTTGAAATATCACTAAAGAGGAAGTATCTTCATTGAAAATGTGACAGCACTTCAACAGAAATCACATAAACTATTGGACCATAACCACATTTACAAGCATCTGTGGAGAGGGGGGAAAAAGAAAGTAATATGCCAACCTGAAAGACTTAGTAACACTGGCAAACCAGTGATACCACTTTCAAAACTGTTACTTGTGAGAATATCACAGCAATAATTTTCATGCAAAACAGTCATCCCACAAAATGAACCTAACAATCTATGACCACATTTTAATATCATTTAACTATAATTCACACAAAATATACATAGCTATATGTATGCAAATGTTATGTACAAAAAGAACTCTAATGTGAAATGCAGTCTCTGATTTCAAATGCACTTCTTTGACATTTGTCACTGATGTGACTATTAGATTTTAAACACAAACTTCTCTATAAAGTATTTATATATAAATATATTATATAAAAGGGAAATATTACATATTTCCTAGTTTTACTTCTTTATATATATGTGTGTAGTTCTAATATATTCTTACTTCTATAACAATTTGATTCAATTTTAAAAATACTAGTTACTGACACTTGTCAAATTCTCTTGCCATGTGCATTCGATTTACTGCTTTGTAAAAGCAGCAAGGTGGCAATTTTATGTAAAACACACACACACACACACACACACACACACACACACACACACACACACACACACCAAATTAGCAGCTGTGTTAAAGTAGATAATTAAGACATAATGATTTTGTCTTTCATAAAGAGAATACTGAATGGAAAAGCAAGTTCACATTAACCACTGTATGAGTATCCTCCACGTAACAGCACTCCAAAGCCTATATTTACAGCAATATGTCTTACATTTACAAAATCACACAACATGACTTTGCACCATTTTCTTCCTTCCTTTCAGTATTAGTGTCAGCTGCTTTCTGCTTTGCAATCTCTCTCATCAAGTCATAGAATACCTGTAAGAGAAAAATTTGAGTAGTCCAATATTCTGGGATCATCTTATTACACAAATCAGAAAACAGTTCACACAAACACGTCTATTTTCTTTTCCACCAAGCCAAACTGAGCTAAATGCAATACAGGAAAAACTGTACCATAGCTACAACTAAAAAAAGGAAAATACAGAAGGGTCAAGTCACTGTAATTGCTCTACAGAAGGGTCAAGTCTCTGTAATTGCTCTACAGAAGCGGCAAGTCTCTGTAATTGCTCTACAGAAGCGGCAAGTCTCTGTAATTGCTCTACAGAAGCGGCAAGTCTCTGTAATTGCTCTACAGAAGCGGCAAGTCTCTGTAATTGCTCTACAGAAGCGGCAAGTCTCTGTAATTGCTCCCCGGTTTCAGTCCAACGGTGAACAGGAAAGTGATTGGAGGAAAGGAGGACGAGGAAAGGGAAAATAACATACACAAGGCATGGACATTCTAATGTTCTGTCTTCATGTTCTAGTGTTTTCTAGTTGCAAAGGTTTTCATGACATCAACATCCAGTAACTTTTGGCATTTACTCAGTAACAGGTGGGGTGGGGGCACATCAATGCATGCAGAATTCTGGAAGAGAGATCACAAACACTCATCAAGCCCTAAAAATCACTGCGTAGCAAGTGCTATTCACAGAAAGAAACACTATACCCCAGTTGCTTACCAAGCATTACTTATGATTACAAACAGCACTACATACCAACTTCCACAGTGCCTTGTTTTACGAAGCGATATGAGGACCGTATCAACGCCAATTCTTGAAAAATTGTTTAAATAGGCTTATTTCCAACAGTTTATGCTAATGGGATGTTAGTAATTAACACACATTTCCCTGTACTCTTAATAATTTATATGGCTTTTAAACATTAATCAATCATAATGTACTTTCATAGACTGGGGTTAGAACAGTAGTCATCATTACATTTTTTATAGAAAAAATTAAAACTTTTAGTTAAATATCTTGAAAATTATTCAACATTAGGTAAATGAAAAGTCTACTAGTACCAAACATAGACCTTAATTTGAGGAAGAAATTTCTGAGAATCTAAGTTTGGAGCACAGCATTTTATGATAGTGAAACACGGGCTGTGGGAAAACCAGAACAGAAGAGACTCTAAGCATTTTAGACATATGAGATGTCGTGCTACAGACGAATGTTGAAAATTAGGTGAAATGATAAGGTCAGGAATGATGAGATTCTGCACAGAATCGTAGAGGAAAGGAATATGTGAAGAACACTGACAAGGAGAAGGGGCAGGATGATAGGACATCTCTTAAGACCTCAAGGAATAACTTCCATGGTAATAGAAGGAGCCGTTGAGGAAGACAGTGATTGGAATACACCCAGCAAATAACTGAGGATGTAGGTTGCAATTGCTAGTCTTAGATGAAGAGGTTGGCACATGAGAGGAATTCGTGGTGCACAGGATCAAACCAGCCAGAAGACTGAGGACTCAAAAATTGTAATGAGGAAATTCCATACTTTACTGACCAGATCAATATCTTTAGAGAAGAAATGAAGTTGTTGTAATACTTCACAAGTGAATGGCCAGATGTCAATATCCAACAGCAACAATATTTTACCAAGCTATTATGTTGCCATCATCAATGCACATGATGGCAACATGGTCACATGGGAAAATACTGTGGCCACTGGACACTGACATCCAGCTGTTCTCCAGTGAACTATTTCAAAGTGAATTATGTCAGGAGAAGATTAAGAATCAATATTTTTGATTCTTCTGTAAACTAAAAATTCATTAGCAAAACTAACTACAACTTACGAAACAACAATATAAATTACCTGAATGAAAGTTTGAACTGTCCATGGGTGTACTGCCGGTCCATAGTGTCCAATGGGCACAATATTTCGATGATCAGACATGTCGCCATCGTCAGATGCACTGACGAACTGAGCTACTGAGGGTGGGCGGCCATCTTAAATCCCCTCCCCTCGTGAGGCATTCTGCGTTCTCTCCGTGGTCTGTGGCCGCGCATCAGCGGTCGGTGAGACGCTGGCGTCAACGTCTGTGGTGGCATCGGTGTATTTGCCTCGTCCACCCTAGTCACCCGTTCGTTTCCTTTGTTATGTGTTTTTTCAATTAAAAAGACGCTCAGCAAAGGAAACGAACAGGTGACTAGGGGCGGATGAGGCAATTACACCAACGCCACCACAGATGCCAACGCCAGTGTCTCACCGACCGCTGATGCGCGGGCAAGGAGAGAACGCCCCGCGAGGGGAGGGGATTTAAGATGACCAGCCGCCCGTCCTCAGGAGCTCAGTTCATCAGTGCACCTGATGATGGCGACACGTCTGATTGTCGAAATATTGTGGCCATTGGACACTATGGACCGGCAGTACACCCGTGGACTGTTCGAGCAAGAAATATGCTGGGAGAAACTGAAGAATGAATGGAAGTCATTTGGAAAACATATCTCTAGAAGTATTTGTGATATTAACAAGGTAATTGTCTAAATGAAAACTGCAAAAGAAAAAAATAATCTTTATTTACACTACAAGTGATATCAATGCAAGTGGAGACGCTTCATTTTATTATGTTCCAACAAGTGCAATTTAACTTCCAACAACAAAAATGTTACAGGGTAAAGTTTCACTGTACACTATGAATTAATTGCTGAAGCACTTGGCATTCATTAGTCACAGGGTAAGCCCCACTGAGGCAGCTAATGCAATTTACATGTCACATATTTCAGACCTATTAAATTGTGCATGTTTTGCAGCAATCTTTACATCAGCAATCACACGTTTAATATTTGTATTGCTCAATTCTGGAGCTAAATTATATTTTAGGGCTTTGTTGCAGCATGTAGTATACATGTCAGCTAAAGATTATTGCAGCCTACTCATTGTAAATCGTTTCAATAAAGACAAGTTGCTGCTCATTAATACATCGTCAGACGTGACCATCTTCGCCATTCCACTTTCGCAACAACTTCGTTAAAAAGACGCCTGCTGCCACATCTTTGCACTGGCGTTTGTCCTCACCATGGCAACCACTAGTACGCCTATCGACTTTACAACAACTTCAGTGGAAAGAAGCCTGCTGCATCATCTTTGGAACGGCATCCAACTTCACCATGGCAACCAGTGGTTCCAAATGGTTCACTAACAGGCCTTGAGAGGGCAACCCATGTACATTTATCCTACATATTTAAATATTTTTAACACTTCTTAATTGACAATAGCTGTTTAATAAGCTAAGGTTAGTGTGTATTTATTTTTAATTCTTGACAATGTTCTTTTAACTAAGAAATTTTACATTGTTATTCGACTTATAACTCATTGGTTAGTAATGACATCATGCCGTCATAAGTGGGCGGAGCCTCCATTATATATAGTAAGACGTGCACTGGTTTCTCCAGTAGTGATTCTCCAACAGAAAGAGGTTCCTACTCAATGTTAATTTATCGTTTTATTGCTTTATAACTTTATGTATTTTCTTTAATGTATGTAGCCCTCTAATTATAGCTTTGTTTACAACTTGTAAGTCTGAAGATGACCACAGCAGTGGTCAAATCCGGTCACCTTGATACCACTCCACAAATTTCTTACAGAGTAACACATGGAAAACAAGTACCCAATGGTATTTCCAGAAGACCACACAGAGTCCTTGGACCATTCAAAATGGAGAGCACTTAGCTTTAGGTGGTTATAGGCTTGGTGTACCTGGCATTCTAAAGCTGGAGGTTAGGTGATGTTTTCAGTTCTCCACTATCATAAATTCTGGGCACTCTTCCATGACAACTGCTCAGTAAGAATACGAAACCCTGTCTTTGAATGTGGGGATCATGCAAGGGAAAATGTTAGAATCGCATAATATTGCTGGAACTATAGGTAAATCAGCCCAGTCATGTCATAACGTGCAAATTTAACAATGACATATGGTACATAATGTTGGGACAAACTAAATTAGATCTATTATTCAATGGTTGTAAACGTCCTGCAAATGACAGAATGCATCAGACCAACAAACGATGCTGTTGAGGGTTGTGACACCAGCAACTGAGCACCGGCCTGGAAATCACTGCTTCAGCTATAAGACTCGTATTTTTAAATTCACAAGAGGTTTTGCGCTAACAATTGTCCATCAGATGAAATTACCAAAAACGAAACAACAGAAGTGCACTAAAACGTAATCTTTACATATGCTCGGTATGCATAAAATAATGAAAACTATTGAGGACAAACTTTTTCATAAAATTTTATAGAATTTTATAATTCAAATAGCAGTTTCACTAAATACAGTGAAACTGAGAGAATACTTTGCAATACTGTGGTAACAACTAATAAAACAGAGAAACCACCTAGGAAAGAGGCACAATCGAAGAAGCAGAACACTTAAGTTGTGCTTTGACCACGAGTGCTGTGTGACTGGTTAGAGCAGAGGCCACCACCGCAAGTGAGTGCAGAGCACATAGTGGCGTGCACTGGGGGAGCTAACTAGTTAACCTTGGTGTGACTATACTATGGCCATCTTCTAGGATGACTAAGTGAATAGCACAAGACTGACAAACTAGCCCAGCCATGCACATTTCAACTGACAATTTTAAATGCAGAACAGAGAAAATATTATAAATGAAACAAAAGGTGTGTAGTGAAGTATAACAACACAAATTTTAAAAGATTAATGAACACATTAAAATTAGAACACAAAATGAGTGGGTGATAAAAACACTAAATAAAAAGCTAGTAACTTAAGGAGACGTGTTCAGAATAAAACATAAATCAAGAAGGAAGGTTTTGCCATAAGCCTCACCAAACAACCATTCCTGATTAGCCTATCACGCACCAACAAAGACAACTTTAAAAAAAAAAATTTGTAGGGTCCTTTAAAAAGGTGGTCTATCTGCTAGGGTTAATAAATAACCTAGGAAAGTGGAGCCTACCTGTGTCCTAAGCATCCAATAAAGTTTCTTACCCAACTGAAACACCACCAACTAGAGATTACAATCACTATGCTCAGTATCTATCAGATTCGATGCAGTGATTGCCCATCAGTCTATATAGGCCAAACTGCACACACTTAATATACAGAGAACAGCAAGATCTCAGCAATTCAAGATCAGCCCCGTTAATCGTTTGAAAAAACAACAGTCATTCTATTTTAGGTATAAAATAGATTGCAGTATTTTACATCTTCACCTAACGGCCATGTTTTAAATATTTTACAGGAAATTTAAATTCTCCTCAGCATTAACCATGATCCACTGTACACTTTGAATGAACAAATGCTTTCTTAAGCACAGAGCCCTAATGATTAATTTTTCTTTCTTGAAGCAGTGTCCACCTTATTTACTATTAAAAACAGTCTTGATCACGATTTATTTATCAAGGTGACCGGATTTGACCACTGCTGTGGTCATCTTCAGACTTACAAGTTGTAAACAAAGCTATAATTAGAGGGCTACATACATTAAAGAAAATACATAAAGTTATAAAGCAATAAAACGATAAATTAACATTGAGTAGGAACCTCTTTCTGTTGGAGAATCACTACTGGAGAAAACAGTGCACGTCTTACTATATATAATGGAGGCTCCGCCCACTTATGACGGCATGATGTCATTACTAACCAATGAGTTATAAGTCGAATAACAATGTAAAATTTCTTAGTTAAAAGAACATTGTCAAGAATTAAAAATAAATACACACTAACCTTAGCTTATTAAACAGCTATTGTCAATTAAGAAGTGTTAAAAATATTTAAATATGTAGGATAAATGTACATGGGTTGCCCTCTCAAGGCCTGTTAGTGAACCATTTGGAACCACTGGTTGCCATGGTGAAGTTGGATGCCGTTCCAAAGATGATGCAGCAGGCTTCTTTCCACTGAAGTTGTTGTAAAGTCGATAGGCGTACTAGTGGTTGCCATGGTGAGGACAAACGCCAGTGCAAAGATGTGGCAGCAGGCGTCTTTTTAACGAAGTTGTTGCGAAAGTGGAATGGCGAAGATGGTCACGTCTGACGATGTATTAATGAGCAGCAACTTGTCTTTATTGAAACGATTTACAATGAGTAGGCTGCAATAATCTTTAGCTGACATGTATACTACATGCTGCAACAAAGCCCTAAAATATAATTTAGCTCCAGAATTGAGCAATACAAATATTAAACGTGTGATTGCTGATGTAAAGATTGCTGCAAAACATGCACAATTTAATAGGTCTGAAATATGTGACATTGCACGTAAAACTAAAAATGTCATTACTAATGAAAAACATAAAAATAAACATAATAATGAATTAAAACTTGTAAAACAAATCAACCAGAAGTTAATAACTAATAAAGCTATTGCAATCAAGGCAGATAAAGGGAATACTCTTGTCATTCTTAGTGAAGATGATTATGTTTCTAAGACTTTACACTTTTTTAACGATAATGGAATAACTGAGGTTAATGAAGGCCTGATTTCAAGATTTCAAACAAAAATTAAAAAGTTGACTGATGACAGTGACTCTTTACTTTCACCTTAAGATAAAATAGCACTTAAAATTTATGAACCCCACTTTACCTAAGTTGAGATCACAAATCAAATTACACAAACCAAATTTACCAATTCGTCCAATTGTTGATAATACAAACAGTCCCTCTTGTAACCTGAACAAAAAGCTTAATCAAATCTTAAAATCCTTTTACAATTATGAAGAAAATTATAGTATTAAAAACAGTTTTGAATTAACTAAATTAATTTATGATGTGGATATTCCAAAAACCACAAGGTTCGCATCGTTGGTCATCACAAATCTTTACACAAATATACCTATTCAAGAGACTATCTCTATTATTAATGATAATGTATCACAAAATCATGAGCCCCGAAGAAATAGTAGAATTCATTGAACTTTTAAGAATTACTCTAGATTTTAATTATTTTTCATTTAATAATAAAATATACATACAGGAAGATGGACTTGCAATGGAGAATTCCCTGGCTAGCACTATAGCAGACATCTTCGCCAATTATGTTGAAATTCAATTTTTCAAAAATAATCCAGAAATAACAAATAAAATTATATACAACTAAAGATATGTTGATGACGCATTGCTATTATATAATGGTTCTAAAGAAGAAATTGATGCTTTTGCTAACAACTTAAATAATTTACATCTAAAACTTGTATTTACAGTAGAACACGAAAGTAACAATAGTATTAATTTCCTGGACCTCACAATTGCAAACAAGAATGGAAAACATAATATTTCTATTTATAGAAAACCCACATCAACCGACGTGATAATAAATGCTACATCATGCCATCCATTAAGATACAAAATGGCATTTTTTAAAACTATGATACATAGGATACTGAAATTACCTCTTCAACCTGATGCAATCCAGAAGGAAATTGATACATTAAAACAGATAGCAGTTGCTAACAATTATAATTCCCATCAGGTTGATCTGTTATATCAAAAATTACAAGAAACAAATAGTGCTGTTATAAATTCCAAGAAGAGATTTAGAAAAATGACGTACATGGGACCTATTTCAGATAAAATAAATAAATTATCGTTCTTTAAATGTGTCTGCTTGTGTGTGTGTGTGTGTGTGTGTGTGTGTGTGTTTTTTAAATATGTCTGCTTGTGTGTGTGTCTATATATATAGTTATAATAGAGGGAAACATTCCACGTAGGAAAAATATATCTAAAAACAAAGATGATGTGACTTACCAAATGAAAGTGCTGGCAGGTCGACAGACACACAAACAAACACAAACATACACACAAAGCTTTCGCAACAAACTATTGCCTCATCAGGAAAGGGGGAAGGAGAGGGAAAGACGAAAGGATGTGGGTTTTAAGGGAGAGGGTAAGGAGTCATTCCAATCCCGGGAGCGGAAAGACTTACCTTAGGGGGAAAAAAGGACAGGTATACACTCGCGCGCACACACACACACACACACACATATCCATCCACACATACAGACACAAGCAGACATATTTAAAGACCAAATGGAAATAAAGCGAAAGTTATTAGAACTGGCCGAAATGGTTGTTTAAAAGGTGAAAGGAACTGTTTGTGAACTAGAAACGGTAGATATTATAGCGGCGGTAGTGCTGAAAGCGGCAAAAAAGTTTTTTTGGTTATGGTTTGGAAGTGGGTTACGTATTATTGAGTATATATAGGCGGGATAAAATGGTATAGCAGATTACGGTAAAAAGGAGAAGGTGAATACAAAGTGAAACTACTGGCAAAAACAGAAAGAGGAAAAAAAGACGACAGAAAAGATTTCGAAATGCAACAGTGACAGTAACAAACGTAATTGTTGGATTCAAATTAATGATATCAATATAATAGAGGGAAACATTCCATGTGGGAAAAATTATATATAAAAACAAAGATGAGGTGACTTACCGAACGAAGGCGCTGGCAAGTCGATAGACACACAAACAAACACCAACATACACACAAAATTCAAGCTTTCACAACGAACTGTTGCCTCATCAGGAACGAGGGAAGGAGAGGGAAAGACGAAAAGAAGTGGGTTTTAAGGGAGAGGGTAAGGAGTCATTCCAATCCTGGGAGTGGAAGACTTACCTTAGGGGGAAAAAAGGACAGGTATACACTCGCGCACACACACACATATCCATCCACACATACAGACACAAGCAGACATATTTAAAGACCAAATCTTTAATGTATATTGGCCAATCTTTAAATATGTCTGCTTGTGTCTGTGTGTGTGTGTGTGTGTGCGCGCGCGCGCGCGCGCAAGTGTATACCTGTCCTTTTTTCCCCCTAAGGTAAGTCTTTCCGCTCCCGGGATTGGAATGACTCCTTACCCTCTCCCTTAAAACCCACTTCCTTTCGTCTTTCCCTCTCCTTCCCTCGTTCCTGATGAGGCAACAGTTTGTTGCGAAAGCTTGAATTTTGTGTGTATGTATGTGTCTGTGTTTCTATCGACCTGCCAGCGCTTTCGTATGGTAAGTCACATCATCTTTGTTTTTAAATAAATTATTTAAGAATACAAGCATGACAATAGCATTTGTAATGACTGTCAAAAACAGTATATTGGCCACACTGGTCGTAATTTTCTAACACGTTTTCAAGAACATACTACTGGTACTGCACATACCAAATCATTATTTGGTCAACGTCTTGATGTATACAATCATTCTGAGGATTGAATTTCTAACAACTTGAAAATATTACATACTGTGCCAAAAGGACTACTGCTAAACACTTTAGAAGATATTGAAATCTTTTCACTTCACAAAAGTAATCCATTATCTGTTTTAAACGAACAACTTCAAATCAAAGACAAACATTTCTTTGAGCTTTTCGATGATCTGCTTTAGAATGTTCACTCTTCTGTCCTTTTAAAAAAAAAAAAGGCTTTTAGGAAATATTTTACCTTTACATTGTAATTTTATTTCACCAAACATTATTTTATGACTATCTGTTTTACAATTTTTGCTTATATTGCTAATTCACATCCTTTTATTTTTGACACTATGGCTCATAGTATTATAATTTTAAATTCCTTCCATTTTCATTACTTTTATTTGTTTATAAGACTGGCATACAACTTAAGTAATAGCAATGCCTTTTAAAAATTGTCACATGTAATTTACATACGAACTTCATAGACCATATTTCATAAATATGGACAACTATTTCGTATTGTATTTGTGCAGCATGTAGTATACATGTCAGCTAAAGGTTATTGCAGCCTACTCATTGAGAATCGTTTCAATAACGACATGTTGCTGCTCATTAATATATCGTCTGATGCGACAGTCTTCACCATTCCACTTTTGCAACAACTTTGTTAGAAACAAGCCTGCCGCCACATCTTTGCACAGGCGTTTGTCCTCACCATGGCAACCACTAGTTCGCTTATCGACTTTACAACAACTTCAGTGGAAAGAAGCCTACTGCCTCATCTTTGGAACGGCATCCAACTTCACCATGGCAACCAGTGGTTCCAAATGGTTCACTAACAGGCCTTGAGAGGGCAACCCATGTACATTTATCCTACATATTTAAATATTTTTAACACTTCTTAATTGACAATAGCTGTTTAATAAGCTAAGTTTGGTGTTTATTTATTTTTAATTCTTGACAATGTTCTTTTAACTAAGAAATTTTACATTGTTATTCGACTAACTCATTGGTTAGTAATGACATCATGCCGTCATAAGTGGGCGGAGCCTCCATTACATATAGTAAGACGTGCACTGGTTTCTCCAGTAGTGATTCTCCAACAGAAAGAGGTTCCTACTCAATGGTAATTCATCGTTTTATTGCTTTATAACTTTATGCATTTTCTTTAATGTATGTAGTCCTCTAATTATAGCTTTGTTTACAACTTTTAAGTCTGAAGATGACCACAGCAGTGGTCAAAACTGGTCACCTTGATAAATAAGTCATGATCAAGACTATTTTTAATAGTAAATATTTGTAACACATTGATCACTGCCACTCCCATAATGTACTCAATAGTGTCCACCTTCATTCCTTCTTTCTAGTTTCTGATAATTGTGTGCTGGATATGTACCGATACTTTTAATGACATTATTAATCGCTAATATTGTACATTACTGGAACTTTGCTAAACATACAGCTACTAAATGGCATATGCTTATTACTTAATGAAAAAAACCTTGTGTTTCAGTTTGTGTTCTGCACACTTAAGAATTCTACTTTCAACAGAATTCTGCATACTTAATGGTTTTATTAACTTATGGTGTGCCACTGGCATGCTGCTACATGTAGAGCCACTAAATAGCTTGTGCCTGTCACTCAGGGCAAAAACTTTTTCTCCATTACATTTTATTCTATGCAGGTCTCCAAGCTGCTAGCTTTTTATTTAGTGTTTTTTTTATTGTCTGTTAGTTTTGTTTCCTCATTCTGATGTGTTAACAGTTCTATTAAAATGTGTCTTATTGTACTCTAATGTTCTACATTTATTATTCTGCATTTCAAGTTGTCAATTTACATGTGAATGACAGGACTAGTCTGTCTCATGTCTTTCACTTCCAGTAGTGCTAACAGACAGCCATAGTATCATCACACCAAAGTTAACCATCTTAGCTTTATCCTTTGCGTGCGCCACTCCATGCTCTGCGCTCATGTGTGGTTGTCGCTTTCATTCTACATGGTCCTGCTGCACTCGGGATCACAGCACACGACTTGTGTGTTCTGGGTCTTATCTTATACCATGCCTCTTAACCTAGGTGGTTCCTCTGTTCATTATTATTAGCCTCCACAATACTACAATATATTCCCTCTCATTTTTCACTGTATCTAGCCCAACTGCCTTTAGAATTTTACAAATGATAGTCCTCATCAGCTGTCATTATTTTACATATACAAGAACACGTAAAGATTATTTTTTTAGTGCACTTCCCTTTTTTGTTTTCAGTTATTAGCACCTGATGATCGGCATTTATTAGCCTGAAACCAGTCATGAATTTAAAAATAAAACAACTGAAGGAGTTATTTCCACATCCGAATGAATTAGATTCAAAACATATCAAAGTAACAAGAATAGTCTTGAAAACTCATTAACATACGAACAGCCATAAGAAGGTGAAGCCAAAGACTGACATTAAGTTACCTAAGGTAAGAAAACAGCGATTAATGAAAAGATATGAAGGCAATTAGTGCAACTGGAACAGCTATTTGCAACAGTCCAAGCTTCCAAATATATAAAAGGAGGAAATGCATTTGGTCTCAATAGAATGGCTGAACAAATTTATAACAACTCAGGAATGTGCTGAAGTACTTTTATCACTACACTGATCTCAAGGGATATCAATATTTTTTGAGCTGTGGTAAATATGTACCACCCAAAGGTATAACAAAGTTCAAATTTGATCACAAGTAGCAGGTTTTACAATTATTTTAAAAGATATCAGAACATAGAAAAAATTATTTTTAAGATAATTGTGACACACATTTATCAATGAATTTGACGTAATGTCACACACTAAAGGAAGTACGCTATTTTGTAAAAAATGACATTTCAAAACCTTGACTTTGTACCCAATATAGGTCAATTATTTCAAAAAAGAAGACAGCAACCAGCCACTGTTGATAATACTATTTATTTACAATAATAGTGCCATAACTGATTTTGAGCTCATGGGTTCATCTACAGATGGCTGTTCATGTCAAGATGCATATCTTGTTGAAAATAACATAAGTTTTTGTCTATTTATTTCCCATTTTGTGAAAGGTTCTTGGGATTGTGGTGCCCAACAATATCACTGTTAAGTAGAGTGAACACAAGTAGAAGTTCATGGTTTAAATTAATATACATAGTGTGCACATACTATACATAAAATATTGGTAATTTTTCGTGTGTGTTACACTTTAAGATACATCACACACATGTGCCAGTAAAATTTTAAATAATCACTAAATATGTCTGGTCTTGTGCACTCTAAATTCTTTTAAGCAGATGGTCCTCAAAGTGTTAAGTTTTAAATAAGAGTTGAGCGCTCTGTGACTTAAACCTGATATTAAGTTTTTCTGTGTGGTTTTCGCAATGTAAATTTTCTTGGAGTACCACTACTGTATTATCTCTTGTTAGGTTCTTTATTATGGCGTAATGCCATGCGTGCCAGAAGATGAGAACATGCACTTGAAATCAGCCAACAGTTGAAACTGGTGAACAGTTTGGACTGTAACACTTCGTTTCAAATAAATTGACTGCCTCTATGGAAAAGATTAATAAAAGCCAAATTGCTTTAGCAAACAAACAAAAATAATTTCATATTCTGCAAGGCACTTAATGCTTGACAGCCAAAAATCATAAAAATAAAATAAAATCAGAAAACTAACAACAATTTTAGCCTTCTAGCAAAATCAAACTTCTGGTTACTTGAAGTGGGAGAAGGTACTGCTCTTACGCTACTCAACTACACATCCATGTGAGCCTGCTGGAAAGTGCTCAAACGAACCTAATGCAAACAACTGTGATGTCACACTCATCGTAAGCACTTTGTTGTTATGAAGTACTGCACAGTCTCTGTCCTAAAGCCTTTGACACATTTTGCTGTTGACGGACGTTACAGTATCGGTTCTTACCAGCTGAAATTACAAAAAGTTAACTGAAACCTAGAACACTGAAAAATTCGCAAAATTCTAAAAAAATTCCTGGGCTTTTCCCAGGGCGTATGAACCCTGAATGAAACTGTATCTCAATCAATAGAATGGTCATGACATTGAATGTACAGTAGGCAGCTCAGGAAAGACTGCAAGGGGTGAGGCAGGGAGAGGGGGAAAATTTTTTTCCCCACTACCTTCTGCCCTGCGGCAGCCTGTGGTCTGTGTTACTAGATGCCCAAAAGATACTGTCTTACTACTAGACTTCAGTGTCAGCTTTACTGTGTTTCGTAGTCTGCGAACATTCTAGTGCAACATGCATAAAAACCACCACATCCTTCCACTTTTCACTGTGTACTGCATTTGTGTGTTTACAGAGTGTAGTGTTGCCAACTGTCGCTGTGTGTTTCTCTTTCGTCTTGTGCATGCTCGCTGCCATCCCCCCCTCCCTCCCCCCATTTTCTGCTCAAATCGTAAATGGTTCATGGAAAGAATGATTGCTGGAAATCCTCCATGTACATGTCAGTTATCTCTAACTTTTTACTCACACTGTTTGCATGAGAGATACATAGTAAGAAGTAATATATATTTGTTGACTTCTTGGAAATTTAACAGCAAAGCACACTGATGCACATGCCTCTCTTGCAGCATCTGCCACTAGAGTGGATTGATACTCTCCGTAACACTTCCATGCTTACTAAATGAACCTGTAATGAAATGTACTGCCGTTCATTGGATCTTCTCTACGAGCAGAAGTCAAGTATAAATTGAAGGTTTGTTGACGTACTGTATTTCCTGAGCATTTTTTCAATGATTCTCAGTCTAGCATCCTCCTTTCCTGTGATTTATTTTGTGTGATTATTCCACTTTAAATTGCTCCCAACTCATGTTGATTCTTACATGAGATTTTCAGTCCCCAAAATCATCATAATATGCGAGCATAAAACATGTTCCAAAATTTTACAACAGACTGACAACACTTCTTGGAAACAGGAATGACTTGTGCTTTTTTTGCCAATCATTAAGAACACATCACTCCTCCTGAGACTCATGGTACACTGCTGCTGGAAGAAAGTAAAGTTCTTTTGCATAGCCTATGTAGAATTGTACAGGCACCCTGTCAGGGCCAGTGGCAGTACTGTGCATGCTTTCCTTTTATCCAGGCAGGCAAGCTGCCACATGTTACCAGCAGAACAAACAAGCAGCTTCAATCCCTTCACGCCAAGCTATGCCCAGCGTAAGGAGGCTACAGGAGTCTTGTTTGCCAGTCCTGTTTCCCACTGTGCTATGCTATGTAGCAGTTTATTCCATACGATTTTACTGTATTGCTATGAGAAGGGTTAGGAAGTTTATGTCTTTTATTGAGCAAGTATCAAAAGACTGGGTTCAATCAAATATGTATTCATTTTGGATTATTGTAGGCCACAAAATGGTGGATTTTATTTGTCCTTTAGGACTTATTTGTTTATTTCAATATGAACAGTTTTCTCTGCAACTTCACTCTCTTTCAACTAGTACTGGCTATTCTCAAATAAAATCATCAGGTCACATCTAATACATGTTTTCTGTAGTAAGTGGAACCCTCTCAAAGTCGAGATTCTCTGCACCTGTAGGTGTCTATTATACTGCAATGTCAACTAAAGAAACATTTTGAAAGTCTTGTTTCTGTAACCTTAGTGTGTTTCAGCCAAATATGACCCCTCTTATGCCAATTTTAATTACTTTTTCCAGGATTGTATGGTAGGTTTGTTGTATTCATTCTAAGTGGCCAGACTAGAATATTCTAAATCCCCAAATGCATTTTACCAATGCAAAGTTTGTTTTTCGTATTATGTTAATCTAAAAATCAAAAGCTTTTCTTTCATATTACACTTTCTTCACAGTACATTGCATACACTAGAAGGTAGTTTTTAATATCTACTGAGCCATACATTTTTCCTGCCTCAATGTATGTCCACCCTCGGTAGCTGAGTGGTCAGCGTGACAGAATGTCAATCCTAAGGGCCCGGGTTCAATTCCCGGCTGAGTCGGAGATTTTCTCCGCTCAGGAACTGGGTGTTGTGTTGTCCTAATCATTATCATTTCATCCCCATTGACTCGCAAATAGCCGAAGTGGCGTCAAATCGAGAGACTTGCACCAGGCGAATGGTCTACCTGACAGGAGGCCCTAGTCACACGACATTATTATTATACCTCAATCAATGTTTGCCTAAATTTAAGAAGCCTGAAGTCCTTTGCATACATTTCCACACACTTGTCAGCCACTAAGTCTTTGTCCTCTTTCCAAATATTTATGGAGGGAGGAAATTGCCGGTCAAATTTACAAACATATCAATGCACTCTAGGTTCTCTAATATATGTTTAGTAACTCTTTACACAATTTGCTTTGTGAGACACCAACAGATTTAGCTGAAGCTGCCTCATAAACATATGAAAGCTTTTCCCCAGCTGGATTTAGGCTCTGTTCCGTGACTGGTATACATTCCCCAATTCCTAAATTTTGACTCAATCTCCATTAAGTTTGGGTTTGTTCATTTTGCTGCTCCCCAGTTATAATAAATGAGCAGTAGTGAAACTACGTACACGAACAAATAGCTGACTAGTCATGTTGGACTGACAGCACAAGCTGTTGTCAGATTCAGCAAGCTGAACAGGTCCCATGAAGTTTTCCAGGCCTCGGAAACCCAAGTTGTCCTGCTTTAACCATTGTGCTTCAGTACATATGTACTCTTGTTTCCACTGTGGCAGCTTGAGCTGCTTTAATGGTTGTGGTGGAGATATAAGCAGTCAGGCTGGTACTGTCAGAGTACACCTAGGTATGATTTTTATAGATCATATTACAGGCATTCATTCTTAATCTATTGCACTGCTATGAATACCAATGCTTTGGGTGTGGCATTTTAAGAATCTGGAAACGCAGAGTTCAGCAATCATCTGTACCTGAAGTTCGAACTATGTGCTGTTTATTTTTTGTTTTTAATATTCCAGGCACGATCCAGTTAGAGCCCTGAATGTTCAGTTTACACTGAAGAATGGAAAAATCAACTGTGAAATTTCTATCATTGCGACCACCTTCATTCTCTATTTTCATTGTAATTTTGATCAAAAGCTTGCACTTCGGGATAATGCCTTGAAAACACTGAATGATGCAGAGAGTAACACCTGCTCTTGCTAAGGCAAAATAGCAAAAAACTCATTAGTTAACTCCAATCAGTCACCTGTGTTAAATGAAATTAACATTGTGTGCACCAGTGGTTCCTCCCTACTGACTGAAAGACAAAATTAATTCTGTAAGAAGTAGGACTGCTACTCTACTCTTTCCATTAAATAGCAAACAAGTGGAAAGCAACAGAAAGTGAAAAACTTTAAAGTTGTCAGATTTTAATTGATGAATCTGATGACTATCTTCAGACGAAGTATTCCCCTGAGGCAACCAAAACGTCCAAAATTTATAACCACCACCAGCTCTTCAACTTAGCAGAGTAGGAGGAATGTTTGAGTTGAGGAATATAATTAAGGAATAAATTCCTAGAATACAGTTAAACACTGTTTGCATGAGACAATCTGAATAGTCAGTGAGTCATAATACTTTCAAGTTGATTTCGGTGGTCTGTACCTATCCCTCTTGTTACAGAGCTCCAAGCAGTTACAGTAACAATCCAATTGCTTTTGTGAGTTGCAATATACTTACCTCCATTTACTACCACAAGTGGGTTTATCCTCAGTATGATGAGTACTGAATTATCCTTTCACTTTCTAAAACTTTCATCATATTCAGGCACACTGTGTGCTCTATAAATGTCTAATTATTCAAGGAGTACCGAGGTATGTATTCCTATAATGGATGACAACAAATGCACTTTAGCACTACTATGCAGTCATTAACGACCTTCAATATCCCCTCATTCTTTTCTGCCCTTGCTGAGCGTTCATCTGAAAGCATTTGACTATTTGTACTCCTGTGACTAATGTCCAAACTGGATATGGCTAGGAAATCAAGCCGTGTCCTAAAGGAAGTTTCAAATATGGATAATTGGGGCACACACACACACACACACACACACACACACACACACACACACACACACACACACACACAGAGAGAGAGAGAGAGAGAGAGAGAGAGAGAGAGAGAGAGAGAGAAAAATCCAAAAATCTGAGTAAGCCAAGTACTAACCAACTGACATACGCAGATGATAGATGTGAGCAAATAATAGTCATGCAAAATAAGCATGCATTCTGAAAGCTATTAGAGGCAACATGAAGCATGTCAAAATGCAATAACGAAGCAAAGCATGCAGTCCACCACATGGTTATTAACTGCAAATATTTAACAGAAACTCAAGTTCTGTGGCTTGTAGAGCAATGGTGACTTAATATTTCTTCTAGTCTCCCTTGAAATATTGGCCATGTTGAATTTATTTATTTGTTTTTCCTCACTCTCACAGAAAAATTATGAATGGTAAGGCTGCTTTTAAAAATCCATCACTATATTAAATATGACATTTTCAGTGTCCTTAGGGAGTATGCAATACCCAGTTATGAATTAATTTACCCAAAGAGGAAAGGTCTATGCAATCAACAGGTTAGTTCATCCTAAATTTCACATTCTTACACATGCCTCTGACTTCTTAATGAAGCTAAAACTTCTAATAACATATCCTATCTGTAATAAACTTTTTTCCAACCTAAAGAATTACACATTTGAGCTTCTTCCTCTTGTTTTTGTCTTTCCCTCGCCCATTGTTTGTCTTATTATCCTCCATCTTCCGAGATCGGATTTCTCGCATCAGGTCGAAAAACACCTGCAATGTTGCAGGCATGTAATCAGAAAACGGATTCCAAAAATAATGCTGTAAAAAATAGCCTCACAGCAGAAAACAAATTAGAATATAAGCTTCAAATACTAAATGTGGTTGAAACTCAAACTTATTGGCTATCTCTTAGTTCACTGTAAGAGGTTTGACAATATTAAACAAGTGGCAGTTTCTGCAACACATCAATGCAGCAATTTTTGCCCTGAAGGTTTGAGCATAGAAATGTGTGTTCTGAACAATGTATTTGAAAAAGTTTCTCCACCCATCTTCTGTAGATGATGGCCTATAGTTTAACATCAAAACAGCCTATTTTCCAAACTAGTTAGCAGTGATGTGTGCATCTCAAAAACTGTACATACAAAATGTAGGCATGCTGGAAGCTTTATATTATGGTGTCCATTAAGAGACTGAAACAAGAAATGCAAAGCAGAAATACTGATAAGTGAAAAAATTCAAAACTTGACAACTTATCAAATTTTACTAGTGATATGTGACAAACCCATAAAAACTGAAACATAGTTTAATCTGGTGTTATATTTCTGTAGAAAAATAGCCTTTAAATAAAACATAACAGACATTACACACCAATAATAAGTAAACCCTTATTAACAATAAGAGCTGGTCACTCAGAAATGTTTGTAATTTTATTAACATTTTTCTTGTTTTATCGAATAAGCTATAATAAGCATACAAATTTGCTTGCAAATTTTGATACCAAATTATTCAACTGTTGTGCAAGATTCAGCAATCATCATCAACATTTTTATCAACTGTTTGTAACAACCATTCAAAAAACAGTTTTCTCTGACTTTAACAATGACTGAGTTATGGGTTTTGTATCATGTTACGTAAGCTAAACAAATTCGTTATTGACAACGTAAAAGGAGTAGCAAATTTGTGCAACACTATGAAATGCAGAGTAAAGCAAATTTCTGCTGGGATGAAAATTTCACATATCAAGCAGCTAAAGCTCTTTGATAGTGTGTTCATTTTTTGCCAATCTTCTTCCACTCTTCTGAAGATGTTAGTTTCCATTAACAATTCTAGTTATCTTTTTCTTTCAATGATCAGGTCACATACAATTTTTACCTTGCAGAATAATTTCTATTATACACAAAACAAGGAGCAGACACTATCAGCAAAAATTTACTGCCTGCTCTCAGAAGTTCCCCATAAATAGTTTCCTACCTTCCTCTTAGTCCTGTCACACTATTCATCAATTACAATCTTCAACATTTTTCATACATTACTACAAGAATCTGACTCATTCATTTCCAGAAACCATATCTGAAATTAAGAGTGGCTTGAACATCATATGCATCAACCATCATGTAGTACAAGATTACTTTTTATGAACTGACTATTTTGTAAACATTTTGAAATGATAACAAAAATAAGAAATTATCTTAACTATCCTGCTGTGGACAACATGCAAGAGTGCGTTCAGCCCTTTCTGTACAACTTTACAGGGCATGCTGTTATGACGTCAGATATAATTTCTGGGCTATTTTTTTGTGCGTCAGATGTCGCACTGGAAGATCAGAATTTGCTATTTTCCAGTTTAATATTTTCTGTTGCTCTACAACATTTGGTGTTGCATTTTACACATTCTCAAGTCTCACCCGCACACTTACAAACCTTCTCACACCATCAATTTTTCAACCATTTTCATGATTTTGTCTTGCTTCAAGATGACTGACAAATATTGTCTGACAACAATTCTTCTAAGTGCGTCCAAACAGATACGTCCATTACATGTCTTAACTATTCTAATTACCAAATAAAATTAAAACACAATTTTCTACAGAAAAATCAGAAAACAGCTGCGGTTGGAAGATTAATGTGGTAGTGCTGCGAATGCATTGATGAGATTCTGGTAAATGCTGCAGATAGTAATCAGAGAAATTAAATGAAGGATTGCATAAAAATTGATATTGACCAGGAAACCAACACGATATCAGTGTGGAATAATGGTAAAGGTATACCTGTTGTGGAACACAAAAAAGAAGAGAAGATGTTTGGGCACGTGTTTATATCATCAAATTGTAAAAATGAAGAAGAAAAGGTCACTGGTGGTAGAAATGGTTATGGATCAAAGTTGTGCAATATATTTAGCACAAAATTCATTTTGGAAATAGCGTCAAAAGAATATAAAAGGGCTTTTAAAAAAATTTGGGCAAATAATATGGATAAGACATCTGACCCAAAGATATGGATTTTACTGGAGAAGATTATACAAAATTAACATTTTCCCCTGATGTTACAAAATTCAAAATGCAAGCTCTTGATAATGATATAATGGCTCTAATGTCGAGGAGAGCATATGATGTTGCAGCATCCACAAGGAGTGTTAAAGTTATGCTGAATGAAAAACTTTTGCACGTAAAGGACTTCAAAGATTATGTGGAACTTTATCTAAAAAATAAAGACGAGATGGGTAATCCTCTGAAAATAGTGTATGAACAGGTGAATGAGAGGTGGGAGGTGGCAATAACTATTCAAGACAGAGGATTTCAACAAGTATCATTTGTTAACAGCATTGCTACAACATAGGGTGGTAGACATCGATCATGTTTCTGATCTCATTGTAAAGCAATTAATTGAGATACTGAAAAAGAAGAAGAATACAAATGGTACCCAGATCAAACTCTTCAAAGTGGAAAATCACATATGACTCTTCGTAAACTGTTTTATTGTGGATCCGACATTTGACTCACAGGCGAAGAAAAATGTGGCTACACAGGCAAAAAGTTTTGGATCGAAATGCCCACTTTCAGAAAAATTCATCAACAATATGCTGAAATCTGGCATTGCTGTATCTATTCTCTTGTGGGCAAAAGCCAAAACTGATTCTCTCTTGACAAAAAAATTGCAGCAAAAAGAAACAATCAAGACTCACAAGCATACCAAAACTGGAAAACGCAAACCACATGGGAATCCAAAATTCTCTGGTTTGCACTCTTATTCTTACCGAGGGAGATTCAGCCAAGTCATTGGAAGTGTCCTGCCGCGGTTTAATCGGCAGAGACAAATATGGCTTCTTCCCACTTGGAGGCAAGCTGCCGAATGTCTGCGAAGCTTCTTACAAGCAGATTATCGAAAATGCGGAAATAAACATCATTTGCATTGTTGGGCTTTGGTACAAGAAGAAATATGAATCTATGAATGATCTAAAGACCTTGAGATATGGAAAGATAATAACGACAGATCAGGACCAGGATGGATCACACATCAAAGATTTGCTGGTCAATTTCTTTCAACACAATTTTTCAAACTGGAAACTACAATGATGCTTACCTCTATGTGTGCATTTGACGATATGCAGTGCCTCAGAAGATTTGACTCAGTTACTCAAATCCTGAAAGAATATTTCAACTTGAGACTGACTTAATATAGAAAACGCAAGGTGCATTTAAAAGGAATGCTGCAAGCAGAATCCTTGAGGCTGAGCAACCAAGTGAGATTTATTTTCGAAAAATGTGATGGTGTTCTTGTTGTGGAAAACAAGCTGAAGAAAGTAATTACTGATGAACTAAAATAAAGAGGATATGATCCTAATCCAGTAAGGCAATGCAAACTCAAGCAAGACAAAGAAGCGTTACTGGAGGAGGAAAACAATGGAGATTTCTCAGGATGAGGTGACAGGATATTGATAAGCTGTTTGACTATTTCTTAGGGATGACAATGTGGACTCTTACTAAGGAGAGAAAGGATGAACTGCTGGCAAAGTGTAATGAGAAGCTTCAAGAATACAAAATTCTGCAGGGCAAGTCACCATCTGACCTGTGAAGGGAGGACCTGGATGTTCTCTCAGAGGATAAAGTAGAATCAAAAAAGAGAGAGAGAGAGAGAGAGAGAGAGAGAAGAGGAAGCAGTAGATGTAGTTGGTAAGACTGTCAAGGGCAAAAAAACTGTCTGAAGCACAAAGCTGGTGGTAAACAGTCAGAAGCCCAACACAATGCCTTCACCTAGCGGAAGGCGAATTGCTCCAAAAATTGATCCTGACTGCATGCAAAAGGCAGAAAAGGCAACTGCTGTAAAGGAAAACAAATACAAATGTCAAGGAAAGAAAAAGAAAGATGAGGATACTCTTTGTGATGGTGTGAATGACAGACCACTGCATGAACGAGGAGGAGGATCCCAAGAGGGGCTGGAAAAGAAACTCAAGGAGAAACATAAAGAGACCTTGAAACAAACAAAGCAAAGTGTTACAAACAGTGACAGCAAAGTTGTGGATACATGCTCAGTGGCTTACGACTATGTATTGTGAACAAAACAGGAGCTTCTTTGCTGTGCCTTAGCAGTATGTGCTACAGATGCTCCGTAATAGAATTCATTTGTGCACAGCATATTTAATTAAAAAGCTGGTGTGGACATCGATGGTTTAGCTATACAACTTAAACATAAAAGACTGCAATACACATTGCAATATATAAGAAATATCTGAGCGTTCATTTTACACACTTCGGGTTGTTGTTGTTTTTTTTTTTTAATAAATCATCTGTTACAACATAAGTTATTTGGATAACATTAATTCCATAATTTTATCAAAACAACATGGTACTCCAAAGTCAAGACAAACATTTTCCTTACGCAATGAACTTACTTTGTCGACATTTTCACGTGTTTTTGCTGAAGTCTCCACATATGGGACACCCCACTGCTGTGCTCTAGCCGTTGCATCTGCTAATGAGACTTTTCTCTTCTCATCTAAATCACTTTTATTGCCAACAAGAAGAAAAGGGATATTTTCATCGTTTTTCACACGAAGTATTTGTTCCCTGAAATATACAGGAAGTAAGACAAAGTCCAAAACAATTGTTCTCCCACAAGAGGGAGTCCACATATCCGAAAAACTGTTTAGGTTTTACAGTACTTAAAGTATCATAAGAAAATAAATACATAAAACATACCTGAAAAGAAACTTCAGGTTTTAATACTTGAGAAAACATTGTAAGAAAGTAAGTATATAATACATCAATCTAAATTGTTTCCACAGTACAAAGATTGACTATTGAGGGAAACAAATAGTTTTAGGTCTTAGAAATAAAACAAAATACAAAAGGATGAAGTCAAAAGGCACCTTCTGAGAATTTGTATGTATTTATCTCTCAGCCAAATAAATATTTATGTTTGAAATGTTTGGATCCTACTTTTCCCCTTTTTTTCTCAGTTCTCCTTTCTCAATAGTGTTAAGTATTTACTATATGACCCTCACCAATAAAATCCATTATGAATTTTACTTTGGTTATTACTATCACTGCTGAATCCTCAATGCTGTTACTGTATTTCTATTCTGTAAGCGGAACAGTTATGAATAACTTTACTTTTACCACACATTATAGACTAATATGTGCATCAGCTTGCACAACAGACAGAACTCTGAACAGCCAGAAGTTTGGTACCAACACGTACAGACAAACGACTACATGCGACAAGAATGTCTCGGTACAGGATCACCACAGCAGACTCACTTGCCACAAGTAATGAATTGAGGAAGAAAAATCACTCAAGTAAATGGGTCAACAGAAAGATCCGATCTCATGCGTCGGCTTTGACCCGTGACGTAAGGGTGTTGTGGTGTGTGACGTCACTACGGCGCGGAGTTTGGTTTGTGAGTGTGGCGTGTTTGTAGATGTCGTGTTGTTTGTTGTGCCCTCTGGTGGTATGTTCATGGTTTTCGTTTGTTTGGTGCGTTGGGCTCAGTTTGCTGTTGCTCAGTGGTGAGTGCTGCATGCGTCATTTTGAAGAGGAATTTGTATCAGTGAGTTAACAGTTTTGTGCGATGGTTAATGTAATGATGATTGCTGTACGTCGGGTGAGTGTTATTAAGTGTATTCGGTTGTGGTTTTTTGTTCAGGAATGGGTATGAAAGACCGGATTAATAGTGCTCGGTTGAGGGCTATGATGGGGGAGACAGCTATAGAGCTGATCAAATTTCTTCAGCTATTTGGCTTAATTGCCGACGTCGTGAAGTGCGGCGTGTGCCGCGAACCAATGAAATTGTTTAAAGTTCCGGCCTCTCGGACCAGGGACGGTTACATGTGGCGCTGTCGTAAAGATGACATATGGCGTTCCATATGGCACGGTACCTGGTTCGAGAAGTCTAGATTGGGCATGCGTGAGATTGTGCTTGTTACATATTATTTTTGTTATAGATCCCCGCAGAGTTTTTGTGCGCATGAGACTGGTGTGAGTGAGAGGACTGTTTTAGATTGGTATTCCTTTTGGTGTGAAGTGTGTTCGGAATTTATTAAGTACAGGGGTAAGCTGGGGGGGCATGGGGTGGTTGTGGAGGTGGACGAGTCACAGTTTGGGAAAAGGAAGTATGGGAGGGGGAAGTCTGTGGCTGGTCTTTGGGTGTGGGGGGCTGTTGTTCCGGGGGGTGGGGGTTCCGAATGTGTTTTTAGGGTTGTGGGAGGGAGGTCGAAGGCTGAATTAGTGGGGTTAATTGAGGAATATATAGAGTCGGGGTCCACAACAGTTTCTGATGCTTTTTCTTCTTATAGGGGGTTGGGTGAGAGGGGATTTAATCATTTAGTAGTGAACCATAGTTTAGAGTTTAAGAATTATGATACAGGGGCTTGTACTAATACAATAGAGGGGATGTGGGGGGTGGTTAAGTCAGTTCTTGGGATGGGGAAGAGGCGCTCTTCCAACCTTCAGTCTCATTTAGATGAGTTCTGTTGGCAGAAGAGTGTCCCAGAGGTCTATTGTATTTTTCGGGTTTTTTTAAGGGCTGTGGGTAAAATGTATAGGCCGAAAGTGGTTAGTTAGGGGGGGCTGGGTAGGTGGGTGGGTGGCTGTGGTTCAGGGTGGGGTGGGTGGTTTATTTTGTTGTATAGTGTTTGTTAAGGTGGGGGGGGGGGGGAGGGGGAGTGTGTTTGTTTTTTGTTTTAGTTGTGGAGGATCTATTTTGTTGAAGTTTTTGTTGAGTTGTAGTGTGTGATTGAGATGTTTTTTTATGTTGTATTTGGTTTTTGTTTGTGGGTTTTTTATTTTGGGGTTGTGGGGGGGGGGGGGTTGAGGTGTGGGTGGGTTGGGTTTGTCTTCTGGTTCAGTATTTTTTCGTTGGTTTGTGTGTGTGTGTGTGTGTGTGTGTGTGTGTGTGTGTGTGTGTGTGTGTGTGGTGGCCAATCTAGTTTGTGGGGCTGGAACTTTCTTGTGGTAAGTTCCCTTTTGTTTTCGGCGTACGTGTTGTGTATTGGGGTATAGGGAAGTGTTTCAATGAAATTTGTGGCTGTGAAGGTTGGTATTGGTATTCGTATTGGGAGATGTTTTTGAGTTACATAGGTCAAGGGTAGTGGTCGATCCTAAGTCATGGGATTGGTAGCTGCTGTTGAGCTATATAGTTGGAGGGAAGTGTTCAATCTCAATGTTTGGTGGAGTATGTTGATTTTTGTAATGGGAGATGGGATCGGGGGTTGCTGTTTAGCTATACAGGTCAAGGGAAGTGTCCGATTCCAGATAAGATTGTGTTTTGTGGTATTTGTTGAGTTTTGTGATGTCGGTTTTTTTCGTCGTCTTGCGTGGTTTTGTATGGCGGTGGGTGGCTAAATTTGTTTATATTTAGTTTCTCCCCACCCAAAAACCCCCAATTTCCCACGCTTGTCCCGTTAGAGTCATTAGGCTTTTTATGAAACCTGTGTGTGTGTTGTTTATCTGTGTATTTTCGTCTTTATGATACGTATGGAACGGTTTTATATCCGCCATATTGGAATTGTCGTTTCCGCCATATTTGTGACGTCATGGGTCAAAGCCGACGGGTAGGATCGGACGTTTCTGTACTTCCAAGTAAATGCTACTATTCTACAAGATAGTAATGGATGCATAATAACATAAATGAATGTTCCCACGTCAGGGAGAGACATTAATTTCTTTGCTCAGTGAGTTTAATATGAACTTTGAAGAAACAAAGATATTATAATTTTTCCATTTCTGTTATGAATGAGCTCAATGGGCTAAATGTAACACTCAAAATCCGCTGTACATATCTCAATGTTGTATCTACCACCCGCCCAATCTATAAAAATATCTTATGGATGAGTCCAACATGTCATAACTGTTCTCATCAGAGTTGTATCTCATAAGTAAGCACGGCCATTTGTGAAGGCAACCATGTCATTATTGCTCTTCTGCAACTTTTGCATGGCATTTTATGTGGATGGAAGAGGGCCACAATTTGGTACACAAAATTACTTGGATAATATAAAGATATGTCATATCAAAAAGCTGAGCATGTGACTGAGAATTTGGGTTAATGATACACGAAGAATGCAACAAACATTGTCCAAAAAAGTCAACAATACCGAAAACATCTAGGGAGTTTTTACTATAGTACAAAATAAGTATAAAAAATACTTTAATAAGACAAACATATTGTGAGGTTCACCGAGAACAGACACGTACACTAAGTTATAGAAATCCAATTGAATTTCTGTAGAAGTAACAGGACACTTGACCAAGTGTCATTACACTAAACCAAGTCCCACTCGCCCAACCTATTAATTATCTTACACATGAGCCCACCATGTCTTAATTGGTCTCTGTAAACCATAGGTGCTGGGGTTCAAAGACTCACTGAGCAATCCTAATACAGGTTTCCCAGGGTTTCTCTAACTAGTTCAAGTGAGTACCAGGTCACTTCCTCATGAAGCCAAGGCTTAATCATTGTCCAATCTAAGATGTATCAAATAACCCCTACATTACCTTCCTTATAATCCCAAGCAGTAGAGAGGCAATAAATACATAGTTATAAAAAAGTAATAGCACAGCAGTCACTACTGTTTACGAGATATTGGACCTACACGACATGTTAAAATTGTGTTGCACTCATTCACCTATAAGCATTTAATGGTACTGTTTAATAGCTGAGCCATTTGAATGACCTTACAGACTGATTCGAAAGTTTAAGCTGTAACTTCCCTACACATCTGTCAGTGATTAAAATAATTTCAGACAGACTCTGTGTGTGTGTGTGTGTGTGTGTGTGTGTGTGTGTGTGTGTGTGTGTGTGAGTGAGAGAGAGAGAGAGAGAGAGAGAGAGAACTGTCGAAGGCAACAAATATGATTGTGAAGGCTGTGGTGACAGACCAATACAAAGCATACACCAAGGTCTAGATTAGACTGGAAAGTAACAATACAGCTGAGAGTTGGCGAAGTCATGAAACGGGAGAGTTAGTTGCAATGAGATTGCATTCCAGCACCTAAGCTTAATACGTAATGTATTTAATGTCCCAACCCACTCCCCCAAAAAGTAATTGTTATATCACTAGCTACACAAATCAGCTGCCTACTATCATAATTTCAAATGAGCAACTGTCCTTGACACTTCACTGTCTGAGTGTAAACAGTCCCTCGTCAAGTTTCACTCAGATTAGGGTTCCATTCTGAAACTAACACCTTTAACTGGGCCAATAGTCTGTAGAGAGAAGATTTCAATCTGGTATACAGTATACAAATAGCACTGTATGGCTATATCAGATGATTTTTCAGCTAACTGCCTGTCAAATTTAATAAATGCTGTCCCAATCAATTTGTAGGTATCAGATTTTTATTACCCCAACACGTTTTGAGTTGAAAAACGTCACTGGGCAACTATAGAACTGCTAAAACATTGACTTATGCATACAATGACTTTACTATGGTGTTCCTGTCTTTACATGCAATATAGAATGTCATGTTTACCAGTATGATTTCTTCTTTCAGTCTGCTCCTAATCTTCCATTACTTAGTTGATTGATTTTTTTTTCCTTCTTCTTCTTCTTCTTCTTTATTTTAAGCTTCAAGTTACAGACTCCTACCCCCATACCAATGCAACTTCAACAAATTTCAGTCCATCACTGAACATGTGGTGCACTCTGACATCACAAAGCAGGCTTCCACCACCACCACCACCACCACCACCACCACCACCACCACCACCACCACCACCACCACATTGCTGTTCAATATAAAGCATATGACACTGACATCCTTTCCACACTCCATGGACAGGATCTCTGAGGCCAGCTGCCAATCTACATAAGAAACTAGCAACAACTGCAGTTTTTCCACTTCCAGATTTGAAAAAACCCGCGTATCCAGACATGCTCTAGGGAATAGTGATACGACCCTAACTGCTCACATCGCATACTAAAGGTATGGCAGGCAGCACTGATATAGACCTCAGGTTTCTGAGCAGAAGATGCAGCCGTCTATAATTATAACAATGATTGGTCTTTACATGTTCAGAAATATACTACTGGACACTGAAATAATTAGAAAAATCATGGTGTTCTTTGACGATAATATCAATGGGTGATAACTGGATTATGTCAATTCAAACCAGTTTGCGAGGATACAAAAAAATAATGATCACAGATTCAATCATAGTTAAAACAAGTAGCAGACAGGTTCACAATCGTAAAGTGCAGTCAATCTACAAAGGATACTGCTTACAAAACACTTATTCAATTTATCATACAATGCTGCCTGGGTGCACGGGACACACATTAAATATTGATCAACTGAAAGTTGTGATTCCACCCATCTGATGTAGGTAACTGTTTTGTTACTTCATGTGCCGTACTTTTTCTTTTTGAGTCAGGTTGTGTGAATGGCATGTTTTAGTATTTGGTGGAGGACTCATGTTGGATGTTTAGGTTACGAAGTTTTTCATTAGGCATCTTAGTGAGTCATTTGACACTGTCAGTCACGTGTGTGAGGTTATCATTGGCAGAGAGGGTGCCAGTTTGCAAACGAGTTACTTTAGTTTTACGTAGTGTGGGTGATGGATTCATTCTTGTGTTTTGTATAATTAATGCTGTGTGTTTCTTATGTCTGCGAATTTTCGTTTTTGACAAACAGGGCAGTTTTGGAATTGTGTTTGGGTTCATAGTATCAAGGGCTTCGTTTGAGCTATGTAGACCAAGTTCAATTTGCAACACCGGACTTTTGAATTTTGTGAAGGTTCCTTGTATCGAGGGCTCTATTTGAGCTACAAAGATATGGAAGATTTACAATACCAATGGTTTTTAGTTTTTGCATTTATTAATTGTGTTGAAAATTTTGTATACTTTATTTCTGAGTTAATACTAATAATTGTTGTCGCCACCCAAGATACCTACATCCCGCAGTTCTCCCCTTAATTTCATTTCCTTGCTGGAGTTGAAATATTTCGCATGTTATTTATGTTTCTTCACGGGTTTAATAAGGTGTCATGGTTGAAATAAGGGTGCCAACCATTCTTATGGCGTTATGGGTCAAAGCAGACTGGTGGAATCCCAACTTTCAGTAATCTCACAAATAGGACTAAAATGCAACATTTAACATACACAAAGAAGGCATCATGAATGGACACACAGTTGTTTAAGGAGAGACAAAGACACACCAAAAACCCTAAAATATATTAATTACAACACAAACACAGGCCTTATTATTCCTGGATTCCATGAGTGAATGCAGAAGAAAATAGCTCTAATGTGTGGTAGAACACCAAGTAGCCTATCCATTGCCATGCACTTGACATCTATGTGCACCACATGTCACCTCCAGAGAATAATCCAAAGGGCACAAGACTGATCCAGAAACAAGCCATACACTTCAATAAGATCATGATAGTTCTTCCTTGGTGAAAATCTATCCAAAAAACAATTACTAAACTTTACCAAATAACGCCACTTTCTGGACTACTACTTGATTTTAAGTTGCTATGTACACTAAATGGGAACCTACTGCATGCCACGTAACACCCTTCAGTTTCTCAGTAGCAGCAAATGGGTAACTGATTACACAGTTTACATTTTTGCAAGCCCCTAATCCTGTCTCACTTTCTCCATCACAGATGGATAAATAGTTCTGATGGTATGAGACTTGCTCAACCCAGTCTACTATAGACACATGAGGTTGACAACTTCCGCTTTTCCCCCCACAGATGGAATCCAGTTCCCTTCCCATCAACAAATCAATCTCTCTCTCTCTCTCTCTCTCTCTCTCTCTCTCTCTCTCTGTGTGTGTGTGTGTGTGTGTCTGTCTTTGTACTATTTCTGTAAATGAATACGAACAATGTGAGCAACAGAGTGGCAGAGTGGTCAGGAGAAAATGAAACATTGCTAATAAAAGAAAAGTCACGGGTAATTGTTTGTGTAACAACCAAGTAGCACAGACAAAAGGTCGAACAGAAAATCTCATGTTCAGCACGAAATTTCCAAGGCACTCAAAATTACCAACTGGGATACTGAGAAAGAAGAAATTCATAGCTAGCTTCCTTCACCTGTGAATAGAAAAAAAAAGAGGGGATTATATCAGGAATGGGTGATACTCTAAACAACTATTTAAGATTAGTCTGACACCAGATGGTAAGAACTGAGGAGTAAATGCTGCCTTTTCATCAGTTGTTATTGCTTGGAGGTAGGTAGTATCCTATAAAGCAGCATACCTTGTCCTGCTTTGCTCATTGATTACATTACAGTTTGGTTAAATAGTCTATTTCTGTTAGTTTGAGATATGTAAACTACCAATGTAAAGCTCTAAAATCAGAATGTGTGCGACATCGCCTGAATATTCTTTGAAGAAAATGTCTGAACTATGAAAGCAAGGAGGCCAAAGTTATGGGGTGTTTAACTGAACATAATTCTGCAATAGACATCTGTGAGCATGCAACAGTATCAGTGAGCAATCACTTCTCTGATTCAGCTATAATAACCGACATCTCGTAAAAACACTGAACCTTGAATATGGCAGCAACTCACCTAAATTCTTGTGTAGCCTGGAAACTGTCGTCCTCTGTGATGGAGAACACACAAAGAAATCCTTCTCCACTACGGAAATAATTATCTCTGAAAGCAAATGTTGGAGTATTAGCCCAGACATACAACAATTACAGGAACGCATACACTGTCACTGAAATGATAAGAACCTTATCGCAGCATAGTCTTCTTGGCCAGCAGTATCTAAGATATCAATCTGGACTTCTTCACCGTCTAAAACAACTTTCTTTCGATATGAATCTGCCTTCGTCGGCTCATAATCCTCGACGAACTGAAAACGACGCAAAATATAAACCACACAGTCTATATTTAACATTATTTAATGTTCGTTCCTCATACGTAAGTCTTTGGCTTACCTCGTCATACATAAACTGTAGTGTCAAGGCTGATTTGCCGACACCTCCACTCCCTACCATAATAACTTTATGGAGAGCTGGTTGCTGACTCGGTTTCTTGGACATTGTTTAATTTTCGGCCCAAAATACGTTCCTGAAAAAGTTTAACAATCAGCCAATTTACTTCAGCACTAGTTGCTTGCACTACTGTTTTTATATTTTCCTCCCCTTGCGCTTACCGGCAGTAAGCTAATCCAGTTTCAACACAACAAACGTATCCTACGAAAATACTTCTAAAACTTCTCACAATGCAATCAATACACACCCGTACTTCTACTCAAATGTTCTTAAAGCGCTACAACTACAAGATTCAACACTCTTGTTACGAAGCAAAGACTATCGGTACTCGGTAGCAGCAGAGGCGTTGTCTGCTTACAACCAAAACCAGGCTAAGTACTTATAAGTCGTTGACCTTCTGTACAATTTAACTGAATAGTATGTGGAACAAACAATAAAAAAGAAACTTGGAAAGTTGTACATGGATCATTGCATTTGTGTCAACAACCTGTGTTTACAATGATCGGAAAATCCCAAACTGACGTCTTGAACGAAAGAAACGGGAAACTGCAGTCATTTATTTTACATTTTACCACAACAAGCGATACATTCATAAAATAACCCCCTTAACAGCAACCGTAATGTTGGCAATACGATGCCATTAGTATGCAATTAAATATGCTTATTAGTACGGAAATGAGCGTGAGAATTGGCGTTGAGGAATATGGAACTACGGGGAGCAACGCTTGATCTTATTGCCGAAAAATGAAAACGTGGATTTGCTGTTTAAATGTTAAATAAGGGAGCATTATGCACGTTTAAATCTTTGTTGTTTATATGCTTTAATTTGATTTATTTACTTTAATTTAAAAATTATAGATTGTATTTCTTTGGTATACGCTGTATAAAAAATCAAAAATATTGTAGTTGTTTTACGCGAAGAAATCCTAATCAGACAAATTATGTATGCAGTCACAGAAATTGTTCGCTATTTATCAGGTGCCGGTACTTACGCTTTAATTTCCATTACCCTCAAAGCACTTCGTATCATGTGCGAGCCACCCTTTCAATCTTTATGTGCACATTCACCGAAAATTTTTTCTGTTTCAATAACTCGAGAAGAAAAGTCTTCAGTCAGTTGCCCTATTAATGGTTTAACGATTTATTTATCCTTAACTTATTTCAGGCGTACGTCCATCATAAGAGAAGTAACATTTATCTCTTATGCAACTTGAATTATGCCTGTCGTATTGTGTATTTGCTGTTTTTGCAAAATTTTGCCGGGTGTAGAATGGTTTCTGTACGACATGCAGGCTTGAAACAATGTCCTCAGCATTCTATGCACTATTTGATATATCGTAAAAGTAACACTTTTTCTGAGTTTCAAACGCAATAACGTGTATCGCACTCACTCCAATCACTGCCTCCTCCAGCCCTCTCTTTCCCAGCCACCTATATAACATCCACCCATTTGTCAAAACCAACTAAAATTATAGATGAAATTAGAAGAAAAAGAAAAGCTTGACTCTCAGTCAAGTGAAGGCACTGTATTTCTGTCTTTCCTGTTTTCAGGCATACTACCACTACAGAGACTTCTGTCCATTCACTGCCAATATGCTGAAATATATTTCTTATTCCCTTTTCCACCCACTCCTGGTTACATTGTTTCTTCATGAAGGAAGAGTTTACCAGATTTGTACATTTAATTTAATTTTAAATTTTATTTTGTAACTTAGCCCAGATGCAGATAGCCGTTGCCTTTTACCATTATGAATGCGGCTGTTTTTTATTCTTTACGAGTGAGGATCACTGCGACTGTGATGAATAAAGGTCTCTTGAAATTGTTGCAACCAGTCACCTTCTGTTTTGTTCTTGAATTTGTGTTATCAGATTTCCAGTTCGAAAGCACCTAGCGATCTTTGAATGGTACATATTTATTCGTTGTCTGCAGCAGTGTTTTGTAGAGCAAGTGGAACGTATTACCTGTTGCTAAGTGTATAAAGCGCATTAAAATTAACATCACTGGAAAACATTCAATATGTTTTCCAGAATACTGTGTACACCAAGAACCAACCAACGGATATGAATAACTCATCACGACTCCCACAGTGCTGCAGACAACCAATAACTATGTACCATCTGAAGATGAATCAGTAAATGTTTTGAAACCGATAATGGAATAATAAAAATTTATGAACGAGATGAAAGGTAACTGGTTGCAGTAATTTCAAGAAACCTTCAACCATCATCTGAACAATGGAATGATGACAATGAAAAGTTGTGCCAGACTGAGACTCAAACACAGATTTATCACTTTATGCGAGTGGTCGAGTTAACCATTATGACAGTCTGCGCACAACTCACGGGCAGACCCAAACTTCCATATATCGTCATTCATGCATCACAAGCTGCACTCATGCACATTTTGTTATTTGCATACTGGCATGGGGGTGGGAGGTGTGGGGGGGGGGGGGGGGACATTTCAACTGGAAGTCACTGCCTGGTATCGGCAGATAAATACTATATTGCAGTACCTGCACACAAAATGCTACACAACAGATACTATAAAGCCAGGCGAAAAACAAAAATCGATCTACATAACAAAATAACAGGAAATGAGTATCTGGTGTGTATAATAGGTGCTAACAATGCTGCTAAAAAGAGGCAAATAATTGCCTAGCAGAACTACAGAAGTTCCTGAAATGTTGGGCACAATAATTAATGTCATAAAATGGTCACAACATTACCACACAGATATACATATAAATCATACTCTGCAAACAACCATGAAGTGAAGTGCACAGCAGATGGTATGTCCCATTGTACCAGTTATTAGGGTTTCTTCCTGTTCCATTCATGTGTGGAGCACAGGGAGAATGATTGTTTGAATGCTTCTGTACATGCAGTAATTATTCTAATCTTATCCTCATGATCCCCCATGAACCATGGACCTTGCCATTGGTGGGGAGGCTTGCGTGCCTCAACGATACAGATAGCCATACCGTAGGTGCAACCACAACGGAGGGGTATCTGTTGAGAGGCCAGACAAACGTGTGGTTCCTGAAGAGGGGCAGCAGCCTTTTCAGTAGCTGCAGGGGCAACAGTCTGGATGGTTGACTGATCTGGCCTTGTAACACTAACCAAAACGGCCTTGCTGTTGTGGTACTGCGAACGGCTGAAAGCAAGGGGAAACTACAGTCGTAATTTTTCCCGAGGGCATGCAGCTTTACTGTATGGTTAAATGATGATGGCGTCCTCTGGGTAAAATATTCCAGAGGTAAAATAGCCCCCCATTCGGATCTCCGGGCGGGGACTACTCAAGAGGAAATCGTTATCAGGAGAAAGAAAACTGGCATTCTATGGATCGGAGCGTGGAATGTCAGATCCCTTAATCGGGCAGGTAGGTTAGAAAATTTAAAAAGGGAAATGGATAGGTTAAAGTTAGATATAGTGGGAATTAGTGAAGTTTGGTGGCAGGAGAAACAAGACTTCTGGTCAGGTGAATACAGGGTTATAAATACAAAATCAAATAGGGGTAATGCAGGAGTAGGTTTAATAATGAATTAAAAAGTAGGTGTGCGGGTAAGCTACTACAAACAGCATAGTGAACGTATTATAGTGGCCAAGATACACACGAAGCCCATGCCTACTACAGTAGTACAAGTTCATATGCCAACTAGCTCTGCAGATGACGAAGAAATTGAAGAAACATATGATGAGATAAAAGAAATTATTCAGGTAGTGAAGGGAGACGAAAATTTAATAGTCGTGGGTGACTGGAATTCGAGAGTAGGAAAAGGGAGAGAAGGAAACATAGTAGGTGAATATGGATTGGGGCTAAGAAATGAAAGAGGAAGCCGTCTAGTAGAATTTTGCACAGAGCATAACTTAATCATAGCTAACACTTGGTTCAAGAATCATAAAAGAAGGTTGTATACATGGAAGAACCCTGGAGATACTAAAAGGTATCAGATAGATAATATAATGGTAAGGCAGAGGTTTAGGAACCAGGTTTTAAATTGTAGGACATTTCCAGGGGCAGATGTGGACTCTGACCACAATCTATTGGTTATGAGCTGCAGATTAAAACTGAAGAAATTGCAAAAAGGTGGGAATTTAAGGAGATGGGACCTGGATAAACTGACTAAACCAGAGGTTGTACAGAGTTTCAGGGAGAGCATAAGGGAACAATTGACAGGAATGGAGGAAAGAAGTACAGTAGAAAACAAATGGGTAGCTCTGAGGGATGAAGTAGTGAAGGCAGCAGAGGATCAAGTAGGTAAAAAGACAAGGGCTAGTAGAAATCCTTGGGTAACAGAAGAAATATTGAATTTAATTGATGAAAGGAGAAAATATAAAATTGCAGTAAATGAAGCAGGCAAAAAGGAATACAAACGTCTCAAAAATGAGATTGACAGGAAGTGCAAAATGGCTAAGCAGGCATGGCTAGAGAACAAATGTAAGGATGTAGAGGCTTATCTCACTAGGGGTAAGATAGATACAGCCTACAGGAATATTAAAGAGACCTTTGGAGAAGAGAGAGCCACTTGTATGAATATCAAGAGCTTAGATGGAAACCCAGTTCTAAGCAAAGAGGGGAAAGCAGAAAGGTGGAAGGAGTATATAGAGGGTCTATATAAAGGTGATGTACTTGAGGACAATATTATGGAAATGGAAGAGAATGTAGATGAAGATGAAATGGGAGATACGATACTGCACGAAGAATTTGACAGAGAACTGAAAGACCTGAGTCAAAACAAGACCCCGGGAGTGGACAACATTCCATTAGAACTACTGGCGGCCTTGGGTGAGCCAGTCCTGACAAAACTCTACCATCTGGTGAGCAAGATGTACGAGACAGGCGAAATACCCTCAGACTTCAAGAAGAATATAATTATTCCAATCCCAAAGAAAGCAGGTGTTGACAGATGTGAAAATTACCGAACTATCAGTTTAATAAGTCGCAGCTGCAAAATACTAACGCGAATTATTTACAGATGAATGGAAAAACTGGTAGATGCCGACCTCGGGGAAGATCAGTTTGGATTCCGTAGAAATGTTCGAACACGTGAGGCAATACTGACCCTACGACTTATCTTAGAAGAAAGATTAAGGAAAGGCAAACCTATGTTTCTAGCATTTGTAGACTTAGAGAAAGCTTTTGACAATGTTCACTGGAATACTCTCTTTCAAATTCTAAAGGTGGCAGGGGTAAAATACAGGGAGCGAAAGGCTATTTACAATTTATACAGAAACCAGATGGCAATTATAAGAGTCGAGGGGCATGAAAGGGAGGCAGTCGTTGGGAAGGGAGTGAGACAGGGTTGTAGCCTATCCCCGATGTTATTCAATCTATATATTGAGCAAGCAGTAAAGGAAACAACAGAAAAATTCGGAGTAGGTATTAAAATCCAGGGAGAAGAAATAAAAACTTTGAGGTTCGCCGATGACATTGTAATTCTGTCAGAGACAGCAAAGGACCTGGAAGAGCAGTTGAACGGAATGGACAGTGTCTTGAAAGGAAGATATAAGATGAACATCAACAAAAGCAAACGAGGATAATGGAATGTAGTTGAATTAAGTCGGGCGATGCTGAGGGAATTAGATTAGGAAATGAGACACTTAAAGTAGTAAAGGAGTTTTGCTATTTGGGGAGCAAAATAACTGATGATGGTCGAAGTAGAAGAGAAATTTTTTAACATTGAGTATAGATTTAAGTGTCAGGAAGTCGTTTGTGAAAGTATTTGTATGGAGTATTGCCATGTATGGAAGTGAAACATGGACAATAAATAGTTTGGACAAGAAGAGAATAGACGCTTTCGAAATGTGGTGCTACAGAAGAATGTTGAAGATTAGATGGGTAGATCACATAACTAATGAGGAGGTATTGGAGAGAATTGGGGAGAAGAGGAGTTTGTGGTACAACTTGACAAGAAGAAGGGACTGGTTGGTAGGACATGTTCTGAGGCATCAAGGGATCATAAATTTAGCATTGGAGGGCAGCGTGGAGGGTAAAAATAGTAGAGGGAGACCAAGAGATGAATACACTAAGCAGATTCAGATAGTAGGTACTGGGAAATGAAGGAGCTTGCACAGGATAGATTAGCATGGAGAGCTGCATCAAACCAGTCTCAGGACTGAAGACTACAACGACAACAACAACAACATCCTCATGATCTCTGTGTGAGCGGTAGGTAGGTAGTTGTAGTATATCCCTTGAGTAACCATTTAAAGCTGGTTCTTGAAACATTGTTAATAGGCTTTCTTGGGATAGTTTACATCTGTCTTCAAGAATCTGCCACCTCAGTCCCATAAGTATCTCTGGGACACTCTCCCATGGATTAAACAAATCTGTAACCATTTGTGCTGCCCTTCTCTGTATACGTTCAATATTGCCTGTTAGTCCTATTTGGTATGGGTTCCACACACTTGGGCAATACTCTAGGATGGGTCTTAGGAGTGATTTGTAAGCAGTCTCTTTTGTTGAATGATTGAACTTCCATAATGTCCTACCAATAAACTGTAGTCTAACACCTACCTTACCCATGACTGAACCTGTGTGATTGTTCCATTTCATATCCCTACAAAGTGTTACACCCAGATATTTGTATGAGTTGGCCGATTCCAACAGTGACTCATTGATATTACAGTTACAGGTTACTACATTTTCTCATTTTGTGAAATGCACAATTTTACATTTCTGAACATTTAGAGTAAGTTGCCAATCTCTGAATCATGTTGAAATCTTCTCAAGATCTGGCCTATATTTATGCAGCTTCTCTCAGATAGTACTTTATTATAGATAACTGCATCATCTGCAAAACATTAGAACATGAACAGCAAGGGTCGCAACACACTTCCCCAGGGCACACCCGAACTTACTTATACATCTGACGATGACTCTCCATCCAAGTTAACATTCCGTGACCTCCCTAGCAAAACGTCCTCAATCCAGTCACAGATTTCACTTGATACCCCATATTTGTACTTTTGACAATAAGCGTAGGTGCGGTACTGAGTCAAATGTGTTTTGGAAATCAATAAATACTGCATCTACCTGGTTACATTGATTCAAAGCAATGTCTGTCACACGAGAAAATTGCGAGTTGTGTTTCACATGTTTTTGAAAACCATACTGGTTGGCATTGAGGATGTCATTCTGTTCAAGATACCTCATCATGTTTCAGCTCAGAATATGTTCTAAGATTGTATGATGAATTGATGTCAAGGGTATTGGATGGTAGTTGTGTGGATTACTTCTGCTACCCTTCTTGTAGCTGGGTGTGCACTTTGCCTTTTCCCAAGAACTGGGCACAGTTTTTTTGTACAAGGTACCTTTGATAGATTATAGTGAGAAGAGCAGGTAACTCAGCTGCAAATTCAGTATGGAATCTGACAGGTATCCCGTCGGGGCCTGGAGCTTTGTTCAGTTTGAACGATTTCAGTTGTTTCTCAACATCACTGACAGAAATATGTGTTTAATTCAATGTTTCAGTAGTACGAAGGTTAAATTGGGGCAACCTGGGTTTTCCTTTGTAAAGGAACATTTGAAAATGGACTTAAGCATGTCAGCTTTTGCTTTGCTGCCATCAATTTTAGTTCCTGTCTCGTTCGCTAGAGACTGGTCACTAACTTTTGTGTCACCAACAGCCTTTACATACGACCAGAACTTCTTTGAATTTTGTGAAATGTCATTTGACAATATCCTGCTATGGTACCCATTGAAGGTATCATGCACTGCTCTCCTGACACCAAAATGTGTTTCATTCAGCATTTCTCTATCTATAGCCCTACGCTTTGCTTTACACCTATTATGCTATAATCTCTGTTTCTTTAGACGTTTCCTTACAGTGACTGTATACCATGGAGGTTCCCTTCCATTATGAACTGTTCTACTGGGTACATACGTATCCTGACCACACAGGGATCGCTCTGCTGATGCTTGTGCCGTTAACTCCCCACGTATGCCAAGGGGTAGAGGCCCATTCCCCTGGGGCATCAGAGCTCTCAGCAATGGCCGTCCCGCCAGGTGGCCTTTGCTGCGGCTGGGTGGCGTCCATGGGGAGGGCCCCTGGTCGAAGTGGGTGGCATCAGGGCAGATGATGTGCGATGATGCACGATGAAGCGTAGTCCATCATCTCTTGCTGGTGGTGAAACACCAGCATTCTCTAAACGATCACAAACTCAATTCAACTACAGAAGTACGACCACAAATCGTTCCCCTCCCTGCCACACTGTGGGAGGAACATCAGGCTAAGGATGGCAGTGGATCTTATTCGCCCCAGTACCTAGTGTGTTCGAGAGCTGATGGGGAATCTTTCATGACAATGAAGCCTCAGTTTTTTGTTGACATTTAGAGGACAAGTTCGGGGAGGTGGAGGGCTTGTCCAAAATGAGATCTGGATCAGTCTTGATCAAAACAGTATCCTCTGCCCAGTCACGGGAGACAAGCTGGGGGATGTTTCTGTAACCATCACGCCCCAGAAAAACTTAAATATGGTCCAGGGCACCATATTTCGCAGAGACCTTCTTTTGCAGTCCGACGATGGGCTGCACGCCATTGTAGAGCGGCGAGGTGTACATTTCATCTGGCGTGTCCACCATGGTCCGAAGGATAATCAGGTTGCCACCACTGCCTTCATCCTGGCCTTTGAGGGTGATACATTGCCTGAGAAGGTCAAGGTGATGGTCTACCGGTGTGATGTAAAGCCCTATATCCCTCACCCAATGCGGTGCTTTAAGTGCTGGAAGTTTGGCCATATGTCTTCCTGCTGTACTTCCAGCGTCACATGCTGAGATTGCGGATGCCCATCACATCCTAATACTCCACGTGCCCCACCTCCCATCTGTGTCAACTGCAGAGAGCACCATTTACCTTCCTTGCTTGACAGCATGATTCTCCAGAAAGAAAGGAATATCATGGAGTACAAGACCCTGGACAGACTGACGTACACTGAGGCTAAGAGAAAATTTGAACGCCTTCATCCTGTGCGTATGACATCATCTTAGGCTGCTGCTACAACAGTTCTGGCACCATCAGCTCCACCAACTCGGGTCACCTCTCAGAGTCGGAAGACTACACCTGCCCCCTTGATGGTGGGGGACATTTCCCTCCCTGTTGCTCCTGCACCACCTACTTCGGGAGCAACACAACACCCCCCCCTCCCCAACCATAGGGGATGTCCGTCCCCACTTCTAAGCCAGAGAAGTGTAACTTTTCTTTGGCTTCTCTTGCTAGGAAGGGGTCCCTTGGGTCACTCCCTTCCCGGGTTTCTTCTAGTGGGAAAGACGACACCTGCCAGTGGCTGAAGAGCCCAAAACAAAAGCAGCTGGTCGTAGGGCTTCACGCTCATCCTCAGTCCTGGAGACTGAGTCAGTGAAGTCCTCCCAGCCAGGGAAACCCAAGGAGCAGCGAGAAAAATCCAAAAAGAAAACCCCTAAGACAAAGGAAAGTGCAGTGGCACCCACACCACTGCTACCTACAAGCTCTGCAGCTGAGGATGGGGTGGAGATTTTGGCATCTGCTGAAGACCTAGATCTAGCCAGACCCTCAGACATAATGAATATGGACTGCTTAGGCAATAAATTGGTGGCAGCAGGTGACTCTGAGGCGTAAAATGCCTCATTGAATGTTCCATGCCTTCCCAGTCTCATGATGTCATCCCCCAGTGGAATTGCGGCGTTTTTTTCCACTGCCTGGCTGAACAATGGCAACTGTTATCTTTACACCTGCTATCTGCATTGCCCTCCAGGAAACCTGGTTCTCAGCAATGCGGACCCTTGCCCTCTAAGGCCATAAGGGATATTACAGGAACTGTAGCGGCTATAATCGAGTGTCAGGTGGAGTTTGCGTTCATGTCCTAAACTCGGTCTGTAGTGAAAATGTGCCCCATCAAACCCCTCTTGAAGCTGTGGCTGTCAGAATAAGGACAATGCAGGAAATAACTGTCTGCAATGTATATCTTCCTCCAGATGGTGCAGTACCCTGAATGTATTAGCTGCACTGATTGATCACTCCCTAAACCTTTCCTAGTTCTGGGAGATTTTAATGGCCATAACTCCTTGTGGGGTGGTACCATGCTTACTGGCCGAGACAGAGATGTCAAAACTGTACTGTGGCAATTCGCCATCTGCCTCTTACATCTACATCAACATCCATACTCCGCAAGCCACCTGGCGGTGTGTGGCGGAGGGTACCCTGAGTACCTCTATCGGTTCTCCCTTCTAGTCCAGTCTCGTATTGTTTGTGGAAAGAAGGATTGTCCGTATGCTTCTGTGTGGGCTCTAATCTCTCTGGTTTTATCCTCATGGTCTCTTTGCGAGATATACATAGGAGGGAGCAATATACTGCTTGACTCTTCGGTGAAGGTATGTTGTCGAAACTTTAACAAAAGCCCGTACCGAGCTACTGAGCATCTCTCCTGCAGAGTCTTCCACTGGAGTTAGTCTATCAACTCCGTAACGCTTTCGCGATTACTAAATGATCTTGTAACGAAGTGCGCTGCTTTCCGTTTACTTCCTTTGTTTTTGGATTGCATTTACTTAGGATTCTTCCAATGAATCTCAGTCTGGCATCTGCTTTACCGACGATCAACTTTATACGATCATTCCATTTTAAATCACTCCTAATGCATACTCCCAGATAATTTATGGAATTAACTGCTTCCAGTTGCTGACCTGCTATTTTGTAGCTAAATGATAAGGGATCTATCTTTCCATGTATTCGCAGCACATTACACTTGTCTACATTGAGATTCAATTGCCATTCCCTGCACCATACGTCAATTCGCTGCAGATCCTCCTGCATTTCAGTACAATTTTCCATTGTTACAACCTCTCGATACACCACAGCATCATCTGCAAGAAGCCTCAGTGAACTTCCAATGTCATCCACAAGGTCATTTATGTATATTGTGAATAGCAACGGTCCTACGACATTCCCCTGTGGCGCACCTGAAATCACTCTTACTTCGGAAGACTTTTCTCCATTAAGAATGACATGCTGCGTTCCGTTATCTAGGAACTCTTCAATCCAATCACACAATTGGTCTGATAGTCCATATGCTCTTACTTTGTTCATTAAACGACTGTGGGGAACTGTATCGAACGCCTTGCGGAAGTCAAGAAACACGGCATCTACCTGTGAACCCGTGTCTATGGCCCACTGAGTCTCGTGGACGAATAGTGTGAGCTGGGTTTCACACGACCGTCTTTTTCGAAACCCATGCTGATTCCTACAGAGTAGATTTCTAGTCTCCACAAAAGTCATTATACTCGATCATAATACGTGTTCCAAAATTCTACAACTGATCAACGTTAGAGATAGAGGTCTATATTTCTGCACATCTGTTCGACGTCCCTTCTTGAAAACGGGGATGACCTGTGCCCTTTTCCAATCCTTTGGAACGCTACGCTCTTCTAGAGACCTATGGTACACCGCTGCAAGAAGGGGGGCACGTTCCTTCGCGTACTCTGTGTAATATCGAACTGGTATCCCATCAGGTCCAGCGGCCTTTCCTCTTTTGAGCGATTTTAATTGTTTCTCTATCCCTCTGTCGTCTATTTCGATATCTACCATTTTGTCATCTGTGCGACAATCTAGAGAAGGAACTACAGTGCAGTCGTCCTCTGTGAAACAGCTTTGGAAAAAGACATTTAGTATTTCGGCCTTTAGTCTGTCATCCTCTGTTTCAGTACCATTTTGGTCACAGAGTGACTGGAAATTTTGTTTTGATCCACCTACCGCTTTGACATAAGACCAAAATTTCTTAGGATTTTCTGCCAAGTCAGTACATAGAACTTTACTTTCAAATTCATTGAACGCCTCTCACATAGCCCTCCTCACACTACATTTCGCTTCGCGTAATTTTTGTTTGTCTGCAAGGCTTTGGCTATATTTATGTTTGCTGCGAAGTTCCCTTTGCTTCCGCAGCATTGGGGCTGCCACACATTCTGTGTGGCTCATAGTAGTTACTCGGCCATTGATTTATCAATTTGCAGCCAGGACTTTTCCCATCTTTTCACTGGAGAGCACATGATGACCTGTGTGGTAGTGACCACTTTCCCATCTTCCTGTCACTGCCCCAGCGTCAGGCACATGGACGCCCGCCCAGATGGGCTTTGAACAAGGCGGACTGGGGAACTTTCACCTCTGCTGTCACCTCTGAATCTTCTCCACATGGTAACATCGATGTGATGGTTGAGCAGGTCACTAACACTATTGTTTCTGTGGCAGAAAACTTGATCCCTCGCTCTTTAGAGTGCCTGAGGTGTAAGGCAGTCCCTTGGTGGTCACCGGAAGTCGCCAAAGCAATTAAGGAGCGTCAGCGAGCTCTACAGCAGCATAAGCGGCACCCTTCCCTAGAGCACCTCATAGCCTTTAAACGGCTCCGTGCCCGTGTTTGCTACCTTATCAAACAATGGAAGAAGTAGTGTAAGGAGTGTTGGGAGAGATCTCCACCATTGGGTGCTACACGGCACCTTCCCAAATCTGGGCAAAGATCAAACATCTTTTCGGGTACCAGGCCTCAACAGCTGTCCTTGGTGTTACCATAATTGGCGGGTTATGTACCAACGCAAATGCAATTGCCGAGCACTTTTCTGAACACTTTCCTTGAGCCTCTGTGTCGGAAAATTATCCCCCAGCTTTTCGCACACTCAAACAGCAGCTGGAAGGGAACGTCCTCTCATTCACTACACACTACAGTGAATACTATAATGCCCCATTTACAGAATGGGAGCTTCTCAGTGCCATGACACAGATTCCTGTGCCTAATCACATTCCACAGACAGGTGATTAAACAGGTGTGATGGCATCTTATCATCGCAATGGCGGAAGAGCACCATCATTCCGATGCTCAAACCCAGCAAAAACGCGCTTGATGTGGGTAGCTGTCAGCCAATCAGCATCACCAACGTTCTTTGTAAGCTGCTGGAACATATGGTATGTCGGCGGTTGGTTTGGGTCCTGGAGTCACTTGGCTTGCTGGCTCCAAATCAGTGCGGCTTCCACCAGGGTTGCTCTACCACTGATAATCTTGTGTCCATCAAATCTGCCATCCAAACAGCCTTTACCAGACGGCAACACCTGATTGCTGTCTTTGTTGACTTCAGGTAAGCATACGACACGACTTGGTGACCATGTGACCACATCCTTGCCACGTTGCAAGAGGGGAGCCCCGGGAACCACTCCCGATTTTTATCCAGAAATTCCTTTCGCTCCGTACTTTCCATGTCCAAATTGGTGACTCCCATAGTTCCATCCATATGCAGGAGAATGGAGTCCCGCAGGGCTCTGTATTGAGTGTTTCTCTATTTTTTTTGGCCATTAATGGTCTAGCAGCAGCTGTTGGGCCCTTCGTCTCACCTTCTCTGTATGCACCCGACTTCTGCATTTCGTACTGCTGCTCCAGTACTGTTGTTGCTGAGTGGCACCTCCAGGGAGCCATCCAAAAGGCGCAGTCATGGGCTCTAGCCCACGGCTTCCAGTTTTCAGCTGCAAAGTTGCATGTCATGCATTTTTGTCGATGTCGTACCATTCATCCGGAACTAGAACTTTACCTTAATGACGATCCACTCACTGTAGTGGAGACATATGAATTCCTAGGACTGGTTTTCAATGCTCGATTGACTTGGCTCCCTGATCTTCGTCAGCTTAAGTAGAAGTGCTGGCAGCACCTAATGCCCTCCATTGCCTGAGGAACACCAATTGGGGTGCAGATCGCTGTACACTGCTGCAGTTCTACAGAGCCCTTGTCCAATCCCGAATTGACTATTGGAGTGTGGTTTGTGGTTCGGCAGTGCCTTCAGCATTACGTTTACTTGATGCTGTGCACCACCATGGGGTTCGATTAGCGACAGGAGCTTTTAGGACAAGTCTGGTGAGCAGCATACTGGTTGAGGCTGGTGTCCCTCCACTGCAGAACAGACGTGCGCAAGTACTTGCCAGTTATGCAGCACACATTCATAGTTCCCCTGAGCATCCGAATTACGTCTCCTTTTCCCGCCAACGGCAGTATATCTCCCGCATCGGTGGCCCAGATCAGGGCTAACGACTGTGGTTTGCGCATGGTCCCTTCTCTCCGAACTGGAGTCCTTCCCTTTACCACCTCTACTTGCGGTCTGTTCAAGTACGCCTCCACGGTGTACGTCTCGGCCGCAAATTCGTCTGGACCTTTTGCATGGCCCTAAGGGCTTCGTTAACCCCGCCACCCCCCGATGTCACTTCCTCTCGATTCTTGACATGTTCCGGGACTCTGAAGTGGTTTACACTGATGACTCAATGGCTGATGGTCACTAGGTTTCACATATGTTCATGGAGGACATATTGAGCAGCACTCCTTGCCAGTTGGCTACAGTGTTTTCACTGCAGAGCTGGCAACCATATCTCGTGCTCTTGAGTACATCCACTTATGCCCTGGCGAGTCATTTCTCCTGTATACTGACTATTGAGCAGCCTACAAGCTATCGACCAGTGCTACCCTCGACACCCTCTGGTAGCGTCAATTCAGGAGTCCATCTATGCCCTGGAACAGTCCTGCCATTCCGTGGTGTTTGTGTGGACCCCAGGATATGTCAGAATCCTCGGTAATGAACTTGCCAACAGGCTGGTCAAACAGGCGACGCGGAAACTGCTTATGGAGATGGGCATCTCCAAAGCTGACCTGTGTTCTTTCTTACACTGCAGGGTTTTCTGGCTTTGAGAGACGGAATGGCATAACAGCAAGCACAACAAACTGTGTGTCATCAAGGAGACTATGAATGTGTGGAAGTCTTCCATACAGGCCTCTCGCAGGGAATCAGTTGTCTTCTGCCGGCTCTGCATTGGCCATACATGGCTAATGCATGATTACCTACTCCGTCGCAAGGACCCACCTCAGTGTCGCTGTGGCTCCCAAATGACAGTCGTCCACCTCTTGCTGGACTGCTCACTTTTAGCCGCTCTGCGGCAGACTTTTATCTTTCCCAGCATCCTGCTTTGGTGTTGGGTGACAATGCCTCCACAGCAGCTTTAGTTTTACGTTTTATCCGTGAGAGTGGGTTTGTACTTCTATCTAGGTTTTAGCGCATGTCCTTTGTCCCTCTTTGTCCTCCACCCTAGTGCTTTTAGGGTGGAGGTTTTAATGTATTGCAGAGTGGCTGGCTTTCCCTTTTTATTCTCGTGGTTGGCCAGCCACAGTAATCTGCTTTCATGTTTTATTCTCTTCTGTTCCTAGCATCTCTCTGTTGTTTTTTTTTCCTCTTTTGTTCCTTTTAGTGTTCGTTGCCTTCCCTTCGTTCTTGTGGCTTTTCCTTTCTTTCCGTTTTGTGTTATGTGCTTCATCCATTTTATTCTCACACTTGGAGCATTGTTTTATTAGAACCAAGGGACTGATGACCTCGTAGTTTGGTCCCTTCTCCCGCCTCTAAACCAACCAATCTCTGTTAGCAGATTCTGTAAGGGGAGCCACAGTCACACAAGGAATGATCCCTGTGCTTAACGGGGCCAGACATACAAGTTGTTTTAGGTTAAAGCCAAAGTCCAGACAGACAACAAATCAAGAAAAATAGAACAAAAGAAGCGTAATGTACAGTAAATTGGGATAAAGCTAAGGGTACCTAGTATAAATTTGCTTCATCAGAATATCAGGGGAATAAAAAATAAAGTAAACAAGATGTTAGTTTGTTTAGATGATCTCAAAAATAAGAATGACATTGATATACTTTGTCTGCCTGGACACCATATAATTGTGGGGATGGAAAGTGTCAGTATAAATGGGTATCATTTAACATGTTACACTTGCAGATGTAGCATGGATAAAGGAGGAGTTGTCATTACACAAAACAAGGATATAAATACAAAACTGTAGAAGTAAGCAAATTTTTGTCAATCAGCACTTAGAAGTTTGTGCATGTGAACTACAGCTAGATAATGTGGTGTTGATATTAGCAACAGTGTACAGGTCCCCATTAGAAGATTGGAAGCTATCCATAAAAAAGTTAGACTCCCTGTTATGCTGTCTGCCAGACGAAAAGAAGAAGTTATTAATCTCTGGTGATTTCAATGTAATCTTTCTAGGCAATTCTGATAGGAATAGTGAACTAGAAGTGTTATTAATGACATATAACTTAGAATCAGTGATCAATTTCCCTACATGTATAGCTGAAGACAGTAGCAGTCTAATAGATAATTTATTTGTGCAGCAAGAGTGTGTAAAAGTAACACATGCTTTCCCTGTGATAGATGGATTATCAGACCATTATGCACAATTGATAAACTTACAAAACCAAGCAGGGTATACAGTTCAGAAACTTTTAAATGAATGTGTAAGATTGCTCAACCCGGTATCTATAGAGCAATTCAGAGAAATTTTAAGAAATGTTAATCAGGGAGATGTATATAATGAGCCAATTGCTAATGATAAATGCAACATATTTCTTGATAAATTTATATCCCTCTTTGAACATTGTTGCCCAAAAAAATTACTAAATGTAACACCAAACAGTTTTCAAAGAATCCTTGGATTGCTACAGATATTAAAGTGTCTTCAGAAAGAACAAGAAAACTGTATGAGACAGCAAGAATTAGTAAAGGCCCAGAAGTAATATTACACTGTAAAAATTATTGCAACAAACTGAGAAAAGTTGTCAGAAAATCAAGAAATATGTATATTAGAGATTAAATTACAATTCTGGCAATAAAAACAAATCAGTATGGAATGTTGGTTGAAGGGAGGCAGGGAAAGTAACCACTGGAGTAGGTAGTATTACTTTTAAAGAGAATCAGACCATCTTAACCAACAGTACACATGTAGCTAATGTATTTAACAACCATTTCTTAAGTTTAGGTGAAAAAATTGGCAAGAATAGTTCAAAAGAAAAGCTAAGCAGTACATGGAAGAGTCAGGTTTGAGAAATCCTAGTCAGATTAATTTTCACCTAACAACCTCTTGTGAAATAAGGAAAATCATTAAGTCTTTGAAAAATAAATGTTCTGTTAGAGTAGATGATATCTCCAGCAAGATATTAAAACAATGTGGAGTAGTTACAGCTGATGTTCTGAGTCACATATGTAATGCATCACTAACTCAAGGTATTTTCCCAGACATGTTAAAATATGCCATTGTCAAGCCTCTCTACAAAGAAGGGGACACCACAGATGTCGATAATTACCAGCAGTATTCTTGGTTACAACATTTTCAAAAATTGTCGAGCAAGTAGTGTACTCAAGAGTTGGTTAGCCATCTCAACAGTAATGGGATACTTAGTAAAACACAGTTTGGATTTCAAAAATGCTGTTCCACTGAGACAGCATTGTACAAGTTCACTGCCCACATAATAGAGTCTTTAAATAGTAAAATGACACCAACAGGAATTTTCTGTGACTTATCCAATGCATTTGATTGTGTGAACCATGACATTATGTTACAGAAATTACAATTCTGTGGGATAAATGGAATCTGTGGCATAAATGGAACAGCATATGAGTGGTTTTAGTCATATCTACAGAACAGGAAGCAAAAAGTTTACTTATATGGTTTAAGTGATTTAAGGAAGTTTCCCACTTCATCTAACTGGGGTGAAATTACATTAGGTGTTACACAGGGTTCAATCATGGCCCTTCTGTTCTTGATATATGTGAATGACCTCCCTTATTATCTGAAACAAGAAACTAAACTGACGCTGTTTGCTGAGGATACAAGCATCTTTAATCCAGTAAAAGAAACTCCAATAGAAAATGATACAAATAATGTCTTTGGAAAAGTTATTGATTTGTTTTCTGCAAATGGGCTTGCTCTGAACTTTGAAAAAATACAGTACATCTAATTTTTTACTGCAAGGAGTACAGTTCCTTCAATAAATATAACACATCAACAGAAGCCAGTAGCCAGGGTAGAGCATACTAAGCTTTTGGGTGTACATGTAGATGAGAATCTTAATTGGAAAATTCATATTTTTGATCTCCTAAAGCGACTAGGTTCAGCAACTTTTGCAATCAGAATAATTAACAGTTTTGAGGATATAGAAATTAGTAAGGTAACATACTTTCACTCTCTGATGTCATATGGAATAATATTTGGAGGTAACTCAACATTTAGGCAAAAAGCATTCACTGCTCAAAAGAAAGTGGGTAGAATAATGTTTGGGGCTCATAGTCGCACATCATGTAGGCATCTGTTTAAAAGGTTAGGAATTCTTGCAACAGCCTCACAGTACATCTACTCAGTAATGAAATTTGTTCTCAACTACATGGACAGTTTAAAAACAACAGTGACATTGATGATTATAATACCAGAAGAAAGACAGACTTACACTATCCTCTACTTAACCCATCTTTGACAGAGAAAGGGGTAAAATGTGCTGCTGTAAAACTTTTCGATAAATTACCAGATGAAATAAAATGTCTGACAGACAGCAGTAATAGTTTCAAAAAATCAACTGAAATCGTATCTCCTTGACAACTCCTTCTATAGATGAATTCTTGAATAGGAATAAATAAATCTGTAGGTGTAATATATACATTTTGTGCCATTTAAGGGAATGGGGTAGGTAAAAAAATTAAGCTTAAAAAAAATAATACCTTGATTCATGTGTGCATTTCTTATGCACTTGACACATTCCATATCATAACGGTTACTGTGGGACTGATCAATGGACCAAGTAACTAACTAACTAACTATGCCCCTGACCTATGCTGGAAGTTTCAGGTTCCTCATTGAGGTATGACAGTACTGTTTTTTAACCTACTTTTTACTGAACATATATATTTTTCTGCTTGTTTTAGTTGTTCTTTGTACTTTGATAATCATTGTTGCCACAACAGCATTGTGGTCACTGATACCAGCTTTGATGTGGACATTCTCAAAGAGGTCAGGTCTATTTATTGCCATTAGATCCAATATATTTCCACCAAGAGTGGGGTTCCTAACTATTTGTTCTAGATAGTTTTAAGAAAAGGCATTTAGTAAAGTTTCACATGCTCTCTTATTATGCCCACTACTAACAAAATTGTAATTTTCCCAATTAATTGTTGGGTGAATAAAGTCTCCACCAATGATTACAGTATAACTTAATGTACTATTTATGTGTGAAACAAGAAATATGGGAAATTAACATTAAAATAAAAGAAATGTGTCCTTTGTTTGGAATCCAGCATCCTAGATATAGGCAAATTGGGCAGATGCCAGTATGTAAGGAATTTAATGGATCTTAATTGTTAATGAAAATACTTTGTATGTAAAAAGGTAAATGAAATCATTGCAAACAGGAGAAAAGTGAACAGTGCTATTCCAAAAGTAGGAGCAATATCATCAACAGCAGAAACAGCAGCATCACCAGTCTAATCAAAAACAAAAGTACCTTCAGTGCCAGAACCAGCAGCTAACTTATCACCATATGCAGCAGAACTAACACATCACCATATGCAGCAGAAGCAGCAGTAGCTTTTCATTTACACAACAGAAAAGACTCTGCATGGCGTTAAGAAGAATTCCACTGACATCTGGTGAAATTTTTATTTTATTGATACAGCTGCATCATCATATGTAACAACGTTAGAAGATCACAGGTGTACCCATTGCTTCTATCAAGATATATTACTCAGGTATATTGTCTACATGACATTTTACATTATATATAAAAACAAAGATGAGGTGACTTACCGAACAAAAGCGCTGGCAGGTCGATAGACACACAAACAAACACAAACATACACACAAAATTCAAGCTTTCGCAACAAACTGTTGCCTCATCAGGAAAGAGGGAAGGAGAGGGGAAGACGAAAGGAAGTGGGTTTTAAGGGAGAGGGTAAGGAGTCATTCCAATCCCGGGAGCGGAAAGACTTACCTTAGGGGGAAAAAAGGACAGGTATACACTCGCACACACGCACATATCCATCCATGGATGGATATGTGCGTGTGTGCGAGTGTATACCTGTCCTTTTTTCCCCCTAAGGTAAGTCTTTCCGCTCCCGGGATTGGAATGACTCCTTACCCTCTCCCTTAAAACCCACTTCCTTTCGTCTTCCCCTCTCCTTCCCTCTTTCCTGATGAGGCAACAGTTTGTTGCGAAAGCTTGAATTTTGTGTGTATGTTTGTGTTTGTTTGTGTGTCTATCGACCTGCCAGCGCTTTTGTTCGGTAAGTCACCTCATCTTTGTTTTTATATATAATTTTTCCCACGTGGAATGTTTCCTTCCATTATATTGACATTTTACATTAATGGATCACATCTTTGTTGCTCGTTTTTCACCAATGTAATGCAAATAATATTCACTGAATAATATAGGCCTATCTTGTCTAGGAGCGATGGGTACACATATGATCTTTCAACGTTTTTGCACCTGATGATGTGGCTTTAGGCTACAAAATCTTTTTTCTTTCAATAAAACAATAATTTTCCTGTTTTTGGATGTAATTCTTCTTAACGTCATCCCCTTCAACACCTGTGGATACCCAGAGTATAACATACTCCACAAGAAAAGATTCTTGTCTTGTTTTTATTGTGAAAACATATGAGAGAAAAGCATCCCAAGTGATGTGGAACATCATTAATGCAAATATGAACAACAATCGAACTTTGTCCATCAAAACATAAGATGTTTGAAGAATAAAATGGACTAACTGGTAATAAATCTAAATGATGAAGACTATGTATGTGAATCTGATATACTGGGTTTCTTTGGTATCATACTACAAAAAGAATTCACATGTTACAGATCGAAAACTTTGGTTTAGCTGCTCATTACTCTAGCACGGGGAAAGGTGGAGATCCAATTTTTGTTAGAAATAATGTAGTATATAAAGCTCCATATTTAAGCAAATACAGTTCATAACATCATTTTAATGTGTGTGGCATTGAGCTAACAGATAGTGCAACTCTTATTGTGCTGCTCATTTCCAGAACACCTGCTGGAAATGTGAATGTTTTTCTGAGACGCATTGAATCACTCCTACTGCACCACTGTAGAAGAATAATTATTTAAGTTATTAATTGTAGCTGGCAAATTATGTGAAATTCTTGACAGATAATAGTAACAGAGTAGACCTCGAATACCTGATGTGCTCTTACAACACAGTGTCAGTGGTAGACCATCCAATTACACTGAACAACAAATTTGAAGTGAAAGTGTGTAAATTGCTTTATTGTGAGTTAGTTCTGTTTGTTTCAGTGTAAAATGATACAAAATCATCATCTTCATAAATATTTAGCTCTAGTTTTTTTTTAAAAAAGTAATCTACAATTTTGTATAAACAACTCACCAACTAAATAGGCATTCATGCTCCAAGGTTCAGCATAACATATTTTAAGTGAATAATTACTTGAATTATGTTATGTGTTATGCATTGATAAATTTCAGTGTCATTATGGAAGTACAAAAGTAAAACATTAAGAAAAATGAAGATAATATTACATGAATGAAAATACTTTGTAAGTCTACTTTGTACTAGAACTATGTAAAGCACAAAAGAAAATATATAAATTTTTGGTCACAAATGTATATAAAGGATTACAAATGTTAAATGTCCACATGTACAGTATATCCAATTACATATTTTGTTCAGAGATAAATTCAGATGATGACCGTTTTCGCTTGGCTTGACATCCCTTATCAGCAGTAATCTGCTAAATTAGTAGGGCTCCACTTCCTGACATACCTCTTCTCAAATGTGGCAATATCTTGATGAAATCGCTCCCCATGTTCATCACTTATTGCTCTACAATCTCTGGGGAAGAAGTCAAGATGACTGTATAAGAAATGCATTTTCAATGACATGTTGCAACCAGGTTTTTCATAAGATGACAACATGTTATTACAATCTCTTTGTAATTTATTACTTGTTTGTTCCCTAAGAACTGTAAACAGACTGTCTTAAAACATTCCCATGCATGCTTATCACCTTGTATGATTCCAACAAAAGTATGGTCTCCAAAAAGCTCTCAAATCTGTGGGCCTACAAAGATGCCCTCCTTTACTTTGGCATTACTTAAGTAAGGGAATTTTTGGCTTAAGTAGTTTAAAGCATCACCATCTTTGTTCATTCCCTTAAAGTTTTTCATGATACCCAACTTGATGTGCAAGGGTAGGAGCAGAATCTTTATAGCGTCTAATAGAGGTTCACTCTTAATGTTCTTTATACCTGGTTGAAGAGATTTTCTGGTGGGCCATTCATGTTTTATTTATTTATTTGTCCATATAAATCTCTTTTTAAGTACATATATTGTACACAGGATATTGGACAGAAAACATTTTTTGGCCATTGGATTTTCAAATATCAAACATAAATTTTATAAATTTTTATGACAAATTGGATCTATACAGTTAATAATTACAAATTTTTGAAATACTGTATATTTATAACTTATTTCTACAATTAAAGATACAAATTACATTTTTTCTTGCATAAGATACTGTGAGACTGAATAGTAGCAGTTTTTCAGAAGGTAGGATGTCACAGACTTTTTAAAGCTTTGTAGTTCAGTAAGAGATTTTATATGTCTTGGTAATCTGTTGTAAAGTTTTGTTCCTGCATGATATACACCTTTCTGGCATAATGTGGTGTTACAATGATTGACGTGTATGTCACTGTCTGACCTGGTACTGTAATCATGAACACTTTTGTTTTGAGGAAAAAGGTTTTCTTTTCTCAGTATGCTTTTTGTGACATGCGTGACTATTTCCAGTGTATAAATGCAGGGAAGGGGTAGGATCTTTAGATCTTTAAAGAAAGGTTTGCATGATTTTCTGCTGCTCACTTGTTTCATTATTCTTATAATTGCCTTTTGTTTCCTGAAAACTGTTATGGCCTGATGTACATTTCCCCAGAAAATGATACCGTACTTCAGTATTGAATGTACACGAGCAAAGTATACAGCCCTAACTGTTTCTGCACTAGTACTGTTGCAGAGAATTCTTACCACATAGCTCATTTTTGCTAGTTTTGAATTTAGGGCTGTGATATGAGTGTTCCATTTAAGATTTTCCTGGATATGAATCCCAAGAAATTTAGTTTCATTGACAGAACTAATGTTTTGGTTATCTATACATATTACAGGTTGTGCCGGATTTTTATTTTGATCAGTGTGGAAATTCATTAGTACAGTTTTTTGGGGATTAACTATTAGCCTGTTTCTGGTAAACCATTCAGACACTCCTTTTGTAATATCTTTTGCAGATGCAGTAAGATTTTCTTCATTATTCCCTTCAATCAATAGACTGGTGTCATCTGCAAACAGTACTGGTTCAGAATCACTAACGTGTGATGGGAAATCATTAATGTAGACAAAAAAAAAGAAAGGGACCTAAAATGGAGCCCTGTGGAACACCATGAGTTAGTCCACATGGTTCTGAAACATGTACCTGGAGTTCATTTCCTTCTGTGTACTTAATTTCAGTTACCTGAGAACGATATTCCAAATATGATTTGATCCACTGATTTGGCACACCTCTTACACCATACCATTCGAGCTTCCTCAGGAGTATAGAATGATCAATCACATCAAAAGCTTTTGTTAGGTCCAAGAATAAACCTGAGATATTTCTGTGGTTGTCCACTGCATTTACGACATGGTTTATCAGATTGAAAGTGGCAGTTTCAATTGATCTCTGTGGTCTGAAGCCATGTTGACACCCAGAAATAATATTATTCTTGTCGAAGAATGTAATTAGTTTTGAAAGGAACACTTTTTCAATAATTTTCGAAAACCCTGACAATAGAGACACAGGCCTATAGTTACCCATACATTGATGATCACCTTTTTTATATAGGGGTATTACTTTTGCCATTTTCAGTTGCTGAGGGAAGACACCACATGATAAGGATGAATTGCATATGTCCAATAAAGGTGAAAGTATTTGTCTTGCTGTTATTTTTATAATATAATCTGGAATATCATCAATACCAGTTGAGTACTTACTCTTCAGTGAATTAATGGTATTTAGGAGCTCTGTTGGGCTTACTGGACTGAGGAACATGGATATATTATTTATTTCAATAGATGAAAGTTCTTTCCATGTTGTATTAGGTGGATTTCCAAATTTTTCCTTCACTAATTTCCCAGCAACAGTTGCATAGTAAGAATTGAAACTATTTGCAACTTCCCTAGGGTCAGTGACATTCTTGCCATCATGTGATATCACAATATTTTTGTGAGTTGTCTTCTTCCCAGTAAGATCCTGCACAGCTTTCCACATGGACTTAGTTTTATTGGATGACTTCATAATATATTTGTCATTTTCCTTAATTTTTGCCTACTTTATGATGCGTTTCAAAACTGGCTTGTATTTTTTGAAATAATTAATAAATTCTGGACTGCTGTTAGTTTTTGACTGCAGAAAAAGTTCCCGCTTCCTTTTACAAGATACTCTGATGCCTGATGTAATCCAGTTTCTGAATCTATCTGTGCTCTTGGAAATAACTTTCCTTTGTGGAAAAGCTATGTCAAAGTTATGCTTGAATATATTCAAAAAATGTTCCATCTTTTCGTTAGTATTAGAGGTATCATATACTTCTCTCCAAGATTGTTCACTGATTAGGTACTGGAAGCATTCAATATTTTTCCCACTATAAATCCTTTTATGGATAACATTTTCTATACTGGTCGAAGTGTGATTTACAGGTATGGTCAGTAATTGTGAAAGGTGGTCACTATAGCCGGTATCAAAGTTTTCTGATGTACACTTGTCCATGTTTACACATACCTGATCAAGGAGAGTGACACTAGTTTTAGTTACATGTGTTGGAGAGCTAACAGTAAGACAAAGATTGTAGGCTTTTATAATATTTAAAAATGTTTCCCTGTGAGGGCTATGGCTCAGAAAGTCAATATTAAAATCACCACATAGTACCACTGTTTTCCCAGTTGTCTTAAGTTTGCCTAAAGCAAGGTCCAATTTTTTGAAAAAAACACTTATGTTGCTAACAGGAGATCTATACACACATAAAATAATAGTGTTTTCAGACATTAACTCTACAGCTGAGATTTCAAAGTCTCTTTCACAACCAAGTTTGCAAACAGATGTTATACTCTTATAATCTACATTTTCTTTTACATATATACAAGTTCCCCCATGTTTTGATTCCATTCTACAAAAGCAGTTTGCAAGGTTAAAATGTAATATTTTTAAGTACTGATAATACTCATTTTGTAACCAATGCTCACAAAAACATAACACTGAAACATCTTTCCATTCACTATTGAGGAGTATATTTATTTCATCAACTTTGTTTGTTAATGACTGTACATTCTGGTGTACAATCTTCAGTCTATATTTGCAATTTAATTCTGCATCACATTTATTTGTGATACAGTCTACTTCCCTAAAAAATGCCTTTCACCCTTTTTATAAAACATTGCATCTTTCTTTATAACCCATTTGTCCAAAGTACTTTGGACTGCTTCTATATTAGGCCTATTGTGATTCCAATTTGCTAGACGACAGATTTCTTCAACCAAAAATTGTTTCCCAATGTGATTTAAATGAAGGCCATGGCTGGTGTGCATGGACCTGTCTAACGTGCTTACATTTATTAAGTTCACGTACAGAAACTTTTTGCATACAGTATCTATCTCTTTGTTTACTCTTTCTATTAACTTATTTACACATGACCAAGGAGGAAGGTCGTATCTGTGTGGTTGATTTACAACAGCTACATTTGTGTTGCCTAATTTGGGTAGCACACTTTCAAGAACAGTGATGAGTTCACTACCTTTATCTCTGGCAACATCATTCGCACCTGCAAAAATTACGACACAGTCTTTTGGGTTAAGGTTTTCACACGATTTTACCACTATTTTTGTCACTTCTGCAATGCCTGCTCCTGGTTTGACAAAGGCTTGGACACTTGCGTTAGTTTGTGTATCTGCTACCTTTTCTGCTATCTGACGTCCATGATTATCGGCAAAAATCAACACTTTTGCTGTAATGAGATGCATGAGATTGGCTATCCCATTCTCAGAGAAAGCAGCTATATTTAGTATACCCTAACTGCATACCTAACAGCAGTCACCACAGATCTGCCATTGAGAGTCATTATACTTGACGGCTTCTAGTAAAATTTTCGTGTTTTGGTATGACTCTTTCATATGCACACTATGCCCAATTGGAATAGAAGGGAGCTCATTACCAATTTGTAAAAGCACTGCTTTTAAGCTCAACATTGATGAATCAATAAAGAGTCTCTATTCATCAGAGTTGTAATTAATTCTGAGAGCCTTCATTAGACCATTTGTGTGTGCACATGCAACAAGACTATCTTAAATATTTAAAAAAAGGAGTGAATTGTTGCTCTCTTCTGTGGTAGAATGAAGCATTTACATTGCTTTCCAGAAAATTGGGCTGCTGTAGTCTTGATGCTAAACTCTCAGCCATAGCTTTAGAGAGCTCCAAATCTCTAACGAGATCACTTAACTCATTTTGAGACAATTTTTGTGGATCATCAGTTGATGACATATTTGGAAGAAACTCTGGATCTTGTGATGTACATGGTTCAGGACATTCAGAATCCCCATCAGAAGTAATATCGTACTCTGTTGGTGGTTCAGGTATTAGCAATCCTTCCCCATGTAGAACTGGATGTACGGCAGATGGAATGTTAGGATAGATCACTGTCAGCTTCTTCTTCTTAGTTATTCCCTTCTTGATAGGGGAAACCATACAAAAGTAGCAGTCACTGACATGGTCAGTTGGCTCACACCATCATGGGCATTGCAAAGAGCATTGAATATCCTTTCCCATGCATCCAGTTCCTGAGGTTGCTGGCACAAGTGTTGCTGATCACATGTGGAGCCCAGGGTTTATCCTGATCACCTATTTTGCACCCAAAATAACAACTGTAAGCTTTTTTAATCAGTGGAGTTATTTGCTGTTTTTGTGAAGCAAATGTCACTTCTACGTACACACACAGCAAAATGTGTCAGTTCTGTTAACACAAACTCATGGCGTTTTTGTTCACTTCAGTCGCAGTCAACGTGAACAACTGGTGGTTAATCTGCAAACAAATGTGCAAAAATTATTACATGCATTAATAAAGTCACTGAAGTTGAAGAGGAGGGAGACAAAAAGATCACTAAAATTGGTATCAAAATGTTTATATACAAAATATTGCACACAAGTAAGACCAGGGGCAATAATATGATCCATTGTCACTAGTTATTATGACTTTCACACACCATTATAATATTTGATTTTAAACTTTACATAAAAATCCGTATATAAGTATCTCACCATAATAAAACAGTGTAAAATGAAAACTTAATTTTGAATTTTCTTTGTGGTATTTGCGATCAGCACATTAGACCTGTAAGGAATTGGCTACTTTCATTCGATTTACATTTAGTGTTAGAGTAACAGCCAGTTCAAGCACTTTAATATATAGATACGAGGTGCGGCTAGAAAAAAACCGGACTGATGCTGGAAAAAACATTTATTTACAATTTCATGTTATCTCCTTCAATGTACTCTCCTCCTCGGTCTCTACACCGCTCCATACGAATTTTCCACTGTTCATAGCAATGCTGCAGATCATTTTCGGTAAGTCCATACATTACTTCCGTCGCTTTTTCTTTTACTGCTTCAAAAGTCTCAAATCTAGTTCCTTTCAAAGCTGACTTGACTTTAGGGAAAAGAAAAAAGTCACAGGGGGCCAAATCAGGTGATTAGGGTGGATGATCTAAGATGGGAATGTTGTGTTTTGCCAAAAACGTCTTCACTGACAGCGCACTGTGAGCTGGGGCATTGTCTTGGTGAAGGATCCATGACTTGTTTCTCCACAAATCGTTCCGTTTTCTCCGTACTCGCTCACGTAGGGTAGCCAGGACGCTAATGTAGTAATGCTGATTCACTGTTTGTCCCTCTGGTGCCCAATCAATGTGCACAATCCCTCTGATGTCAAAAAAAACAATCATCATTGCCTTGAATTTCGATTTTGACATTCGTGCTTTTTTTTGTCGTGGAGAACCAGGAGTTTTCACATGCATCGATTGGCGTTTAGTTTCGGGATCGTAAGTAAAAAACCACGATTCATCGCAAGTAATAACATTTTGTAAGAAGGTGGGATCACTTTCAATGTTTTCCAGGATGTCAGAACAAATCATTCTTCGGCGTTCCTTCTGTTCAATTGTGAGACACTTTGGAACCATTTTTGAACACCCTTTGTTCATGTTGAAACTTTCATGAAGAATCTGCCTAACACTTTCCTTGTCAACTCCTGTTAACTCAGACACTGCTCTGATTGTTAAACGGCGATCTTGTCGAACAAGTTTACCGATTTTTTCAATGTTTGCATCAGTTTTTGCTGACAATGGTCTGCCAGTGCGAGTGTCATCACTGGTGTCTTCGCGGCCATCTTTAAATCGTTTAAACCACTCAAACACTTGTGTTCGCGGTAAACAATCATCGCCGTACACTTTTTGTAACATTACAAACGTTTCACTTGCAGATTTTCCTAGTTTGAAACAAAATTTGATGTTAACACGCTGTTCTTTCTGTACACTCAACATTTTCCGACGCACAGACAAAACGTCAACTACTTAAAACAGACGCCACGGGCAGACTGAGTGCAGGAGGCAGATGAAACTCGAGCAGTAGGCGGAGCGAGAGTCACGTGACAGGCCACGCGACTTTCAGCCTTATTGCATTCGTTTTATTGTTTCACCAGCACTAGTCCGGTTTTTTTCTAGCCACACCTCGTATATCCACATGGAATGTTTCCCTCTATTATATTAATAGATAGATAGATAGTTTTGTGTTTGATGGATCATATTGCAGATAAGGATATATGTGATAATTAGTCAAAAATATTATAAATGGCCTTTCTGACTGTGAGGGACAGTTCCTCACCACAAACAAGTAAATGTGCAGAATAAAGTTAATTTTATTTGGAAAAACTTGAGTATTACAAACAAACCAACCATGGAAAACTTTAACATCAGCTGCAGCTTGTGGGTTGGTCTCCTGTATATGTTGCTGTGGGTTTTAGCTCAAAATTTAATATATTTACTGCAGAAATATTTCTCAAAAATTTAGGGAGATAAAACTTCTTTAAATCAGGTTATAGGCCCTGGATTACTAAGGGCATTTAAATTTCTTGTAGAATGAAAAGGGAACTTTTGAAGTAGCCAAGAGAGAATAATTCCAGTAATACCAGGCACTACAAACTGTACAATAGAATTCTTAACAAGGCTGCATTGAAGAAAATGTTCTTGAAGGCAGAAAGCAGTAACTCAAACAATAAAATAAAAACTATCTAGAATTTTGTAAAGAAGGGAACAGGAAAAGTGCAGTTTCTACAGAAAATATCCAAATAAAAATGAAAATCATATTGTTTGTGATCCAGAAACATTTGATCATGATGCTTCATAAACTGAGGCACAAATTTTCTGCAAGCCCATGTTCTTAGCACAGTACAACAGATCCAAATAAGAATAGTCTCTATAAAAGAAATTCAAAGATTTATTAAGTCTCTGAAAAGTAAAAACTCTATTGGAGTTGGTAGCATACCCAGTAACTTATAAAAAAAACTGGTGCAGCCATGTAAGTAAAATCCTTTGCTTTTATTTCTGATGCACCATGTAAGCAAGGAACAGTTCCTGACAGATTTAAGTATGCAGTTGTAAAATTACTGTATATGAATGCAGATAAGGCAGATATTGCTGACTATTGGCCAGTCTTGTTACTCACAAGTGTTTCTAAGGTTTTAGAGAAACTAACGCATGCCAGTATTGTTAAGCACGTTAGTGATCATACCATCACTAAAAGTCAGTTTGGATTTCATAAAGGGTTATCAACTGAAGATGCAATATTTATATTTGCTGCCAAGGTTTTGTAGGGAGAAAAAAAAGAAACTGAAGATGGTTGGAATATTTTGCCACCTGCCAAAAGATTTGAGTGTGTCAGGCACCAAATACTTTTACACAAAGCTATGTAATTAGGTATAGCTCCACCATTGCCAGTCCCAAAACTTTGTGAGAAAGGAGGAAGGGTGGATAGATAGACTGATTGGTTTTTATTTGGTCTCATTTGCTTACATTATGTATGGAGTGTGTACTTGTAATATAGGACAGGTCAACTAAACCTAATACCTTAAAATATTTAGCCTACATATTATAATATGGAACAGTGTACTGCATGTTATTTACATACACCATACTATGATATTTTCAATTGATTACAGTACATACATGCAAGTAATAACAACATTCCTCACTTTTTAAACAGACATTCCCCTGCACAATGAAATTCTTTTTCCACTAAGTAATCCTTTAGTTTTTTAAGTAATATCTCTTTTAAAAAACTTTGCATCATCCACCCTGGACAATAATGTCCTATAAGGGGTCCTAGCCAGGGTAACAGTGAAGTCTCCAGAAGCAGAAAAGGCAGAGATAAAGGTCACTGGTACAGTGGAGCTGGCGGATGTGACACTTGCCCATTGAGGCTAACAGTAGGAACCTCCTGCCTTACAGGAAGATGAGAGAACCTAAGAGACCATCCCTGACAGGAAAGGAAGCCCCACTGGTAGTAGAGTGTGTTTGTGGTCTTTCCGCGAAATATAAGTTGGTGGCAGTAAAACTGTACTGCAGTCAGCCTCAAATGCTGGTTCTCTAAATTTCCTCAGTAGCGATTCACAGAAAGAACGCCTCCTTTCCTCTAGAGACTCCCACCCGAGTTCCTGAAGCATTTCCGTAACACTCGCGTGATGATCAAACCTACCAGTAACAAATCTAGCAGCCCGCCTCTGAATTGCTTCTATGTCCTCCTTCAATCTGACCTGATAGGGATCCCAAACGCTCAAGCAGTACTCAAGAATAGGTCATATTAGTGTTTTATAAGCGGTCTCCTTTACAGATGAACCACATCTTCCCAAAATTCTACCAATGAACTGAAGACAACTATTCGCCTTCCCCACAACTGCCATTTCGTGCTTGTCCCACTTCATATCGCTCTGCAATGTTACGCCCAAATATTTAATCGACGTGACTGTGTCGAGCGCTACACTACTAATGGAGTATTCAAACATTATGGGATTCTTTTTCCTGTTCGTCTGCATTAATTTACATTTATTTATATTTAGAGTTAGCTGCCATTCTTTACACCAATCACAAATCCTGTTCAAGTCATCTTGTATCCTCCTACAGTCACTCAACGACGACACCTTCCCATACACCACAGCATCATCAGCAAACAGCCGCACATTGCTATCCACCCTATCCAAAATATCATTTATGTAGATAGAAAACAACAGCGGTCCTACCACAATTCCCTCCACGTCCCTCCAGATGATACCCTCACCTCCGATGAACTCTCACCATTGAGGACAACGTACTGGGTTTTATTACTTAAGAAGTCTTCGAGCCACTCACATATTTGGGAACCAATCCCATATGCTCGTACCTTAGTTAGGAGTCTGCAGTGGGGCACCAAGTCAAACGCTTTCCGGAAGTCAAGGAATATTGCATCCATTTGATACCCTTCATCCATGATTCGCAAGATGTCATGTGAAAAAAGGGCGAGTTGCGTTTCGCAGGAGCGATGCTTTCTAAAGCCGTGCTGATGCATGGACAGCAACTTCTTTGTCTCAAGGAAATTCATTATATTCGAACTGAGAATATGTTCAAGAATCCTGCAACAAACCGATGTTAAGGATATTGGTCTGTAATTTTGAGGATCCGTCCTTTTACCCTTCTTATATACGGGCATCACCTGCGCTTTTTTCCAGTCACTTGGGACTTTACGTTGGGCAAGAGATTCGCGATAAATGCGAGCTAAGTAAGGAGCCAATGCATAGAACACTCTCTGTAAAACCGAATTGGAATCCCATCAGGACCTGGTGATTTATTTATTTTCAACCCATTCAGCTGCTTCACAACCCCAGGGATGTCTATTACTATGTCCTCCAAACGGGAATCTGTATGAGACTCAAACAGCAGTATGTTTGTACAATCCTCCTCCATGAAAGATTTCTCAAATTCTAAATTTAAAATTTCAGCTTTCGTTTTGCTGTCTTCGTTGTCAGGCCAAACCAATCAGTGAGTGACTGGATGGAAGCCTTTGACCCGCTTTCCGATTTTACGTAAGGCCATAATTTCCTTGGGTTTTCAGCAAGATCTTTTGCTAAGGTATGACGGTGGTAGTGGTTGTATTCTTCGCGCATCGCTCTTTTTACAGCAGCACGAATCTCTACTAACTTTTGCCTGTCCTCATTCTCCTGATCTTTCTTGTAGCGCAAGTGCAACTGTCTTTGCTTCCTGAGCATTCTCCGAATTGCGCTGTTAAACCATGGTGGGTCTTTTCCGTCCGTAACCCACTTTTTCGGCACATACTTCTCAAATGCATGATTTACAATGTGTTTAAAATTTGCCCATAATTCTTCCACGTCCATCATACCGGAAGTAAATGAAGTCGATTCATTTACTAAGTGGGGTGCTAACAACTGCTTATCTGCTATTTCTGGTAAGAATACTCTCCTAGCCTTCTTGACCAACTTTTTAACTTTCGTAACATAGTCGTAATGACAACATCATGATCACTAATCCCTGTCTCGACACTGACACCGTCAATGAGGTCTGGTCTGTTCGTGGCTACCAGATCTAAAATATTTCCATTATGTGTTGGCTGTCGATTTAGCTGCTCAAGACAGTTTTCGGATAATGTGTTCAAAAGTAATTCACACGATGGCTTGTCTGTACTACCTGTAATGAATCCATAGACATCCCAGTCTGTACTAGGTAGGTTGAAGTCGCCTCCGACTAATATAGCATGATCCGGGTACTTCTGCGGTACAGAGTGTAGACTCCCTTTGAATGATTCTATAACTGTCATGGTGGAACCTGGTGGCTGGTAATAACACCCAACAATTAACTTTATTTCTCCCAGCCCTGTTAAACATGTCCAGATAACTTCACAATCACACTCTACTTTGGCCTCAGTAGACACACTATATTTGTCAACTGCAATGAAGACACCACTTCCTACGGTGTCTAATCTGTCTTTCCGATACATGTTCCAACCCTCACTAAATATTTCAGAACTTCCTATCTCAGGGCTCAGCCAGGTCTCAGTCCCGAGAATAATTTGCGCGCCACACGCTTCCTGGAGGGCAGTAAATTCAGGAACTTTATTCCGAACACTCTGAAAATTTACTGCTAATATCTTGAGAGCTGAAGTGTCTTTACACTGAGTGCGTCCTAATTTCCCTGCCTGCCTGCATGTCAACTGGTAAGTGCCACTCACCCTGAGGTGAGGGCGGCCCCAACGCATCGGGTACACTAGAAGGTGCCTTGGCGGCTGAGTCAGCGGACACACTATATTTGCGGACGCAGCAAGCGACACCTGGAGTGTCTCAAGCGATGCGCCAGACCCTCCACCGTCGCTGCACCTAGAGGCTACTGTCTAGCCTAAAAAACCCCCATGTGCATGCAACAAGTACTCTGCTACCCGAGTAGCTGCTTCCTTTGTGTAGTGCACCCCTGACCTATCTAGGGGCGTCCTACAATTCCTCACCCAATAGCGCAAGTCTAGAAATCTGCAGCCAAGACCGTCACAGAGTCGACGAAGCCTCTGGTTGAGACCCTCCATTTGGCTCCAAACCAAAGGACCCCGATCCACTCTGGGAACAATGCTGCAAATAGAGAGCTGTGCTTGCACCCCGTGTGCGAGGCCAGCAGTCTGTACGAACTGAGGATTGCCTCAGAACCCAAGTGACAGGCATCATTGGTGCCGATGTGAGCAACTACTTGCAGACGACTGCACCCCGTACGCTCGATAGCCACAGGCAAGGCCGCCTCCACATCTTGGATGAGGCCCCCCAAGTGCACGTTGGAATTCTTTCCAGCCCTGTATGCTATTTCCCTAAGGGGCTCCATCACCCGCCTAACGTTGGAGCTCCCAATAACCAGCAAGCCTTTGCCCCCGAGTGTCTGCTCAGGCCCTGCTGAAGGAACGGCCACCTGCCCACTGACAGGATGAACGGGCGAGGCCAGCCTCCACAGTGGCCCTCCGCAACGAGAGACGCGAACGCGTTGCAGTCCGCCACTCACCCTGAGGTGAGGGCAGCCCCAACGCACCGGGTACACTAGAAGGTGCCTCGGCGGCTGAGTCAGCGGCCGCAGCAAGCAACACCTGGAGTGTCTCAAGCGATGCGCCAGACCCTCCACTGTCGCTGAACCTTGAGGCAGCAGCCTGAAGGCAGCTGACTGTGGCCAACAGCATGCTCAGCTGCTCATGAACCGCAGCCAGTTCCTCCTGCACCCGCACACACCCTATCCATCCTACTGCTAATATCTGGACGTATAGAGTTGCGACAAATAAAACAGCAATATGCAACTGCACAGTTGTGTCACCAGCGCCGAATTGAGCTGCGGTATATGAACAATTACTTACAAACTAAGCAATCAAATGACCACAACTACGCCACTATACAGATATTACAATGCGATCCAACCCCTGTCTTAGTACAAATGACAACCGCCTACGCGATGTTACACTCTACCGTTATTAGAATTTGATATTACCCCTTTCTAATTCGAAAATATGCAAAGATGCGAAAAATTTCACCACACAAGCACACAATCACACAAACTTCCATGAAAGGATGGGGAAATCTCAAGATGGGGACACAATCAGATGGACCAAGTGCTTATTCAAAGAAGGCATGGTTCAGATATTAAGGATATACAGGTGAGGAAGGGGCCAGATGTTGAATTGAACTGCTAGTGGTGACACTCGGGTATAGGCAGAGGATAACAAGAGCAAACTTTAAATGTGTAGAAAGGGATAGGAAGTATAATGTGGACCAGTCATCACCAATGAGAAGAAAAGAACAGAATTCCTAAGAGAAATGGATGAAGGGATGAGAGTGATTGTCATTGAGGAGGAAGTTAGCCCCAGATTGCATTGGCAACTTATGGAAAGAACAACATGACAGACAATGAAATCCACGTTGGAACTGGAAAACAGAGTTAAACAAAGTGAGTGGTATGATGATATCTATGAGGTACCTATTAACAAACAGAACAGTGCATGGAAGAAGATGCTCCAGCAAGGGACAGGCAGACAAAATAATGAAGAATGAGGAATAAATCAAAAACTATTTGCAGAATGAAATTTGAGAAAAATAGATTGCATGACACTGAGGAATGTAGAAATGAACAGGGTATAGAAGAACATGAAGAATGGAAAAAAGTTACGAGTTCAATATAATGGTTCATCTACTGTATGTTGACTTTAATGCAGCCATGACAGAGTTAATAGGAACAGTCTTCTCTCTCTCTCTCTCTCTCTTTTTTTTTTTTTTTTTTTAATGATGTTACGGGAGCTGAGGATGCTACCAAAGCTATTAACACATGTGAAAAACACTCTAAGCAACACCAACTGTAAAATAGAAGCTAATGGCAAGTATACCAATAATTTTCTGATATTTCTAGGACTTAAGTAAGCTGGCTGCAGAGACTGCCATGTGAAAACTTCCAAGGAAAACACGTGGTACTATTTTCACCAGCATGACTAATAATATGGCATTTGTGGATGACGTAGCCATGCTAGGTAGGGGTGGAGAATGTGTGGTAGGAAACAATTTAGTTATGGAATGTGAAATGGCTGCACTTGGCCTGGTCATAAGTTGGGAAAAAATGGAATACACACATTTGTTCAGCACCGGAAACAAAACAAGATGGAGGGGAGTTGAGCAGTTTGAAGGATTTGAAAGAGTAAATTAGTTTAAGTATTTGGGAGGAATTGTTACAGAAGATAGTAAGGAACCAACACAGATAAAGGCAAGAATAGCTGCACGCAACAGTTGATATTACTGCTTCCTTAACCTGCCGTGATCCTCCAGCATTTCAAGGCAGTTTAAGATGACAGTTTATAAAGTGATCATAAAGTCTGTTGTTATGGATGGGCCTGAAATGTAGACAATAACATAACAAGTCAGAAATGCTGCGGATGTATGGGATAGCAAAGGACTGCAGAAGATATGTTGAGCAGTACGTGATAATGGTGTTTGGAGAATTAGGACTTCGTACAGCGACATTACCCCAAAAAATTTAAAAGAGCAAAAATTATCACTATCAAAAAGCCAGGGAAAGAGGGAACAGCTGCAGAATACTTCCGCCCAATATCTCTACGTAGCTGTGCTTACAAGCTATTGGAAAGAATGATTCTAAACCGAATCCAAGATCAAATTAATGCTATGATACCACCTGAACAAGCTGGATTCAGACCTTATAGAAGCTGCTGTGAACAAGTGCTCTCCTTGACTACTCACATAGAATCTGGATACCAAAAGAAACTTAAAACTGGAGTAGTGTTCATTGACCTGTCAGCAGCTTATAACATAGTGTGGCGTGAGGGCCTATTATTGAAATTTTTTAGAGTAATACCTTGCAGAACTCTAGGCAACCTCTTAAGCAACATGTTAAGCAAAAGGTAGTTTAAAGTACATCAAGGAGAAGAGAAAAGCAGATGACATGTAGTCAATGACAGATTACCTCAGGGCTCTGTTCTTGCTCCAGTGTTATTCAACCTCTACACAGCTGACCTGCTGAATTTGACCTGCCGAAAGTTTCAATGTGCAGATGACCTGGCAATTTCATATCTGAGTGAAGACGTTTCTGAATGTGAAGAGCACAATATCAACAGCCTTACTAAACTTTATGAGTATTCCGAGACACAGCGACTGAGAACAAATGTTTCTAAAACTGAGGGAAGCCTGTTCCACCTCTCTAATCGCCTTTCATCAGCAAAGATCAGTCCACAGATTGGCCCTCTTGGCACAGTCAGATACAACGAAAGTCCAAAATACCTGGGAGTCACTCAGGACAACTTTAACATACAAAAAATACCTTTCCATCTTGGCCAAGAAGATACAAACACGAGTGAACCTTGTGAGAGCGCTGGCAAGCAGTACATGGGGAGCAACCACATCAGTCCTCCGAGGAGCATCCGTTGCACTGGTATACTCTGCAGCAGAATACTCGTATTTGTGTCTTGTATTGTAATCATGGATTTCCATATTTCTGTTTGTCACTTTTTTGTCTTTTTTCACTAATAATATTGATTGAAAGATATATACTGCATAGATAGTCGTAATATTAAACTTAATAAACAGGTTTTTGCATGAAGTTCTGGGTCTTACTTTTGCCGTAGTTCTTATTAGTCTTTTCTGCAATACAAATACCCTTCTTATATTGTATTGGCTACACCCACCCCACAATACGATTCCATAAGATATATGGGGATACACCAACCCAAAATACGCTATTTTTATTGCTTCGATATCTAAATATTGAACCAATCTCCTTAGTAAATACAGACTAGATGTTATTTTACCACAGACATGATCTATTTGCTTATTCCACGAAAGTCTGTCATCTATATATATCCCCAGAAATTTACATTCTGAACAGGTATTTTCCTGAATGTCCTCATTCACAACAGTGTTTTTATTTGAGCCACTTGTCTTCAAATAAATTAAATTAGTTTTGTTAATATTGACCCTCAGGTTTTCTTTTTCAATATGTGTTTGGGCTTTTTCAACAAAATTCTGTACCACTGAATTTAGGTCAATATTACTACGTGCCCAGCAAACCCCAGAGGTGTCATCACCGTACATAGTAATACGATGACTGGTGTCTAACACTTTTGGGAAATCATTCACGTAGCAAATAAACAAGAAGGGGCCCAAGATAGAGCCTTGTGGCACACCAAAATTTATGTTTCTTATCTTTGATCTTTTTTTTTTTTTCGATTACCTCTCCATTATCATACACAACTTCTGTGCATTGTTGTCTATCTTTAAGGTAAGATTCTATTAAAAGCAACAGTTTTCCACTGACACCATTACAAGCAAGTTTACTTAAGAGAGCACCATGATGGACGCTGTCAAACGCTTTGGAAAGGTCTAAAAACACTCCTGCCGTTTCGTAACCCTAATTTATTTTCTCCATCAGACAGTGTACAAACTGTACTGCTGCAGATATGGTGCTCCAACCACTTCTAAAGCCGTGTTGGAAATCTATTAAGTTATTCATATTATAATGCTCGATTAAGATTTCTAGCATTATTTTTTCAATTAATTTACCAAACACTGAGGTTAAGGCAACTGGTCTGTAGTTCTATGGTTGTTTTCTTTCCCCTTTTTTATATAAAGGTTTAACTATAGCAAGTTTCAGTTTCTTCGGAAACACACCTTCTTCAAGTACACAATTTATTAGATGGACTAATGGTCTGGCTAACTCACCCTTGCATTTTTTCAGTAGAAAAGGAGAAAATTCATCCCATCCAGCTGATTTTTTTATTTTTTAGGCTGTCAATTAGCTGTGTTACGTCCTTGATGGTTACTGTAGGTAGCTTACAAGAGTCCCGTTCCTTTTCTTTATCATATTTAAACTGCCTCTCCTGTTTCATGCAAGTATCATTTTCAATAGCATCTATAAAGTACTCATTAAATATATTGCTAACTATATAAGGATCAGAAAAATTATCATTATGTATACTTAACTGTATATTATTTTTAGTTTTTGAATCAGTGTTCCTCATATCATTAACTACTGCCCAGCACGACTTTGAGACAGAGTCAGAATTTCTGATCTGTTTACTAATATGTTCTACTTTCCTTCTCCTTACTTCCTTGCAATACTCATATTTATATTTTTCATAATCCTCTTTATATGAATCAAGACTGGTTTCTCTGTGTAGCTTATACCTATACTCTATTCCTTCTTTGAGTCTTTTCGTTTTTTCATCCAGTTTTACACGTTTGACTACTGGATGTTTATTTTTATTTACATTGATCTTCTTTGCCGGGATAGTAATATCTATATGTCTAGTTAAAATTTTTACAAATACTTCCCATTTGCTGTCAACTGCCCTTTCTCTATAAACTGACTCCCAAGATTCTTGACCCAAAGTTTTCTTCAGCAAGGTGGTGATGTATTCAGAAAATAATCTTCTATTCTCATATTTTTTGTTTTGTTTAAGTTTATTAAGACAACCAATCACTAATAATTGTTCTAGATGATCAGATATGTGCCCGTTTACAGTCTGTGCTGACACAACATTTTCGTAATTGGTCATTCCATGATCTATGGAACTACTGCTTGACTCAGTTATTCTAGTGGGCACATGACCAAGTAGATCTTTAATATCATAGGATCATATGCAGTCTTGTAAACCTTTGCATTCCTGGCTGTCGCTTAGTGTGTTTATATTAAAGTCTCCTAACATTATAATATTTACTGTATTGCCACCCTTGCTTAGCTTCCCCAATACACTATCCAGTGCTTCCAGGAAAACCTCGAGATTACCAGAAGGGGCTCGATATATACCTACCACAATAAGTGGGACGGATACAATCATCAACTTAATTATCACCACTTCAAAATCTTTCTCAATACAATAATCATTAACCCATGATACTTTTTCTACAGAACTTATTAGGTTACATTTCCTTACGTAAGTAGCAACACCCCCTCCTTTGTATTCTGTTCTACAGAAAAACGATGTAAGATTATACTCCTGTAACTTATAATATTGAGTATTATGGTTAGCTTTTTGATGCTCTGTAACCACGATTACATGTGGAGCTAGATCTGTAACTAAGGCCTCAAATACATCTATTTTGTTACCGAAGCCCTCAACATTATAATGTAAAAATGTACATTAGTACAATCATGAGAGGATATATCCTTTCAAGGTTAATATTATCACACAAATTGATAGTTTCTAAATTAGGAACACTGAGGGACTTTGTTATCCTAAAAAATCAACAGTCTTGACATTGCAATGAGGAATTATTTCCATTTGCTTGCTCTGCAGGCATATATACTTATCATTTCCGTCTTTCGTGTGTATGACATCTGAGGTACAAGGTAGCAGATTTGAATTATTGCTTTTTGTTTCCTCAATAGCTCTGCACCAGTTTGGGTCCGAAGCACCCACGTAGTGAAAGTAGACGTCCAACTGAACTCAGCTATGAGAGTTAATTAGTGGTACAGTAAGGTCTACACCTACTTCCTGGCTGCCAGTGCTTTCAAACATCTGTCCACCAGACCTATGTCGAAAGGCTGCTCTTTACAACCTCTGTCAGCAAGTTTCTGAAAATAACCCGATCCCTCTTCATGATGATTTGCTATCATTGCCCAGGAAACGCCTCAACTCTAGAAGACCAGCATATGAAATGGGAGTCCAAATGCTATCCACAGGATTCGGCCAGGACACAGAGTGGAAACGTGAGTGGCAAGCTACAAGAACCCAAAACCATGAACTTGTAGAGAATCCAACAGTTCCAGTTCCAGGCTTCCGCCAACCAAGGGAGATGTGGGTGCAGTTAAACAGTTATCGGACTGAAGAGGGTAGGTGCAAATACAAACGTGCACAAGTGGGGCTTTTCAAGTGACAGTATGTGTGACACCCAAACAATGAGCCACATAGTGAATGAATGCCCAATCAGATGCTTCCCTGGTGGCATTGAGAAGCTCCATCAAGTATCCAACGAGGCACTCCACTGGATCAAGTCCATCAACATACGAGTGTAATCTGAGCCATTTTAAAACTTGTGTACTGTATATAATTTCACATGTTCATTTTTATATATATTTCTTTGTTTTGCTAAATGTATATTACTGTAATTGGGCATATGATAATAATAATCAAAAGTTTGTAACCTCCAAACAGCTTCGCATAAAAACATTGTGTAAGATGAATTTGTTTTTTGCTGTGACACTTCAATGTTTGTAAGAGGCTTGCTTTATTACTCACTAGAACTCGTATATGTTTAGACATTCAGCTAGGTTCACACTGTTCAATCATACCATTTGTCACAGTTCTATAATCATGTATAATGCTGTCTTTTTGCCTTTAGGCCCTGTCATGTAAAACATACCCCACAGTATATCTAAAAACAAAGATGATGTGACTTACCAAACGAAAGCGCTGGCACATCGATAGACACACAAACAAACACAAACATACACTCAAAATTCTAGCTTTCGCAACCAACAGTTGCTTCGTCAGGAAAGAGGGAAGGAGAGGGAAAGACGAAAGGATTTGGGTTTTAAGGGAGAGGGTAAGGAGTCATTCCAATCCCAGGAGCGGAAAGACTTACCTTAGGGGGAAAAAGGGACGGGTATACACTCGCGTACACACACACATATCCATCCACACATATACAGACACAAGCAGACCATCCTGGCATTTGCCTGGAGCGATTTAGGGAAATCACGGAAAACCTAAATCAGGATGGCCGGACGCGGGATTGAACCGTCGTCCTCCCGAATGCGAGTCCAGTGTTCTGGGATTACAACTTAATAATAAATTCAGTTGGGAAGGGCATACTACAGAATTGCTTAGCGCCTAAACAAGTCTGTATTTGCCTTGAGAATGATGTCAGATGTAGGAGATATAAATATTTTAAAAAAACTTGCATACTTTGCTTACTTTCATTCTATTATGTCATATGGGATCATATTCTAGGGCAACTCATCAAACCGAGCAAAAGTTTTTAAGGGTGCAAAAGCATGTGATAAGGATAATTTGTGGTGTAAATTCAAGAACGTCTTAGAAACCTGTTCAAGGAACTTTGTATTCTAACCACTGCTTCTCAGTATATTTATTCCTTAATGAAATTTGTTGCAAGTAATACATCTCTATTTCCAACCAATAGCTCAATACATAGTATCAATACTAGGAATAAGAACAATCTAGATAAAGACCTAAAATCACTTACCTTGGTCCAAAAAGGGGTCCAATATTCAGGAACACACATTTTCAATAAATTGTCAGCAGTCATTAAAAACTTGGTTTCAGATAAAGCATGGTTTAAAAAGAGTTTGAAAGACTTTTTGATAGGCAACTCCTTTTACTCCATGGATGAATATCATAAAAGAGACTGTTAAGCCATCTTAAGTAAAAATATCGGTTAGATTTCAGTTTTGACAACACTTGGTCACAACAGTCAAGATTAGGTATTTTGTGTATGATAAATTTATTAATAGAGCATAACAGTGTTTCATTCTGACAGCATGTTAATTCTGTAAATATTAGGTGTTCCAGTTTACTGCATTGTACTAACCTATTTTGGCTATCTCCTGACAAATGATCAGGGTAGTAGGTATTATATTCAAATGTTTTATGTTATACTTCCTGACATGTTCCACACCGACGAAGATCGTGTCATTTGGGTCTATGGAATGAAAACTGAATCTCATCTAATCTGTTGGTCGATGTTGGAATAACTGTACTGGGAAGCAGCCCAACAGCTAACACAAAAAGTATGAATCAGCATGAAATTTATGGAATGGGAGATAATTACTACTTGCAGTACCGGAATTAAAGCATGAATTCTTGTTGTAACTAAATCGGTGTCATGAACAGTCTTCCTTGCAGTGTAATAAAAATACAATGCAACATGCCACAACTGAAATCACACAAACTATATTTTGCAGCAAACTTGGTGCTTAACAAAAAGTCAATTGTCTGATTATTACACACATATATTTTTAGATGTCTTACATGATGGAAGAAATTACTGCCTCTTCTTATGATTGCAGGCAAAGGTCATGCTCGTGAATGAATATTGGCATAATAAATAAAAATATTCTTGCATTTATGATAACTCTTAATATATATATTTTTTCTTGCATTTTTATCACACATAGCATTTACTATGTACATTGTTGACGCACAAGTAAAAATTACACATCCTTTTTGTGTGAGGTTTAAAACATACATACTCTCACGCAAGATTGAAACAAAAGTGGTTAAAAAAATTATTATTGTCCAGACATTGTTCTTTTGTTACGTAGATAATTTCAAAAGCCTATCTTTGCCAATTTTCTGTGGCAATGTACAAATTTCTTATTACTAATGAGGAAAAGGAAACATTCATAGAAATTAATAGTGAGAAAAAATAAAAAGGTATGATATTGCAAGAAAAAATAAAAGAGGTATTACACAGGGGCTATGTTGCGTTTTGATTAAATACAGCTAATATTTACATTGAGCAGTCTCCTTATTAGCAGAGACTGTAAATTGTTACTGAGAGACACTATGATTGAATTTCATCCACCAAATGTTTTGGCTGACTTTCATTCTCTTTCTTGTCCCTCTAGAGTACTTGTCAGCCATTGAGAAAACCAGATGCAATTAAGACACGGCTGCTTGACTACCTCACTCAATAATATTATTGTACTGAATGTACCAGTATATTATCAGAACAGGTGGAACAGGCTAATGTAACTTGTTATTCTGAATAGAAATAATAACATTAATGTAAAGGAATTATTCACTGCTTCAGTGCACTCATTTCTTAGTCTTAGTGACCTTCGTCATTATTTAAGTAATCACTCAAGTTTTATTTCTGTGTAATGTCCTTTAAAGTACTGTCAAATTGGGTGATTTGGGACACCGGGGCAAATTCTGACAGTATGACTTATTTGCTCTTTGCCACTGCATAGAAACAAAGAGTTACTTATTTTAACGTCTATGCACCACTTATTTTAAGTGCAAGATTGCATTTATCGCTTTCCACAACTTTTATTTTGCGTCAATTGTTTCCCTAGGTGAATAATTGACGAATAGTCTCAGTGTTAAAAATCCACGCATTATCATAAAGTGGAAACTTTCTATTGTTGTGCCGAGTGGGAAGTTATTGTAACCGTAATTGTTGACATGCTCAGTAGGTAACAGCATTGAGACAATTTCTGTACAAGTTTGTCGAGTTTCTCGTGCAAGGCTATAAAATAACGACGGTTTTTGTAAAGCTGTGTACTGTGGGGGGTGATTTCGGACAATGCCATAAATGTATTAGACATTAAGTTAAAGGCTACCTTGATAAATCTGGACCACAAGGAACCCATTTCAATAGGAACAAAAGTGAATGGTTTGACCTGCCGGTATTTGAAGACTGGTTCTTTACCATCGCTTTGCCCTATCTGAAGAGGTAAAACGGGCCAACAGTCATGATTGGAGACAACTTATCCAGTCACGTGTCTTTACATGTTATTGAAGAGAGTGAGCGGAACAATATTTCATTCATTCTCCTTCCCCCCAATGGCATGCACGTCCTCCAACCGCTCGATGTAAGCTTCTTCAGGCCAATGAAAGCAGCATGGTGAGCTATATTAAATGATTGGAAGAAACACACTTGTGTGACCATTTCCAAGGATGCCTTCCCATCTCTTCTGAAGCAGACACTGACTAAGATTTCAGCAAACTCCAAGGAAAACATAAAGGGTGGATTTCGCACCACGGGCCTAATCCCTTTTGATCCAGATCATGTCTTACGAAAATTGCCAGATAATGAGGAGAGCCAGCAAAGCAACGCAGACGCATGGTCTTCCACTTTTGAAGAAATGCTCAAAGAAATTCGTTATCCTCCAAATAAGCTTGGTAGCTCCCACCGCCACAAACTAGACGTTCAACCTGGAAAATCATTCACAGGCAGAGATTTTGAAGGAAACGAAAACAGTGCTGAAACAAGTGACACTGCTTCTAGCAGTAGTGAAAGTGAAAATGACACACCATCCAATGAAGTTTTACTGCTGAAAGAAGAGGCTTTTCTTGTTGCAGAGTACAAATATAAATGTAGAAACAAGGCAGCATGTTGGAGTGGTCACAAATGTTGGTGCTACGGAAGTAAAGTGTGAAATTCTTGCGCGCACACGAGAACAGTAAAAACATATTTGTGTTTCCTATTTTCCCCGATGAAGACACAATACAAAAAACTGCAAATTTCGAGAATACTTCCCACACTGTGCTTTAGACTCGAAGGCAATCATTTATTTAAAGTGTTTGCAACTTAATTTAGAATGATGAGTGAGAAAAATTATTTTGACCTTTTAGTTAAATTACTTTGTTTGTTTCTGCCTGTTTCTGATATTTCAGTTAAGAACTGTAAAAAATTTTTATTTAAATTCTTGCAAAATAAAAACTTAACTCTAATATACAAAATTCATTATATCATTCCATATCACTTATTTGTAACAAAGGACTACCTTAAAATGTGTAAAATGTCACCAAAATCAAATTAAAGGCATGTAGAATTTTAAAATAAGGCAGTACTGTCCGAATTCGCCCTCTATATACTGTAACCTCAGACAGAGATTTAAAAAACACGTGTCCGAAATCATCCCAATCCATGGGGTGACTTCGGACACTTTATTTAACTGCCTCAGTTAAACATACCTGCACATACACTTTCTGGTTCTGGGATATTTTATTCGTTACACATATACCCTACCCCTTCCATAACAATCAATTTAATCTAACAATATATACAAAAGTTACAATCAACCGTCCGAAATCACCCCGTTTGACGGTATGTCATATAGCACCATGTACTCACATTGAAGTAGAACTGTTAAGAAAGCACACTTCTCAGAGAAGATACTATCATTTAGATATTGTTCGAGAGGAAATAGATTTAACATTACAGATATAAGCCATTTATCCAAAGACATTTTACATTACTATTTCCCATTAAAAATACTTTTAATTTTCATTTAATTATTTGCATTTTTTCGTTCACAGTATGCTCTAATGGTGACCTTACTGTAAGGACTTGATTACTGTGAAACTAATCTATGTATTGTTCTTTGTTTCACGATCAATAATCTCATCCAAACAAAACATGAATGGAGACACTGTATCTATGTTGTATGCTACAGACAGGTGGGAACATGGGATGACTACAGGGTGTATTTAATTGGAAAGTTGAGTGCAGCTGTGTGTTTGTGAATCACCTGTTATGAGAAGCTTGTATTGTCTAGTTGTTACAATGGCAGTGTGCATCAGGACAGCAAACTGATTTGTGGAGTGTCACATAAAGGCGGGCTCTATCAAGGAATATAAAAAATTGTTTCAAGTGAAGTATCCTGTTAGGAAACTCCCCACGACCAGCACTATTCAAGATCCTTACAAGAAGTGGAGGGCTGCACGATATGTACAGAATGTGCACAGGAATAGGTGACCGACAACGAGGACCCCTGAAACTTCAGACAGAATTCACATGGACATTACGAGAACTCCCCATAAGTTAGTGAAGACGTTATAGCAGCAGAATGGCATATCTCGTACATGTCATTGTGTACTAAAAGATATGGAATTAAAATCATATTGTACAGTTGTGGTGCAAGAATTGAAATTTAAGGATCAGGAAAAAAGAGAGTTTATTATTTTAACTGTCTGTTAACATCAGTTTGCTAATGGTTACTTTGACTCCTTGCTTTACTTCATGTCAAATGATGCCTGGCTTCATTTGTCAGGTTATGTAAACTCCCAAACTGCAGATACTAATCACAGGACAACCCACATATTCTTCATGAAAAACCTCTCCATTCAGAGGAGATTGGTGACTGGTGTGCTTTGTCCAGCATGCGAATTACTGGACCCATATTTTTCCAATTGTACCTTAAACAATGCCAGATATCTAAAGATATTTGATTCTTGCTATGCACAACAAACAGATGCAGAGAAGCTGTAAGCTGTATTCCAGTAAGATGGAGTAACTGCTCACACATCCAACCAAAGTATGGTCCACATCATCAATGTGCTCCCTGAAGACAGACTTTTCAGTAGAAGCCTCTGGCCCCCAAGGTCCCTGGACTCAACATCACGTGTTTTTTATTCATGGGACCATTAAAAAGTAAAGTGTATGCTGCCAATCCTCACACAATAGACGATCTTGAAAAGAACATTAGTACAGAAATTAACATCATCATGCATACAAAATGACAGTGTCTCAGTGGTATCGTCACACAAAGTCAGTGTCACCTACATGCCCATGGTCACCACTTCCAACATTTCTTATAAACAGGTAACTACATGATTTTTAATGTTACTACTGTCTATTCTGTTTTAGTTGTCCATTGTTACTTGACTCTAAGGCATGAAGTGCACCGATTTTATGTGGGACACCTTGCAGAAAGCAAAGAGCAACCACCAGCACTGCTTAGATGTCATCATTTTTATTGCATACATTTTATACAGCTAGAAGGATGGGGCAACATATGCCAGTAATATTTATTATCTCATTATCACACAAGTTCTGACAGCATTCATTATGTTATGAACAAGTTTGCAAAGTGATTTTGATAAAATGAAGTTGTGAAGCTGAGTCTTTATTTGATGTAAAGAATTAAAAATCAGATGAGAACAAATAAAACTTCCATAAAACTCTGTTAAATGCTGCTCTCCCCAAATGAGTGCATAAAAACATAGTGAAACAATGAAGATGTTATCAAGCATAGGGAGCAGTTCAGTGATGATGTTACAAACTTTCAAGGAAGATGGAGAGGGTAAGTGTATAACTGTTCATACATACTCAGGGTAGCAGTCTTGCTGTTACGATGAGTGTGTGTGTTTAGGTGTGTGAATGTTTGTACTCTTACTGGAAAAAGAGCAAGAGCTCAAAAACTAGTGTCAGCTGTTTTCTGTGTGCTGTACAGCAGTCCTCTATATTTAAGTAGTTGCCTTTCCCTTTTTTTACGTATTTTTCAACCCAGGTATTCCCATCATTGTTATTCTTTTACTGAAGCTATACCTTTTACAGTATTCATTTTAGAGCCTATATTTACTGGATTTTTTCTTCTCTGATCCACATTACTTCCAAAAAACATAGGAACCAAAGAGCTTGTAGTAGAAGAGATGTGTTACAAAGTATCACAGATGAACAAGTGCTCATAGCTCTTAAGGTGTGCATTTTAGAGCCCATGTTTGCTAGACATTGTATTCTTGTTTCAGTCCATACTATCACCTCTGAAAGTTGTCTGCCCCACAATATTAGCAAAGGTACTGGTACATGTATTGCACTGTCACAGCTCTGAGAACGATTTTCTCTTATAACTTTTGACTCTGTTGTTCCCTGATCAGGGTCCCTTAACTTAAATTTATACTTTTACCCGTCTCCAAAATCACTGAAAGCTTGTATCATCATCACATAATCATCCTGTATATTGTCTCTCACATTTAATTTCTATGCATCAAAAATGATGGCTAAAGAACATATAAACAGATAATTTTCACCCTACAACTACAACATCACAGCTCATAGGTGTTGTAGTAGGATAGTTACAATAAATAATAATCATTACAATTTTCAACAATAATTTTACAAATTCAGTTCAGCACCTTGAATGCAACTTAAAACAGCCACACAACAAGGAAAGCAAACTTAATATTATTTTAGTCAACAAAACTTCTATGTGGTTAAAAGTTAGGAATGATACTAGCCTTCTACCGGCTAATACCTGTATAAATTGTCATGATTTCAGTTTGTCTGATAAAGATCTCTGCCTGCAGGATCGTCTAAAGTAATAGCTTAATAATGACAAAATTTATTGTTACAACTTCTGCAAACAAAATCACAGATTAAACCTCCCCCCCCCCCCCCCAACCCCCCTCTCTCTCTCTCTCTCTCTCTCTCTGTGTGTGTGTATGTGTGTGTGTGTGTGTGTGTGTGTGTGTGTGTGTGTGTGTGTTTTCTTGGAAAGGGGGCTGAGGCACTATGCACACACAGCATGAATAGTAAAAGAGCTTGTTGGATGCAGTAATTCAAGTTAAATTTAACAGTAACATTAATGTGCTGCGGACTTGTCAACAAGTTCATTTGTTGTTTACCACTATACAAAAAAAATTAACAAAAAACTCTTTAGTGCTTAATTTACTTACAATATTTAATATTCAGTTATACTGACAAATATGCCCACAACCAGCAGGGCATTCACGACGATCATCATTTTCCCACCACTGTTGCAAGCAAGGCATGATGTGACCACCGTGTGCACAGCCTTGGCACCATGCATACAATCCACGGACTGTTCTATGGCAGACTGCACATGCTGCAGGTCGTCGTCCACAACGGTCACAAAGCCAGCCCGCGCGTTGTAGAGGTTTACGACAAGTCGAGCAACTAGAATACACAGTTGTTGAACGCTGACTTGCACGTGAAACTGCTGAGATCCAAGACAGTTGAGTCAAATGTGCTGATGCTATCCACTGTCGCCTCCGTGATAAAGAGTCCAGGTAACCTAGAAAGTGAGTGGCATGTATCAACCGGATTCAAATTATTTCAAATTTTTCATAGTTATATGTATGTTGTGTAGGACCATGCCAGCAACGGCTACCTGGTCACTGAATGTGTCAATAGATAGTTTATAGAATGCTCATTAGAAAATTTATACACAAAAGAATTAATAAAACACAAAAAAAATTGAGAGCATATATTGCTAAATAACACATTACACAGAAAAGTTCTCAACTACTGCAAGGGACTCCTGTACAGGATTGAAGGGATGTGCCCCAGGGGAACCTTTTGACTTGGATTTGAGTACTTGGGATTTATCACTCAGTTTTTACAGTTCTGCTGGAAGCCTGATGAAAATGAAACTTTCCGAATACCACAAGCCTTTCTGTACAATGCTTGAGAAAGTGTTATCCATGTGAATATTATTTTTTCGTCTAGTGTCACTTAATTTGTAGCTTGTTTTGAATTACTCAATAATATCAACAACAAATCCCATAGCAGAATATACATACAAGGATGGTAGATTGGAACTCGAAGACACCGGAACAATAGTTTACATAAAGGGCATGAAGTGACACCACGGATCAGTCTCACTGCATTTTTCTGAACTAAGAATATTTTTGCTGAGTGCAGAGAGTTGTCACTAAAAACAACATCACATGAGATAAAAGAGTGGAAGTCAGGAAAGTAAACAAGCCTTTGTGTTTCAGCATCAGATACAGCCAATATCATTCTTATAGTAAAGATAGCAGCAGCATTCAGCTTTTGCACAAGATCTTGAACGCAGTGCTTCCAAGGAAGCCTTTCATCTACAGTCATTCCCAGGAATTTAAAATGGATAATGAAACATCAAAGAGTCAGGAATGAGAAGCTAGTGATCACATTTGTCGATTTTAAAGAAGCCTACGATAGTATTGATCGTGAATCTCTACTGTCAATTCTTAAAGAATTTGGTTTACATCAGAAACTTGTCAATCTTGTTGCAGTCACCCTTCGAAATACCAAAGCTAGAGATTCATACTGCCCTTCAAAAAGGCGATGGATTGTCTCCATTATTGTTCAATCGTGTGCTGGAGAAAATCATGTGTGAATGGAACAAGATATGCCCACCATCTGTTAATACTGGAAGAAAGATTCGACTCAACTGCCTTACACTTGCACGTGATTCGGCGCTGTTAGCAAACAATATTGATGAAGCAAAGGTTCAGATAGAACAACTAGAACGATTAGCGGCAAAGGGTGGATTGCAAATTTCGTTTGAGAAAACAGAAATGATGCCCAGCTTCCCAGTTGACACATCCCATATCATACTCCATATTGATCAAAAAATTAAAGTAGTAAAAAAGTTTAAACGTCTTGGTGAGATTATTACCTGGAATGCTAATGAAAGAGCATCAATAGATAGAAGAACATTAAAACTATAGTGAGCGCAGAGAACCACATGGCCAACTTACAAAAAACGATCTCTCTCAATAAATGCTACATTTCGGCATTACCCCTCCGTTGTTAAACCGGGGGCAACATATGCAAGTGAAACACTATTCAAACTAAATACTCATGCAACAACTGACATATTGAAGAAAATTGATAGAATACTCCAAACAATTATCAGTAAAAAACATCAAGTTAATGGGCAGTGGAGACTTTTGCCGAACTCAGTAGTGTACCGGTATAAAGAAAGTGAATCCGTTATTGATACAATGCGAAAAAGAAGGATTGCATTTTTCGGCCACATATCTCGCCTACCAAATACTAGAATCCTGAAGTAACTTTTTGACTGCTTCTGGAACAGTAAAACCAAAAACATCTGGTTTAAAGAAGTACAAAGTGATCTGGATGAATTGAACATCACCACACACCAAATTCAACACAGAGAAGAGACAGCTACTGAAGAACAAATACATACGGCTGACATTCAAACCATCAGAACGGAAGAAGTAGAAGAAGTACATCTTATCCGCAGAAGAACGAGTAGCCAGATCACAGCGAATGAAGAAATTTTGGGAAACGAAGAAATTGCTAGCTACTAAGACCTAAACTTAACAATCATAGACTCTTTTGTATTATGTTTGATTTTAGTGCTCCAATGTGGGTGTAAACTATGTAAATAAATAAATAAGGTCCAAGTGTTGTGGCACTGTTTGTGTGGACAAACATGGCATCCTGACCAATGTGAGCAGCAATATTGTGGAATGATGAACTGTGGTCCCGATAGGTCACACTCCTGTCACTGTTGAATTGTGATATATACTGATAGATGTTCCTCCTTCTTACATGATGCATAACGATTTCAGTAACACACAACATTCAAAAGTAACTTCCGAATGAAAAATCCACTGTGTAATCGTTCCTCATACACAGAATGTAGATGGAATTACCCCTACCTACCTTGTGTGGTTTGCGCAAAGAATGCTAATTATTTGCATATCCAAGCATGCAAGACACTTCATGCCAACGTGATGACTGCTGCATTCGGCTTAATAGTTTTTCAATTTTAATGTCCACCAGCATATTAATCCATTAACTTAAATCAAACAATGGAAAATCCAACATGGATGTAACAATATTATGAAAAGGATAATTGTTACAGATCATACAGTGGAGATGCTGAGTCGCAGATACGCACAACAACAAGACTTTCACACCTAATGCTTTCGGCCAGTGCCTTTGTCAACAATAAGATGCACACGCACGCGCGTGCGCGCGCCCACACACACACACACACACACACACACACATATGCAAATGTGTTTGTTTTAATATAATATCACCTTATGTCATGTAATATTGTTTCATTTTTGAAGAAAATCTGTCTATTGTTCCACTTGTTCAGATTTAAATCGTTTGTTACGGCGATTTGTCTCTACTCACCTTAATGCCAAGACTGTCTGTTGATGGCTTGGGGAATATGTTTTACAGAAATATTTATTAAATATGAACTGTAAAGTTACAGCCGTCAGGCATGAGATAGTCTGATAATTTTTTTTATATTATCAGATTTTTTTTTTTAATCCCATTATTGTCCACTGATTTTAATAACAGGTTAATCTTAAGTGGTGAATTCCAGAGCACATTTAAATTGGCATGTATTGCTCATGCATTTTGTTAAAAGTATTATGTTTATTAAAAATAAATATGAATTGTGACAAATAATGACAATTGTGGGCCTGCCCTTCGAAGTCTTGATTTCCCACTCCATCCTGTGTTCAAGGATATCAAGTATTTTCACAGAAAATATGCTATCTATCCATGACTGATCCTTTCTAAACACAAACTGTTCAAGTAACAAAGTTTCTGATACAGAAAGTAAGCTTTCATTGATTATGTTTCCATATGTATGTGGCATTTAATAGACTTGCCTCTCTATAGTTCATTGTCATACTTATATGACCTTCTCAAGTATAGATTTCACCAGAGTTTTTCTCCAGGAATCAGGAATTTTGCAGTGTTGCCCACATATATGAAGTAGGTGCAACAATCTTAGTTTACAGATTTACTGGCATATTTCAGTAGGTATGAATTTATTCCATCCAAGGCACAGGTATTTTGGTTTTTCACACTTTTATAATTTTGTAATTGTTGTTTTATCAACACTTTTTTCTTCTGATTCTAGTTCATTTTCCTTTGGGATTTTGTCATTAAACTATAACTGTCTATAATGTAAACCCAAGTGGACCATGATATTAATTTCAGACTGTTTCCCTTTCTTCTTAACTGAGATCATTACATTATGAGGGTTATTCTAAATGTAAAGAATGTTTTGACCTGTCAAGCCCCACAATTCTACCCCAACCTACAGCAGCCTCTAAGACTTTCCTAACTGTTGGTATCAGTATTAAGTTAAAAACAAGCACAAACGGTCATTTTTTTGGTTTTAAAATGTGTGACAAAATTAATGATCCCACCAGGTGTAAGGTTCCAGGGTTGCTAAAAGTTTCCCTAAGCAAAATTCCCTGATTTCCAGACACATTTTAGCATTTTCCCCTGACAAATTTTGAGACTGATTCATTGACTGAGAGGGTTTATGGAGCCAAATGGCGAGATCAGTAGTCCAGCAATTTCCAAGTTACTCACAGAAGAAAGAGGGTCAGCTAAATGTGGATGGATCCAGTCAGGGGAGTCAAACTATAAAACAAGGAAGTTAAAATACACACAGTAAAAGGCATAAAAGGTTAGACCAAATCTAAAAACAGAAAAAAAGTGTGAGCTTTCCATGGAGGAGTGGTCACTGGGTCCCAGATTGAGAAAACGTGAAGAGAGACCCAACCACAACCACACTGCCTCTGTTCCAGGAGTGAAGTAAAACCTTATATCTGGAAATAACCACTTTCACAGAGGAAACTGAGGACTATTCAATCATCCGTGAACTGTCTGCTAACATTAAAATTAAGGAAGACAATACTTAATATGAAGGGGACATTCTATCAATGTGTGGGATATTGTCAGTCTGCCTCCACAACCATATTGTGGCAGTGGTTCATTACACAGGAGGGCACAATGGGTGAACTTGGTATAACCAATGCATAGACAGCATAAAGCAGCGGACTCCTTCTGAGAAAAGTGGAAGGAAGAGTACCAAAGTGCAGTAGTGGACTCCTTCCGAGAGGAGCAGGAGGATTATCACCAAAGCGCAGCAGTCTCCTTGATTGTGCAGGGTTTATTACTGAAGGCAGTAGTGATCCAGGTGTCATTCCAGTTTCAGGCAAAGAGAGATTTGACACAGATCTGCATATCCACAGCTGGGGTCACGAAAGGGAATGGAGTGTGAATATCAGCTTATCTAGCCAGTCAGCCCGTTCATTCCATGAGATACCCACATGACTTGGGACTCAGAGAAAGACAACTGAGCAGGTGGCACAGACAAGGAAGGACAGAAGGTCATGGAAAGCAGAGACCAAAGGATGATGAGAGCAGCAGGCTGCTAAATGTGTCAGTAAATATTAAAAACTGTGGAGGGAGGCCTGAGTAACAAAATGGAGGGCCTTGGTAATGGATAGCAGCTCTGCTGTGAACTTACTACATGATTCCAGCAATAAATGGTGTTTTAAGCCAGTAGGAGACATGAAAGCATATCCTGCTTTATCTATCATCTTAGAACCATAAGTGTAGAAGATGGTAGCACCCTGGAACTCTGCAAGGATGGAATGTACAAAATGCCGGAAGACCGTAAGGGCAACAGAGACCTTAGGAAACTGGAATAGGTTGATCCTAATCCATCCAAGGAGGTGTGTGGGAGGGAAATAAGTGGCGCACATTTCAGTGGATGGAGATGGAAATCCCGACAGAGGGAAGTGAGACGTATGCCAACTGGCAATCCAACCCATAGGCAGTGATCAAGAGGGAGCTGTCCCTCACTTGCAAAGAGGACAGACAATGGGATGGTCAAGGAATCTGTGAATGGCAACTGCGTAAGAAACCAGGAGTTAGCTTCATCATATTTGTAGAGGGGGAATCCTCGCTTCTGTGAGGAGACTGTCAATGGGACTAGTGTGAAAGGCACCAATAGCCAGATGCACCTCACAATGGTGAACAGGATCAAGTACTTTCAGAGCGGAAGGAGCCACTGAGCCATTAACCTGACTTTCATAATCTAGTCTGGACAAGACCAGAGTACTGAAGATGGACAAGTGTAGCATGGTCTGCACCCCAAGATGTGTGGGCCAGGAGGCAGAGAGTATTAAGCTTCAGCATGCATGTAGTCTTCAGGTAGCGAATATAGGTTAGCCACATCAGTTTTACATAATAATAATAATAATAATAATAATAATAATAAAAAGCCCAAGAAAGGAGACTGTGCTGTAACATCTAGAAGCTGGTCACCTAAATAAAGTTCTGGATCAAGGTGTACTATGAACTGATGACAAAAATGCATAACCTGCATTTTGGAGGGACAAAATTGGAAGCCATGGGATACAGCCCACACAGAGATCTGTCGGATGGCATCTTGGAGCTGGCACTCAGCAGATGCTACAGAATGGGAGCCACACCAGACGCAAAAAATCATTGACATACAATGCCGGGCTAACCTGAGGGCCAACAGAGGTTACAAACCCATTGATGGCTATGAGGAAGAGTGTGACACTTAATATGGAACCCTGTGGGATACCAGTCTCTTGAACCTGGGAGGTGCTGAGTGAAGTGCCAACTGGAACCCGGAAGAGCTGGTGGGGTAAAAAATCATGAATAGAAATTGGAAGGGGGCCACAAAAGCCCCAATTATGGAGGGTAACTAAAATGCAATGGTGCCAAGCCGTTTTGTATGCCTTATGTAGGTCAAAGAAGACAGTGACAAGGTGCTGACAGTTAGTAAAAGCCAGTTGGATTGCAGTTTCGAACCTGAGTAAATGGTCAGTTGGACATTGTCCTTCCCAGAAGTCAAACTGGAATGGGGAAAAATAGGCCTCGAGATCCAAGTACCCGCCATAATCAGAAGCTAACCATCCTCTCAAGTAGTTTACAAAGTACATTCATCAAGCCAACTGGGCAGTAGCTGTCAAGAGACATTAGGTTCTTCGCAGGCTTAAGGACGGGCATAACTATACTGTCTCGCCACTGTGCAGGGGAGGCACCCGTGAGCCAAATGTGGTTGAAGACCCTGAGTATATATTGCCTCTGTGTAATGTTAAATTGTTGAATCACCTTGTTGTGGATGGAATCTGGGCCTGGGGCCATGTCATGTGAAGAGGTAAGAGCCTGCAAGAATTCTCATTAGTGAAGGGTTCATTATAGTGTTCAGATTGGTGAGTGTTGAAACAGAAAAGGGGGAGGGGGTGTTCTGTTACGCTTTGTGTTTCTGCCAGAGACAGATGGCAGGATAGGAAAAGGACGCCGATGCTGTCGCAAAGTGTGTTGCGAGGTTTTCTGCAATGAACAATGGGTCAGGAGACAGAACACCATGGAGGATAAGGCCCTGGACAGTTGACTGTCACTGGTGATCCAGAAGGCTACAGAGCTTGGCCCAAACCCGTGACGAAGAGCCATATGTCCCCAGGGAGGAAACATTGTGCTGCCAGAATTCCTTTTTACTCTGCTTATTACCTTTACCTTATTAGCTACTGAGCCTTAGAACAGAGAAGCTTGAAAGTGGGGAGGTTGGTCTGTGAAGGGTGTTGTTTAAATTGTTGCAGCACTTGTCAGTGGTCCTGCACAGCGATTGCTATGGGACCTGTAGATGGGCGGGCAGCAGTGCCAGCAGCATGAAGAATAGTGGCAGAAATACCCTGCACAACCACATCAACGCAGTTTGAGAGAGATGTCGAAGTGCACAGCAGACGTATATAAAGGCCGACTGGCCCTGCAGAATGCTTAACATGGGGTCCTGCCTGCCTGGCGGTGGCAGGGGAATGACAGAATCATTGGAAAGTGGTCACTGTCACAAGGATCATCAGGGAGTGACCAATGTAGGCAAGCCAAGGGAGCAGGGGAGGAGACTGTGAGCAGTAAAGGTTCCATAAGTGAAGTGGGTAGGGAAAATCTCACTGAGGAGACACAAATCAAAGTCTGTAGTAAGCTGGTCAAGTAGAAGACACCTACCCAACAAAGTGGCAACTCCCCCACAGGGTGGTGGGCATTGAAGTCTCCAAGGAGGAGATATGGGGGCGGGAGTTGCTTCATTAAGTTAGACAGTTCAACATAAGGAAGACGCCTACCTGCAGGGAGGTAGACATTGCAAACGGTGATTGCTGCAGTCATCTGCAATCTAACTGCTATCGCTTCCAGGTCAGTATGAAGGGGGATCGACTCACTAATGATATCGGCGCGAACCAAAGTGCAGACCCCTCCAGAAGCTATCCCGTGGCCAGCACGGTTCTGACAGAATGCGCAATAACATGAAACTTTAGAGAGTGGTCATCACGAAAGTGAGTTTCTTGAAGGGCATGACAGAATGAAGAGTAGGAGGAAAAAAGGCGTTGTATTTCCAGGGAGTGGCGATAATATCCATTGCAATTCCACTGGATTAACGTGTGGCGAGAGTCCAGGTGAGACATAAAGAAGCCGAGGGGAGATCAAGTCACGTGGTCGGTAGTCTTCGCCAATGAGGATGGGGTGACATCCAAAAAAACTGGGTCTGCTTCGGGATGAAGTGGAGGGGTAGTCGGGGAGACCTCATCATTTGACTTGTGCTGCTTCTTCTTCTCCATCGGAGGGAGGGAGTAGGTGTTATCAGTAAGGGAATAGGTGGCAGTGATGTCAGGATTGGACAGAGAGTGAATGGCTTTGGGGCCCTCGGAGCTCGGGTCTCTCCTCCTGCCCGAGTGTGCAAGCTTCCTGTCTTGAAAATGCCGGGGAGGAGTGTTCGGAGATGGAGCCCCATCCCTAGCAGGAGCCAGAGAAGAGGAAGTTTTCCCCGGCCGAGGAGGAGGAGGAGCGATTCCAGGAGGGGAAGGGATGGGAGCTGCCCAGGGTAAGGAAATGGAAGGGGGGCAGGATGGTGGTAAGGAGGAGCGGTGAGAAGGGGAAGGTGTAACTGAGGCACAGGTAGAGGAGAGATTTACAGGGTAAAGTCTGTCAAATTTCTTCTGGGCTTCAAAGTAGCTGAGATGGTCAAGGATCTTTATTTCCTGAGTTCTTTCTTCCTTCATGTACATGAGACACTCTGGTGAGTGGGGAGAATGGAGACCAGAGCAGTTTACACAGTTAGGCAGTGGGGTGCACGGGCTCCCCACATGAAGAAGGTGGCCACAGTCACCACAGCTAGGAGTGACATTGCATCGCGAGGACATGTGGCCGAACTTGAGGCAATGGAAGCAATTACCTTGACCTTCTCTGGCAGGGTATACCCTCAAATCCCACGATGAAAGTGCCAGAGTCTAAATGATGGTCCTTAGGGCCTTTCTGGACATGCCGGGTGAAATGAATGTCATGTTGTTCTAGATTAGCCATAAGTTCATCAAACTCAAGGAGAAGGCCTCTGCAGAAAATTACATCCTGTGTCATACTGAGTGACTTGTGGGGAGCAATAATCACGGGGTTGTCTCCTAAATGGTTGTAGGCACAGAGGGAGGCTGGTTGACTGGCAGAAATTGTCTTTATAAGGAGAGAGCCAGAGCTCACCTTGCTTAATGACTCAGCTTCACCGAACTTGTCCTCAGTATGTTCCACAAAGAAAAGGGGTTTGTTGGCGGCAAAAGTCTCCCTGTTGGTCCTTGTACAGACTAGGAACCATGGAAAGGGTCTCGCCCCAAGCCAGCACATCTGGCCCTCCTTCCAGGGTGTATCCAAGGAGGATAAGGCTGGAAAGGCAGAAACAAGGACTGAGACAGAACTACGTTAAGGAAGAGACACAGCTGCAGAAGAGCAGCACACTTCATGTGCCAAATGTCTGCCCAGGTACCACCCACTCTGAACAGGGGCTCACCTTGTACATGCCACCCAGCCACAGTGATGGCCACCTGGCAGGACAGTCATTGCTGTGAATTCTGATGCTCTGAAAAGATTGGCAACTACTCCTAGGCTTACATGAGGCATTCACAGCACAGGTACCAGCAGTGTGATCCCTATGGATCATGTGGCTCAGCCAGATGGGTACATAACAGTCCCCAAAAAAGGCACACAAATTATGAACACACTAAAGGTTACAGCCACATTGATTTGGGACTGAAAATGCATCCTGCTCATCAACTTTCTGCCAAGAAGTGTGACTATGAATTCAGTGGCTTACTGTCAGACCTTCAACCGATTATGCCCTGCCATTCAAAACAAACAGCATGGCTTGTTTCCCAAGGGCATTATGTTTTTTCATAATATGACTTCCCAACATTCTGTTGAAGGATTTTCTTCAGCAGTTTGAGTGAGGAGTTTTTGAACATCTGCCTTATAATACAAATTTTTCTTTGAGTGATTATCAACTTTATCCCAAACTGAAAGACTCTTTTGGCAGAAAGTACTACTGAAATGTTAAGGAAATGAACGAGGACGTTAATGACTGGTTCAACAATTTGGTGACAAATGTGTCTGCAGAAGGCACAGGAAGGTTATTGGGTGCTACAACAAATGTTTAAAATTGATTGGCAACTATATAGAAAAATACCTGAGATAACAAAATAAGTAGTAAAATAAATTTTCTTTTATCATCTTGAATTAAAATATCTGTAAAAACAAATGTTCTTTACTTTCAGAGTGACCCTTGTATATGCTGTTATTAATCAACTGTACACATCATCCTCTATGGCACTAACAAAGTTGTCCCCCATGACTTATCATGTGCACATTTCACACTATTTTTGGTACAGTTCCACTTCTGCTTATGTACTGTACAAGCACCATTTGTCCCTTGTTTGGAGATATAAATGAGGCTGTATGTTTATCTTTTATTACTTATCCTAGATTTTTCATTTCAAATTTTCAATCCTCTCTTGCATTTATTTAACTCTTTCTTGCCAAGAACTTCCTTGGCAACTTCAATAAAAGATTTTTTATACTACTCCATCCAAGATCTACATTTTCAATATTCCAAACTGACTGTGTGTATTCAGTCATTTTTGAAACATATAATTTGTACTTTCTTCCTGTAATATGTAAACTTTATTCATCTCAGGTCAGTTTTCATAGAGTTATCTGTGTCAATCATTTCAAACACGATTATTGATTACTAAGTGTTACAGTGTTTCTACTTTTTCTTCTTTAAATTAATTTCAAACTTATAGACCACACTCTGTTGATCTACTACATCACATTCAATTATACTACAATAAGACATGCCATGATATGTGAAATACTGATATGGTGTGGCAATAATTTAGGTTGCAGTGATACCTAGGAGCCAAGTTTCTTGCTCAACTGTTGTCAACATGCTGGACAACTGACGACGAATTCTGTCACCTAAGACAGCTAGGACGCAGACTGCTGTCTGGACATCACCAAGCTCAGCATGATGTCGAAGTGCATCCACAACAATGGCTGATGGATCCAATGGCTGTGGCCGAGGCACATTGGGGACACTCAGAACAGGGTGTCCAGATGATTCTTCTGGCAGCAGCGGTCCAAGGACACCATCTGAGGTAACAAAAACAATGGGTTTTGTATAAACAAAACTGTGTTGCTGTAGCTACATTTCAGCATGACACACAATAAATAGCAAATATAACTTGATTCAATTATACAAATTCTCAAAAAGGAAGTTTTAAAGTTTAGTAGTTCTCATCTATTCAAGCAAAAAACATCAAACAGATGAAGTCACTAATTCCAGAGTTGCATGTAGTTCAATACTCTATTTGGGTGCTTTTAAAACTGGTATGGAACTTTTAAGTTTAAATAAATGTCAAATGCAAAAACTAGCTTTCTGCGTAGCAAGAAAAATGATCACAGGCAAAAATGGTGTATATTAGTATTTAGTCTGAAGATACAGAAAGTGGCATGTTACAGCAAAACAGATACTAATATATAAATAATATAATTAAAATCACAAGCAACATATTAAGAAGCTCTTGTATTACAGATGCATTTTCTATAGGTCCCACACTGTTCTATGACACGTAAACACTCCTGAACCTGGCTCATAATTTCCTTGTGTATGGGTCCATCTACAAGTACAGATCAATAGACAGTGAAGTCTGGTTTATAATGAAGAGTACGTGAAACTTCAATTGCTTTCTCTCTCATGATAAACTCTTATCTATAGCTTAGTAAGTTTTCAGAAACCAATCATGTCCAAGGCATAAGGTTCCATTATTAGAGCATGGCTAAAATAAAACTGATCTAAAAAGTTTTTTTGGTATTTCATGACTATGTAATCTAAACAACAAAAGGTGAAGTAGTATTGGGACATTTTGACAGATGAGATCTGCCTTAGAATGAAATTTTCACTCTGCAGTGGAGTGTGCGCTGATTTGAAACTTCCTGGAAGATCAAAACTGTGTGCCGGACCGAGACTCGAACTCAGGACCTTTGCCTTTCGCGGGCAAGTGCTCTACCAACTGAGCTACCCCGGCCCCACTCTCGCCCTGTCCTCACAATTTTACTTCTGCCAGTACCTCATCTCCTACCTTCCAAACCTCACAGAATGTCTCCTGCAAAACTTGCAGGAGTAGCACTACTGGAAGAAAGTTCACTTTCTGTGAAGTTTGGAAGTAGGAGACGAGGTAATGGCAGAAGTAAAATTGTGAGGATGGGGCGTGAGTCATGCTTGGGTAACTCAGTTGGTAGAGCACTTGCCTGCGAGAGGCAAAGGACCCGAGTTCGAGTCTCGGTCCGCACACAGTTTTAATCTGCCATGAAGTTTCAAATCACCGCACACTCCGCTACAGAGTGAAAATTTCATTCTCGAAACATCCCCTAGACTGAGGTTAAGCCATGTCTCTGCAATATCCTTTCTTCCAGTAGTGCTAGTCCCGCAAGTTTTGCAGGAGAACTTCTATGAAGTTTGGAAGGTAGAAGACGAGGTATTGGCGGAAGTAAAATTGTGAGGATGGGGCGTGAGTCGTACTTGGGTAGCTCAGTTGGTAGAGCACTTGCCTGTGAAAGGCAAAGCTCCCAAATTCAAGTCTCGGTCCGGCACATAGTTTTAATCTACCAGGAAGTTTCAAGATCTGCCTTAGTTTACCCAGTTATGTGACTTCACAGAATACTATGCACCATGAAATCCAGTTTTATTTTTGTCTCATGTAGCTTACAGCATATTGCTTAACAGCAATCTAACTATTTTCTTGGTATACGAGGGTCGTCTGCAAGTAAGTTCCATTTCTATTTCTATCTGCGGCAGCGCTATGATCGCAGTTCCGAGCAGGCACAGTAGTTACTCTGACTCAAGGAGAAGACATGTATGCCATTTTCAGATTGCTGCTGCCGATGTGTGCTTTGTAGTGCTTCTTTATAATGTCAACCGTAATTGAAAATGCTGCCGCGTGTGAAATCAGATCTGTGATTCGTTTTCTAAATGCAAAGAAAGTTAAACCAAAGGAAATTTATCGGCAAACCTGTGAGGTTTATGGACAAAATGCTAGTAGTGATTCAATGGTTAGAAGATGAGTTAGACTGTTCAATGAAGGACGTGATCAAGTGCACAATGAAGAACAAAGTGGATGCCCGTCTGTGGTTACTAATGAACTGGTTCACAAAACTGAAGGGAAGATTAAGCACAACCATAAGTTTACACTTAGTGCCCTTGCTATGGAAGTTTCGCAAATCTCACGATCACTAATTCATGAAATTGTTACTGAAAAACTAAAATTTTGAAATATCTGTTCACGTTGGGTACCCAAAATTCTTACTGAACAACACAAAAAACAACGGATGGGCAGTGCACTTCAGTTTTTGACACGTTACAATGAAGAAAGCAATGGTTTTATTTCTCGGATAGTCACGGGGGATGAAACTTGGGTATCGTACGACTCCCCTGAAACAAAACGGCAATTAATGGAATGGGGGCACACTTTATCTCCAACGAAGGTTAAGCCCAAGCAAATCTTGACACCTCGAAAAGCCATGTGCACCATTTTTTGGGACAGAAAAGGAATTTTGATGATTGATTTCTTACCATGAGGCCAAACAATCAATGCACATGGTTACTGCGAGACCATTAAGAAATTGCACCGTGAAATACAGAACAAGCGCCAAGGATTTCTGTCAAAAGGTGTTGTTTTTTTCCACAATAATGCCAGACCTCACACAGCAAATGTGACCAAACAACTCTTATGGCAGAATGAGATTTTCACTCTGCAGCGGAGTGTGCGCTGATATGAAACTTCCTGGCAGATTAAAACTGTGTGCCCGACCGAGACTCGAACTCGGGACCTTTGCCTTTCGCGGGCAAGTGCTCTACCATCTGAGCTACTGAAGCATGACTCACGCCCGGTACTCACAGCTTTACTTCTGCCAGTATCTCGTCTCCTACCTTCCAAACTTTACAGAAGCTCTCCTGCGAACCTTGCAGAACTAGCACTCCTGAAAGAAAGGATATTGCGGAGACATGGCTTAGCCACAGCCTGGGGGAGGTTTCCAGAATGAGATTTTCACTCTGCAGCGGAGTGTGCGCTGATATGAAACTTCCTGGCAGATTAAAACTGTGTGCCCGACCGAGACTCGAACTCGGGCCCTTTGCCTTTCGCAGGCAAGTGCTCTACCATCTGAGCTACCGAAGCATGACTCACGCCCGGTACTCACAGCTTTACTTCTGCCAGTATCTCGTCTCCTACCTTCCAAACTTTACAGAAGCTCTCCTTTCTTTCTGGAGTGCTAGTTCTGCAAGGTTTGCAGGAGAGCTTCTGTAAAGTTTGGAAGGTAGGAGACAAGATACTGGCAGAAGTAAAGCTGTGAGTACCGGGCGTGAGTCGTGCTTCGGTAGCTCAGGAGGTAGAGCACTTGCCCGCGAAAGGCAAAGGTCCCGAGTTCGAGACTCGGTCGGGCACACAGTTTTAATCTGCCAGGAAGTTTCATATCAGCGCACACTCCACTGCAGAGTGAAAATCTCATTCTGGAAACCTTCCCCAGGCTGTGGCTAAGCCATGTCTCCGCAATATCCTTTCTTTCAGGAGTGCTAGTTCTGCAAGGTTCGCAGGAGAGCTTCTGTAAAGTTTGGAAGGTAGGAGACGAGATACTGGCAGAAGTAAAGCTGTGAGTACCGGGCGTGAGTCGTGCTTCGGTAGCTCAGTTGGTAGAGCACTTGCCCGCGAAAGGCAAAGGTCCCGAGTTCGAGTCTCGGTCGGGCACACAGTTTTAATCTGCCAGGAAGTTTCAACTCTTATGGCAATTTCACTGGGATGTGTTTGATCATCCTCCGTACAGCCCAGACCTCGCTCCTAGTGACTTTCATCTCTTCTTACACCTAAAATCTGTCCTTGGTGGTCAACACTTCAATGATGGTGGTGATGAGCTGAAAGAACATGTTACCACATGGTTCAATACACAGGCGGCAACCTTCTATGAAGAAGGCATACAAAAACTTGTGCCGCGCTGTGACAAGTGCCTACAAAATTTTGGAAGCTATCTAGAAAAGTGGTTTAACAGTTATAGATTTTTGTCCAATAAATATTTTTTCTGTATCTGTACACGTTTGTTTTATATAATCAAATGGACCTTACTTTGTGAACATACTTCGTATTACAAAATTGTAGGTGATGATCTTAATAAAATATACAACTTTGCATAGTTTAGAAGAAAAATGTTCCATACCTAAATTTTCTGTTGGAGAGTGATTAGGAAATTGTTCTGGTGGAGGTGAGCGATCTTGAATTTCATGCCGGACCTGGAATGCTTCATTTGGTAGTGTCCAATCTTGCTGCCCAACCATGGTGTTGCTAGTCAACTGTTCAAAATCTAATAATGCCAGCTCACCCTCACCAAAGAAAAAGTCTCCTTGAGATGGTGTGAGAGCCGAGAAAGCAGCCCTGTAAATCAATGACAACAGAAAAAATATTTCTCACAACTGCTAGAGCTCTTTCTCAAAAGATAGACTTTTGATACAACATATACTTATTATTTTACACTGATTTTTCTAATTAGGATATAAAGAATGCCACCACAAAGTACAGGCTAATTTTGTTTGTGTGATAGGGAGACATAAGGAATACTGAGAGGAGAGTTTTCAATTAATTTTTAGATATGTTCCATTAGTACTTTCGTAACCCGGTTGTTTGAAGTAGCAGTTTCATGGTAACAATACCGTTCACACACTGGCCTGGGTATACATAAACAAACTGGAAACGAAAAGTAATCATCCTATGTAAACATATCTTTTGGTAGTGTTTTGCCTTTGGCAATACGTCTGAAGCTTGAAAATGGTGCGGAGTGGTGCTTTAAACCTCTAATGTGTTGTGACCAAGGCAATGAATGTATCAGGCTGCTCACATCTGATATACGAAACTAGTCAAATAAATCAATTAATATCCTACCTAATTCCAATCACTTGAAATGCTTTGTTACTCCAGCAATCCATGATAAACTGCTACTAGCAGGATAGCAAGTTCTCTCATATTATCTACATAGAATTTGACAGGCACTGCATCAGGTCTAGTCATTTTTCCTCTGTTGAATGATTTTAGCTCATTTTCTACTCTGCAAGGACTTGTCTCAGTATCAGTCACTTTGGGGTCTGCACAATGACTGAAAGCACTAACCTGCTTAACAAAACAACTGCAGATGACAGAATTCACTATTTTGACCGTCACTGTGCCATATTCTGTTTTGGTGTAAATGATCAGTAAGTGACTGGACACACATATGACTTGAGTCTGTATACTGACATTACATAAAAGAAAACTACTTGGGAGTTTTGTCAGAGCCATAAATAGATTTTTACTTTCAAATTCATTGTATGCTTCTCAATTTCCTACACTTTATTATTTGGTTTCAATCTTTTTTATTTGTCAAAAGGCTTTCAATTCATTTTCTCAGCTCTTGTAGCAACTTTTTATCATGGCTGTTGAAAATCAGCGGCTCTTTCTATCCCTCATGTCCTTCATCGGCGCACACATGTTAAAACATTGGTACAAATCTACTGAATGTTTGTTCTATTTATTGGCCTTTAGCTTGTGTTGTACAGCCACCTTATTTATACAGCTAACTACAAGGTTGGTTGATTTCAAACAATGGAAAAATCCAGGATGGTATGTAAGAATATTATGAAAAGGAATGTTGCTACTCACCATATAATGGAGACGCTGAGTCGCCGATAGGCACAACAAAAAGACTTCACAAATAAACTATCAGCCAGCAAGGCCTTCGTAGCTTCAGTTGCCAGAGACTGCAGTCATGTGTGTGTGAGTTGGGTTTGTATGAGCGTGTGCATTTGTCTGTTTCCTATTTTAACAAAATCTTTGCTGGCCAAAAGTATATTTGTGGCAGTCTTTTTGTTGTAATTATCTGTGACTCAGCATCTTCGCTGTAGGTTGATTGATTTGTTGCATATCATTAATATTATTGATGTTTGATACATGAACTGCATTTTGTGATGTTAAATGTGAACAGATGTAGCAACAGTATAACGCAAGGTGTTTCAAAAGATTTGATCTTCTTTACAAGAACAGTAAAGGGGCTCCATGATGTGCAATCTGCGCAAAACAGGAAGAGAAAATTAGGGTTTAAGTTTCCATAGACAGTGAGGTTTTTAGAGACAGTTTGCAAGTTCAGACTGGACAAGAATAGGAAGCGAAGTAGCCACTGTCCTATACAAAGAAATCATCAATCTTGAGCCGGCCAGTGTGGCCAAGCGGTTCTAGGCGCTACAGTCTGGAACTGCACGACTGCTACGGTCGCAGGTTCGAATCCTGCCTCAGGCATGGATGTGTGTGATTTCCTTAGGTTAGTTAGGTTTAAGTAGTTCTAAGGGACTGATGACCTCAGAAGTTAAGTCCCATAGTGCTCAGAACCATTTGAGCCATCAATCTTGCTTTAGGGAAACCACTGAAAAATCTGGGTGGCTAAACAGATATTTGTACTCTGCCCTCTCTAAACACAAGCCCAATACTTTAACTACTGTATGTAACCCAAAAAGATTCCTTTACTGATACATTAATCCCAACTTTCTATCTTCATCCAGCAGCTTACAAACACACAGCATTCCAAAACATGATCCATTGTCTCCTTTCCATCCCCATGTCCAATGAAGTCTATGAATTAAAATCTGACATTGTTGGTAACATTTTCAATTAAAAAGGCGAAAAAATACACCAGATCCTTGTTGTAACAAAAGAACAATTTCTCTGAGTCATCAGTCTTCTGACTGGTTTGACACAGCCTGTCATGATTCCTCTCCTATGCCAACCTTTTCATGTCAGAGTAGAACTTGCACCCTATGTCCTCAATTATTTGCCGCATGTATTCCAATCTCTGTTTTCCTCTTAAGGTTTTACCCTCTACAGCTCCCTCTAGTACCATGTACCTTATCTCCTGATGGCTTCACAGATACCCTATTAACCTGTCCCTTCTTCTTGTCAGTGTTTTCCACATGTTCCTTTCCTCGCCAATTCTACGGAGAACCTCCTCATTCCTTACCTTATCAGTCCACCTAATTTTCAACATTCTTCTGTAGCACCAATCTGAAAGGCTTCGATTCTTTTCTGTTCTGGTTTTCCCACAGTCCATGTCCCATTATCATACAATGCTGTGCTCAAAATATTGTCTCAGAATTTTCTTCCTTAAACAAAGACCTACGTTTGATACTAGTAGACTTTTCTTGGTCAGGAATGCCTCTGCTACCAGTTATAGTCTGCTTTTCACGTCCTCCTTGCTCCATTCGACATGGGTTATCTTGCTGCCTAAGTCGGACACTTCCTTAACTTCCTCTACTTCGTGATCGCCAGTTGTAATGTGAAGTTTCTCATTGTTCTCATTTCTACTACTTCTCATTGCCTTGGTCTTTCTTTGATTTACTCACAATCCAATTCTGTACTCATTAGACTGTTCATCCCACTCAATACATCTTACAATTCTTCTTCATTTTCACTGTGGATAGTAATGTCATGAGTGAATCTTATCACTGATATCCTTTCACCCTGAATTTTAATTCCACTTCTATTGTTTCCCTGATTGCTTCTTTGATGTACAGTTTGAACAGTACTGGTGAATGACTGCATCCCTGCCTTACACCCTTTTTAATCTGAGCGCTTTGTTCTTTGTCTTCCAGTCTTATTTTCCTTCTTGGTTCTTGTACATATCGTATGTTACCTGCATTTCCTACAACTTACTCCTATTTTTCTCAGATTTTTGAACACCTTGCACCATTATACATTGTCAAAAGCTTTTTCCAAGTTGACAAATCCTATGAACGTGTCATGATTTTTCTTCAGTCTTGCTTCTACTATCAACAGCAATGTCAGAACTGCCTCTCTGGTGTCTTTACCTTTCCTAAAGCCAAACTGATCATCAACTAACATATCCTCAGTTTTCTTTTCCATTCTTGTGTACATTATAATTGTCAGAAACTTGGATGCATGGGCTGTTAAGCTGATTGCTTGATAATTCTCGCACTTGTCAGCTCTTGCAATCTTTGGAACTGTGTGGATGATATTTTTTCCAAACATCAGATGGAACATCACCAGTCTCGTACATTCTACACACCAATGTGAATAGTTGTTTTGTTGCCATTTCCCCCCAGTGATTTTACATATTCTGATGGAATCCTTTCTGCTTTATTTGATCTTGAGTCTACCAAAGTTCTTTAAAATTTTGATTCTAATTCCAGATCTCCTATCTCTTCCATGTTGACTCCTGTTTCTTCTTCTATCACATAATCAGACAAGTCTTCCACTTTGTAGAGGCCTTCCATATACTCCATCCAACTATCCGCTAGCTCCTCTGAATTTAACAGTGGAATTCCCATTGAACTCTTAATGTTACCACCCTTGCTTTTAATTTCACTGAAGGTTGTTTTAACTTTCCTATATGCTGAATCCATCCCTCCAACGAGCATTTCTTTATCAATGTCTTCATATTTTTCATGCACCCATTTTGCATTAGCTCTCCTGCACTTCCTATTTATTTCATTCCTTAGTGACTTGTATTTTTGAATTTCTCTGAACATTTTTGTACTTCCTTCTTTGGTCAATCAGTTGTAGTATTTCATTTATTATCCAAGGTTTCTTTGCGGTTGCCTTCCTTGTACCTAAGGTTTCTTTGCTGTTGCCTTCTTTATACCTATGATTTTGTTGCCAAGTTTTGTGTTTGCCCTCTTTAGAGATGTCCATTCCTCTTCAACTGTAGTGCCTACTGAGCTACACATCATCACAGTGACTATAGTCTCAGAGAATGGCTCTGAACACTATGGGACTTAACATCTATGGTCATCAGTCCCCTAGAACTTAGAACTACTTAAACCTAACTAACCTAAGGACATCACACAACACCCAGCCATCACGAGGCAGAGAAAATCCCTGACCCCGCCGGGAATCGAACCCGGGAACCCGGACGTGGAAAGCGAGAACGCTACTGCATGACCACGAGCTGCGGGCTATAGTCTCAGAGAATTTCGTTTCTTAGTACTGTTGTATCCAACTTCTTTGGGTACTGATTCTTCTTGACTAGTCTCTTCAACTTCAGCCTACTCATCATCATTACTAAATTGTGATCTGTGTCTATATCTGCTCCTGGGTAAGCCTTACAATCCAATATCTGATTTTGGAATCTCACCTGACCATAATGTAAAGTAACTGAAATCTTTCTGTATCTTCTGGCCATTTCCAAGTATACCTCCTTCGCCTGTGATTCTTGAACACAGCATTCACTATTACTAACTGATATTTACTGCAGAACTCAATTAGTCTTTCACCTCTCTCATTTCTACTACCAAGTCCATACTGTCCAGTAACTCTTTCTTCAACTCCCTCCCCTAAAATCGCATTCCAATCCTCCATGACTATTATATTTTCATCTCTACTTACGGACTGAATTAGCTGTTCAACATCCTCATATACTTTCTTTATTTCTTCATCATCTGCATGCGATGTCGGCCTATATACCAGAACTATTGCTATCAGTATTGATTTGCTGCTGATTCTGACGAGAATAACTCTATCAATGAACCGTTCACAGTAACTCTCTCTCTGTTCTACCTTCCTATTCATAATGAATCCTATTCCTGTAATACAATTTTCTGCAGCTGCTGATATTACTCTGTACTCCTCTGACTGTAAATCCTTGTCTTCCTTCTATTCCACTTCACTGACCTGCACTATATCTAGACTGAGTCCTAGCATTTTCCTACCAAGTTCAAATTTCTGACATTCCATGCCCCAACTTGTAGGACATTATCCTTTTGTTGGTTATTCAATCTTTTTCTCGTGGTCACCTCCCCCTTGGCAGTCTCCTCCTGGAGATCCAGACGGGGGACTATTACGGACTCTTTTGCCAACGGACCATGGTACACAAAACATGTCAGAACACTGTTGCAGTAGCAACGAAAAAAGCATGCCAAATTCAGAAGAACGCAAAATTCCCAAGACTGGCTAAGTTTCACGGAAGCTCAAAATTTAATGCCGACATCAATGCGAGATGCTGTTAATAGTTTCCACAATGAAATATTGTCTCAAAATATGGTAGAAAACCCAAAGAGTTCTGGTCGTATGTAAACTACACCAGTGGCAAAAAACAGTCAATACCATCACTGCGCGATAGCGATGGAAATGTTACCGATGAGGGTGCCACTAAAGTGGAATTACTAAATACAGTTTTCCATAATTCCTTCACGAAAGAAGATGAAGTAAATACTCCAGAATTCGAAACCAGGGACATAAAAGTAGGTATCTTAAATGTTGCAAAACAACTCAAATCACCTAAGAAAGGCAAGTCTTCTGGTCCAGATGGTATACCAGCCAGGTTCCTTTCAGAGTATGCACACACAATAACACCTTTCTTAGCAATCACATACATCCACTCACTTGACGAAAGGTCTGTTCCTAAAGACTGGGAAGTAGCACAGGTCACACCAATATTAAAGGAAGGAAATAGGAGTAATCCATTGAATTACAGACTCACAGACCCATATCACTGAGCTCAATTTGCAGTAGGATTTTGGAGCATATACTGTACTCGAACATTATGAATCACCTTGAAGAAAATGACTTACTGATACATAACCAACACAGATTCAGAAAATATCATTCTTGTGCAACACAGCTAGCTCTTTATTCCCATGAAGTAATGAGTTCCGTCGACAAGGGATCTCAGATCAATTCCATATTCCTAGATTTCCAGAAGGCTTTTGTGACCATTCCTCACAAGTGACTATTAATCAAATTGCATGCATATGGAGTATTGTCTCAGTTGTGTGACTGGATTCGTGATTTCCTCTCAGAGAGGTCACAGTTAGTAGTGATAGATGGTAAATCATTGAGTAGAACAGAAGTGATATCTGGCATTCCGCAAGGTAGTGTCATAGGCCCTCTGCTGTTCCTGATTTATATAAATGATCTAGGTGATAATCTGAGCAGCTCCCTTAGATTGTTTGCAGATGACACTGTAATTTACTGTCTAGTAAAATCATCAGACAATCAATTCCAATTACAAAATGATCTAGAGATAATTTCGGTATGGTGCAAAAAGTGGCAATTAGCACTAAACAAAGATAAGTGCGAGGTCATCCACATGGGTACTAAAAGAAATCCGATAAATTTAGGGTATACGATAAATCGCACAAATCTAAGGGCTGTCAATTCGACTAAATACCTAGGAATTACAATTACGAGCAACTTACATTGGAAAGACTACAGAGATAATATTGTGGGGAAGGCGAAACAAAGACTGCGCTTTGTTGGCAGAACACTTAGAAGATGTGACAAACACACTAAAGAGACAGCCTACATTACACTTGTCCGTCCTCTGCTGGAATGTTGCTGCATTGTATGGGATCCTTACCAGGTAGGATTGATGGAGGACATCGAAAAAGTGCAAAGAAGGGTAGCTGCTTTTGTGTTAAAGAGCAATAGGGGTGAGAGTGTCACTGGTATGATACGCGAGTTGGGGTGGCAGTCACTGAAACAAAGGCAGCTTTCTTTGCGGCGAGACCTATTTAGGAAATTTCAATCACTAACTTTCTCTTCTGAATGCAAAAATATTTTGTTAACACCCACCTACATAGGGAGAAATGATCATCATAATAAAATAAGAGAAATCAGAGCTTGAACAGAAAGATTTAGGTGTTCCTTTTTCCCATGTGCCATTCGGGAGTGGAATGGTAGAGAAAAGGTACGAAAATGGTTTGATGAACCCTCTGCCAGGCACTTAAGTGCAAATTTTAGAGTAACCACGTATATGTAGACGTAGATGTTTCACCTGTGGATACACATTGCATCTTTAATGCAGTGATTTCGATTACCTTCTGCACCCTCAAGTCATTGATCATTGCTGATTCTTCTGCCTTGGGGGCAGTTTCCCAGCCCAAGGGGAAGACAGTACCCTGAACGTCATTGATCATTGCTGATTCTTCTGCCTTTATGTCTGTTGCTCCACCATCTTTGACAAGACTATGGGGCGAATGAGGGTGGAATTCTTACATCGGAAGTCTTTGGCCCCCATTGCTGATGATTTTTATTCAAAATTTAAGTAGTGGGCAACCCAGGACTGAGGACGTTCTGATTATGAATCGAAGTGCTATCTCTGCACCACAGGTGCAGTTTCCATTTAATAGGTAAAAGTTTATAACAAGGCAAGTAATATTTTGAAGTCATAGGATTTCTCCATGTTTTATTTTTTATATCCCACAAACATTAGATAGATTTTTTTCAATTCAAAGAATAAACAACTTACCACCGTGAAAAGTGTGGTTAATAAGCTAATAGTGTCAATAGATCATATGCAAATAAAGTTTTATGAATTAAAGAAAAAATGTTGCTTAGTTTATCTATAGGTTTTGTTTTTATGTCTTATTGTCTGTTACTATTCTTGTTACAAGTCTGCTACAATAGCTCTAAAATAGTGCAGACTGTACACTTTAATGTGCACCTTCTCTGACTGATGAATGTTGGTTGACTTCGTGCCACTCCAGAATGTTTACACTCTTTGACAACCTTAGCTACATAACACTACTGTGTGCTGTAGCAATAAGTAGCCATTATGGATCTAGTAACTATTCATGTGTGGTGTCATGCGTACAGACTGTTAATAATATTTACCAAAATGAGTGAAGAAACTGTAACTGGACCTTTTAGTGACTTAGAATCAACTTTCATGTTACTTCTACAATATAACAATCTTTTAAATGTTTGTTTCTTTTTTAAGCTATAAGGTGGCTACTATGGAAGAAGGAGGCAGGGATTGTCTCAGCAGCCTTCCAACATCCTCTGCTGAGAGACCACGTTAAAATGGGTGATCCGTATTTGTGTCTGAAATCCTTACTTAGGTTTTTGTTTCACGTTACATATCCTGGCATTGCAATTCTTTTGACTAGGTGGCCAGCAGCTTCATCACATGATACTTCACCCACGTGAAGAGGACAAGTACATCTTCTCTCATCGATATCAGCACTTCAGTCATCCCATAAGTAATAGGATTTTCCACCACATTGATGTCTAAGTTTTTCACAATTGTTAGAGCAGATGGTGAATCACTGACAATAGCTGGTGGTGCTGTTATCATTTATGAATATAAATATGGTCATGATGCCTACCTGTGTTGATAATTTGAATATATCAGTCCTCTTAAAACTAGTAACGCAGAAAACACTTTCAACAGTCAGCAGTTTTAGGGCCATTAGTGTAGATATTGATTATTTTGAGATGCTGTCTTGAAAAACCATGCCTAAGTATTATTTAATAAGAGAGCATCATACGGAAAAGGAGTATCGGATATTATCTTTAACCTGAAAGAATTTTAGCAGGTATCATACTCCAAAATGGTTTAATCAAGGTAGCCTCAAAATTTTCCTGGAATTGCTGTGAATACTTAAGTACATGTGTACTAATGAAAGAAAGAAGAATCCCAGTTAAGTATTTTAATGTCAAATTTGAACCACTGTGTTAGAGACAGTTTGATTCAGTTTCAGTTGTTATCAAAAGAGCTTAGGTCAGTTGCAGGTTCACACGATTCATTGAACAGTACATTAAGCGCAGTGGAGAATACTGCTCCTGCGAAGTCACTCTGTGCTTCTTATTGACACTTGTTAATTTTGTAAAGGCAGCTGTCCGTGCCAGATCTATAACAATCATTTCCGTAATCCATGACTATGTAAAGTATTACAACCGTGTGGATCCGCACCGAGATCCCATCATAGCGCTCACTACGTTGATAGGTGCAGCACATTTCTGAGTAACATAATCTTATATGCAACTTCCAGGTTAATTTTACATTGATGAGGAATTCATGATATTTTCACCCATCTTCAGAGTAAAGTTGTATAAGGCCCAATGCAGTTACCTCAGATAGAGGTCTAGAGAACGTTGGTGCAGGTGACTCTGCTGTGGATGCTTCCAAACCTTTTTTTGTAAGTCATTGATTGCAAAACAATGCAGTAACTAATTGTATCTTGCTACCTTCTAGTGCTATATTTTCCGTGTAGAAACATACACTGCTGGCCACCGTAAATGCAACACCAAGAAAGACAAGAGGTAGCACAACAAAATTTATTTTGTAGATAACATGTTGACCAAGTATCAAATGATTACGTTTACAGACGTCTGTGACATGTGGTTCCTGCCAGAATCAGTAGCCAGAGTAGCCGCCATTGTTGGAGATCACCGCTGCCACACGTCTCGGCATTGAGTCAAAGAGACGTTGGATGTGTTCCTGGGGTACAGCAGCCTAAGCAGCTTCCACACGTTGCCAAAGATCATCTGGTGTGGCAGCTGGGGATGTAATCTGGGTCACTCGTTGAGCAACCATGGACCACATGTTTTCTATCAGCGAAAGGTCCGGAGAGCGAGCCGGCCCGGGAAGCACTTCAATCTGGTTATTGACGAAGAACCTTTGGACAATGCGTGCCACGTGTGGTCGCGCATTATCCTGTTGAAATACGGCTTTGGCCGAGCCCTCAAGGTAAGGAAGGACAACTGGCTCCAGCACCTCAGATATGTAGCGCCGGCTATTTAAAGTACCGGCAATGCATACTAGAGGCGTGCGAGAGTAATATCCAATACCGCCCCATACCATAATACCCAGTGCAAGACCAGTGTGGCGGTGCATAATGCAGCTGTCCAGCATCCTCTCTCCCGGTGTCTCCACACTCGAATCCGACCATCGTGGTGCTGCAGACAGAAGCGTGCCTCGTCAGTAAAGACAACGTCATTCCATTCTGCCGTCCACATCCGTCTGTCATCACACCATTGGCGACGGAGATGTCTGTGGTTCTGCGTCAATGGTAGACGAAGCAATGGACGTCTTGCGGACAGACCACTCTGCTGTAAACGGCGTCAAATGGTACGCGCAGACACTGGATGATGCGTTACAGACGCAATGTGCTGTGCTATGGTTCGGGATGTCACTGAGCGATCCGTCACTGCCATAAGCACAATTTGCCGATCAGCACATGCAGTGGTGCACTGAGGTGAATGCGATCCACCACGTCGGTCCGTCGTACCCTCCTGCATCCAACGGTCACATATCCGCATTACAGTTGTTTGGTTTCGTCCAACACGACTAGCGATTTCTCTGTATGATAATCCACAATCTCGGTAAGCCACTATCCTTCCTCTGTCGAACTCGGATACTTGATCAAACGATGTTCGCTGTTGTCTACGAGGCATAACTGATCATCTTGTGAAACAACCACAAGGTAAACACACGTGCCAAACCTACACTCGTCGAAATCGCCAAGCCTTAAATGGCGCTATGAGGTGGCGCCACAGGCGCACGTGATGTGCGTCTGCGCTGATATTCTAATCAGTTGCATATCTCATCGTTGCAAACCCATGGTGTAAATTTCACTTGATTTGGATGCTTCCTTCAGGGTGTTGCGTTTACGGTGGCCAACAGTGTACAATGTCTACATACTGCAGATCAATGGATGGCCTAATTTTATCCTCTGATACTCTGCCTATGTATACATATTTAATATTAACTGCTCTGATAATCTGTCATATGTTCATGGCTGCCCATGGTAAGGATAAATATTGTCCTACCTTTCTTAACCTTCCTTTCAACACCTGCAGACATTGATGCTATACCAATCTTTCACCAATGATTCCCTCATTTACTTTAGCTGAATGAGAAATTTCAGTTGTTTAATGATATTTAGATTATATTCAGTGTTAATAATACAAATTTATACAATTCCAATGTAGTTTTAATGCTAATTTCTAGTAAAATGTTGACAACTTTACTACATTTCTGATAAGATTATCCACAGCCCATTGCTCTACCAAGAGAGAGCATACACTATCTGGTCAAAACCTATTAGTGGACATTAATATGGTATGTGTCAATACTTTGCATTTATGACAGTTTGAACTCTGCTGGGAACACTTTCAAAGAGGTGTCTGAATGTCTACAGAGGAACAGCAGCCAATTTCTCCTGGAGAGCTGAAATCAGGACACTGGGGTCTGGAACAAAGTCATCCAGAAGGTCGTCGACTGGGTTCACATCAGGACCCTGGGCAGACGAGCCCATTTAAAGAAAGTTATTGTGAATAAACAGTTGCCTCACAGATGCTGCTTCATAACAGGGTGCTACGTCATGCATATACAAACATTTATCATTCCCAAAGTGTTCCTTATTGTATGCAACACGTAATGCTGAAGTATGTGTCCATACCATTATGCATTTGGCATTTTATTAAGTGAAACATGGGGACCACACACTAACCACGAAAAGCACTTGCATTCCATAACACCACCTCCTCCGTACTTCACTATTGACACTACATATGGTCACAATTAATTTTCCCCATGTATCCACTAAGCTCAAATGCTTCCATCGGATTGCCACAGAGTATAACATGATTCATCACTACGAGTAACTTGTTTCCAGTTATCCACTATTCAGTGTGCCACTGTTTATACCATCTCAAGCATTGCTTAATACTGACTACAGAAATGTGTGGCTTATGAAAAGCTGCTTGATCACTTTACCTCATAATTTTTAACTCCCTTCATGCAGTCATTGTGCTAGCTGGAATGCTGGTAGTACTTTGGAATTCATTAGTGAGTCCGCTGATTTCATGTGAGATTTTACAACTACCTTCCACAATGCTCGGTGGCCCATGTCCATCAGTACATGAGGCCTACCTAGACTTGGTTTGGCAGTGGTTGTTTCTTCATGTTTTCACTTCACTTCACAATCACATCACCAATGGTCAACTGCACCGAAAGTGATTAAAAATCAAACAACTGACGATCCCGTGATCACAATTAAAGCTTAATCATGATTAAGTTGCCCTGCACTGCACCAACATTAAATGGGTTTAGCTAACCGGGAATTTGACCGTGGTTAACTCTATGTGTTACAAAGGAAAGCACCCACTATACATGCAAAGATAATGATAATTGTTGTTTGTGGTACTATGTGCACTTTTCATTTTGTCGTCATAAAATGGGTATCATTATGCGCTATGGAGAACAAGAAAAGAAGGCCTAAGTTCTCAAAATTTGAAATGGTATCATTTTAGAGTTGGTTGGGTGCAAAGTGAAAATTTTAGAACAGAAAAAAACAAAAAAGCTGGTATAGTGTTAAGAAGATTCAGGACTTGTCAAAGGCTTGAACAGCGAATAATACTGTACAATGATGTGAGATATATACTAGCAGAACTTATTCATTAACTCAACTGAAACTTTATCCCATTTTTTGTTTTAAATTGAACACAGTTAAATGTCTAATGTGAGTTTGTGTATGCATACTGCCCATATTCTTGTTGTTACACTGACTACCATCACTGTGAAGTACATCATCATATAGCTTTCTAGATTGAGTTTTGTTTCATGATTTCTACATCTACATCTACATTTATACTCCGCAAGCCACCCAACGGTGTGTGGTGGAGGGCACTTACTTGCCACTGTCATTTCATTTGCATGAAAGAGGATATTTTTTTGAAGCTGCTTATCACCACCGAAAAAGGTATTTACCAACAAGATACAAAAATGAGGCTGTCCATAAAACCAAGAGATAAATATAGTTTCCACAAAGTTTCATAACCGCAAAAACTTCCAATGAGTAACATGTGTTTACTTTCTAACACAGACTGCCTGTTACGTTAAGATTTCTGGCCACTGGGGTAACATTCCAGACGTTGGACTTTGCAACAAGAATTGTAGGAAATACATTATTTATAGTAAATAATATTTATAGTAAATAATGTCAACTACTGCATGTAATACCGCTATTAAATTAAGAAGAAAAACCATAACTTTTTAGAAAAACAAAAGGTGAAATAAAAAATCACTGAAAGGAGATGGATGTTAACCTGTTACCTACCCCTTCACAGCTCACGGCACTATCAATTAGGCTACAGCTTCAACAGGGTAGGAAGCTCTCTGAATAAGTATACAATGTGTAAAAATTATATCTACAAACAACATTATTAGATATTTAACTATGACGAACTGTACAAAAATGACATGCTTTTGATAGATCGTTATAGTGCCATAGCACTGAAATCCACCACACCAATGGCTCCAGGAAATACGCTGAAACCATCTTTCATGGAGCGTAATTCTGCTCTCCCCCCTCCCCCTCCCCCTTCCCACCCATGAACCATGGACCTTGCTGTTGGTGGGGAGGCTTGCGTGCCTCTACAATACATGATACAGATAGCTGTACCATAGGTGCAACCACAACGGAGGGGGTATCTGTTGAGAAGCCAGACAAACGTGTGGTTCCTGAAAAGGGGCAGCAGCCTTTTCAGTAGTTGCAGGGGCAACAGTCTGGATGTGTGACTGATCTGGCCTTGTAACACTAACCAAAATGGCCTTGCTGTTCTGGAACTGCGAACAGCTGAAAGCAAAGGGAAACTACAGCCATAATTTTTCCCGAGGACATGCAGCTTTAGTGTATGATTAAATGATGATAGCGTCCTCTTGGATAAAATATTACGGAGGTAAAATAGTCCCCCATTTGGATCTCAGGGTGGGGACTACTCAAGAGGACGTCGTTATCAGGAGAAAGAATACTGGTGTTCTACGGATCGGAGCGTGGAATGTCAGATCCCTTAAACGGGCAGGTAGGTTAGAAAATTTAAAAAGGGAAATGGATAGGTTAAAGTTAGATATAGTGGGAATTAGTGAAGTTCGGTGGCAGGAGGAACAAGACTTTTGGTCAGGTAAATACAGGGTTATAAATACAAAAATCGAATAGGGGTAATTTCAGGAGTAGGTTTAATAATGAATAAAAAAAATAGGAGTATGGGTAAGCTACTACAAACAGCATAGTGAACGCATTATTGTGGCCAAGATACACACGAAGCCCACGTCTACTACAGTAGTACAAGTTTATATGCCAACTAGCTCTGCAGATGACGAAGAAATTGATGAAATGTATGATAAGATAAAAGAAATTATTCAGGTAGTGAAGGGAGACGAAAATTTAATAGTCATGGGTGACTGGAATTCGAGAGTAGGAAAAGGGAGAGAAGGAAACATAGTAGGTGAATATGGATTGGGGCTAAGAAATGAAAGAGGAAGCCGCCTGGGAGAATTTTGTGCAGAGCATAACGTTATCATAGCTAACACTTGGTTCGAGAATCATGAAAGAAAATTGTATACATGGAAGAACCCTGGAGATACTAAAAGGTACCAGATAGATTATATAATGGTAAGACAGAGATTTAGGAACAGGTTTTAAATTGTAAGACATTTCCAGGGGCAGATGTGGACTCTGACCACAATCTATTGGTTATGAACTGTAGATTAAAACTGAAGAAACTGCAAGAAAGTGGGAATTTAAGGAGATGGGACCTGGATAAACTGAAAGAACCAGAGGCTGTACAGAGTTTCAGGGAGAGCATAAGGGAACAATTGACAGGAATGGAGGAAAGAAATACAGTAGAAGAAGAATGGGTAGCTTTGAGGGATGAAATAGTGAAGGCAGCAGAGGATCAAATAGGTAAAAAGACGAGGGCTAGTAGAAACCCTTGGGTAACAGAAGAAATATTGAATTTAATTGATGAAAGAAGAGAATATAAAAATGCAGTAAATGAAGCAGGCAAAAAGGAATACAAACATCTCAAAAATGATATCGACAGGAAGTGCAAAATGGCTAAGCAGGGATGGCTAGAGGACAAATGTAAGGATGTAGAGGTTTATCTCACTAGGCGTAAGATAGATACTGCCTACAGGAAAATTAAAGAGACCTTTGGAGAAAGGAGAACCACTTGCTTGAATATCAAGAGCTTTGATGGAAACCCAGTTCTAAGCAAAGAAGGGAAAGCAGAAAGGTGGAAGGAGTATATAGAGGGTCTATACCAGGGTGATGTACTTGAGGACAATATTATGGAAATGGAAGAGGATGTAGATGAACATGAAATGGGAGATATGATATTGTGTGAAGAGTTCGACAGAGCACTGAAAGACCTGAGTCGAAACAAGGCCCCCGGAGTAGACAACATTCCATTAGAACTACTGACAGCCTTGGGGGAGCCAGTCCTGACAAAACTCTACCATCTGGTGAGCAAGATGTATGAGACAGGCGAAATATCCTCAGACTTCAAGAAGAGTATAATAATCCCAATTCCAAAGAAAGCAAGTGTTGACAGGAGTGAAAATTACTGAACTATCAGTTTAATAAGTCACGGCTGCAAAATACTAACGCGAATTCTTTACAGACGGATGAAAAAACTGGTAGATGCTGACCTCGGGGAAGATCAGTTTGGATTCTGTAGAAATGTTGGACCATGTGGGGCAATAGTGACCCTATGAGTTATCTTAGAAGATAGATTAAGGAAAGGCAAACCTATGTTTCTAGCATTTGTAGACTTAGAGAAATCTTTTGACAATGTTGACTGGAATACTCTCTTTTAAATTATGAAGGTGGCAGGGGTACAATACAGGGAGCGAATGGCTATTTACAATTTGTACAGAAACCAGATGGCAGTTGTAAGAGTCAAGGGACAAGAAAGGGAAGCAGTGGTTGGGAAGGGAGTGAGACAGGGTTGTAGCAAGGGTTGTAGCCAGAGTTGTAGCCTATTCCCGATGTTATTCAATCTGTGTATCGAGCACACAGTAAAGGAAACATAAGAAAAATTCAGAGTATGAATTAAAATCCATGGAGAAGAAATAAAAACTTTGAGGGTCGCCGATGACATTGTAATTCTGTCAGAGACAGCAAAGGACTTGGAAGAGCAGCTGAATGGAATGGACAGTGTTTTGAAAGGAGGGTATAAGATGAACATCAACAAAAGCAAAATGAGGATAATGGAATGTAGTCGAATTAAGTCGGGTGATGCTGAGGGAATTAGATCAGGAAATGAGACACTTAAAGTAGTAAAGGAGTTTTGCTATTTGGGGAGCAAAATAACTGATGATGGTCGAAGTAGGGAGGATATAAAATGTAGAATCACAATGGCACGGCAAGTGTTTCTGAAGAAGAAAAATTTGTTAACATCAAGTATAGATTTAAATGTCAGGAAGTCGTTTCTGAAAGTATTTATATGGAGTGTAGCCATGTATGGAAGTGAAACGTGGACGATAAATAGCTTAGACAAGAAGAGAATAGAAGCTTTTGAAATGTGGTGCTACAGAAGAATACTGAAGATTAGATGGGTAGATCACATAACTAATGAGGAGGTATTGAATAGAATTGGGGAGAAGAGGAGCTTGTGGCACAACTTGACTAGAAGAAGGGATCGGTTGGTTGGACATGTTCTGAGACAGCGAAGGATCGCCTATTTAGAACTGGAGGGCAGTGTGGAGGGTAAAAATCGTAGAGGGAGACCAAGAGATGAATACACTAAGCAGATTCAGAAGGATGTAGGCTGCAGTAGGTACTGGGAGATGAAGAAGCTTGCACAGGATAGAGTAGCATGGAGAGCTGCATCAAACCAGTCGCAGGACTGAAGACCACAACAACAACAACAACAATTCTGCTCGAGAAGGGAACTGTATTTTTGTGGAGATATTTCTGCTATGATACCCAATACATCACTAATAATTCTTTGTTTGTTGTACACTATGCACATTAGCATTGACACCAATAACTATATTAAATGCACCAGTTGTATATGCCCTTAATGTCATTAAAAGTCTGTTCACGGGCGAGACAGGATTACTTGGATAAGTAAGAAATTCCAACCTCTCATTGATTGGACATAATGATCGGCAAATTGTTTCTTTTGAAGGACAAAATCTTTCTTGAAATTTATTGTCCCCATAATATTCAAAGGGATTTCCCCTTTCCACAAGTATACCACTATGTTTGCAGCAAGTACCTAAATGGTAAAAATATAACATTTCTTCGTCTTCTATGTTATCCAAAACATCAAAATGCACTGCCATCTTAATATGGCAACATGTTTACTTCATTTTAATTGCAATCAATTCAAGATAAATGAGCGGCCAACCTCAGTCACCTTTATCTGTGATTAACTTCCTCGTTTAACTTTAAACAAGGTTGGTGCAGTTGAGTTTTATGTTGATCAGGGTTAAATGTCGACTTAACTGCAGTTAACTTTTAATCGGTGTTGGTGCAGTTGACCACAACAGTTGATCTGGGCAAATTTAGAAAGGTTGAGATGTCCCTCATTGATTTGTTACTCAGATGACATCCAACGAATAGTCCACGTTTGAAGACACTGAGCTCTCATGACCAAACCCCTTGTTGTTACTGCTTTTCTACTAACATCACAGTATTCTCTGCCTCCTTTAATACCAGTGAATCTGTCTCTTGTAAAAATGTAGTGGTCAGTTCCACATTACATATGGGTGTCCAGATACTTCTGATCAGCTAGTGTATGTTCTCAGCAGCTTTTAAGAATTGCACCACTAAATCAGTCATCAGGAATCATGATAAAACTTTAAAAGTAAATCATCTTGGCATTTATTACGAATTCATTTTGTTATTTATTTCTGGGTGTCAGCTCTTGATGTGATACAACAGAATACTTCCGAAACACATATTATCATAGTTATGGGCCTTAACAACACAACTCAGTTGAACAAAAAACTTAAATGCAGCTTCTATAGTTGCAGTTTTGATATAACATGATGTAAATGTTGTTACACAGAAAAAATAGGCAGTATTCAGTATGGGACAGTGGTTTGGGGCTTTCACAACATTTTTCTCCTAACTGTGGTCACCTCTTTGCTGCAATTAGATTACTAAGCTGGAAGTGAAATTACACATACAAATGATGAAAGATATGGTTGCACTACAAATTCACACACACACACACACACACACACACACAATGATGCACGGTTAGTTTTTCCATCATATGTAAGAATGCATATTTATGTCACCGGAGAGATTAGCATATATTGAGGCCAGGAGGCTAAAGGGACTAAAGTATAAGCTGAAGATCGCAGATTTATGAAGTACTGGTGTTTAAATGATGAGCCCAAATTGTTGTATGGTGAAGAGGCACCATGGCTACACTTACTTTTCTAAACAGTGAGATATTTCATGTCATCTGCATCGACATTGTGTGTCCAAGCATCTTTATTGATATCTTCTATGTTACAGCAAATACTCAGTTTTTCAAATCTTATGTATGCATTCATTTGCTTCTCATCCTATCCTTTTGTGCCACCACTAACTTCCTTCCTCTTACCAGATGACCCTATTATGGATAACTTCATCTCTGACTACCTCCGTTCATTTGTAGTAGTCTATTGCTCTTTGGTATGTAATGTTCTTTCTATGTTTGAGTTAGCTTTAATTAGAGGTTCTGTCACCACATATGTACATGGAAAATAAGGCCTTGCCACATTGTCAGTAAGTTAAAATCTTCCACATTAGAGTGAGTTTTCATGCACATAATTAATAGAAAAAAAAATTAAATAGAAGCAAGATAGAAACTTCCTGGCAAATTAAAACTGTGTGCCGGATTGAACCTGGGACCTCTGCAAAAGCAGAGGCAAATTTTCCAGGTTCGAGTCCTGGTCCAGCGCAGTTTTAATCTGACAGGAAGTTTCAAGTCAGAACACACTCCGCCACAGAGTGAAAAATCGGTTTGGAAACAAGTTAGTATTTAACATGTCAATTACTTAGGTACACATCCTCAACCTATAATTTCCAGTAGTATGGAGAGCAAATTTACAAACTGCAGTAATGCTGTATGTTACATGTACTTTAAAAAAGTGAACATCTACCTCCTTGGCAGGTCAGGAGTTTCATCAGTCTCAGTTTCATCATCACCACTGGCTTGTGGCACTGTTACAACTGTTGGTGTTTCAGTACGCTGATCTCCATCTACCATGTCGACACTCAAGACTGACTCATCACGTGAAACATTACACCCAACTGGTAATGGTGCCTGCAGTTGATCGGAACTTGCATATAGAGTTTTTACCAGATTCCACACAACGCTGACCTGTTTACAGAAATAACAGTGAATAGACATCTGTCTAGTACTCAGACAACAGACATATTTTCAAATATTTCAAAAGTGTTTAACTATTAACCATGAACTGCTGCTTAAGAAATTGAAGGCATATAATATCAAGAGCTCATCCATGCAGCTACTGCCCGGTTACTTAATGAATCATGAACACTGCACAGAATTCTTGTTCAAAATAGAATGCTATACAGTAACACTGCATGTTCCCAGCCATTCAATTTTTGGCCCTTTTCTCTTTCTAGAGTACAACAGTAATATTACACAAACACCTCCCCCCACCTCTTCGCAGCCTCAACTCACACATGGTGAGCTATGCTGACACCTCTCCCTAGTTTTATGGGAAAAATAGTAAACAGTTTTAACTGGTGATGTGAGGGGTGTATTTGTACTGTAGCTCATCAAAGGATTTATTCTGAAAACTAGCAAAGTTTTCATTCTTCTTTGTATGCCCTTTGATGCCTCAATTCTTCTGCTATTTGATAAGTGGTCCACTTTAAACCTAAATTATTAACTTCTTATTTTTTTCATCAGGGGTTGAAAAATAATATAATGAAATCAAAGTTCCTAACATTTAAAATAGTCAGCCCACACCAGATGGAAGTGGTCACAATATGTAATATCACAGCAGTGGATGCTCTCTACATTGAATTCATTCTATTAAGACAAAACCTTCAATGAATAAACTACATTAACTTTATACGTGGCACAATTAGTTGTAGCCTACAGCTGGTCACTCAGCTATAAAAAGTAATCTTGAGCAAAACATTACATACGGCATATTACAGCATAATTTACCCACATCTTGATTATGGTGTGGAATTGAAGGCCTGTGCTGCAAATATACATCTCAGTAGAATATTAATATTGCAGAAATATTCAGTTATGATAATGCATGGATCAGGATATACAGGAGGGCTGGCCATAAATTCTGCACATGTGCAGAGCTGCTGCACATGTACAACTGCCTGGTTGCAGTGTGTACACTTACTAGACGTGTAAACAGGGAAACCGAACCATTACTGCTTATTTAGTGTATGTCTCTAAGCACAGATGTCGCCGCTTTGCTTGTACCTGGGCACTCTTGTGCTCTTTTTACAGTGTGTAACGCAATGATGGAAAGGTACTGTGTTATTCCATTGCCCTACCAACAAACGTAACAATTCTAAAACAAAACATACAAACAAATGGTGCATAAATATGCGGTATTGGTTTATGCCCACACAAGGTACCTAAATATTCTTCATGGTACGGGTATCACACATGTCTCTCAGTAATTACAGGATAATTTTTAAGCATGTATGTATAACTTGAACAACTGGTTTCATATCAGATTTTTCAGGCAACAATGTTCACCCATGTAACATGGAGCAGGGTGAGGCACAGTTAGTAAATAGCAGTTTTAAATCAGAAAAAGAAAGAAATCCAAAACATGTTTATCATTGGTGATGAGAAAGGTCGATTTCTTGAAACCTGCTAACATTCGTGGGACACGAAAGTTCTGCAGCATCAGTGAGAGAATTTTTTAGAAAATCCCCTTCGGAAAATAGTTTCCCAGATCATGCTACTCTTACTGGAATTTTGAAACTTGCTTGCCATACAAATTGTCATTCTGGAAGATTGTAAAGTAAAACAGAAAAAACACAAGAAATGAAGAGTTCAAGACCTATAGATTAGTATGACTCACATTAAAAACCTGTTGATGTGCCTCATCCATTTTCTTAACCATGCTGAATTTGGCATGCCATTCCTCACTGTTCAGTACACTACACTTGTCTTTATGAAATGAGTTATAGTGTCTTTCAATTGTGAACTTGTGCTAACAGCCTATTATTCAGCAGTACAGCAAACACTGAGTTCTCAGGTACTGCTGTAAAGAAGAGTTGCAGCTCCCAGTCATATTTACATGACTGAGAACTCAGATCTCTCATTCTTTGCTTTATTGCATACTTGCCATTTCTCAGTATGCCTCATGCAAGGCTACAGTCTCCAGAGGGAAGCACGACTGGGTGTGCTTCGGTCCTCCCGGTACCGCATAAAGAAGGCAGTGGAGCCGTCGCTGCTCATTTGGTATATGAGCTACTCACAGATGTCGCTGTTCTGCTTTGCTCACTGGCTGAGATGTACACATCTGTGCCCTACTTCCGCACTTTTGCACAGTGCGCAGCATTTGGCCAGCCCTGATATAGAGAGTCCTGCCACTCACCATTTGTAAAACGTAAATATCTCATAATATATCTATTGTATTTATATAAATTGATACAATTTTTTGTACAAAATTGAAAGGAAGCAGGCAAGTGTAATGAAGTTCGTACTACCACACTAGAAGAAAGGACATTTGCCTCAGATGCAGAACAACATAAAGGAAACAGACCTTAGTCCACACATGAATGATCAAATATGGTTGTACAAGCTTCAGTCACTATAAGAACATGTGAAACAAAATTATTAACATTTAAATTTATTATATTCACACACTGAATTTTAAACAGGAGAACTTTCAATTCATTTTCTCAAGAAATGTCACTAGTTATATTTCAGTAAATAGTTTCTAAATATGTATGACATTAATGAATTTGTGCAAGACTGCTCTACTGCTTTGCTCATCTTTCGATCTTTTCTATTTCCTCTGTCAATCCTATCTGGTACGTATCCCAGACTGATGAGGAATGTTCAAGCACTGGTCAAATAAGAGTTTTGTAAGCCACTCCCTTCATTGATGGACTAAATTTCCTCAGGATTCTTCCTATGAATCTGAGTCTGGAATCTGCCTTACCTCCAATTAATTTTATGTGGTTGTTCCACTTCAAATTGCTCTGTACGCATACGCCTAGATACTTCATGGACATAACTGCTTGCAGCAATTGTTCTGCAGTTGCGTAATCATACAACAATGAATCTTTCTGTTTATGTAGACACAATATGTTACATTTGTTTATTTTTATGAACAATTACCACTTCTTGCACCAAACGTCAACCATCTCCAGGTCTTTCTGTATCTCACTACAATTTTCTAGAACTGCAAGTTCTCTGTATATAACAGCATCATACACGAAAAGCTATATAGTGAAATGTAGTGGTCTCATGCCCCTCCCTTGGAGTATGCCTGAAGTTACTTTTATGTCTGAAGATTTCTTTCCATTGAGAATGACTTCCTGTGTTCTGTTTGTTAGAAACTCTCCATTCCAATCACAAACTCTTCAATTAAATCACACAGCTGGTCTGATATTCCATACACTCGTATTTTGTTCCTTAAATGGTAATGTGGAACTGTATTGAATGTCTTTCCAAAGTCTAGGGACATAGTTACAATTCGAGTTTCACATGATCATTGTTTTCAGAACTCATGTTGATTCCTACAGTGGAGACTTTTGGTCTCCAGAATTGTAATATGCGAGCATAAAACAAGTTCCAAAATTCTATAACAGACTGGCATCAGAGATGTAGGCCTTTAGTTTTGTGCATCTGTTCGACGACCATTCTCGAAAATGGAAATGACCTTTGCATTTTTCACTTCATTAGGAATGCTTTGCTCCTCCAGAGACTTATGGTACACTGTTGCTAGAAGAGAGGCAAGTTTTCTCACATACTTTTATGTAGAATCCTACTGGTACCATGACATGTCCAGCGGTCTTCTTTCCGCAGTTAAGCACCTTCGGTTGATTTTCTATCCCATGGTCACTTATTTCAGTATCTGTCATTCAGGCAACGATTTAAAAGAGATATACAGTGCAATCTTCTTGTGTGAAATATGTTTAGTATTTCATCCTTCTCTTTGTCGTCCTCCATTGCTGTATCATTATGGTCACAGAGCACTGGGACAGATGGGTTCGATCCGTTTGCTCCTTTAACGTAAGGCCAAAACTTCTTAGAATTTTCTGTCAAGTTGGTGGATAGAATTTTACTTTCAAACCAGATGAATGCTTCACACATGGCTCTCCTTATGCTAATTTTGGCTTCATTTTCTTTTTGTTTGTAGTTTAATTATAAAATGTCTTGTAAGTTTGTATATTTATGAGACACAGTTTAGCATTTTAGTATTTCTGTATTGTAGATTTGCATAATCTATATCACCATTGCCATTTTTTTTTTCTGAACAGTCAATGGCTGTTGTAGATCTCAGTCAGGCACTAACCTCTGTCCAAGCAGCAGTGGGACACTAGATTGTTTGAGAGGTCTCTTTATGAGCTTTTTAGTAGATGTAAGTTACTTGTTTAGATTTGTTTGTATGTTTCTGTAGTTTATCATAAATTTCTCACATGTTTCTGTAGTGTAATTTCCCACCATCTTTAGCATGGAGAGTGTCTGTGAATGCAGTGTTCAGATGCGGGTCAAGCTGATGATTCTTCATTCACAGATCCAGGCAGTGCTGACTTCAGTGACACAGCTGAGCTTGTTGCCAATGGGCACGCACAATGAGCAAGTTTGTGTGTGTGTGGGAGCGGTGGCTGGACCTCACATGTTACATGTACCCCTGGTTAGCTTACTACTGTGGTTGGCCTCATTACTGTTTACATTGAAATACTGAGGTTAGCCCCTCGCCCATGGTTGAGTGGAAGGTCATTTCAAGGGGTGGCAGGCAGCAAAAGACTTTCCAAGGGACCAATCGGCAAACCTACCCAGTCTGTCTGACAAGCAGTTTTCAGGCACTTTCTGTGGCTGATAAAGATCCTGGGCCAGCTGCGATTGATTGCCCTTTTGCAAATTGGAGGGGGGAATCACTCCAGATATGGAATAGGTCCTTACAGGTGACATGAAGAGCACGGGATGCAGCCAACTGCAGGTGGTGGCTCACGTCAGTACTAAAGATGTGTGTCACTTTGGGTTTGTAGAGATTCTCTCTGGTTTGAGATGGCTATCCGAAGTGGTAAGAGAGCCAGTCACGCTTGTGAGATGAAGGCAGAGCTCACCATGTATAGAATCATTGACAGGATGAATTGTGAATCTTTGGTACAGAACCAGGAGGAGGGTCTGAATCAGAGGCTCAGACAGTTCTGTGACCATTTAAGTTGCAAATTCCTTGACTTGCCATGGAGAGGCTTTGAGATCCACTTAATAGGTCAGGAGTCAATTACACACAGGAGGTGACTCCATGGGTAATGTGGGCTTTCTGGAGTGGACTGGATGGTTTGTTAGGTTAAAGGGTCTCAGAGAAAGTTCAAGTGCAAGTCAAACATATGACATGGACAGACCTAGGGACCATTGGTATTGTAGTTGTAAATTATTGTAAGTACTGAAAGCTCACTAAGCCCGGAGATCAGTTCAGTCAAAGTTTTTACCAGTGACATAACTGTGTTCAAAAAAGATGGATTCAATTCAGTTGGTGGTGATGTGTGTGTTGCTGCTAGAAGTAGTTTTATTTTATAGTGAAACTGAGGTGGATAGTTGCTGTGAGACAGTAAGGGTAGGAGTTACACTTGATAAATGGAACGGATTAAGAATTGCCTTTTTCTCCTGGCCTCCCAACTCAGATGATGTAGTTGCTGATGTGGTCAAGAACAATTTGAGTCTTATTTTGAATAGGTACTCTGCTCACATAGCTACAGTTGATGAGGACTTCAATTTGCCCTCAATATGTTGGCAAAAATATAGTTCAGGAAGCTACTCAAAGTGCAAATGGTTGCAATAACACACTTGATCTCTTAGCAACAAATAATCTTTTAGCAAACAGGGTATATCCAACCACGAGACTGAATATAAAAAAATCCAAACCCCACAAAAATAAACGCAAAATAAATCTACTTAAGAAAACAAATAAAAATTTGTTTGATGCCTTCGTAAGTGACAATCTCCACTCCTTACAAACTAAGTAATTGTAGACCAGATGGGCTTAAAATTCAAAGAAACAGTACTAAGGGCAATTGAGAGGTCACAGCATATCTGTACCACTATATACCATAAAAAAAGCATGTATGTATGTATGTACATTTGTGTGCTCAATTGCTGGAGCAATTCAACTGAACTGGGTACACATATCACTTACTGCCTGAAAAAAAACCACTGTGGAGGTAAGAATACTTATCTCCCATAGGGTAAGGATGGCGGATCAATAAAAAGTCCTTCCTCACTGTGATATATGTTCATCCAATCGGATTTCCTGCAGGACAGGCTTGTTGTGTGTTGTATGGACAGATGGCGATGGTTGCACAGAGACAGAGGTGAGGGTGAAATGGATCTGATAGGGTGAAGGGAAGGGGGAGAGGGAGGAGCTGGGATGAGGAAATGGATAGAGAGAAGGGGGTTAAGGAGATGGACAGAGGAAGGAGGGAAGGAGGAGATGAATGGAGATATGGATGGAATGAGGAGACAGACAGAAAGAGGGATGGGAGGAGACAGACTGGGACAAGGGGAACGGAGAGAGGGGGAGAGTAAGAGGTGAATAGAGAAATGGGGGAGGAAGAGGTAGGCAGAGAGATGAGGGAGGAGGAGATGGAAAGAGAAAGGAGGGAAAAGGAGATTGAAAGAGAAAGGAGGGAGGAGGAGATGAGCAGAGAGATGGGGAAGGAGGAAGTGGAAAGACAGAGAAGGGGAGAGGAGATGGACAGAGACTTATATAAGACTGGACTAAATAAATATCCAGGCAATGCTAGGTTCATTAGTTAGTGCATTAAAAATGTGTGTCTACAGCTATGTTCCACATCTTCTTCTAGACAACTGGATCAATGTCAACCAGTACACATATCATTTGTATATGGGAAGAAGCACTGTGTGAGTAACAAACACCTACCTTCCATAAAGGTGGGAGTGAAACTGGGGCAACATAGAGGATTATTAGGAATTTCTGGAGCAATTTCAACCAAACTTTGTTTATACATGATTCATTATTTGTATAAAAATACTGTGCAGTTATTATACTCCTACTTACCAGCCCTAGGGTGGGTGTGGAAATGAGAAGCGGTGACATGTAAAAATATTTGCTAACAACCTATGTTAGTATTGAATTGATATTTTTTGGACTTGCTAGGCTCAATCAAAGCATTCCTGCAGCTGTGTGTGTGTGTGACAGCAAATGGGTGATGTAAAGGCACAACTCAGGGACACCTCGTGCAACTTAAACCAAATTTAGTGTACATACAACTCCTCTTTTTGTATAAAAGCACTAGGCATGAGGATGGGAACGAGAAGGGGGTGACGCTTAAAAATGTTTTTAACAATCTGTTGTTATTTCTTTCCTGTAATCAGTTGACTTGAAATACTTCAAAAAGTATGAAGCAAATATCTCTCTTATTTTTGCTGCACACTGTGTCCACCTGGTCAAGAGAATGAGCACTGCAGTGAGCTAATAATTTTTTCAATATGTTTCAGGATCTATGATCATGCCACAAGGTTGAATATCACAAATAAATTTAACATCCTCTCCCGAGTGTAAAACAGCAGAAAATCAGAATATGTGTGTGCAACTATACAACATATGTGTACATAGGCAAAGTCACAGGTAAAAAGATAGTAAATTACAAACAGATGGAACGGATTCCCCATGGTAAACAAAACACATCAGCACATTGTTGCTGAAGCAATGAACAAAGCACACTAGATTTAAAAGAATGCAAAATCTCCATGATTGGTGATGTTTTACAGAAACTCAAAATCTAGCACGGGTTTCAATGGAATATGCTTTTAATAGTTTCGACAATGAAACTCTATCTCAAAATATGGCAGAAAATCCAAAAAATACTGCTCAAATGTAAAGTACACCAGCAGCAAGATGCAATCAATACCTTTACTATAATAATGAAAATGTTTCCAATGACAGTGCCACTAAAGCAGACTTACTAAACATGGTTTTCTGAAATATCTTTACCAAACAAGGCATAATAAATATTCCATGATTCAAATAAACTACAACAGCCTGATGAGTTACTTAGATATAGATACACTGGGTTTAGTGAAATAGCTTACATCACTTAATAAAGGTAAGCCTTCCAGTTCAGGTTGTATACCAATTACATTCCCTCTGAGTATGCTGATTACCCATATCGCTGACTTCTATTTGCAGTAGAGGGTCCCCCCCCCCCCCCCCCCCCCCAGTGATCAATCTCAGTGATCAATCTACTGATGGGTTTGATACAGCCCGCCAACCTCTTTATCCAAGAGTAGCATTTGCAACCTATGCCCTAAATTACCTGCTGGATGTATTCCACTGTCTGCCTTCCTCTGCAATTTTTACTTTCTATTGCTCCCTCTAGTCCATGGAAATTATTCCATGATGTCTTAGCAGATATTCTACCATCCTATCCCATCTTCTTGTCAGTTTTTTCCCATATCTTCCTTTCCTCGCCAATTCTGCAGAGCACATCATCATTCCATACCTTATCAGTCCATCTAATTTGCAACATACTTCTGTAGCAACATATCTCAAATGCTTTGATTCTCTTCTTTTCCAGTTTTCCCCCAGTCCACATTTCACTACTGTACAGTCATCATCATCAGTTATCTGCTATATTAGCAGGTCCTTTGCCTCTCCATTTTCTGCGATTCATTGCTTCCTTCTTAAGGCTGCTGTATGTTGTACCGTCCATCATGTCATCCAGTATCTGGAATCTCTTCCTTCCTCGCTTCCTTTTCCCTTCTACATAACCTTCTAAAACTGCTTTTATCAGTCCGTCATTCTTTCTTAATATATGCCCAATCAAATTTCTTTTTCTTCTCTTTATTACATCTAGTAACTGTCTTTTCTCTCCCACTCTTCTCAGTACCTCTTCATTTTTTACTCTGTCCATCCAACTTGTTCTTTCCATCTTCCGCCATGTCCAGATCTCAAAAGCCTCCAGCCTTTCTCTGTCTTTTTTCCTCATAGTCCATGTTTCAGCGCCATATAGAAGAACACTCCATACAAGACATTTTATGAGTCTTTTTCTGAGTTCTCTGTCCAGACCGCTGCAGAAGTCCCTGAGGGGACTGTACAGTACTGTGTTCCAAATGTACATTCCCAGAAATTTCTTCCTCAAATTAAGGCCTATGTTTGATACCAGTAAATTTCTCTTGGCCAGGAACGCCCTTTTTGACAGTGCCGGTCTGCTTGTGATGTCCTCCTTGCTATGCCCATCACTGGTTATTTCACTGCTGACATGCCAGAATTCCTCAACTTCATCTACTCCGTGATCACCAATGCTAATGTTAAGTTCCTCGCTGTTCTGCTATTTCTCATTACTTTCACCTTTCTTCGATATATTCTCAATGCGTATTCTGTACTCATTAGACTGTTCGTTGCATTCAGCAGACTCTGTAATTCTTCCTTGTCCATCCCTTCTGCCGTATTTGATCTTATGTCTTCCAAAGCTCTTTTAAATTCTGATTCTAACAATGGATCACAATGGTACACAGCCCCTGCTCCCAACCCCTTACCTTATATCCATGAGAATAGACTTTGATGCAAGACCTGTCTCATACATTCTCCCACCACCACCACCACCACCACCACCACCACCACCACCACCTACTCCAGTCTGGTCACAAATATCACCCATCCCATCAAAGGCATGTGATCTACAAGCTAAGCTGCAACCACCGTGCTGCATTCTACGTGAGCGTGACAACCAACTAGTTGTCTGAATGGGTACCGACAAACTGTGGCCAAGAAACAGCTAAACCACCTTGTTGCTGAACATGCCACCATCCACAACATTCTTCATTTCAATTACTGCTTCACAGGCTGTGCCATATAGATCCTTCCAACCAACACCAGCTTTTCTGAACTGTGCAGGTGGGAAATCCCCCTGCAATGTATCTTAAGTTCCTGTATCCTTCCTTGCCTCAACCTTCATTAGTCATTGTCCTAGCAGCCCCTTCCCTGTTCCTAATTCTGCACTACACAGCCCTTTGTTCCACCAACTTACCCAGTCTTTTTAATTCTCTCCTTTTTGACTACCCCTCTCCCCACCTCTCCCCCCACCGCACTCCATCTAACCTCCTGACTGCACCTAGCTGCCCTACCCTCTCTCCACCTCATCCCTGCACACTCCCTAGCAGCACTTCACTGTACCGCACCCCTACCATGCTATCCTTCCCCCTCCCCACCCAAGCCGCCTCCTTACCCCCACCCATTACCTCTCCCATCATGCACTACTGCTGCTGCTCGTCGTGTGGCTTCAGCTGCCAGAGGCTGTGTGTGTGTGTGTGTGTGTGTGTGTGTGTGTGTGTGTGTGTGTGTGTGTGTGTGTCATCCATTAAATTTCAGTTACATGACAAATCACACAAATACAGGGTGGCGCAGATGGATCGGGTGGTTTTGAAGTGGACTGTACGTCTGGAGGGGGGGAGCCAGGTGTTCGGCGACTTCGTCCTGTGGTGGGGGGGGACGGGAAGTTTCAGTTGCAGGCTGGCAGTCAGTCGCGATGGCTACGTGGTCCGTTGAGCATCGTGTTTTCGCAGTGGAAGAGTTAATACGCAATAACGAGTCAATTGTTGCTGTGACGCGTGCCTTTCGCCGGCGTTTCAACATCCCACCTCGCGGTAGTGTTCCTAAGCGAGATACGATATTGAGTTGGGTGCATAATTTCCGCACTACTGGTTCATGTGCTCCAAAATGGACGCCTAGACCGCCAACAATAACAACGCCTGAGAACGTGGAGCATGTGAGACGCGATGTCACTGCGAGCCCACGTCGATCAACGAGACGTCGTGCTCAAGCTCTTGGAATGTCACGTCGGAGCCTTCAAAGGATTCTTAACGAAGAACTGAAATTCCACCCCTATAAAATCCTGTTGGTACAGAAGATTCTCCCAACAGACCATCTTCAAAGGCTTCAGTTTAGCCAACAGATGTTGGAGTTATTGGAAGATGTAAACCTGATTATCATGATGTCTGACGAGGCTCACTTTCACATTAACGGATACGTAAACAAGCAAAATTGCCGTTACTGGGCCGACACTAACCCAAGAGATCTACACCAACGGCCTCTCCATAGTGACAAAGTGACGGTTTGGTGTGGGGTTTCTAAGGTAGGGATAATTGGTCCTTACTTTTTTGAAAATGAAAGGGAGCAGGCGGTTACTGTTAATTCGCAGCGTTATGTGAACATGATTGAAGATTTTCTTCTCCCACAACTTGAAGAGAACAATTACGACATGGGCAATATGTGGTTCCAACAAGACGGGGCAACTGCACATACTGCTAGGATATCAATGCAAGCTGTACGCGCTCTGTTCCCTGGCCGTTTGATTTCCCGTAATGGAGATGTCCATTGGCCCCCTCGCTCGCCGGACCTCACGGTATGTGACTTTTTCTTATGGGGCTATTTAAAAGCAAGGGTCTACATGAACAAACCCCGGACCATTCAGGAGTTGAAGGCAGCAATTCACACCGAAATCACATCAATTCCTGGTGATGTGCTTGAGCGGGCAATGCGGAACGTTAAGGACCGACTCCAAGAATGCGTCGCTCGAGAAGGAGGGCATTTGATGGATGTAATTTTTAAAAACTAACATTACTATTTTTTTGTTAATAAACTTCCATTGTAACTACACGTTTTGCACTTTATTTCAATCCAATACCTTTACAATTGACAGTTTGACAAGTATTTTAAAACCACCCGATCCATCTGCGCCACCCTGTATAAAGCTGTCAGTTCATCTAAATATCTAGGGATTACCATTATGAACAACGGAAATTGGAACCATCACACAGAAAAGCTGTGAGTAGGTGAACAAAAGACTATTTTACTAGCAGAATGTTTACAAGATTCAACAAATCCAGTAAAGGAACTGCCTACATTATGCTTATCCATCTTCTTTTGAAGTATTTCTGCACTGTGTGGGATTTTACCAGATAGGGTTCACAGCAGACATCAAAAAACTACAGAGAAGGGCAGCTTGTTTTGTATTATTGTGACAAAGGGAAGAGAGTATCATGGATGTGAGTGTGAGTTGGAGTGGCAATCACTGAAAGAAAGGCATTTCTTACTGCAGTGAGGTATGTTCACAGAATTCCAATCATAATCTTTCTCCTCCAAACGTGAAGTTTTTTTTTTAACGCCCAGTCACATAGGAAAAAATGATCATCATAATACACAGTGTATACGTGCACAAGGAAAAAATTCCCGGATTTCCCGAATAAAAATATACTTCCTCCTGGGTGAAAATACACTTTTTCCTTGTTAAGCGACAATATAGAATCCCTCAGAACTGTAAAACGTATCACTCCTTTGAATGGTTAAGGTTTTATACACCGGTGTAGAATTTACCAGCACTTCCGAAAACAAAACTTAGAGGGGGGTGTGGAAGATGTTTTGGAAATGTCTTTGATGTGCAGCAACATATATGCTGCATATTTTCATATTACGAAAGTACAAATTCAAATTCCACCGAACACCACATGTTACTTTCCGAAACTTTGAAATCGAGATTGCGATGTGCTTTTGTAAGCCAGTCATAGCTTATATTCAGAGCATATAACATGTGATGTAGTCATCCAATATCAACATCGCTGTTTAGTAGAGTGAACACACACACACACACACACACAGAAAAAATTAATGGTTTAAATTAGTATACATAGTGTTGCTACAAGAAAAGCAAAGTTTTCACATATAATATTGTTCTCGAAGATTAATAAGCTGCAAGAGAAGCTAAGCTTTCACATATAATGTTGATTCTTTTTGCACGTGTTACGCTTTAAGATGTATCACACAAATGTGTTAGTAAAATTTTTAATACCGACATAAATGTATGCTCTTCTGAGTTCGAAATTCTTCAAAATGACTCATAATCAAAGAGTTGATTTTTAAATGAGAGTCAAATGCACTGTGATTTAAGAAATTACATACATTCTCGTACACATTTCATCTTGCGTAAAATGAAATTTACTTTGAATGTAAAGCTTTTCAAACAACCATTCACAATATTTTCCCATAACCTTTTAGAAATAGGTTCATTTCAGTAGTTGTCAGAGAGCACCAGATAATAGGTGTTACCGCACTTGCATAGCTACGATGACGTAGGAAGCCAGTATGTTCATACGTGTAAAACATTAAAAGATCTTACATTATGTCATAAAAGAAACAAGACATTAGAGGATACTCCAAGAGCATCGGAATTTCATGAACCATACTAAAATGCATAATTTGGCTTAAAGTGCACATTCACATGTCCAGATTCCCAATGAAGTAGGCCTTGACTTGATATTAAGCTTTTCAGTGTGGTTTACAATGTAAATTTTCTTGGAGTATCAGTACTGTATTATCTCATGTTTGGTTCTTTATCATGGCGTAATGCCATATGTGCTAGAAGATGAAAACATGCACTTGAAATGCAGTGAACAGTTGAAATTAGCCAATAGTGTGGAATTAAGCACTGTGTTTCAAATAAATTGACTGCCTCAGCGGAAAAGATTAATTAAAGCCAAATTTCTTTAGCAAACCGACAAAAACAACATCATTGTTCTGCAAGGTGATTAATGTTTGACTGTCAGAAAGGTGGAAATAAAATAAAACCTGAAACTAATAACATATCTTAGGCTTCCATAATAATGTGAATGTATTTTAATTCACTTGTCAGCTACTGATCACACAGAAATCCATTTTGTTTTCATTTGACGTAGAAGCAGTAAACGAAGAGGAAACAGCAAAAACATGGATAACTTGGAGACTACCCACCTCCTCACTGTAACTCAGACTGTTCTGCGAATCAGCCTCAGATCTACGATATTTGAGAACCAGGGCAATACTAGATAGTGTCCCGTCCCCCCCCCCCCCCCCCTTCCACCTCCCTCAAGTATTGGAGATAGAATGCCAAAAATTTTAAAAAATTAACTTTACAAAAATATGTTTATTTTGTAGTGCACATCGTTCTGAAAAGTCTGACACATGAGACATATATGTTCAAGGAAATGTAAGACATGTTATTTGGTCTTAAGTGTGATAAAGAGCAGTGCCACACCTCTTCACACAGCATTCTTCTACACACGTCACTGTATTTCACTGTGTGGAACCCAAATGTGTATATTTTGTAATGGATACTATCAAACTATTTTCAGCACAGTTGAAATTAAAATGTCCTGTGGTGCCTCTCCCGCTCCCAGTCGGCCGGTTTGACATCCTGGCCCTCTTAAAAAAAAAACTCGCAGTTAATACTGGATGGGATTATTTGTAACTGGGAGAACAAGAACTCTTCAGAAAATTTGCACTCTTTATTGTCTATTAGCTAAAACTTGCTGTTTTGTATGACAAATCTTTAGGTTCTAGCATTTTTTTGTTTCTAATCGTCTTTATTCTTGCTACAGCTTTACATGATGTGCTTTCCTTTCTGCGAAAGAATCTACTACCTCATCAAAGTTCGTGAAATGTTTTACTACATGAGAAATCGAAATGTCGTTGTCTATTACTGAAAAAGCTTGTATACCCTCGTCCCCTTTTGTCTGCAGGAAAGTTTATTTCTAGATGCGATGAGGATTCCTCTGGCAGAGACATCACATTCACTATGCACACATTCAAAAATCATGATTCATTCAGAAATCAACTTAGAATGTGTTAAAAAAGGTTTGAAAACCAATAGAGGTGCGTTTGAAATCATATGAATAATTGCTAGACCAACGTGCGCTGGATGCTAGGCGCTTTGTGAAACAGCGTTTTTTTTTTCCCTCAAGAATATGAATTTGGCACCCCCCCCCCCCCTCCCAAAATTGCCGCCAGGGTCAGACATCCCGGTCTGCCCCCTTCCCTCCCTGCCCCCAGATCCAGGCCTGCTGCACATGTGTGAAACTGGCAGCTTGGGCACGCCAGTAAGATTTATCCGGATAGCACCTGTCTGCTTGCTGCTACTGCTTACACAGCCAAAGCCACATTTCTGTAGCCAGAAGAGGGAGAAAGTACTACTCATACACGACTCAACTGTGCATGCCCATGAGCCCATTTGTAACTGCTCAAAACGAATCTAATGTAAACAGCTGTGACGTCATGCTCATCGGAGGCAATTTGTTGTTATGAAGCATTGCATTGTCTTACTAAAGCCTTTGACACATTTTGCTGTTGGCAGACGCTTGTATTAAAACTGTGTTTTGTTGTTGTACAAGGTGCATTTCATTTGCAATTTATTTTCGTTTTTTCCTCTCGTTCATGTCTTATTGCTGCAGTATTATTCTGCAGTAGCGGGATACAGTAATATCCTTTGTTAGGATATCGGTTCTTACCAGTCAAAATTACAAAAATTTAACTGAAAACTAAAACAATGAAAAATACCCAGAACTCTAAAAATTTGGGTTTTTCCTGGTTTTCTCCCTGATGAAAAAATTCCCGGGTTTTTTCCGAATCTCCCAGTTGTCCTGTGTCGTATACACCCTGTAATAAAATATGAGAAACTGAAGTTTGCCTGGAAATTTTAAGAGTTCATTTTTACCAAGTGCCATTTGAGATAGAGAAATAGTCTGAAAGGGGTAGTTAACCCTCTGCTAAGCAAGAAAGTCATGCAGATGTAGATTATGTGGAGGTAAAGTGGAGGTGCAACTAGAAATTTTATTTTAATGTTACAACATTCAGCTTCCATAGTCATTCACTTTTACCACTTTTATATTTTTTAATTTATTATCAGCTTGACAAAATTTTAGTTCGTGTTACAGTGAAAGAAAATTCTAATTGCAGAACAAATGTGAGGTGTGTGTGTGTGTGTGTGTGTGTGTGTGTGTGTGTGTGTGTGTGAGAGAGAGAGAGAGAGAGAGAGAGAGAGAGAGAGAGAGAGAGAGACATGGGCAAAAGTTATCATAAAAAAAAGGTTCTGAAATATGTTTACATGGTGTTTACAGGGCACAAAACATGTGGAAAGTATGTTACTTCCGAACACTACATGGTACTCAGAATGAGGCCACAATATTCACTGTAGTGAAGGCCTACAATAATGAGACATTTCTAATGTGAATAAATCAGAAATGTGTAAAACAAAGGTGAGAAATAACAGATCACAATTGGTTACACATAAATTATGGAATAAAATATCTATGGAATTCACTTTAACAGAAATCAGCATTGGAAATCGTTTTATACTGGTAATAATTAAATACTGAAATTTAATTGCAGTTTAACTGAACACAGAGATATATAATTTAAAAAAGTTATGAATGCAATGAATACAAACAAATGAAAGTTGACTCCATTTTACTGTAGAAAAAATTATGGCTATGCATTTGAGGTCACTATTAATATTGTGCAGTACAAAATCGATGTTAACCTAATTGCTACAGAACAAGATATCTAACTGCTCACTATAATCCATTGGAACACTATAACTGACTATAACAAATACAGAGTATTTGTAAGGAAAAGGGAATTAGTAAGCATTCAAAGGAGAAGTACTGGTACTTTTTGGTACAAATAGATACAGGAGTGTTGTACTGACCTCAGATCAAAGGAAAAAATGGTTCAAATGGCTCTGAGCACTATGGGACTCAACATCTGTGGTCATCAGTCCCCTAGAACTTAGAACTACTTAAACCTAACTAACCTAAGGACATCACATACATCCATGCCCGAGGCAGGATTCGAACCTGCGACCGTAGCAGATGCGTGGTTCCGGACTGAGCGCCTAGAACCGCTAGACCACCGCGGCCGGCAATCATAGGAAACAAGCTGCTGTAAGGGCATGTAAGCTACAGACAAGAATCAAGTTTTAAAACAACTATAAGGAGTCAAGTTCATAAAGCTCAGCATAATACTGAATTAAGAGATCATCATTACTGCCGTCAATGCAACTTCTTTATGGCAATTTTCTATAACAAATCACGTTTCTGTTTTCAGTGGAGTGACCCTGATCTAAACTTAAGGTATTATATCTTAACTGAAATAGCAAGTGAAGAAATATGATCAGCTGCATATAGAAGGAAAGATGAAATTATAATAAATGGGTGGGAATAAGCTTAATGTCTCACAGGTGGTGAGGATATTAGAGGATGAGGAAGGAAGTTAGGCATTGTCTTTTTGAAAGAACCAGTTCACATTTGTGTTTAGTCATTTAGTGAAACTACAAAAACATAAATCTGAGTGGTTGTAGGGGAATCTGAAACCTGTTTCCCATGAATGAGACACCAGTGTCTTAAACAATGTGCTATCTCACTTGACACACTAAGTATCTGAGCAGATATGAAAAAAACATTGTTCAGTTCAATATATCATATTTCAAAACAACTTACATTAGTTCTACCAAGGCTTTTTGCTACAGCAGCATTATGTTCACACATTTCCACTAGGGTACGTCCTGTAAGAATGTATCGACGAGCTGACTCACAAAACCAGTGTGTTTCACGGATGGAGCTGTTATTAAACATGAACATATTGCTCGAAGCTTGGTAAAATTGCTCACTATGTGGCACAACTTTCCTGAAAATAGTCGTAACATTGCCAGAAACATGAAAACAATAACAAAACCACTTAAAACATGCATATCTGAAGAATGAACACTATACTAAAACTTAGGATTATGTTTTCTCATCATAATTTCTAGAGCTAAAGAAAACCGATTCCAATGTACAGTTCCTCATCTCAAATGTATATCTTAAGCTGCAAATGTTTATGTCATAGTCATAGTTCTCCAACCAACTCCTATAGCTCACTCACCATATATAATGTATAACCACACAAGATCAAACTGAAGGGTTTTCAAAAAATTGCATAAAACTGAGCAAACAAGCATCACATGAAAATTCACAGAGAATCAATACTAACATTTTTTCCACTAAAATGTAAATATGTATGCAACATTAATTATCTATTTCTATTCCATGAGCCAAAAGGAATAGATAATTGTAACAAAAGATAGCAACCAACATTCACACACTATAATCCACATTAAGTGCTCTTCTTTTATTTATTTAATAATAAAGAGAAGCCAAATGAAAATGAAACATATGGGGGAAAAGTAAGGAAACTGTTTTTATTACTTCAAAAGCAATCACCATAATTGTTAATACATACATCCCACTGTGAGTCAAGAAGGTCAATGCCTTCATGAAAGAATGTTTGCAGTTGCCTACAGAACCATGATTGTACCCTGATTCGTCCGAAGCAAAGTGGTGGCCACGAATGGCTTTCTTCAGGGCTCCAAAAACATGGAAATCACATGGGGAGGAATTGGGACTGTGTGGAGGACATATAAGGGCTTTCCAGAAAAACTTGTGCAGCATAGTCGAAACAACCTTGATAACATGTGGGCTGGCATTACACTGCAACAGAATGTTGTCATACATCAATATCGCAGGGCATTTGGACTTGACGGCACGTTCAAATTTTTACAAAGCGTCCATGTACTGCAGTGCATTAATTGTGATGCCATGTTCCAGAACATCTATGAGCAGTGGGCCCTACCAGGCAAGAGACTTTTCCAGAGTTAATGTGCCTGTGTTTTCGACCACGCTGCACAAATATTGCTGTAAAGCCAATACACACCCTCCACACAATCCCGATCTTCACCCATGCAATTTCCATATTTTTGAGCCCTGAAGAGAGACATTAATGTCATCAATTTCCTTCAGATGAAGAGGTGCATTGTTGTTGTTGTGGTCTTCAGTCCTGAGACTGGTTTGACGCAGCTCTCCATGCTACTCTATCCAGTGCAAGCTGCTTCATCCCCCAGTACCTACTGCAACCTACATCCTTCTGAATCTGCTTAGTGTACTCATCTCTTGGTCTCCCTCTACAATTTTTACCCTCCACGCTGCCCTCCAATACTAAATTGGTGATCCCTCGATGTCTCAGAACATGTCCTACCAACCGATCCCTTCTTCTAGTCAAGTTGTGCCACAAGCTCCTCTTCTCCCCAATTCTATTCAATACCTCCTCATTAGTTATGTGATCTACCTATCTAATCTTCAGCATTCTTCTGTAGCACCACATTTCAAAAGCTTCTATTCTCTTCTTGTCTAAGCTATTTATCGTCCACGTTTCACTTCCATACATGGCTACACTCCATACAAATACTTTCACAAACGACTTCCTGACATTTAAATCTATACTCGATGTTAACAAATTTTTCCTCTTCAGAAACGCTTTCCTTGCCATTGCCAGTCTACATTTTATATCCTCTGTACTTCGGCCATCATCAGTTATTTTGCTCCCCAAATAGCAAAACTCCTTTATTACTTGAAGTGTCTCATTTCCTAATCTAATTCCCTCACATCACCCGACTTAATTTGACTACATTCTATTATCCTCGTTTTGCTTTTGTTGATGTTCATCTTATACCCTCCTTTCAAAACACTGTCCATTCCGTTCAACTGCTCTTCCACATCCTTTTGCTGTCTCTGACAGAATTACAATGTCATTGGCAAACCTCAAAGTTTTTATTTCTTCTCCATGGATTTTAATACCTACTCCAAACTTTTCTGTTGTTTCCTTTATTGCTTGCTCAATATACAGATTGAATAACATTGGGGATAGGCTACAACCCTGTCTCACTCCCTTCCCAACCACTGCTTCCCTTTCATGTGCCTAGACTCTTATAACTGCCATCTGCTTTCTGTACAAATTGTAAATAGCCTTTTGCTCTCTGTATTTTACCCCTGCCACCTTCAGAATTTGAAAGAAAGTATTCCAATCAACATTGTCAAAAGCTTTCTCTAAGTCTACAAATGCTACAAACGTAGGTTTGCCTTTGCTTAATCTTTCTTCTAAGATAAGTCGTAGGGTCAGTATTGCCTCACGTGTTCCAACATTTCTGCGGAATCCAAACTGATCTTTGCCAAGGTCGGCTTCGACCAGTTTTTCCATTCGTCTGTAAAGAATTCACATTAGTATTTTGCAGCTGTGACTTATTAAACTGATAGTTCGGTAATTTTCACATCACAACACCTGCTTTCTTTGGGGTTGGGATTATTATATTCTTCTTGAAGTCTGAGGGTATTTCGCCTGTCTCATACATCTTGCTCACCAGATGGTAGAGTTTTGTCAGGGCTGGCTCTCCCAAGGCTGTCAGTAGTTCTAATGGAATGTTGTCTACTCCGGGGGCCTTGTTTCGACTTAGGTCTTTCAGTGCTCTGTCAAACTCCTCACGCAGTATCATATCTCCTATTTCATCTTCATCTACATCCTCTTCCATTTCCATAATATTGTCCTCAAGTACATCGCCCTTGTATAGATCCTCTATATACTCCTTCCACCTTTCTGCTTTCCCTTCTTTGCTTAGAACTGGGTTTCCATCAAAGCTCTTGATATTCATGCAAGTGGTTCTCCTTTCTCCAAAGGTCTCTTTAATTTTCCTGTAGGCAGTATCTATCTTACGCCTAGTGAGATAAACCTCTACATCCTTACATTTGTCCTCTAGCCATCCCTGCTTAGCCATTTTGCACTTCCTGTCGATATCATTTTTGTGATGTTTGTATTCCTTTTTTTCCTGCTTCATTTACTGCAATTTTATATTTTCTCCTTTCATCAATTAAATTCAATATTTCTTCTGTTACCCAAGGGTTTCTACTAGCCCTCGTCTTTTTACCTATTTGATCCTCTGCTGACTTCACCACTTCATCCCTCTAAGCTAACCATTCTTCTTATACTGTTATGTCTTTCCTCAATTCCTGTCAATTGTTCCCTTATGCTCTCCCTGAAACTCTGTACAACCTCTGCTTCTTTCAGTTTATCCAGGTCCAATCTCCTTAAATTCCCACCTTTTTGCAGTTTCTTCAGTTTTAATCTACAGTTCATAACCAATAGATTGTGGTCAGAGTCCACATCTGCCCCTGGAAATGTCTTACAATTTAAAACCTGGTTCCTAAATCTCTGTCTTACCATTATATAACCTATCTGGTACCTTTTAGTATCTCCAGGGTTCTTCCATGTATACAACCTTCTTTCATGATTCTTAAACCAAGTGTTAGTTATGATTATGTTATGCTCTGCGCAAAATTCTCCCAGGCGGCTTCCTCTTTCATTTCTTAGCCCCAATCCATATTCACCTACTATGTTTCATTCTCTCCCTTTTCCTACTCTCGAATTCCAGTCACCCATGACTATTAAATTTTCGTCTCCCTTCACTACCTGAATAATGTCTTTTATCTCATCATACATTTCATCAATTTCTTCGTCATCTGCAGAGCTAGTTGGCATATAAACTTGTACTACTGTAGTAGGCGTGGGCTTCGTGTGTATCTTGGCCACAATAATGCGTTCACTATGCTGTTTGTAGTAGCTTACCCATACTCCTATTTCTTATTCATTATTAAACCTACTCCTGAAATTACCCCTATTTGATTTTGTATTTATAACCCTGTTTTCAGTGACCAAAAGTCTTGTTCCTCCTGCCAACGAACTTCACTAATTCCCACTGTATCTAACTTTAACCTATCCATTTCCCTTTTTAAATTTTCTAACCTACCTGCCCAATTAAGGGATCTGATATTCCATGCTCCGATCCGTAGAACGCCAGTTTTCTTTCTCCTGATAACAACGTCCTCTTGCGTAGCCCCCGCCCGGAGATCCGAATGGGGGACTATTTTACCTCCAGAATATTTTACCCAAGAGGATGCCATCATCATTTAATGATACAGTAAAGCTGCATGCCTTCAGGAAAAATTATGGCTGTAGTTTCCCCTTGCTTTCAGCCGTTCGCAGTACCAGCACAGCAAGGCTGTTTTGATTAGTGTTACAAGGCCAGATCAGTCAATCATCCAGACTGTTGCTCCTGCAACTACTGAAAAGGCTGCTGCCCCTCTTGAGGAACCACATGTTTGTCTGGCCTCTCAACAGATACCCCTCCGTTGTGGTTGCACCTACGGTACAGCTATCTGTATCGTTGAGGCACGTAAGCCTCCCCACCAACGGCAAGGTCCATGGTTCATTGAGGTGCATGCCTCAACACAATTGTGGCTTTGCAGGCAATCACAAACATGTTTCCACAAAGGCACTGACCATCTTGTCTCATAGTGTGATAAAGGTATTAACAGCTATGGCAATTACCTTTGAAATAATTAACAGTTTATTTACTTTTATTTCATCTGTCTTGTTTCCATTTAATTGATCATTACATAATACAGGAAAATTTCACAATATGAGCTAATCACCACAAGTATGTAAGAACTTCTGTCAAGTAAACTAATGAAATAAATTAGTATGTATCCCTTAGGATGACTGTGAAATGCTGTAAAGTTTCATAGTAATTTACCTATTTTACTAATGAAAGAGAAAATGAATATTATGTTAACTCGTTGCACTCACAAATTCAGTCACAGATAATTATATGGTTCGGAACAAAATTGGAGGAAAATTTAGCCGTAAGTCATATACAGGGACAGTGAATGAAAACAAGAAGAGGTAAAAAGGGAGAAGATGGACAGACTTGCCAATGAATTGTGGACACTGATGATTTACCTTACACCACCTTGCTTCCCACCATAGTTCTGATTAACATTCACTTTGCAAGCATATGAAACATCTCCGCATTTGTTGAAAGCTATACACTGAGGATTAGCTCTATTTGCAGGTCGTGTAGCATCTTGAAATATATGGTGGTACAATGTGCAATCCTGTGCAAAGGAAGTATATTATGATGATTTTCTTTTTAGTTACAAATACAATTAAAAAAGGAGTTTTACTCAACAAGTAAAAGATACAACTAATACTGTGTTTAGGAAGCAATACAAAAAATGATTTCAGATGTCACAGTAAGCACAAGTTACAAAGAAGATGTAAAATCTACAACAGAACCCAAAGGCAAATCTTGTATCCACACAACTAGATAAAAGACATACACTGAGCATTAAATGAAGCATAAAAGTGCAATTAAAAGGAAAGTACATGAGTTGACAACATTACTAGGTAAATGTACAGTTGGAGACTGTACTTATGCTTAAAATCTACATTTAAATTATGTAGTACAGTTACTGTTACAGAATTCTTATTTTCAAGTAGTCTGATCAAAAAGTCAGATTTCGCAATACTGCAGTTGTTACCTTTCCCTGAACAGAGTTTTTAATCAAACATACGGACTGTCACAATGGAAAAGTGTGCAAATTTCTGCATAATTTTCAAGAATTGTGTCAGTGTGACGAATTTCAGTGTTACTTTTATGTGGGATGTTGTAATACAATCTATAAGTAATGATGCTCGTCACCTCTGGAGATGCATTAATAACTGAAACTACCACTACATAAAACCTGATAAAGAGAAAGTTATCTTCAAACTTGAAGCTGATTTGGTATTATCACAATGAGAGTTAGCACTTTTGCGAGCTATAGTCTGCAGTAGTAATGTTAGGACTACATTAGAAGACTGGTTTACAGTCAAGCATTCCAAATACGTTGAAAGTTCCATAAGACGTTGACAGCTTCAGTCTAGCAGTCTCCAATACCTTCACTGCTTTGGAGACTGAGGTCAAAAGCTTTCAGACAACCCAAGAAATCCAGAAGCAATCTGGAATTACAGGGCATAAGGTACGAGTAAAGTGAAAGAATAAAAGCTTTAAGAAGACCAAAGTCTTATTGCTGCAATGCAGTCAAGGATGGGGGGACTATCAGAACTGGTATGGAACTCTTTGGGAAGTGACTACCAGGTAACGGGTGTTCTCACGCCAAGAGCAGCACTCAGTGATTCCACTTGGGAATGGTTCTTAAATTAAGATCATTTAATAATAGTAGAGGCTGTAAGTAAGTAACAGTTTAAACCATAACCTTATGACATCAGGTACACTGCTGAGAATGCTCTTCACACTAGCGAGAATACTGAGTCACACTTTGAGTGGTATGATAAACCCTCGATGAAGCACTCTGTACAGTGAGTGGAGAGCTTGGTAAATCACTCAGGGGAAAAGACATTTATACATGGGTGTGACTAGTCCATCACCTCTCACTTGGGTCACATGATGAATGGCATGGTTTGTGTCTGAATGCTTCTGATGCAAGAGTAGTTGCACAACAAATTGCCAGAGGCATCCAGTTTGACCAAAGCAGTATTCCCCATATCCTAGTAATTTTTGTGTTCCCTATGCCTTTATTAGGGTAAATTCATCTGAAGGACAGAGCTGGAGAATAAATGTACAGTGTGTTAATTGTAATGTGGACAACAGCCAGAGGTAAAAAAAATTAAATCATCTTGCGTATTTTTAAAGTTCTTAATTGCAACAAATATGTATGCTTTATACTCTGTGGACTTGACTGCCCGACTTTCAGTCAACACACAGTAATAACAGTTGAAACAGCTTCTAGGGGGAAAAAAAATAATGCAATGTGGACAAAGCCATAGATATTAAAGAAAACAAGTTAAATGTCTTCCATCAAAAAATAATGAGGGCAAACATAGACAAGGATGTCCTTGATTATAAAGCTCTTGCACCATCGATGACTAGATGCGTTACAAGGAATGCGAAGAAAGGTAGGAAAGTATTCTTTCTTAGCAAGAATGACCGGAAACAATCTATTGAGTATCTGAGTTGTCAGCATTGAATATTCAGCTCAGACAACAAAATGTAGAGCAAAAATCAATAATACTCGAAATAATTGTACAATAAACCTCAGATCAGAGTGTGCAGAGCAAGGCAGTAATGGATGGAAAAGACCCATCATGATTCAATAGTCACATTACAAAGTTGCCACGAAAACAAAGCACACTTCATTACAGATTTAAGTGAAGACGAAACCTAGTTGACAAATGAAAGCTGAACAAAAATAAAATGGGCATAAGTAGAGCAATGTGAGAAGTGTTCAATGAAAATTTTGCCAGCTAAACTGACTAAAAATTGTAAGAAATTTTGATTGCACATGAAGCCAGTAAGCAGATTGAAATCATCTGCTCACAGCGAGAGGTCCAAGTGGTGGGATCGACTTTTTAAAACCAAATATTGGTAATGTATGTTAAGATTCTAGATAGCACATCTTGCAGCCATTCATCCTGGTGGGCTCTCATTTTTGAGTAATTGAAGGAAAAAAAATTTCAGAATTTTGCGTGATGCTGAATAATGTTAAAAAAGTTGCATTACATAACCTGGTTGCGTGGTGTGGTGGATTAGGCTAATAACTTCACATGCAGGAAGTTGTGGGTTTGAATATCATCAGGTGCAGTAAAGTTTTCATTCTTAAATCTTTATTGAAGTGACTTTGATAAATATTATTGTAGTAAAATTAATTGGATTAAATGTAATTTTTTATTTCTATTCCTTTGTCACATCATTTTAATCACCTGATGCACTTTTTCACTTGTTTCATTTTTTATTCATATCATTCTTTTTCCAATCAGAATTTATGTGAATATAAACTCAATTATATTTATTATAATATGCAGTTACTCGGAAATTACAATCTATCAGTTAAAAGACAAAAGATGAAATAATCTATTTATACTGGCTGTACAATGGCGGGAGAAATGTATTTTTCATTGCCAGATGTGTGATTTTTTTGCGTGGTACTTGTAATACAAACATTTAAAGCACAACCTGAATAAAAATATGGGTAAACAACAATACGGGAATTATGAGTCCACCTTGATGCAAAACACTTTGGTTATTTATTTACTTATTTTTTCCCCAAACTAGTTTCAGCGACAAATGTGAATCCCTATTACACTATGGATGAAATAACGCAGACGAAGATATCCATGAAAGAAGGGTTTATAAGCAAAATGAAATTCACACAAAACCAGAAATAGATATAATGAACACAATAATGTGGACGAAAAAACATGGTGACAAAGCAAAAGAAATTAAACTGAAATACATAAAATTATTTAAAAACATATGGACAAAGATTTCACGTGGAAAAAGAATGATAGGAAGAAAGATGCGAGCAAATGAAGAAACTTATATTATGATTAAAATTATACAACAAAGGAATAGAAATAAAAAATTACATTTAAATCATTAATGAAATAAAAATGATGATCAAACTCATTCTGATAAAGATTTAAAAATAAAGAATTTATTGTACCTGACAAGATTCAAATCCACAACCCCCTGCTCGTGAAGCTATTATCCTATACACCATACCACGCAAGCAATGTATGCAAGAGAACATTTTTAATGCTATTGAGCATCATGCTAAATTCCAAAAATTATTTTTGTCAATTACTTGAGAAGAACGGGCCCACCATGGTGAATGGCTGCAGTGTTTGATACCTGGGATCTTAAGCTACATAACAGTGTATATGGTTTCAAAAAGTCAATCCCATTGCTGGGGACCTCTCTTTGTCAGTCACTCAACAACCATTCTGATACTGAAATGGAAGCTGGCAGGTTGAAATACTGAACTGATTTTTCCAAAATTGTTTCACTGTGGAAGATTCAAGTATGGTTCCTCCTTGTATTTACTACATGAATGTCTAAAAGACAGATATTGAGATAAGTGACCACTGTGTAGCAAATCAACTTAAGTTACTCAATAGTGGAAAGGCATCTGGACCAGATACGATATCCACTACATTATACAGTGATTAGTTTAAAGAACTTGCTCCCTTTCCAGTAGCAGCTGGTCATAGATCACTGGGGCAACAAAAGGTAGCAAGTAATTGGGAAAGAGTGCAGATCATTACTGTTTTCAAGAAGGATCATGTAATTATAAGCCTATAGCACTGACATCAATCTGCTGCAGAATTATGGAACATATTTTGTGCTTAGGAAGTATGACAATTTTTGAGATTGAAAATCTCTTCTATAAAAATCAACAAGGATGCATGCAGTAGCCACCAGAAAGATCGCGGGAGGCGCACATCGACATGGCGCGTCACGGACAGTAGTTGCCTCAAGTAGAGTCCCGTCCAACAGAGGGCACGCGAGAATTCGGACGCGACCACTGCCGGCATAACAACAACAACTCTGGCAGCACGGGCCGTGCCCAGTATGTTAACATCGGGCATGCCTAGGACACAGTCCCGGTCTACACTACGTGAAGTGCGACGTAAACGTGAACAGTGTTACTACACAATTGGCGACGAGTAGGGTCGTTCTTTCGCGTGTTGCGTCGTTGTTCTGGTTTCGCAGCTTCTCCACGGCATGGAGGATTTAGTGCGGGTTTTGGCTGAGCAGCAGATGGAGCTCATGGCCACCATGAAACAAGTGCTTCTGGCGTTGCTCTCCACGCCGTCTGTTCCAGCGCCGTTCCCTCCTCCCTTTCCCCCGTATGACGAGACGGCGGAGGATTGGGACGCATATGAACATCGCCTTCGGCAGCATTTCCAGGCGTTTCATGTTGCTGATGCAGAGGTATGTCGTGCTCTCTTCTTGTCTTGGATATCTCCCTCGCTGTATCAAGTTTTGCGGCAGCTAGCGCCGTTGCAGGAACCCTCGTCCTTGTCTTTTGACGCTTTGTGTTCATTGCTGTCTTCATATTATCGCCGCCGCACGCATGTTGTGGCGGCTAGGGTCGAGTTCTATCAATGCAAGAAACAGCCCCATCAGTCTTACCGGGTGTGGGCCGCTACCCTGCATGGTCTTAGTTGCAAGTGTCATTTTGTCATGGAGCAGTCGCGAGAGTCGTATGCCCACGTTATGGTGTGTGACGTCATTGTTCGTTCAGCCCCTGATAGGGAGGTCCGGCAACGGGCCCTGCAGTTAGAAGACCCTTCCCTCGAGGAAGTCCTGTCCATTGCTCAATTGTATGAAGTCTCTCACGCCGCAGGTCAACAGCTGGAAGCATGGTGCGACGTCGCGGCGGTTCAGGGCGGCGCGTCCGCGTCCACTGTGTCCAGGGTGGACGACGTGCGAGCGGTACAATCCGGCCGTTACAGCCGCTCCCGCACGGCGCGTAAACAGAATTCCAGCCGCCGGCCCCTGTTGCCATCCTGTGTGTCGTGCTATATACATCATGATCGGTCAGAGCGCCCCCAGCGTTGGGCCGTTTGTCGCAAATGTAATAAAAAAGGTCACATTGCTAAAGTTTGCCGCTCAGCCGCAAAAGAATCGAAGGAAGCAGGTAAAGAGGACATGGATGTTGACACTCAGGAAGTTTCATCGGGCCAGGCTCCCGACGCATCGGCACGCAAACTCTTTATCGAGGTGTCGGTTCGGTCGTGCCGGTTACAACTGCAAGTAGATACGGGCAAGGCAGTTTCGTTGTTGAATGCACAAACTTATTCCGACCTTGGATCGCCCCGTTGGCGCCAGTTTACCGGCGTCTACACGGTTATGGTAAACAGTTCATTCCCCTACTGGGTCAATTCACTACCGACGTGACTTACAAATCAGTCACTCGGCCTATTACTTTTATTGTTGTCAGTGATGCGAGCTCCGCTAACCTTTTTGGCCTGAATGCCTTTCAAGCTTTCGGTTTTTCTATCGCTGACACCATACAGTTGGTCTCCGAAGACGTTCCCTATCAATCATTGGAATCTTTGATCTCAGACTTTCCAGATATTTTTGAAGAGGGCCTGGGGCGTGTTTCAGATTTTGAAGGTCACTTCACGTTGAAGGCGTCAGCTCGCCCACATTTTCTACGCGTGAGGCAGATTCCCTTGGCTCTCTGCCCTCAGGTAAAGGAAGAGCTAGACCAGCTGACAGCCCTAGGAGTCATTCTTCCCATTTCTTCTAGTGAGTGGGCTTCGCCCCTCGTTATTGTAAGGAAGCCCTCGGGAAAATTACGTCTTTGTGGCGATTTCAAGGCCACCATGAATTCCCAATTGGTGGTGGACACCTATCCTTTGCCTCGTGCTGATGAATTGTTCTCCGCTGTGGCGGGAGGCCAATATTTTTCGAAAATCGATTTTTCGGAGGCTTATCATCAGATACCACTTGATGAGGACTTCAAACGGCTGGTGGTCGTCAACACCCCGTTTGGCCTTTACCAATACCAGCGGTTGGCCTTCGGAATCTCCAGTGCCCCGGCGATATTCCAGCGTTATCTTGAGCACGTCACATCGACAATCCCTCATTGTATTAATTACCTGGATGACATAATTGTCACAGGCCGCAGCATGAAGGAACACTTGCACAACCTTCGCACCCTCTTTCTCAAATTGAGGTCTGTGGGCTTGCGTTGCAACCTGCGTAAGTCAAACTTCTTCCAACCGTCCATTGAGTATGTGGGGTACACCATCTCTCGGCACGGCATCCAGCCACTGGAAAGTTTGGTCGAAGGTATCGTCGACCTTCCTCGGCCTGCTTCGCTGAAAGAGTTACAAGCTTTTTTAGGCAAGATAGCCTATTACCACTGGTTCATTCCCAGGGCTTCCACCATAGCCTGCCCCCTGTACTGCCTTCTGCGCAAGGGTGTTCCTTTTGATTGGTCGCCTGCATGCGAGCGAGCGTTCACCTCATTGAAGGGCCTCCTCACGTCAGCGCCTTGTTTGGCTACTTTTGATCCCCATAAGCCGTTGGTCCTGGCTACAGATGCTTCACAGTATGGGGTGGGGGCGGTCCTGGCCCATCACAACACAGATGGTTCCGAGCAACCACTGGCGTTTGCTTCTAAAACTCTTAGTCCCGCGCAGGTCCATTACTCCCAGGTGGAAAAAGAGGCTTTGGCCATTGTCTACGCTGTTACCAAGTTTCACCCTTTCTTGTATGGCACGAAGTTTCAGTTAATCACTGACCATAAGCCGTTAATATTGTTATTTGGCTCCGCCTCTCAGATTCCGGATAGGGCGGCCCACAGACTACAGTGCTGGGCCTTGTTCCTCTCTAAGTACCATTATGACATAAGTACCATTATGACAATCATTTTCTCCCTACCCGACAGCATGCCAACGCCGACGCTCTTTCCCATCTTCCGGTGGGCCCGGATCCTACGTTCGATCGAGAGGAGATTTTGTGTTTTAATTTGGATGTGGCGTCCCGCCAAGCGGTTGATGGCTTCCCGATCACTAGTTCTCGAGTCTCCCGGGAAACGGCAGCTGACCCGGTTCTCTGGCAAGTAGTTTGCCTCATTCAGCAGGGGTGGTCATCCCGCCCTCCGGGCCGGGCCTCGGACCCTCCTCGTAATTATTTTATTCTACGAGACCACCTCTCAGTCTTGGAAAGAGTTCTCCTTCTGGCTACCGATGATACAGCTCCTCGCGTGGTTGTTCCTGCAAGTTTACGAAGGGAGGTCCTCACGTTATTAAATATGGGGCACTGGGGTGTTCCTCGTACTAAAACCTTGGCTCGCAGACATGTGTACTGGCCGGTATTGACAGAGAAATTGAGCACTTGGTGGCCGCCTGTTCCCAGTGTGCGAGCCAACAGGTATCTCCCAGGGCAGCGTTCTCTTCATGGCCGCCGGCAACCCAAGCATGTGAACGTGTTCACATCGATTTTGCGGGCCCGTTTCTCAATGGCTTTTGGCTCATTGTCATTGATGCTTATTCCCGATTCCCATATGTGGTTCGCTCCTCCTCAACCACTTCAGAAGTTGCAATCCAAGCACTAGCAAAAATCTTTTCTGTGGAAGGTCTGCCAATCACCCTGGTCTCGGACAATGGACCGCAGTTTATTTCGCAGACCTTCCACGATTTTTGTAGGCGCTTCGGTATTCGGCACGTTTGGTCTCCCCCCTTCCATCCACAATCGAATGGGGAAGCTGAGCGCATGGTGCGCACATTTAAGACACAGATGAAAAAGTATGTGCACGAATTTCCTGCGGAGGAAGCATTGACGTTTTTCCTGACGGCATACCGGACCACACCAATGGGAGAACACAGCCCCGCAGAGCTCCTCCATGGGCATCAACCTAGGACTCTGCTGCACCTCCTCCGACCTGGTCCTCGCCAGTGTCGCAAAACGGAGTACCTGGCTTTCCACTGGGTATGTCGGTCTGGGCCCGTGGGTTTGGTCGTAATCCACGTTGGATACCGGCGACAGACCTGCGCCGAAATGGCCGCCGGCTCTATACCTTGCAGGCGGGGGACCGGGTGGTACGTTGTCACCAAAATCAGCTACGTCCACGTTTAGGCACCCACCCTCCGACCTCTCGGACACTGGCTTCCCCATTGCCAGCACCTGTGTTGGTTTCGCAGGGGACGTTACCGCCTATCCCCGCTGTGACTCTGCCGCACTGCACTGGTTCTCAGCCTTGGCAGCCTCCAGTAGCTCCAGCACCGGCATCACCATTGTTCGAGATGCCCCAGCGAGAGCCGGCCCCCCTCGCAGGCCCGGTTTCTCAAGAGGCTGGTTCACCTGTGGTAGTCCCTCCCCCATCGTCCCCGCCAATGGGTCTTGCCGCTCCTGAGGTGGAACAGGATCCGGAGTTCGACAGCTTGTCGCCCGTTCTGTCCCGGGCTCTGGTTGTGGGACGATGGGGGCCTCTTCGTGTGGGTCACTTCCAGCCGTATTAGAAGGTACCGGCTCGAGGGTTGGCAGATCCCCTCGACTCCGGCCTTCCAATGGATGTGGAGGCCATCGCTCCTGCCCGACGCTCCACCTTCCGATGCAGTGGATCACAGTGGCTTCACCCCCCGAAGGAGGAGGAGTGCAGTAGCCACCAGAAAGATCGCGGGAGGCGCACATCGACACGGTGCGTCACAGACGGTAGTTGCCGCAAGTAGAGTCCCGTCCACCAGAGGGCACGCGAGAATTCGGACGCGACCTCTGCCGGCATAACAACAACAACTCCGGCAGCACGGGCCGTGCCCAGTAAGTTAACATCGGGCATGCCTAGGACACAGTCCCGGTCTACGCTAAGTGAAGTGCGACGTAAACGTGAACAGTGTTACTACAATGCAGTATACTGAGATCTTGTGAAACATACATCACTCTGTTCATCTATGAAATCCAAAGTGCCACAGACAAAGGTGTACAGGTTGATACCATGTTCCCGGACTTCAAGAAGACATTTGATATGTTTCTGAACTGCCTTTTAGTGAAAAAATTAAGAACTTGCTGAATATCAGACCAGATTTGTGGCTGCGTTCAGGATTTCCTAGCAGATGGAACTGAACATGTAGTTCTTGACAGAATGAAAACAATGGGGTCTTTAACTTCTTTGAACCCCTGATGGAGGAATTGGGATAAAAATTCAGCAATGATGCAGAGGCTGACCAGTCAGTGCACAGTTAGCTGTTGGAGTGCCCCCTCGATTTTTCCGCGAAGGGATCAATAAGTTGCTTATCAGGAGAAAAACATTCTTCTTTTAAACAAAACTATATTTAAAAACAGTATTCTGCTTTTTTAACCAATACTCATACTCTGCTAAAAATTTTAATATTAAATGACATACTTAGAAAAACAATGATGCAAAGAAAGGGAAACCGGCTGCTGCAACAACAATGTCTGCAATTGGGACACTTAATAGTATAGTCATCAGTGCATTTGCTAAAATAGTTTCAGACAAATCTGACTATACCCAGACAGGCACAATGAAAAAGAATTGTGCCTTGCTTTAACTAAATACCTCTTCCCCCTCCTTCCATTATATTGTTATTCCATCGTGGTCTTTCCGCTGCCTGATTATACCATTAAAAATTCATTTAAATAAATAAGCTTTTCACTAAAATCTCATTTAACCTTTCTCATTTGCAATCACATAGAGGGATACAATATTTCAAACTGGTAGTAGACAGTCTATATGCACTAAAACATATTAAAAGTCTCTAACTAGCGACACAATTCCGATGCTGGACATGGAACACAACTTTAAAATTCCATTTGTACCATATCCATCTCAGTGTTGCATGTATGTGGCTACAGAGAAAAAGGAAGATGTGAGTACCATGTTTCCACAGAAAACAATCTGTAATTATGTGAAAATAAAATGACTGCTTCTTTAATGTATTACACCTATTTTTAATCAATTTTAATTTCAATTTAAAGATTAAAACCTGCAGAGTGTGAGCAAAACATGTGGCGTGAACACCTCATCCTGTACTGGAGGAAATTACTCATTAAGAGGTCCGTCCATAAAACAGTAGTCAACAGTCAGCAACTTTGGTATTTGGATTATTATAACTCTCTCTGTATATACCAAAAAAATCACCTGCACTGAAAACTGAGCGTTATGTTTAGTCATTTTATGTCACTACTTTGTGCATCTGAAGAGAACATTTTCTTTTAATCTTACAAGAAAACTTACCCTGCTTGTGGAGACAAATGTGTGTGGATTACCACACCATGCGACATCTGTTGCAACATCTTTATGTTCATTGAAGGCAGCGTAAGGTATGTAAGGCCTACGAACATCCCAAACATTTATGCTACAATCAACAACAAGTGCACAGCTGGCAATGTGAAATTTTCGCTGTGGACGCCACTTTATATGACCCACAGATGCTATTGTAGGAACTGTGTACTCAAGTGTTGGTTTGGCATTCAGATTCCAGACCTAAAAGAGAGACCAAAAGGAAAAAAAGAATGAAACATGGTAATTGCTTGAATGTTAATAATATTGTCACATAGAAGAAGATGTAATCAGATTAATGATGAACACTAACTTCACTTAATGAAGGTTTATTCAGCACTTGTACACTCAAGAGCGTGGAGTGAACTGCCTCTGGCAAGAACACATAAGGTGCATATACAGTTACAAAATATTCCAGTACAATGATTCTTGACATTTGTGGATATTTCTAGACTGTACTTGAACCAAATACAGAAATTAAAATTTTACAGTTTAGGTAAGTTTTGAACTCACGACCCTCCATGCACTAGTCTAGTATCATAACCACTACACCACTGTGACTGTGCTACTCAGCTTCTTCTGCGACATTGCTCCCTCCTTAAGAGAACAGCGTCTTGGTGTTACATCCTCCTAGTCCGGGAACGAGTCATCGGTCCTGCATACTCCGACTCCCAATGAACGATTCTTGTCCTGGCGGTGATCTTCTTAGAATTTCTTTTGCTGCTAGCTCTTCATCGCCTTTCCGCTCGTTGCCTGTCGCTGTAGCTTCGAATTTACCCTGGGTTGCAGGATCATTATAGGGCTTCATTCAAAGGACATGGACCGTACCTCTGATCTTTTGTTGTCTTGTGTTGGGGTCAAAATCTTCAACTTCGTAAGTAACATCAGACAACTGCTTTATAAGCTTATAAGGTCCAAAGTAGCGCCTCAGGAGCTTCTCAGAGAGATCAACCTTCTGAACAGGAGTGAAGATCCAGACGAGGTCGCCAGGCTGTTACACAACAGAGCGGTGGCTTGCGTCATACCTTTGGCGATCATTTTCTTGAACCTGCAGCGTGCGGAGTCGAGCTAACTGCTGAACTTCCTCAGCTCTGGTTAACATCTGGCTGATGTAGTCATCGTCCACGTCATCAGACTGTACTGGAAGCACAGTGTCCATCACCGTAGTCACCTCACACCCATGTACCAGAAAAAGATGGCATAAATCCTGTGGAGTCTTGTTTGGTGGTGTTGTAGGCAAATGTCACTGAAGGTAGCACCTCATCCCAGTTGCTCTGCTCAACACTGATGAACATTGATAGCATGTCGATCAAGGTCTTATTAAGGCGTTCAGTAAGCCCGTTAGTTTGCGGATGGTAGGCAGTCGTCTTGTGATGAGTAATGTTGCACCAACGGTTTATCTCTGTCTTGAGATTCAATTGAAAAACTTTCCCTCGATCCATAATTAACAACCTTGGGACACCGTGTTTTTATACAATGCACTATGTTTTAAATACAATGTCTTCCACGATGAATTTGGCTACCTCAAATGCTTCGGCTGTTTTCACGGCTTTTGTAATGGCATAGCGTGTCAGATAATCAGTGCAAACAATAATCCATCTATTGCCACTAGCAGATGTTGGAAATCGTCCGAAGAGGTCAATCCCAACACACTGGAAAGCTGTTTTGGGTGGTGGAATTGGTATGAGTTGGCCAGGCGGTTTCTGAGGACAAGGCGACACATAGTGACAGACACTCCTAAATAAACCTGGCCAGAAAAATCTTTTGTGCATCCTATCGTACGTCTTAATAAATCCTAAATGTCCGACCTCAGGTGTGTCATGGAATTCGTGTAGAACATCTAAGCGCATGTGTTTAGGAATCACTGGTAGCCACCTCTTTCCAAATGGATCAGTTTTTCTTGCAAAGTAACCTTAAATTGTCCTTTCACATCCTCTGACCAATTTAAGGCAAGCATAATTTGAGATATCTTGGCATCATCCTTCTTCTCAGCAGAGAGATCCTGGAGAGCAGCGAGACAGTCACTATCTTCACCAAAGTCTTGATGGTCTTGCACAGGGTTTCTTGAGAGACAGTCGGCATCTTTGTATTTTCTTCCACTCTTGTACACTATGGTAATGTCATACTCTTGAAGACATAGTGCCCACCTGGCGAGTCGTCCTGTTGGATCCTTAAGACCTGTCAACCAATAAAGTGAATGGCCTTCCATAGAGATACTGTCAAAATTTGCATGTGGCCCATATCACAGCAAGACATTCTCTTTCTGTAGTTGAGTAGTTCCTCTCGGGTTTTGTACGTGTCTCTTTTCCATCCGAAATTTGCACCAGAAGAGCACTGATCCCATACCCACTTGCATCTGTGTGTAGTTCTGTAGGTGCTCTCTCATCATACAGACCAAGTACAGGGTCAGTCGTAAGAGCTTTTCATAGCACATCAAAAGAATTTTGATGAGCACCATCCCAGATAAATTTAGCATTAACTTTTAACAACTCTTGGAGTGGCCTGGCTTTGATACAAAAGCCTTTGATAAAAAGACGGTAATAAGAACATAATCCAAGGAAGCTTCTCATATCACTAATACTTTTAGGAATAGGAAATTCCATTATAGATCTCACCTTTTCTGGGTCTGGCCGCACACCTTCGTTTGACACAAGGTGTTCAAGTATTTTATTTCTTTTGCTCCAAAGAGTTACTTTCTTGGATTAAGTTCAGTCCGCCTTGTTGGACACACTTAAGAATGGCCCTCAGTCTTTTTACATGTTCATCAAATGTCTCTGATAACACTATAATGTCATCTAAATAACAAAGACACACCGTCCACTTCAGGTGACTTAGAAGATTATCCATCATCCGTTCAAAATGACAAACGGCATTACCTTAAACTCATACATGTCCATGGTTGAGAAAAACTTAGCCCCCTTCAGACAATCTAGTGTATTGTCAATTCCTGGAAGGGGGTAAACGTCCCTTTTAGTTAAGCTTCCAGTAATCAACACAAAAGTGCCAACTGCCATCCTTCTTCCTGATGAGAACCACTGGTGATGACCATGGGCTCTACGAAGGCTGGATGATGTCATTCTTCATTATTTTCTGTACCTCGTCGCAAATTATTCGATGTTACATTGCTGATGCACAGTATGAAGCATTCAGAGAACTCTTGAAGACTGGCAAGTAGCTTCTTCTGTGATTCCTTAGTGAGATCTGTTGGTAGTCAAGCTAGAAGATCTTGTCCCGTAGTGGTAGTGCCAATTTCACCCACAGACTAAGCATGGGAGGTTTCTATGATGCTCAGCTGTTCGACAATTAACGGCTCAGCATTTGCTATGCACGTGTGTCTTGGAAGGATCTGTGGTTCTCGGTGCCAGTTAACTATCCATAATTCACAGAATCCGTTCTTAAACGAGACGACAGAGGCTGGAATGACCAAGTTATTCTTCAGTGGTATGCTTCTCTTACATTCCACTACACGATCCATGGATTGATGCATTGCATGCATGACCCATGACAGTTACCTTTCTAGCACTGACTGCAGGAATGATCACTCGATCCAGCACACAATCTCCACACACTCAGATGCGCATCTTCCTGTCCACAGTATCTCATCTCGTCTAGCATAATCTTCAAGCAACCACAATCTATAATTGCCTGAGAAGCTTTCAAAAAGTCCCATCCAAGAATGATGTCACGTCATGATTACACTCTTGTAAGACGTTGTATTCTAAGGGCTGTGTATGGCCACTTATACCCACACGGATGACACATCTTCCTGTACGTTTTACATATTTCCCTTTAGCCACCTTCAGCAGAGATGTTTTGTTGTTGACGAATACGGTTTTCTGCAACTGGCGACGATACTTCTCCAAAATGACTGAATATGATCCTCCAGAGTCCACAAGAGCTTGGGCTGGTCAGCCATTCATGAGGACATCGACATAGTTTCCTGTCATTTTTGTAGTGATCGACGGCACAGGATTTTTTCTTCGGTGGCCTCACCTCCAAGGAAGGTCGCACCCTTTAGTTTTCCAGGTTGCAGCAGCTAGGTGATCAGCTGGAGCTTCTAAATGGTGATGGAGACCTTGATCGGCATATTGGGGAGCATCCTCTCCAGCGGCTGGCTTGCAGCGATGGTGACCTACGTCATCCTGTCCCCACATCTTCTCGTTCATCTAAGTCGTCCCAGAGTTGGCATTGCCTAAGATCGGTCTGCTATCTTCTGGTGCAGGCGTCGTCAAATATCTGCTGCCTTTCTTGACAACAGCACACCCATGTCCTGGTCTTCCACAGTGGAAACATGCTGGTTGGGTATCATGGGTCCTCCAGATGTCAGTCTTCCTTGGTGCCCAAACAGATTCCTCATGCGGCATTGTAGGAATGTGACTTCGCCTGGGTCTTACTTTTTTACTGTTTTAAAGGGAAATGAAGGATGAGAGATTGGGTTCAATGTCTGTTCCACTTCCTCCCTTATGACTTCTTGAAGTCTCTTGGTTTTTTGCTCGCCGTTCAATCCAAGTGCCTTCTGAACTTACTCTACCACTATCTGACGAAGAACACTTGTGAAATCAGTTCCTTCCTCCATCACAGACATTGATACAATGTTTGGAAGATGTTCAAACTTCTTGCGTGTAATTATTTTTTGATGTGTTGCCTTGATATACTGGCACCATTTTATGAAGTATTCTGCTGTCGAAACCTCCTTCAGGAGTAGGGATTGATACTTGTCCTCAGCAACACCCTTCATGATATGTGCAACCTTATCTTTCTCCTTCATTCTAGGATCCACTATTTTACACAGCTCCAAGACGCCTTAAATCTAGGATGCTGTAGTTTCTCCTGGACGTTGTGCCCTGCACTTTAATTTATCTTCAGCCTTGCACTACTGTAATTGTGTGTCACCAAAATACTTGCGCAGTTCCACCTGGAATACTTCCCAGCTTGTGAACTTCTCCTAGTTGTTCTCATATCATTGCTTGACAGTGCCCTCCAAGCAGAAAAATACGTTAGCCAAACACACTATCTCATTTGGTAAATTTGGCTATACGCTCCTACACCTTCACCCACTTGTTTGGATCTTGGCCACCGTCTCCAGAGAACCTGGAAGGGTGTCTCATATGGTGGCACACAGCTGCTGTCATCATAATGTCCTCTTCTTCTTCTTCTGTCTCCGACAGATTGCGATCTGTTGCATATGGCTCGAAATCGGGTTTCTCATCACATAAACGGAAGCTCTGTCATGGCCTGATGGGAGCCACTGTGTCGTCGATAATGTGCGCTACTACAAGTTCCAGTACTCAGTGTCTCCACCAGAACAAATGTTTATTCAGCACTTTCACATACAAGAGCGCGGAGCAAACTGCCTCCAGCCGGAACACATACGGTATATATACAGTTACAGAACTGTTTGTGGATACTTCTAGACTGTACTCGAACCAAATATAGAAATTAAAATTTTACAGTTCAAGTGAGTTTTGAACTCACGACCCTCAATGCAAGTCTAGTATCATAACCACTACACTATGGTGACTGTGCTACTCAGCTTCTTCTGTGACACTATTATAGCTTTGTATGAAAGGCAGTCATGATCAAGAACTGCAGTGAGAGTCCATAATATAACATCAAATTACAGTTTGATTATAATCCATACATGCACCATTAATGATCTTTTAATATGTTACGTGTACAAATAAAGCAAGCATGCCAATAAAACAACAAAAAATCCAGGATAGAATAACGCCAATATCATGAAAAGGATAGAATGCTACTTGCCATACAGAGGAGGTGCTGAGTTGCAGAAAGGCACCACAGTCTTTCCGTTGTGCCTGTCTACCACTCACCAGCTCCTCTATATAGTGACAAACAATTTTTCTTTTTCATGATACTGTTGTCAAGCATGCTAAATACATTGACTCAACAATTTAATATACTAAATATGAACTCCTTTATTTCATGAGATGGCGAAATTTTTAACAGAAAATAATTTTTTGTGCACAACAGCAGTGCAAGACCAAGAAAGGAATTTATAATTTGTACAAATATCTAAACTGAAAGCTAAAATCACACAAAGAGAAATAAAATTTCTTTTCACACAGACAAAACAATAAATAAATTGTAGTAGATTGTAACAGTAGAAAATCTTGACTGGAAAATAATTATTAACAGAGGGCAGACCACTAAATCAACATCATGAATGGTGGCCAGACATAGCAAAGTGAAGATGATTGCTTGTTAGTCTTTTATATTTTTCATCTTAATATGAATGAGTTTCAAAACACACACACACACACACACACACACACACACACACACACACACACACACACACTCTCTGCAGCAACAGTGTTGAATACATATGTTTGATTATACTTATCTTCATTTAAAGAACAACCAGCAAGGCTATGTTTTGTATGCCTATCTGATATTCACTACTTTCTCTGAAAAGTGAATTGTCACCTGCTAACATCTTCACAATGATTGAGGATGATCATACATTGCTATTTTGTTATAATCACCCATGTATAGTATTGATTCATACCTTTATAGTTTTGTCTCTGCTGGCAGTAGCTAGCCATGTCACTTCTGGATGCCAATCACAGGCAAAGACAGGACCACTATGTGCTGTAAACTGATGGCAGCAACGGTCAGGACGTCTGATATCCCAGAGCTGCACATTGCCATTCTCAGACACAGCAGCAAACATGTGGTGAATGTGTGGGCTGAATTGTACATCTCTTACACTTTCAGTATTGCTGCACATAAACAAGAGCAAATATTTAAAAATTTATTAACAACATAATTATCTTTGTACACAATGACTGCCTCACTATTCAGTGGCAATTAATTCAACTTATGTTTACCTTTTGCATATGTCACATAAGTTCATACAAAACATACCAAAATACAAGAAGTGAAACTAGGAAATAAAGAGCGGAGAAAATACGGGGACATAGAAAACCAATCAGAAACAGGAGAGATTCAACAAAAAAACTGTATAGGATTGAATAACTGATAGCACAAATAAGAAACGGTATGGCAACTTACATGCTTGTGTTTGAGTGAGACATGCACCCCAAATTAAATCTCTTTTGTGAGTACGTTTTCTTTCAATCTAGCCTACATAATACTTGCACAATCATCACAATTAATCTTGTAAACATATAAGCTCAGAAACTTGTTACAACTATGACTAATTCCACATCATAAGCACAGTCTTAATACATTATTAGTCTGGAATCCTATCCTCACATTAGATTTTTTTAATAATGTACAACTTTGTCTGAATATTTACACACCAATATATTTCATTTTCCTGTTGCTCTCGAACTGACTGTCTATGTTCTTCTGTCTTGCTTCCTCCTTTTTATTTCTTTTATTACAAGTATTCAGACTATCATTCGTAGTGTATATATTGGCTACTACAGCTGATTTCAAAATATACAGTTCTTTATTTATTTCATACTGTAATATACCACTTCCTGGCCAACCATATATGCTAGCCCTATTGTAGTCACCTTAGCCAGTTTCTGGTTGGGGAATGAGCCTTTTTTGAGCCTGGAGCTGATAGGCCGGTCTTTCCCCACTCCTCCTAATTGGGTAGTGGCAAGAGCCTACATAGCTTGCAAGGTGAGTAATTTCCTCATAATGGCTGGTGTTTTCCATCATCCACCGCAGAGAAAGTTCTTAAGGTCCTGCCAGAAGGCAGCACCTTACAGAAGCACTGAAAATAATAGCAGGATATGGACAATGAGAATGTCTACATTCCGCAATTGTTTCGATTGGCTGGAAAACATACATGTTGTATAATTTTGTGGCACAGTTTGGAGCCCGAGAAATGGGGGAGTCAGCTGCTTTGTTTGCATATTTCTGAAGTCAGGATTATGTGATTCTTCATGATCCATGAAGTTATTTAATGCAGTACAGAACACAGAGAGGACCGGAAGTGCGTTCCTGGGTGAAGTGCAAAATTCTGCTTAGGCATTTTTCTGTTTCTCTTGGCAAGTGTTGTGGAATGGTGACTGTAGACCTGTTCAGTAAAAACAGAGACCTTAACAGCGCAGCATGGAGCCATCAGCTAGCAGGAGATGGTGTCGGATAAAAGTGACAGATTTGGCTACAGTTAATTCTTTTGTAAGCTTATGTTACCACACCTGTCACACCAGACCCCTTACTGGCGATAAACATAACGAGAAGCGAGGCACTGACTCATCTTGTTATGATTCTACTTGCCAACACCTGGAGGCATGGGTCCAGCCACTGAGCGATGGCGGTCATATGTCAAAGCGGTAGGTGGATCAAAACAAAATGTCCAGACACTCTGTGACCAAAATGGTACTGAAACAGAGGATGACAGACTAAAGGCTGAAATACTAAATGTCTTTTTCCAAAGCTGTTTCACAAAGGAAGACTGCACTGTAGTTCCTTCTCTAGGTTGTCACACAGATAACAAAATGGTAGAAATCGAAATAGACGACAGAGGGATAGAGAAACAATTAAAACTGCTCAAAAGAGGAAAGGCCGCTGGACCTGATGGGATACCAGTTTGATTTTATACAGAGTATGCAAAGGAACTTGCCCCCCTTCTTGCAGCGGTGTACCGTAGGTCTCTGGAAGACCGTAGCGTTCCAAAGGATTGGAAAAGGGCACAGGTCATCCCCGTTTTCAAGAAGGGACGTCGAACAGATGTACAGAACTATAGACCTATATCTCTAACGCCGACCAGTTGTAGAATTTTGGAACACGTATTATGTTCAAGTATAATGACTTTTCTGGAGACTAGAAATCTACTATGTAGGAATCAGCATGGGTTTCGAAAAAGACGATCGTGTGAAACCAGCTCGCGCTATTCGTCCACGAGACTCAGAGGGCCATAGACACAGGTTCCCAGGTAGATGCCGTGTTTCTTGACTTCCGCAAGGCATTCGATACAGTTCCCCACAGTCATTTAATGAACAAAGTAAGAGCATATGTACTATCAGACCAATTGTGTGATTGGATTGAAGAGTTCTTAGATAACAGAACGCAGCATGTCATTCTCAATGGAGAAAGTCTTCCGAAGTAAGAGTGATTTCAGGTGTGCCGCAGGGGAGTGTCGTTGGACCCTTGCTATTCACAATATACATAAATGACCTAGTGGATGACATCGGAAGTTCACTGCGGCTTTTTGCGGATGATGCTGTGGTATATCGAGAGGTTGTAACAATGGAAAATTGTACTGAAATGCAGGAGGATCTGCAGCGAATTGACGCATGGTGCAGGGAATGGCAATTGAATCTCAATGTAGACAAGTGTAATGTGCTGCGAATACATAGAAAGAAAGATCCCTTATCATTTAGCTGCAATATAGCAGGTCAGAAACTGGAAGCAGTTAATTCCATAAATTATCTGGGAGTACACATTAGGAGTGATTTAAAATGGAATGATCATATAAAGTTGATCGTCGGTAAAGCAGATGCCAGACTGAGATTCATTGGAAGAATCCTAACGAAATGTAATCCGAAAACAAAGGAAGTAGGTTACAGTACGCTTGCTCGCCCACTGCTTGAATACTGCTCAGCAGTGTGGGATCCGTACCAGATAGGGTTGATAGAAGAGATAGAGAAGATCCAATGGAAAGCAGCGCACTTCATTACAGGATCATTTAGTAATCGCGAAAGCGTTACAGAGATGATAGATAAACTCCAGTGGAAGACTCTGCAGGAGAGATGATCAGTAGCTCAGTACAGGCTTTTTTTGAAGTTTCGAGAACATACCTTCACCGAGGAGTCAAGCAGTATATTGCTCCCTCCTATGTATATCTCGCGAATAGACCATGAGAATAAAATCAGAGAGATTAGAGCCCACACAGAGGCATACCAACAATCCTTCTTTCCACAAACAATACGAGACTGGAATAGAAGGGACAACCGATAGAGGTACTCAAGGTACCCTCCGCCACACACCGTCAGGTGGCTTGCGGAGTATGGCTGTAGATGTAAATCAAACAGCGACATCAGTATCACATCAAGGACGGTGTGTGCAGTGCCACCTTGTGAATCTGACTAGCAACCTCTGTACTAAAATCCTGGATCATAGGGCTCTCTGCTTGATTCTTTTATGGTTCATTCATATGCTAACTTGACTCTGCTCCCAAGACGTTTGTCACTTGTTGGTACTCGGCCTAGCTATGTACACAGACCTTGGATGGAACTAATGATCACCATTGTCATTAAAGTGATTTATTCTATGTGTACTTATTTATGTGTGTAGCTACACTAATGGCAGTGAATGGGATCACTATTCACGTGTGTTTTTTAACAAAGTTGCAATGTCGACAGGCATGTCTTGGAGGTTTCTCTTCAGCGTTCACGGCAGCTGCTGGAGAGCGAGAGGTGGTTGGAAATGCAGCAATAGGAACACAAGGCAATGTTTGACAGAGTGCTGACAGGCCTGTTAATATAGCCTCAAAATTTCCCACCCTTTCTGCCACCTTTCCCCGCCTACGAAGAAGACAGAATCATATGAGGAACACCTAGAGCAATATTTCACAGCCTTCAAGGTAATTTACACCGACTCTCTCAAAGCTCTCTTTTTGTTGTTGATATTTCTCCAGATGTACCACTTGTTAGGAAAGTTAGCCTCCTTGAGGACCCTACATCTCTGTCATTCGAGGAAATGTTTCATTTTTGACTTCAAGCTTACCCATGTGATTTCCAAGAGAGTGGTGTTTTGCCGATGCAGGAAACAACCCCATAAATTTTAGCAGAAGGGCTGCAGAGTTGCAAGGTTTTTAGTCAAAAGTATCATTTTGTTAATGCACAATCTAAGGAATCTTATGTGGACACAATAGTTTGGGATGCTATTATTAGGTCAGCCTGCGATAAAGGCATCTGCTGACGGGGAATTGCAGTTCAAGTAGTTAAGAAGTTAAAAGAAGTAGTTAAGGCACCACAAGCATTTCAAATTTCCTGGGCTGCAGGCCATCGGTTATATCCCTAGTCTTAGATGATAGAAGGCACACACATTCCAGCACCTGTTTTGGAGACAGACTTTGTGGCAATGCAACATGCCCAGCCACAAGCCCCTGCCGTCCAGTCCAGCTTGTTTCATTCAATATGACCAGCTGGCCTGTCCTCAGTGTTGGGCTACTTGCCATCACTGTCAAAAGCAAGGACATTTAGTACTTGTGTGCAACTACAGGTCAGCTCCAGCTGTGACTTTGAACTCTCAAGCTACAGGCACTGATGTCGTTGGCCAAGTGTATGACAATCTTGCAACTGCTTCTAACAAAATGTTCATTAATGTGCATATCGGCAGCATGCCCCCTTCGACTTCAAGTGCATACCAGCACAGAAGCATCACTCTAACACTTCCTTGCACCTTGATTCCCCTCCAATGCCTTCTGACAACAAATTCCTATTCTTTGATAGTTTATTGCAGAGATGGCATACAAGGCAGTGGTGGGCTCACTGATGCTCCTCGTAGTGGGCAGTGCGTTTATGAAAAATTTGTTTCACTTGGATGCTTTCACGGAGTCTGGATTCATGGTTGCCAACTTGAGACATTTAATGTCTGACCTCGTTCCCTACTACGAATTGGATGATATGTGCAAGGAACATTACATCCTTTATTCGCAACGCCACAGATTATGCATCATGTATCACCCTGAAATTCACAGCGTGACCTCGTATCTTTTATACCAAGCCTATGCTACTGGCACTTTGTGATTAAGTAAAAGAACTAGATAGGCAGGCAGCTTTAGGTGCCTTGGAACCCATACCATCCAGTCAATGAGTTACTTCATTAGTTATTATTAAGAAACCAATGGCAAGCTCCACCTTTGCAGTAATTTCAAGGTGACAATCAATTCGCTGTCTGTGCCCAATACATATACCATTTCCCGTCTGGAAGAACACGTAACAGAACTGGTGGGGGGACATTATTTTTCAAAACTGGATTTATAAGAAGCATATTTACAGCAACCACTTGATGAAGAGTTTCATCAGATCCTTGTCATCAATATGCCATATAGTTCTCTACCAGTACAGCCACTTGGTTTTTAGAGTCGTCAGCGCTCTGGCCTTTCTTTGAACATTACTTGGAGCAGCTCACATACCTAATCCCTTGTTGTACCTACTACCTTGACGACACTGTCATCGCTGGTCCCACCAGTGAAGACCATTTTCACAACCTTTTGCTTCTGTATCAGACATTGCGGGACATGGGTATCAAGTGCTATTTGGATAAGTCTTCCCAACCTTCTACTGAATACCAAGGGCACAGCATTACCCATCGGGGGTTTCAGCCAACAAAAAAGACAGTAAAGAATATCAAGACCCAAAGAATGCCAATAAAAGTTTGTAGTCCATCACATCATGGATGCAATGAAGTGCTCGGAACTATCTCATTGACGATGTGACAAGAATGCCCCAATGCTGTATCAAGATACATCAGTTGCTATTATCAATGATTTCCCTGCAGGATATGGAAATAGACAAGGCACAGACTCTGATGCGTGTTTGAGGATGTGAAATGCTTTGTCACACTTTTGATCACCATACACCTTTGGAGGTGTCACACTGTCAAAGGCTTATACTTGCTGTCAAGTAGGAAATTTACTCTTTTTGCCAAATATGAAACTTAGATTGTTGATTTAAAGGAATATTTCATTAGATAGCATTTCAGGTCCACATTCGGCAAATTAGTGAATACCGTAAAAAGGTTGTGCAGGTGCTTATATGTATTAGCATCCATGGCAATTATGTCAGCAAGATAATCGCGACACACAGGAACATTATGGAACAACTGTTCTAGACAGTGCTCAAAGATAGTGGGGACATTGGAAATTTCAAATGGAAGCCTTTGATAATAATATCATCCAAATGGTGTGTTCAAAACTGAAATATCTGTTGCGGGTCTGAATGCAATGCAAGTTGTAAATAGACACCAGTTAGGTTGACCTTGGTGTGGCATTAACCTCGTTTCTGTTTAGAAACTCTTCATGACGAGGGATTGGAAATATTTATGCAAAAATTTGATAATTTATTGCCTTGATGTCCCCACACAGTCTAAGGGAGCTGTGTGCCTCCTGGCCTACTACCAGAGATACCAGGAACTAGATGAGATGGGCACAATGACATTTTGTTTCTGTAAGTGGTCATGTTCACTGTAGGTCTGTTGTGACAGGTGTGGAATATGGGTCAAGCTCAGAGAAAATGGGAAACTGAGGATTGCCTTACATGAATCTGGGTTTGTATGTATTTTATGCAGCCTATCCCAGGAGAAAAGAGGTCTGAGATCTTTGTATATAATTCATAACGGCTTGGAATGGAATCTTAGTTTTCTTGTTACTAAATGAAAGCACCTAGACTAAAAATATTATCTGTATTCAATCAACTAATGACTAAAAGGGAAACCTGCCTAGCTACACAATTATCTGATGCTTCAATTTGAATTGCTACTTTTATCTGTATTGTCCACTTTACGTTGTAAATTTTTTGTCAAATGGTTGTAATGGAGTTGATCCAACACCTACATAAATATTCCAATTGACATCCAATGTAGAAGCCCCTGTGTCCACCTGAGTTATCAAAGATCAGTTAATCTATTAACAATTTTTATAGATTCCCCATTTTGGGTTTATTAAAGTTCCAATTTTATGCACTGAATCACTACTATGCAGCTTTGTGGTCTTACAAGAACACAAGAATTACAAACACTGCTAACATGACCATGTTTCTTACAACAAAAGAAAATTTTGTATTACTTTCGGCACTGATGGAGTGGGTGGTGCACAAAACACACTGTACAATAAGTCAGTGCAATTTGGGATGTAAGTGATGCTGGACTGTGATTAGGATAATTGGAGGAAGATTCCGAACCTCAAAAACATGAATGCATGATTCCATGATCTCTGTTGTTTACTATTTCTATCCAACCATAGCCTGCTTCCCCATCAAATGAACTGATTGTTTATCCCTTCTGATCAGGCAACTTTTCAGTCTTTTGTGAGAATTTGAAATTTTGCACAATTCTGAGAACTTCATGGATCCAAAGACTTTAACACCTGGGTATGAACTTCTTTGGCAAGTGCACACAGTCCCCAGTTATGGAAACAGCACGATTGTTTGCATTGTTAATATACACACAAATAATTGCAATGACGATGGAGACTCAATCCTTTAAGATCTAATACCCAGTCATGATACAATTCAGATTGCAATTTTTGACAGTGGTAGACTTCTAATCTGGAAAAGGTTGTATGCATTTTGTAACTATAGTACTCTGAAAGTACACCCAGATCTTGGATAACAACAACCTGTCATGATCATCTTCCTGTGATGACCAAGACAAAAGGAAAAGTTTTTGAAGAACAGTGTCATTTACCTTGAAAGTGTTGAAATTATAAAGTAGTTGATGCAAGTACGTTTACTAGTCATCAGTTCTATCCTGCAGTGACAGGAACAATGGAACCACAGGTGTCATTGAGGATGCAGCTGACCACACAGCTAAGTATTACAGTAGTATGGCCATCCATTGCTTGTTGTGTACCTCAAGAGATGCGAGCTGTTTATAAATAACACAAGTCTGATGCACAGAACCAAGTGCAAGTTTATTTGTTGGTAAACAGCAAGTGAGAACCCAGCCAACACAATAAACTGTAGCAAATCCATGGAATAGCCAAGAGTTGTCACTGGGGAAGTGGCTGGAATGTAGCATAGTAACATAAATCAAGCAAACACTTGAGGCTACCTGTGCAAAGGAGTGCCTACTTATGCCACCCCATAGAGCACTGGTTGCAGCATGTCGGTTTATGTGGAGATAAGGGGCAAGCCCACTGTCTGGAGTGTCACTCTCTGTGTAAGTCAATGGAGCAGTGTATCATCAGTGGTATAGTCTGAAAAACCTTGTCATCCAAGCCACTTTCACTGTGGCTGAGGGATACAGCACTTACCACTAAGAGAAACAACATGCTGTTAAGTGAGTTTTCTGACACGTGATCATACTAAAATGTTTTGTTTCATACATGGTGCTAGACATTGTCCTTGCATGTGACTGAAGAATAGTCTATTTGCTCTCCTTGGTAAGAAAGCCCCTTCTTTGAAAAAAAGTGCTGCCTCCCCTATTTTGTTATATAGCTGCTGATTATCTACTATTAATGATTTTATATCTACCTGATTATAATGGTATTTTTCAAAGAAAAAATTATTACATTTATAAATAATGAGCCCTGTGTAGCGTACATTATTACTACTTGTCATACAGCTTTATAACAAACACAGCCAAATGTCACTAAAAGTAATCAATTATTGAAAATATAATGTAATTGTATAGATAAAAATCAAGTTACCAAGTGACAGCAGGTGAAAACACATGCAAAGGTATTAAAATCTGCAGAAAAAGGGCAGGTCAGGTTGAGGAAATGAGGAGAGTTCAGAAAAGTTGCTCAAAACCCCGCATCAGGGGAGGCTTACTGAATGGTATGAGAAGGAAAGACAAGATTGTTGGGGATTGCACCACACAACATTTGAAAGTATGAGAGCTTAAAGATGGAATATAGGGTCATAAGCCAGACAGAGATTACTGACAAAACATTGTGCATTAATAAATAAGAGTGGAAAGCTAATTGCACTGTATGTGGTAGAGGTGGAGGGCGGGACAAAATAGAAAGGTCAAAAAATGAAAGATATAGCAAACTAAGGGGGAGTGGAGAAAGGAATAGTTACTGAGAAGAAATGCTGAGACAGAAAAAATCAATGTAAATTAAGGCCAAGTGGGTGGTGAGAACGATAGACATGTTGTAAAGCCGGTTCCCACCTGTGGAGATGTAAGAAACTGGTGTCTGGGAGAAGAATCCACACGAGACATGTGGTGAAACAGGCACTGTGGTCACGACTGTCACACTGTAGAGCCGGCTCTCCAAAAGGATATTATGTGTTGCCAGTATACACCCTCTGCCCATGCCCACTCATCCTAACTGATAACTAGTTGGTAGTCATGCCAACATAAAAGGCTAAGCAGTGTTTCCATAAGAGCTGGTACGTGACATGTGTCGTGTCAAGGCAGCTTTCTCTTTTGATGGTGTATTTTTTGACATTTATACGGCTGGAATAGAAAGTGGTAGGAGAGTGCATAGGGAAAGTCTTACAATGGGGATGGTCACAGGTGTAGGAGCCACAGGGTAGGGATATGAATGCAGGAGCAGCATAGGATTTGGCAAGAATATTGTGGAGACTGGGAGATAGATGAAAAGCTATTCTAAGCATGTTGGGCAAAACGTCGGACAGAATGCACTTCCTTTCAGTGCATGATTTTAGAAAGTCACAGCCTTATCGAAGTAGTTGATTAATACAGTAAAGACCAGGATAATACTGAGTGACAAGATGTGCATTCCTCAGTGTTTTTTGGAGGGATTAGCAGTACCAGTTTTGGATGTAATGGCCTGGGAAATGTGCTTTTGAACTAGGGTAATTACATCCAGTGAAGGCTGAGGTGAGAATGCTAGTGTAATGCTGTAAAGAGCCTGCATCGAAACAAACACGTTTGCCTTGAATGCTATGGCTGCATTTCGGCCTGTGAGGCAGGAGTTGGCAGTCGTGTGCATGAGGTGTGCTTGCTTGTGTATTTGAATTGTGTGTATTTTTCTTTTGCTGATGAAGGCTGTGGCTGAAAGCTTTATGTAAGTGTATTTTAATTGTGCCTGTCTGCAACTTAACATGTCTTCTTTATGGTAAGTGGCAATTTGTCTTTTCCTAAAGTGTTGATATTCCTACCTAGAGGTTCCATTGTTTGAAAATGTAAGTACTGTTGTTTGTTAGTACGTTTGATGTGAACAGAAGTGTGCAGCTAACCCTCAGTGAGGACGATGTCAACATCAAGGAAAGTGGCATAGTACTCCATGCCACTTTCCATGGAGAGCACTATCTGAAATTTAACTGGGAGAATGTACTGGGAGATTCCAAGGATTTGAATGAGCCAGTCTCACCATGAGTCTTTATGGCAAAGATTTTGCCATCACATCTAGAATAGCTTTTCGCCACTCTCTCAATCTCCACAGTATTCTTGTAGGATCCTGTGCATTTCTGCACCCATTTCCCAATCCTTTGGCTCCTACCCCTATTGCCAAACCCGCTATATGACTTGTCATATCCACTCTCCTACCACCACCTACACCGCTCCTGTAACTGGCAAAACATATACTACCAAAGGGAAAGCCATCTGTGAAATGACATACACCATGTACCAGCTGTTATGAGAATACCGATCAGCCTTTCATATTGACATAACTAACACCAAGTTATCAGTTAGGATGAATGAGCATAGGCAGAGGATGTAGACTGGCAACACACAAAAATTCTGTTGTAAAGTGTTCTCTACAAAATGACAGTCATGACCATGGTGCCTGTTTCACTGCATGGGGTACCTGGATTCTTCCCCCAGACACGTTTCTGAGAAATACGCAGATGGGAACTGGCGTTACACAATATCCCTGGTCCTCACGACTCACCCTACCTTAATTCATGTTAATTTCTTCGGTCTCAGCATTTCTTCTCAGTAACTTTTCCTTTCTCCACTTCCTTTTAGTTTTCTGTCTCTTTCATTATCTGATCTGTCTGCCCCCGCCCCCCCCCCCCCACACACACACCTCTATCACATACAATGCACTTAGCTTTTCACTTTTATTAACTCACGCACGGTGTTTTGTCATTGATCCCTGTCTTGCTCTTGATCCTATCTTCCTCCTTTAAGCTCTCAGGTTTTCAAATCTTGTGTGGTGCCTTCCCCTGCACTCTGTCTTTCCTTCTCATCCCACCCGGTATGTACCTCCTGATCCATTGTTCTGGGTGACTTTTCTAAACTCTCGCCATTTCCTAAACCTCACCAGTCCTTTTCTTTCAGCACCCTTCCTTCTCCATCAAAATTTTTTGCCAGAAGAAAGAGCCACTGGATCCAAAAGCTTGCAAACTTCAATACCTTTATATGTACTATTGTTGAAAAACCAAGTTTGCCGAGATCGCTAGTAATTCTTTTTATTACTATTACCAGTTTCAACAGATCTACGCTGTCATCAATGGGTCTGAAAATTACACAAAGAAACATCCCAAGTGAAGATGGCTCAAAAACATATGATTTCATATAATCACTGTGTACATTACTGCAACTTGAGAATGTTGTATTAGGCATACAAACATTTTACAACACTGAAAGTCACATAGTGGTGCATCAAACTGTAATAAAAAGTGGGGTGGGACACCAGCATGACACAAATGAAATACCACATGATTAAACATAAAAATGTTGTACTGATGTCCAAGCATACAATAATCACTTGCACCACAATAGTGACTTAGCTAATATAATATTTTCAAAAATAAGTAAGTACACAGTTATATACATATTTGTGTCTGATAACTGATAAATTATGATACATGTGCCACCCTGTCTCATTAAAATTATTTTAGGGCAATTTACATAAAATTTTAATTCAGATTCACTATGTTTTGAAAACATACAGTGTCATTTTTTAAATAATTTAAAATTTGCAATGAAATATACATTGTCATCCTTTACATGTAAACTTCTAATAACTGTAGTTCAATGTCATTTTTTACAGTAAGTTTACAATAAATGTAATTCAGATTATTCATCAACACAGAGCTGTACCAAAAGTCCTGATAGAAAAAAAGTCAGGATAGATTTGTCAAAACTGGTAATTGTAATAAAAAAGACTACTAATGATCTTGGCAAATTTCATCCTTCAAGAATAACATAACCTTCAAATAACAGCCACCGCCACCCCACAGCTGACGCAGTGTCAAACATATATAAACTTTATGCGCGTTTTCTCCTGCCTTCGTTTGGTGAGCATATTTTTTATCTATACATTTACATTATATTTTCACAGCTAGATGTCAGGTCGTCAACAGAACTTGAATGTTGTTCAGGTAATATTTAGAAAGTGACTAATGAAGTCTGGTTTTAACTGTTTCTGAATTGGTAGGCATTCCCTAATTCTTGTTTTATGTTAGACAGCAGCTTGTTGAGTATCTTACTACCAGAGTACATAACTCCATTCTGAACATTGTTCAAAGAGAGAAAGTCTGCATAGAAATTATTTTTGTGTCTCGCATTGTGCCTATATACATCACAATTCAGTTGAAACTAATTTTTAGTATCAGCAACAACAAAAATTAAGGATTAAAAGTAAGGGAAAGTAAATATGAGAATTCCAAAATCCTTAAAAAGGCTTCTGCAAGATATATGATTGTTCACTTTACGTAATATTCTTACTGCTCACTTTTACTGAACAAACACTTTATTCACTTTAGGTGTACTGCTCCAGAAGATAATTCCATAACACAACAGTTAGTGAAAATATGCAAAATAAGTAGGCTGACCAGACATCCCCATTTTGCTGGGACAGTCCTGGTTTTCACATAAATGTCCTGGCATCCCAAGAAAATCATTCAGGACACATAGTTGTCCCAGTTTTCAATCAAGAAACAAAATATGTGCAATAATATTTCTCATTTAGTTAAATATTTATGAAAAACAGGTTTCCTAAAAGTAGAGCATTACACAAATATATATATTTACAATACCCCCCTATAGGCCTACTGCACTTGGTTTAACTGATCTTATGCCCAAAAAAAGAATAACATCTATATTGAAAAGAAAAGCAGGTATCACCTACCCTTGCCTCTGACTTGACAGCTTCCACTTTGTGGCCCTCAAGACAAGTAAAACCAAAACCAAAGGAGGTATGCATGAGCATCGCTGAAACCGTTTCTCCTATTGGAACTGCAGCCATATGAAAGGTAATTTTTGTGAAGAATGTGAGCTATGCAGCATCTGTTAGCAGTGCTTACTGAATATTGTTTGACGTACCCTACCAGTCTGTGGTCAAATGAAAACTTAAATTTTAATGGGAAATGTATAATTTGTATCTGATTATTGATTAGTACCATTACACAATTTTTAGGATGAACAAATTGTACCTAAATAGCTAGTAAGTGACTAGAAACAGCAGAAAATATATCCAGGTTATTACTACAAAAAAGTATATGCCAGTCTCTCTCATTTCTGAAGAAAAGAATTTTATTGATTTATAATGTACCTACATGTTCCTTTCCAATTCACAAATCAAAGATAAATTCTCGCCATGGGTTCTTCAGTTGCTGCATGATCATAGACCTACTATAAATTTGAAAATCATGATAACTGACAAGAAAGGTAAATGTAAGTGTAGTAATGAACTTAGGGATAAAGTATAAACCCAAGTGTCTCAGAATTTTCTCTTTGAAATCTCGTCAGCCTAAAAATAAGCCAACACCCCTGTCTCTAGGTCAGCGCAACTGGAAATTGTTCTATGAGGTAAATCATGTACTGAGCTTCTTTATTAGTTTACCCATGTGTTGATAACATTTTAACTTGTTATCCAGCTGCACACAGGGATTTTACACAGTGTTTTTCATTCAGAGTATGATCACTAATGTCTTCTGGTGCTAAAAGAGTCTTTGTGAGAGTATGACTTAAGTGAACAACTTGTATGCATCTCCTGCTATCATCCGAACAGTGTCTGCTAGGGTTGACTAGTATGGTTGTACCATCAGCAAACATTACAGTCTTTGAACTGCCCTTTGCAGTCATAGAAAAATTATTTATGTAGGTTAGAAAGAACCAGCACCGATCCCTGCAACACTCCACATGATTTGTTGCCCTGTTCTGAACTTATTTTCATGCCACACACACACTCTCGTTCATTCACTCACACAAATGCAACTCACACACACATGACCACAGTCTCGCTGTCAAGGCCAGACTCTGGCCTCAGCAGCCAGACTGGTTTGTGTGTGTGGGTGTGGGGGCATGTGCGCACGAGTTTGCGCGCGGGCATGTGCACACACATGGCCAAATTTTACTTGTTTGCAGGCTTTTTCTCATGCCTATCTGCAAAACAGGATAATTTTTCTTGCTCAGGTCTGCTAGAACTTCACCTTGTATTTCTTTGTGTGTGGAGAATTCTTCACAAAAGCCAAATTGAGAGGCAGTTAACAGTTCTATTCAGGTAAATGAGTCAGTAATCTATCAAAGGCCACTTTCTAAAACTCATTTTAAGAAATGGTTTGCTCACCTCCAGTTTTGTAGATGGTTCCTACTACTGCAGCCCCCTATATATTGCTCCCGTGAGGATAGAGAGCATAAGATTAGATTAATTACAGCAAGCAAGGAGACATTTAAACAATCATTCTTCCCATGCACATTATGCAAATGGAACAGGAAGAAACACTAATAACTGATACAATGGGATGTACCGTCTACCATGCACTTTATAGTGGTTTGCAGAGTACAAATGTAGATGCACATTTAAAACTTTCACAAAATATGCCCGAGTCATTGACTTCTTACAAAGACAGCTTAAGATCTGGCACTATCACATTAGCACAAGTTTTAATATTCTCCTAGAAACATCACCATAAAGAGTGGTTGTATTTTTTAAGCTAATGTGTCATGGTGGGGCATGTGATGTCTACAGAAATAAATCTAATGCAGCACTTGCAGCCACTGCAACACAGGAATTATTCAATCTGTGACCAATGATTTGAAAGTGTCACCATTTCTGTCAATTTTCTGGGAGCTCAACTTCACCAGTTCAAACAAAGGAAAAGGGAGAAAAAATACGAATGTACTATGGTACATCTGCTTCTTCACACAATTTGTTTCATGAAATATGTATTGAGCTTCACTTTAGTCTTAAAAGCAAAGTCAGTACTGTGGGTCTAATGTGTTCTGGAGATCATACATAAAGAAGTTGTCAATAAAATTCATACTTTTGTGTTGGGTGACTGCTGAATGAAGATTCACATGATAAATACTGTACTGAACAAGCACTCTAAGGCCCCATTGTACATTTTGATTTTAGTAATATGTCATGAAGATGGGCATACCAAATGCACTGTGATGATGAAATGTAGAACTGTGTGTCCATTTACTAGCTGTACTTGTGCATCTTCAAGAAGTATGTTACAGTACACAGAATTCAAGAAAAAAAAGGTTAACTGAAACAGTGGTTATGTTTCTTTGTATTGATGCTGCCAAGATGAATACTAAGAAGAAGAAGAAGAAGAAGAAGAAAACTTTGTGAGCTGGGAAAGGATCAGAGTCTGAGGCATCGCAGCCTTCACCTGATATGGTGTATGGTAGGGGACGGGGGAAGGTGAGAAACTAAATTAAGATTGTTGTAAGGACATTTGCAACTAGTCCCCATTTATATAAGAACAGTGTTTTAATCACTGTATCATCTAGCTCAGGATTTACATATAATTATTACTTCTCATGAAATGGAAGAGATAATTATGTGTGTTATATTTTTAACTGGATAAATTCCACACAGAATAAATCAAAAAGAACAAAAAACATCATCCATTTAATGACTCACCATAAAAAGGACACACTTACACATCTGGAATAGCCATGGCCAAAAGTACCAAGTTACACCACGAACTGCAATCTCATACACACTGTTCTACAAAATTGGCCTCTTGTTACTATTTCTCTTCACATACTTGAAGAGCACCTATAGTTTGTGTCAAATTCGTGTGTGTGTGTGTGTGTGTGTGTGTGTGTGTGTGTGTGTGTGTGTGTGTGTGTGTGTGTTAGTTATCTCCGAAGGAGGACACTGTCCAAGACCTTAGCAATGTTTGTAGTGTAGTTTATGTGCCTATCAAGCTAATCTATATACCTTTATTCTCTTCATGATGAATATGGTATATAACAGTTAGGAGGACATGTAGGAAATAAAAGATAAGAGGGTATGGGAGAGGAGGATAGAGGTGTATGAGAAGTAGAAAAGAGTAACATTTATTTTTGAACTGATAATACAAAAAAACTGCAAAAATGATATACACAGACAATATAAATAACTATACTACACTAGCCAAAAACCCTGGATGGAATAACAACAGTGTTATGGGAAGGATAGATTGCTAGTAAACATGCAGTGGATACACTGAGTTGCAAATGGTCACAACAAAAGACTGTGATACATTTAAGCTTTTAACCACATGACCTTTTTCTGAAGCTCAAAAGTATATCAGTCTGTTTTTGCTGTGCCTGTCTACAACTCAATGTCTCCTCTGTATGCTGAGTAGCAATCTACACCTTCCATAACAGTCATTATATTATACTAGAAACTGTTTACAGGGTGCTGTTGGGGGGGCAGTTCTCAACAGCAGTGGTGCTGTTGCAAACTTGTAGACAATATACTCATAATATGAATGAATCAATTACACACCTGTGGTATGTTCTTGCAGTTTCTCGTGTTCTCAGATCAAAACACTTCATTGTTCCATCTTGTGAACCAGATATAAGCCAGGTTGACTCAGCCGGATGGAAACTAACTTTGTTTACTGTACGTTTGTGGTCAATAAACACATGGTCTTGTTTTGATCTTGAAGGACGGTTCAAATTCCATACAACTACTGCCCCATTTGTTGCAGCAGTTGCTAATATATGGTCTGTGAACAAGTCATATACTTTTGTACTAACACTGGCATTATCAATGTTGCTGTTGTTTCTATACATATGGTTATTTCTTATCTGTCTATGTTAGGCTCATGGCTTACAAAGTTAAACATACCATAAAAGAATAACCACTAAAAATTATTTCACATAATATTACGAGGTATATCATTGGGCAGCATTATTTAATGAATGTATGATTGTGTGGACTGGCGTATTGAGACAATTGTAACAGTTTGATTTTACCAACAGCCTTTATGATGTGTGTTCAAGCACTGGATATGCTGACTTCTAGGTACATATACAGTACATTTATTGCGTCGGATACAAAATTCAATTGAGAAAACTAATAAAATTGATGAAAACAAAATGGCTGGCCATCATTTACCTTCAAGAGATCAAATTTTTAGTACTGATGATTGAAACATTTACTTTAAGTGTTTTCTGTTTTAAGAGTTTCTATGAACATTACTCACAATTTTGCCTTCTGAAGGTTAATATTAGCCACTCATTCTGTCTCCCTTTAATTTTATATTACCTTTACATACTGTGTAAATTTTATGCATATACTTACTGGTCACATTTATACATAGTAACTGATTTTTTTTCCCTTCAAATAAACTGCTACACTCTCACATATCATTACAGCGTGGAAGCGTGTAACAAATATGTCTGAAAAGGCCATGCACAGAATTGCAGTTTTGGGGGTCTTGGTGCTAAGTTCCTATTTGAGCTAGCAACAAGAGGTAAAAATTTTTCGGTTTAGCCTGGAGCAGCAGCCATTTGTATAGCCATTCGAACATTAGTCTTACTGCAGCTAAGTAACAGTATATTGAGCAAGGTTTGAATGATGAACCGGGGCTGGGGCCCAGGCAAATTGTGCATATCAATTAATTCCTTCTGCAAAAGATTTCAACTGGGTTGAAATTAATGTTCAGCTAATGGCACAATTTTTATGTGCACATTCAGATTTTACATGCAAAAATGTGCGAAAACCACATTTTCCTGGGAGGTTTTTGAAGTGTGCCACTTCTGTAGTTTAAACTTGAATGAATCGGTTAAAACTTTGCATGAAGGTAGTTAAATTGGATGAAGTCAAAAGAAATTTTGTTTGTCCAATAATTTTTAGCCATTGTGGAGATATGGTGGTTTAAAGTTGATCTAAATGTAGCACATGAAATTCATTCTTGCATGGATTGAATTCACAAAAGTGGATCAAATAAATAACAAGTGAATTCTTATGAGAAAAACTGAAGACTCATTTTCAAAAATCTAGTTTCGTTCGGATATCATGTGCAAAAAACACATTTTTTGTGAGGGTATTTTTCCTTCCACTCACCACTTCCATGTTTCAAACTTGTGCAAATCAATTCAAATTTTGTAAGACGGTAGACAAAATTGTGTAATTATTGGTTGTCCTACTGTGTTTTGAAAGCTTTATCCATTGTCATGTTAAAAGCGACATGGTTTGAAAGACAATAATAAATACCTATACCAGATTAGTTGTCATCTTAGTCAACAAAAACCTACACTGGTTGCCAATTTATGCTGGCCCAATGGCAAAGTTACGGTAGAGTAAAAGTTGGGAACCAGAATGAAAAATGCCCCTACTGTAGCACATAGCAAAGTTAGGGATGTAAAAGAAGGTAACTAGCTTCTCAACTTATCCGGCAGCTTCAAAGCCATTTAAATTAAAACATCTAGACATATTTGCACTTTCTGTGAGTTAACCCTACATACCCAGTACAGTGATCTCCCCTAGTTGCAAGGTTGCAAGGCATTGGCATGCCTGCATCTTGAAATTGAGAGGCTAAAGTCCCTGATCCTGTGTCCAAAATTCATAAGATTCACCACTACAGTAAACACTATCAATATCATATGGCAGAATAGCATACATGTGATAGCTAAACAAGTTTTTCTGGGGGGGATAAAATTTCTGGGGATGGATTTGTTCCGGGGAGGGGGGGGGGGAGCCTAAAACAATTTCTTGATATCTGGTTAGGGGATTTATTTTTTCCCCCAAGGTGACCATTTCTCCCTACAAACCATCCTCTGATACTTTCTGGTGAGGGGTGTAAGAACAAATAAGCAAAAATTTAGTGCTTCTAGAAGTAGGATACATCTAACGTAGGAAGTACCAGAGAATCCGCGTGCATTTGAAATAGGAAGTATCCCAGAGTGGAGATGCATGCATCCTAAACTTTAATGACATGCATACTGCATGACATGACAAATGCCTTGTTGTATGACATGATGGCATGTGTGATGTTATGCGACATGACATCATGTATGAAGTTACTTTACTTGATGTTGTGGTTGCAGGAGAGCCAACACCGTGTTACTAGAGGAGGCCGAAAGGCACGTGTTTTAGCTCACGCAGGCTGGCGTGAGGTCTGGAACAGGACAAGGAAATTAGAATTTAGAAAAACGGACATAGCTGGTGGAATACTTAACCTTAATCCATTAATGATGAACGTCGCTTTTGACGGTACATGATTCACAATATCAATAGGAACTGAATATGGCGCCTTGCTAGGTCGTAGCAAATGACGTAGCTGAAGGCTATGCTAAACTATCATCTCGGCAAATGAGAGCGTATTTTGTCAGTGGACCATCGCTAGCAAAGTCGGTTGTACGACTGGGGCGAGTGCCAGGAAGTCTCTCTAGACCTGCCGTGTGGCGACGCTCGGTCTGCAATCACTGATAATGGCGACACGCGGGTCCAACGTATACTACCGGACCGCGGCCGATTTAAAGGCTACCACCTAGCAAGTGTGGTGTCTGGCGGTGACACCACACTTGACATGATGCATTATATTTTGTGACACAGGTACTAAAACCGACAAATAAAAAAGCTCGAATACATCTACATTTATACTCCGCAAGCCACCCAACGGTGTGTGGCGGAGGGCACTTCACGTGCCACTGTCATTACCTCCCTTTCCTGTTCCGGTCGCGTATGGTTCGCGGGAAGAACGACTGTCTGAAAGCCTCCGTGCGCGCTCGAATCTCTCTAATTTTACATTCGTGATCTCCTCGGGAGGTATAAGTAGGGGGAAGCAATATATTCGATACCTCATCCAGAAACGCACCCTCTCAAAACCTGGCGAACAAGCTACACCGCGATGCAGAGCGCCTTTCTTGCAGAGTCTGCCACTTGAGTTTGTTAAACATCTCCGTAACGCTATCACGGTTACCAAATAACCCTGTGACGAAACGCGCTGCTCTTCTTTGGATCTTCTCTATCTCCTCCGTCAACCCGATCTGGTACGGATCCCACACTGATGAGCAATACTCAAGTATAGGTCGAACGAGTGTTTTATAAGCCACCTCCTTTGTTGATGGACTACATTTTCTAAGGACTCTCCCAATGAATCTCAACCTGGTACCCGCCTTACCAACAATTAATTTTATATGATCATTCCACTTCAAGTCGTTCTGCATGCATACTCCCAGATATTTTACAGAAGTAACTGCTACCAGTGTTTGTTCTGCTATCATATAATCATACAATAAAGGATCCTTCTTTCTATGTATTCGCAATACATTACATTTGTCTATGTTAAGGGTCAGTTGCCACTCCCTGCATCAAGTGCCTATCCGCTGCAGATCTTCCTGCATTTTGCTACAATTTTCTAATGCTGCAACTTCTCTGTATACTACAGCATCATCCGTAAAAAGCCGCATGGAACTTCCGACACTATCTGCTAGGTCATTTATATATATTGTGAAAAGCAATGGTCCCCTTAACACTCCCCTGTGGCACGCCAGAGGTTACTTTAACGTCTGTAGATGTCTCTCCATTGATAACAACATGCTGTGTTCTGTTTGCTAAAAACTCTTCAATCCAGCCACACAGCTGGTCTGATATTCCGTAGGCTCTTACTTTGTTTATCAGGCGACAGTGCGGAACTGTATCGAACGCCTTCCGGAAGTCAAGAAAAATAGCATCTACCTGGGAGCCTGTATCTAATATTTTCTGGATCTCATGAACAAATAAAGCGAGTTGGGTCTCACACGATCGCTGTTTCCGAAATCCATGTTGATTCCTACATAGTAGATTCTGGGTTTCCAAAAACAACATGACACTCGAGCAAAAAACATGTTCTAAAATTCTACAACAGATCGACGTCAGAGATATACCGTATTTACTCGAGTCTAAGCCGCACTCGAATCTAAGCTGCACCTGAAAAATGAGACTCGAAATCAAGGAAAAAAAAATTTCCCGAATCTAAGCCGCACCTGAAATTTGAGACTCGAAATTCAAGGGGAGAGAAAAGTTTTAGGCCGCATCTCCAAATCAAAACAAAGTTGGTCCACTGTAATATGAGACAATTTAGGTCAAATGAATGACGATACAGCTACAGTAGTTTGGTTCGAGTCGTAAGCTTAGCAGTTAAGCTTTACCAGGTAGCCATTGCTATGCAGCAGGCGCTCCGTCCGTATTTATACGGGTACCCTTCGTTTTTCACGTGCTTCGTCTGGTTTGAATTGATTGCTTATTTTTATTTGATCTGATAAGCGCAGTTTTCTTTGTTATAGGTATTTACGTCACTCTACGCTGAAAATGCATTACAGTACTGTGTCATGCATTGTTTGTCGTACTATGATACTGCGTGTTTACGGCCTGTCGCGGCTAGCGGCATGGCTTGCTTTTGTGCGGGCTACCGCCGCTTACAAATAAAGAGAGAGAGAGAGAGAGAGAGAGAGAGAGAGAGAGAGAGAGAGAGAGAGAGAGAGAGAGAGAGAGGAATCGACTCATTAGCGAAACAATGGCAAGAGACTGCTACTTGTTGTTACTTACACTGCTGCTTTCTTTGATAATGATCAACAAGAACCAAATAATAGACTGCGTAATATAGAAGATGTTCTGAACAAGAGTTTAGCGAAAATTTTTCTCCGTTTGAAAATATTTGCAGGTGTCTCTCAAGTACATTACATTCTGCACAGAAATTAGAGTCATCTTATATTTAAAAATCTAGTCAATTGCAGTGCTTCATTTCTGACTGTATCACTGTTTAGCATAAGAATAATACGAATATAAACATGACATGATATGTATATTCTTCCGCGTTTGCTGTTGTCTCACTCTAGTTTTGTGGTTTATTACGCAGACAGGATTTAAATGAGATAGCAGCAAACACGAAACAATACATGGCAAAATGTTTATATTCGTATTATTCTTATGGTGACGAGAATACTGCATGTGATTCACAATTTATAAAAGTTCCTATTAGCAACCATCTCTTCTCACAGATAGGAAAAAATTCAGAACGTAGAGTTGGCCATATTGACAAACATCCTAAACATTCTTGCCAGTCGGGTTTTCGTAGTACATTGAAATGCTGCTACATTCGAAGAGGAACAATACAGAATTTGTATTTACTTCATTGGATAATGTATGAAAATGCAGTGGCCGAAACTCGGTGCGGAGAAAAAAAGCTTGTCTTCCACCTTTTTTTTTTTTTAAATTTATTTACTGACGCAGAGGTTTTGGCACCAGTATTTATCTTTGTGCCTACAAAGCATGCCTGTGTAGCGCTACATATATCCGACGGCAGAACTAAGTTGTGGCGGCACCCACCGACATTTTTAAGAACTTCCGCTTGCTTTGCACTCGATTCTAAGCCGCAGGCGGTTTTTTGGATTACAAAAACCGGAAAAAAGTGCGGCTTAGATTCGAGTAAATACAGTAGGTCTATAGTTCTGCACATCTGCTCGACGACCCTTCTTGAAGACTGGGACTACCTGTGCTCTTTTCCAATCATTTGGAACCTTCCGTTCCTCTAGAGACTTGCGGTACACGGCTGTTAGAAGGGGGGCAAGTTCTTTCGCGTACTCTGTGTAGAATCGAATTGGTATCCCATCAGGTCCAGTGGACTTTCCTCTGTTGAGTGATTCCAGTTGCTTTTCTATTCCTTGGACACTTATTTCGATGTCAGCCATTTTTTCGTTTGTGCGAGGATTTAGAGAAGGAACTGCAGTGCGGTCTTCCTCTGTGAAACAGCTTTGGAAAAAGGTGTTTAGTATTTCAGCTTTACACGTGTCATCCTCTGTTTCAATGCCATCATCATCATCCCGGAGTGTCTGGATATGCTGTTTCGAGCCACTTACTGACTTAACGTAAGACCAGAATTTCCTAGGATTTTCTGTCAAGTCGGTACATAGAATTTTACTTTCGAATTCATTGAACGCTTCACGCATAGACCTCCTTACGCTAACTCTGACATCGTTTAGTTTCTGTTTGTCTGAGAGGTTTTGGCTGCGTTTGAACTTGGAGTGAAGCTCTCTTTGCTTTCGCAATAGTTTCCTAACATTGTTGTTGTACCACAGTGGGTTTTTCCTGTCCCTCACAGTTTTACTCAGCACATACCTGTCTAAAACGCATTTTACGATTGTGTTGAACTTTTTCGATAAACACTCAACACTGTCAGTGTCTGAACAGAAATTTTCGTTTTGATCTGTTAGGTAGTCTGAAATCTGCCTTCTATTACTCTTGCTAAACAGATAAACCTTCCACCCTTTTTTTATATTCCTATTAACTTCCATATTCAGGGATGCTGCAACGGCCTTATGATCACTGATTCCCTGTTCTGCACATACAGAGTCGAAAAGTTCGGGTCTGTTTGTTATCAGCAGGTCCAAGATGTTATCTCCACGAGTCGGTTCTCTGTTTAATTGCTCGAGGTAATTTTCGGAAAGTGCACTCAGTATAATGTGACTCGATGCTCTGTCCCTACCACCCGTCCTAAACATCTGAGTGTCCCAGTCTATATCTGGTAAATTGAAATCTCCACCTAATACTATAACATGCTGAGAAAATTTATGTGAAATGTATTCCAAATTTTCTCTCAGTTGTTCTGCCACTAATGCTGCTGAGTTGGGAGGTCGGTAAAAGGAGCCAATTATTAACCTAGCTCGGTTGTTGAGTGTAACCTCCACCCATAATAATTCACCAGAACTATCCACTTCTACTTCACTACAGGATAAACTAGTACTAACAGCGACGAACACTCCACCGCTGGTTGCATGCAATCTATCCTTTCTAAACACCGTCTGTACCTTTGTAAAAATTTCGACAGAATTTATCTCTGGCTTCAGCCAGCTTTCTGTACCTATAACGATTTCAGTTTCGGTGCTTTCTATCAGCGCTTGAAGTTCCGGTACTTTACCAACGCAGCTTTGACAGTTTACAACTACAATACCAATTGCTGCTTGGTCCCCACATGTCCTGACTTTGCCCCGCACCCGTTGAGGCTGTTGCCCTTTCTGTACTTGCCCAAGGCCATCTAACCTAAAAACCCGCCCAGCCCACACCACACAACCCCTGCTACCCGTGTAGCCGCTTGTTGCGTGTAGTGGACTCCTGACCTATCCAGCAGAACCCGAAACCCCACCACCCTATGGCGCAAGTCGAGAAATCTGCAGCCCACACGGTCGCAGAACCGTCTCAGATCCTGATTCAGACCCCCCACTTGGCTCTGTACCAAAGGTCCGCAGTCAGTCCTGTTGACGATGCTGCAGATGGTGAGCTCTGCTTTCATCCTGCTAGCGAGACTGGCAGTCTTCACCAAATCAGATAGCCGCCGGAAGGCAGAGAGGATTTCCTCGGATCCATAGCGACACACATCATTGGTGCCAACATGAGCGACCACCTGCAGATGGGTGCACCCTGTACCCTTCATGGCATCCGGAAGGACCCTTTCCACATCTGGAATGACTCCCCCCGGTATGCACACGGAGTGCACATTGGTTTTCTTCCCCTCTCTTGCTGCCATATCCCTAAGGGGCCCCATTACGCGCCTGACGTTGAAGCTCCCAACTACCAGTAAGCCCACCCTCTGCGACCGCCCGGATCTTGCAGACTGAGGGGCAACCTCTGGAACAGGACAAGCAGCCATGTCAGGCCGAAGATCAGTATCAGCCTGAGACAGATCCTGAAACCGGTTCGTCAGACAAACTGGAGAGGCCTTCAGACAAACTGGAGAGGCCTTCCGTTCAGCCCTCCGGAATGTCTTTTGCCCCCTGCCACACCTTGAGACGACCTCCCACTCTACCACAGGTGAGGGATCAGCCTCAATGCGGGCAGTATCCCGGGCAACCACAGTCGTAGTCCGATCGGGGGATGTGTGGGACGAGCTGGCTGTCCCCGACAAACCCCCATCCGGACCCCCACAGTGATGCCCATTGGCAACAGCCTCAAGCTGTGTGACCAAACTGTTGTGCAAAGAATGTCTGAACTAATCTACAGAGAGCGCAAACAAATCGACACAAAATTTAAACGGTTATTAAAATACAAGATTGCCTAGTAAATGCAGTAATGCTGCTACTTGCGCACTGCTGACACACTGCTCGGCGGCAGAAGGAGACTACGCGATTTTACACTATTCAGGTACTAAAACGCGATGCTACAACTCTCAAATACTATAATATGCCCGAAATTTATGAATTAAACAATGCAAGTACCAAAAACACGCAAAGAAGTTAAGAATTAAACTATGTAACAAATGAGTGAGCTAGGAGTATACGACTTGCTGCTGCAGCTGCTCATCCAACGGCGGCAGAGAGCACACTGACTGTGACTGACTGTGACCACAGGCACGAATATGTCATGATGTTTTTATTTAAATGTCTTTGAAGCTGTCCAGTAAGTCATGAAAATAGTTCCCTTCTGTTACATCCCAAACTCTGTCCAGGGCATATTCGTCATACTCACATTTTTCATTCTGGTAACACAATATTAAAACACAACTTTCATAAAGATACTATGAACATCACAAAATTGCAAATGGAGTTCTGACCCTTTGTAACAAAGAATAGCAAGCCATGTTGGCCAATAAAAAAAGATATCTGGAAGAAACGGCTAGTAGGTCATGTGGACTGTGTCTTGAGAAAGTATTTAAATTTTTGATTCTAAAGAACTGTCAAAAATTGCTTTTAGGGGAAGAAGAAATTAACACACAATTTAAGTAACAGTAACATAAATAATCCTAAACTAAGTTCACAAAATTACTATAAGATGTACTTCAGTTAAGTGCAATATTTTACAATATCTAAGATTTTGTATGAATAAAGTTTACAGCCACCTTGGAAGTACTATTTACATATTATAGAAAGTTTATGATGCACCATTAAAAATATTTTCTGAAAATATCGTATCTACAGGTGCAAGCCCGAAATGTAAGGGATCATTATTGAAAATAGCATATCACCTGTTGACTTCTGTCTCAGATTTTCTGAACGACATTTGTTTAACAATTTTCTTGACTTTCCACAGGCACGAGTGGCTGATGTGGCCAAAGGATCACTCTCTATGGCTGGTAACAGACTGGAGTTGAGTTTGTAGGCAGAGATTATATGTACCTGCCACGCCAACATCTGAAGGCTTCTCCGATCATTTGTTGAAGTATGGGAATCCAGGATCTGTATACCCTGAGGCTTTCTCCTTTCTTGTTGATGGTATTGTCATGTTTGTGGATTTCTACAGTTTCCTTGAACTAGTAGGCATGGTAGATCTTCTCCATAGTGAAGAGGTGGGTGGTTGGACGCACTCTTCCAGTTGTCACAATGGTGTTCTGCTCTCCCATCAGAGTGTTGTGCATTCACTGGACTGGCAGAGACTACAGGAATCCATCAGAGGTGAAGATAGCTGCAGCAAATCCGACAGCATTCAGGAAAACTCTATTATTCAGCAAGCTACATCAGACACATGTGTATACCCCTGTCCAGCGAGTGGAGAACGGCATTGACCCACACCAACTTTGGGCTGGAGAAGAGACAATGGATGCATCTGAAGACCACGCACATTGCTGGGAGGCAGCATCTTGATGAGACAATGTCTCACAGCCAAGGCCCGAACAGCTCTGCTGCTGGCTAGTGTCATCTGCAGTGCTGGGAAGCACCATGGCAGCACCAGGGCACCAAGGTGCCCGGAATTCCAGACCTCGGCGTACAAGTAGCAGGGGATTCGGGGCAGCAGAGCACCTCAAACTTTGAACCTTGGTATATGTGTGGCAGGCTGGTTTTGATGGCTACCCAATGGGTTCTGGAGGCTTCAGTAGCACAGCAGCTGTCCAGTTACGTCTCCAGCTCAAACTTGCCTGCTGTCTTGATCAGAGCACATAACAACACACCAGTGACTGGCTGTCTGTCAGCAAAGGCATGCACCACCACTTGATGCAATGCTGCATTGACAAGTCTTTGTGAGTGTCTTGATACACACTGAAGTAATTTGTGGGACACCTGTGGTTTGGTTGTTGCATCAGCTATGTGTCTTCAGAATGGTAATTGGAATACATGGAATACCTCAAATTCCTTGGCATCATAGTACTCTGTCTGTACTGTAACATACCTCCCCTCTATGGAGAAATTCAGCTAGGTGTTGTGCCGATGAAGGCTAGCTGGGACAGATACTCAGATATAATTATCCAATAGAATAACTACATGACAACATTACTTTTGATAAATTACTCATCTATTATTTACGCTCATCTACGTTTCCCTGCTGCATCTTCACCACACACTTTCCCTACATTGCCTGCTGTAGTGCTCTCTTTCAAGCAGGCCAGCAATCCAACACACTATGTCATGCCACTCTGTCATGGAGCCACATGAGCTGGCAGTTTACACTATGAGCAAACAGCTCATTTGATAGATTCATCACTTGGACCCTTCCTTGGTACTACAACCAAATCTATTTCTGGTATAACTATGATATGACATTTATGGTGGGTGGTGGAGACATTCTTCTTGTTATCAGGATGGCATTCTGCTCTCCCACCTTGATGTTGTTGGTTCGACATGCTCGTTGGGAATACAGAAATCCATTGGAGGTGAAGACAGCAACAGCATGAGTGACTGCACTCAAGGAAAGTCTTTGTAATTTATCAAGCTGTATCAGATACAGATGCACACACTTACTCGGTGGGTGCAGTCTGGCGTCGATCCACACTGTCTTCGTGTCAGTGTAGTGGTGGCAGAAGCACCTGAAGACGACACGTGCCACTGAGCAACACTGGTTGCCTGGTGGAGCTGATGCACTGGGTGCTGAGACAGTGGCTAGCAGTCACGGCACCTATCATTCGGCTGGTACTGACTGGATTCATCTGCAGTGCTAGGCAGCAGATCGGAGGTGGTGTAGCATTGTGCAGTGTCCCAAACACCGGAATGATGATAATGACAGCTCTCCAGCGGATGTTGGAGGGCCTAGTAGCACAATGGCCGTCTGATTACAATCACCGGCTCAAACCTGCACGGTGACTTGATTGAAGCATAAAATTAATGTCCCGGTGGCTGTCCGGTGGTGAAGGTATGCTCCACAGTTACAAACATCTCCATACACACTGATGTAGTGTGTCATCACTTTGTAGGTTGGCTGTGCCATCAACAGCAGACCTTTGGAATCATAATTGGAACACTGTGCCCCTAAATTCCTAGGTGTCATGGGACACCATCTGTAATGCAACAACAAGAACCTATGTATTGGAGAATTTTATTACATGATTAGTCTCACACAGCGTGTGCTCTCGCATGGCCAGTTCCTCCCAGCTTAGTTTATGTCTATGTTGGGATGAATGGGCAATCCACCAACACCAAGACCACTGAAGAGAAATGGCATTGTAGGTTGGGACATGTGGAGATATTGTCTTTATTGGAGCACATGCTGCACGAGATAGACAATGCAATAAAAATCACAGAGACAGAGGTTCTCACTTTGGAGAAGAACTAACACATCCTCTCATTCAGGAAACCAATAGAAATCCACAAACATGACAATCGCATAAACAAGAAATAACAAACCCTCAAAATAAAGAGATCCTGGATTCCTGTGCTGCAGCTAATGACCACTGGAGATAGGAATCAGAGCAGCACAGCCATAATGACCACAGAAAAACCCTCAGACATCGCCAAGACTTGCACAGTTAATCTCTGGCTATGAGCTCGATTCCCGTCAGGCACCAGCAACAGAGGATGAACCTTTGATAATTCAAGTCACTCATACTGATGTCAGGAAAATCATTAATCAACTGATAACAAAGAACCCAAGAAGTCAACAGGCAATATGTCTATAAGCGGCAATAAAAGACTCAACAATTTTGTAATGTTAAAAATATTTTTCTTCCTGTGTAGCAAACATACATTTAAACAGCAGCAGTCTAAAATACAATAATGAGAGTTCTTTTAAACAGTGGGTGGGCCATATAATAATACTTCATCAACACTGATAGACATATATGCATAATATGGTAGGCTGCATGTTTTATTTGTTATCTCAAACAGTTTTATATTGGTGAACAGTGCTGATTTCCTATTCTATTCTATTCTCTCTCTCTCTCGTTGTGTGTGTGTGTGTGTGTGTGTGTGGGGGGGGGGGGGGGGGGGGGGGAGGGGCACGAGGAGAGCAGAACTGGAATTAAAAGTTTACCTTCAGCTGCATTCCATGCAACATCATTACACGAGAAATTTAGGTTAAGATTCTTGCCAACTCGTAAATTGCATGTCTCTTCAAATTCTTCTTCCTTTATGGTGAATATCTTGAAAACTGAAATTAAAAAGAAGAAAGAGTAAATAATTATCTTCACCTTATGTTCCAATATGAGTAGCATAAAAAACATACATTAGATAAAAGCACATACCATTTCTTCCAGCAATTACAACTTGAGTATTGTCTTTATTGAGCGCAAGGGCATTTGCAGGTGCCTCCTGGCTGATAAACATCGTACGAGACGACACCTTCTGTAAAAAGGATAAGCATATTTTAATACAAGAGGAAACTAAAGAATTAGTTTCCCTGATATCGGAATAGCAGTGATCATTGAAAGTTCACTCAACAGAAATGTTATGACACTAGAAATGTACTCAGTAGAGCATTCCCCCCCGATGGTATTGTAAAAAATTAAATGTTACCCACACAAACAAATACAGCAAATGCCTTATCAATGTGCCACTCACTCAGTAACTAACACTTGAAATGTGTATTAAAAAGCTGTTTTTATGAGCTATTTTTCTTGATTTAGATGAGGAAAACTGTATTTTCTATGTTTAACAGAGCTGCCATCATCAGTAGTAAGAGTTATTAAAGTGACCTTAGTTAATAACCACAAAGTTTCTACACTGTAGTGGAGGGACCAGTAAATATGTGTAGCCTACTATTGCTCCAGAAGGGTGACAGAGAAGATCTGTAAGCTTCTAGCACATATGTACAAACTTATAACTTCATTTATAAGCAACTGACTCACTGAACAATTAGACTTCTGCAACCCCTTAGAATAAGCAGTATTTTGCAAAGGTTTTTCAACTTTTGACCATCCCAGTCCATTAAAGCTCACTTTGAAAAGACCATAGTATGTAATCATCAACATACAATCGGCATTTATTGAATGTCTTAAAAGGGTTTGCTACAGTCACAATGCGAGCCAATCAGAAATTGGAGAGGTTCTTGGATCATTTTTATTAACGAACAGTGATAATGATCAGAGTTGATAAACCCCTCATAACCAAAAGGATCTCGGTGGCCAAAAATATTTGTTAGTGGGATATGGTATCTCCAAAGTTTTTTTTCTTCCTATCTGTGGAAGATGTGTACAAATACATGGACTGGAACGGGAGATGGCTAGTCCCAGAACCACCCTGGATTTGTTTGTGACATTATGTCTATTTAAAACTAGTGAGAAATAAGAACTACTTAAGTATTTCATTAGGTTCTATGGAACAATGTAAGCCACAGTTACTTGGCCATTAATTCACAGAAAGCTGATAAGAAAGTTTGAAAACAGAATAAGAAAACCATAAAAATTCAAAAATATTTACAATAGTATATTTAGTAAATAATTTGTTATAGTACAAGGCTCTAAACTAATGCAAGAAACTCTTTCACAGACTAAAAGGAGTATGCCACAAGGAAAGCCTTCAAGTTAGCTTTGAAAATTATCACTTTATTACCTTTCTATACAATGATTAAACTGTGAACTGCCAGTTCTTTTTCAATGAGTATCTATTATTAAGCAGAAATCTCATAAGGGAATGTACAAAAATGGCACAGTTAGAATTCCGCGATACATGAACAATTGCCAGCTCAAGTTTGCAAACTGACACTACAGATCATTCTGTATGCTCTTTTCTGAAGTAAGAACATTATCTGTGAATTCAATGAGTTGTCCTAAAACATGAGACGTAATGTAGTAAAAGTACATAAAGTAATGTAGTAAAAGTACATAAAGTAAAAAGTTTGCATGTTTCCATACAGGGATAGAGGAACTACTGCATCAGTGCAATGTCATTCAGAAGGTTAGAAACATTTTCATTACTCAAAGGAAAATCTACATTGTGGTAACAGACTGATCTATAGAGTACAACAAGGTTCAAGGACTAGGTTAAGCCTGAAGGGAACAGTTACTGAGTTGGTGAAGCCAATGGATGTGAATATTGTACAGGGTGACAATTATTGAACTACACGAGGAAAGAAACATAAATTAGTTACAAAATATGGTGTACTTACACTTCATTCAACATGTAAACATCACTACAGACATTCGGATTTAGGTTATGACATGTTCAAATATGCCTGCCATCATTGGTGATGATGTGGCACAGACGAATAGTGAAATTCTGCATGACACACTGAAGTGTCAGAACATTGATGCTGTTGATGACCTCCTGAATGGCTAATGGACCTCCTGAATGGCTGTTTTCAACTCGGCAACAGTTTTGGGCATACTATATAGCCCCACAAAAAAAAAAAGAGAAGAAGAAGAAGAAGAAGAAGAAGAAGAAGAAGAAGAGTCCCATGCATTCAGATCTGGAGAATATGGCAGCCAGTCAAGGCCCATGCCAGTGACTTCTGGGTACCCCAGAGCCACAATGTGGTCCCCAAAGTGCTCCTCCAGGACATCAAGCACTCTCCTGCTTCGATGGGGTCAAGCTCTGTCTTGCATGCACCATATCTTGTCAAAATCCGACTCACTTTGGATAGTGGGGATGAAATCATCTTCCAAAACCTTCATGTACTGTTCAGTAGTCACCTTGCCATCAAGGAATATCACACTAATTATTCTGTGACTGAACACTGCACACCACACAGTCACCCGTTGAGTGTGAAGAGACTTCTTCATCGCGAAATGTCGATTCTCAGTCCCCCAAATGTGCCGATTTTGCTTACTGATGAACCTATCCAAATGAAAGTGGGCTTCATCACTAAACCAAACCATACAGTGAATACTAATTCCCATCATGCTCTGTGGCCAATCATGCAGTTTGAATGTCCTAATGCAAACCATTCAGAAGTTACGATGATTTTATTTCATATAGTTCATTAAATGTCACCCTGTGTACAAAGGTTGTGGTGTCAGACTGAGCTGTAGCACAGACCAAGGTCTAGTTTTGGTTTGAAGGTGACAATTTGGCTATGTGTTGAAGAAGTCAACAAGTCTAAAAGTCAAATGTTGGGTTTTTGTGACAGACTGATGCATAGCATAGCCAGAGATCTGTGTTAGCTTGGAAGCTGGTAGTTTCATTTTCCATTATTTGCTGTTATATACCAATAACAGCAAAGCCAAAATGCAGCGAAAAGCAGAATATGAAAACTCAGTGTCAAATAATTTATTATGTTTCTGTGCATATTTGTCCAAGCAAGTGAAAAATCTGTTTCAACACACTTATTATAGTATATTAAGGTTCCTATTATGTTAAGTACCTAATACTTCTTCCATGGTCAAGACAAAAACATTGTTAGCTTCATACATCCATCTTCAGATAGACCAAGGGTTGCCAGATGTTACTAAGTTTTTTTTGGAATATGAATGAATCCGTCAAAAAATAAATCTGTATTTAATTATCTTCCTGTATTTGCTAACAATTTTGGTACTAACATGCACCGTGTTCAGTTCCCCAATGATAAATTGGGTAACTATACAGAGAACCAGGTAAATGCCATAATACATCTTGAGAGGGGCACAATCAGGTCGATGCCCACAAAGATTAATTCCTTCCCTCCTGTTTTTGGTATTAAAAGCCATATATCCATACAATTACCAGGTTTATAACAGAGAGATCTGAAGACAGTGCACTGTGCCACTGAAATCAGTGGCATATAAAGCAACCATTTCAATTACAATTGAAGGATTCATTCATACTGTTGTTGTTGTTGTTTGTTGTTGTTGTCTTCAGTCCTGAGACTGGTTTGATGCAGCTCTCCATGCTACTCTATCCTGTGCAAGCTTCTTCATCTCACAGTCCTTACTGCAACCTACATCCTTCTGAATCTGCTTAGTGTACTCATCTCTTGGTCTCCCTCTACGATTTTTACCCTCCATGCTGCCCTCCAATGCTAAATTTGTGATCCCTTGATGCCTCAGAACATGTCCTACCAACCAGTCCCTTCTTCTTGTCAAGTTGTGCCACAAACTCCTCTTCTCCCCAATTCTATTCAATACCTCATCATTAGTTATGTGATCTACCCATCTAATCTTCAGCATTCTTCTGTATACCACATTTCAAAAGCTTCTATTCTCTTCTTGTCCAAACTATTTATTGTCCATGTTTCACTTCCATACATGGCTACACTCCATACAAATACTTTCACAAACGACTTCCTGACACTTAAATCTATACTCGATGTTAACAAATTTCTCTTCTACTTCGACCATCATCAGTTATTTTGCTCCCCAAATAGCAAAACTCCTTTACTACTTTAAGTGTCTCATTTCCTAATCTAATTCCCTCAGCATCATCCGACTTAATTCGACTACATTCCATTATCCTCATTTTGCTTTTGTTGATGTTCATCTTATACCCTCCTTTCAAGACACTGCCCATTCTGTTCAACTGCTCTTCCAAGTCCTTTGCTGTCTCTGAACGAATTACAATGTCATCGGCGAACCTCAACATTTTTATTTCTTCTCCATGGACTTTAATACCTACTCCGAATTTTTCTTTTGTTTCCTTTACTGCTTGCTCAATATACAGATTGAATAACATCGGGGATAGGCTACAACCCTGTCTCACTCCCTTCCCAACCACTGCTTCTCTTTCATGTCCCTCGACTCTTATAACTGCCATCTGGTTTCTGTACAAATTGTAAATAGCCTTTCGCTCCCTGTATTTTACCCCTGCCACCTTTAGAATTTGAAAGAGAGTATTCCAGTCAACATTGTCAAAAGCTTTCTCTAAGCCTACAAATGCTAGAAATGTAGGTTTGCCTTTCCTTAATCTATTTTCTAAGATAAGTCGTAGGGTCAGTATTGCCTCACGTGTTCCAATATTTCTGCGGAATCCAAACCGATCTTTGCCGAGGTTGGCTTCTACCGGTTTTTCCATTCGTTTGTAAAGAATTCGCGTTAGTATTTTGCAGCTGTGACTTATTAAACTGATAGTTCGGTAATTTTCACATCTATCAACACCTGCTTTCTTTGGGATTGGAATTATTATATTCTTCTTGAAGTCTGAGGGTATTTCATTCATACTACAAAACATTAAAAAGAACATTATGATTTTGGCTTTACAAATCAGCTGTTCTGCCACTATATGTTCTGAACACTCGTGACATGTGTTGCAAAAATGTATGCCCGCATCTCGTAGTCGTGCGGTAGCGTTCTCGCTTCCCACGCCCGGGTTCCCGGGTTCGATTCCCGGCGGGGTCAGGGATTTTCTCTGCCTCGTGATGGCTGGGTGTTGTGTGCTGTCCTTAGGTTAGTTAGGTTTAAGTAGTTCTAAGTTCTAGGGGCCTGATGACCATAGATGTTAAGTCCCATAGTGCTCAGAGCCAAAAATGTACTTCGAGCTTAGTGTGTGGTCAGCCCAACATAAACTTTCACAAGCAGAAGCATGGTATCAGCCTAAGAAACAAGACCAAGAGCATTGCCATCAGAAGAACAACACTGGTAATAGACATCCTCGAGAGAATTATGTTGTTGTAATGGCACAGGACTGGCCACATAGCAATGCCGAATCCCAACAACACATGTAGGAATAATATGGTTTACTGGAGGATACGGGGACATTAAAGAACCAGTGGAAGAAGTGATGGCTTGATGATATCAAGAGGTCACTGATGATGATGATGAAGAAGAAGAAGAAGACACTGAAAGCAGAGCTCATATTGACAGAAAAGAACCACAACTGAGTCGCCAATTCTCAGAAATGAAGATAGAGACATCACTCTTCACCATCACACTCACTTTTCCTTCAACTGCGAATTTTACAACCACACTCTGTAAGCACCCTCACAATCTCCGTCAGCATTTTGAAGCATTTGAACTTTTTCTTTTGCTTTATAAAACAGAACAAAAAAGAAATGAACTGAATGAGGATTATAGCCTTTTTAAATAAAATAAATTAAATAAAATTTCATGTCCATCTTCAGCTCTTTGCAGTCACCTCATTTCCAGCTATTATCTCAAGTCAACACACCAACATTTATTTGTTCCATCAGCAGTTCATAGAAAACATAATGTAGAGCAGGCCTACTTTCATTTATCCCTCATGGATCCATAATGCACTGTGAGTTAGTTTGGTTTAGTTTTGGGCATATCCCATGGATTATGTTTGCAACGCACTATGCCGTGGAATGTGCCAGTAGGTTTATAATTTCTCACTGACAATATGCTACATTCTGCTTTTTATGTAACTAGGTGTTTTTCTTGATATAAAATTGTTTTTAAAACTTTCATAATCTGCCAGCAGATTTAATCATTAGAGAGATGGTCAAATGTTTTTATGGTTGCTTACTTTCCTGTCTTTTGCTCAAGAGTAAGGTTAAGTTGTGCATAGTGGAGGCTATTTTTGTTTGTAGTGTTATTTTCACGTATGTTACTATTATTTCCAAATTACACCTGATTCTTCACAACAAATTTCATATGAGAGTATACATATTGTGAAGCCATTGTTAGTATGCCTATATTTGTTACAAATTTGGCCTTTACATATGTCTGCTTGTGTCTGTATATGTGCGGATGGGTATGTGTGTGTGCGCGAGTGTATACCTGTCCTTTTTTCCCCCTAAGGCAGGGCCGGCCAGAAATTCTGCACGCGTGCGGTGCTCCTGCACATGTGCAACTTCCAGGTCACAGCGTCCACGCCGCAGTGGTCAGCGTTCATGTAGTGCATGTTTCTACACACAGATGTCACTTTATCCACTTGCTCGGATACTCTGTACAGGCGCATTCTAGTGCTCTTTCCACAGCTTGCAAGCCAACCATGGGAAGTTATTTCGCTTATTAAACATTTGAAATACTGTCACAGTCTACTCATTGAGATGTCTACTTTTATGTTAACAGTTTAACCCAGTAAGACAAGTAATACAGTTAACAACCGTGGGTTTTTATTAAGGCAGCTTGACTGATGGCACGTAAATACGCGTAATGTTTTTGATCGAGTATTTAAGAAAGAGAGAACTTGGCGACTTCCAACGAACCTTATTCATGATTTCAAATAACATTAAACTAATGCAAGGTTTCCTATAACTAATTCTTGGTGCCCTCAGTTACACCCACATAAGTTCTGTCTCACTGACCTCTGAACAGAATGATAACCGCAGACCTCTCGATGATCACCTGTTATTTCAATACCTTTATTGCTATATCTTTCATCAGTTACATCTGAAATCTGCATAATAACCAACAATTAGATGAATGTTATGCTTTATTGACTTCAGCTGAGCGTAGCCCTTCACACATTAAAGAAAAACCCTAAATGTAAGTATACATTGGAACAATCGATTTAATGACCAACTTTCCTGATAATAATGTAACATGGAGCAGAATGAGGCAATAATGCACAGTTAGTAAACAATAATTTTTAATTACGAAAGGGATAAATCCAAACACGTTTATCACTGGTCATGAGAAATGATAACCGAGTTGATGTGTCTCATCCACTTTCTTAAGGACATTTAATATTGGTTGCTGTTCTTCACTGTTGAGTACACTACACTCGTCTCTGTGATATGTATTGTAGTGTCTTACAATTGAAAACTTGTGCTGGCCACCTATTATTCGGCGGCACAGCAAACATTGTGAGTTTTCACAAACGGCTACAAAAAAGAATTGCAGTTCCCAGTCATTTTTAAATGACTGAAAACGTAGATCTCCCATCCTTTGCTTTTTCACAGTACCTGCAATTTCTCAGTACTTCTCTGTTAAGGTTACGGTTACCAGGGGTAAACGAGACTGGGTATGTTGCGCTCTTGCTTGTACCACAAAAAGGGAAGTGGAGCCGCCGCCGTTCATTTAGGACACAAGTCTAATAACAGATGTCGCTGTCGCCCGCTGTCGCACACGTGCGCACATGTGCAGCACTTCCGCACGTCTGCACACTGTGCAGCATTTGGCCGGCCCTGCCCTAAGGTAAGTCTTTCCGCTCCCGGGATTGGAATGACTCCTTACCCTCTCCCTTAAAACCCACATCCTTTCGTCTTTCCCTCTCCTTCCCTCTTTCCTGATGAAGCAACCGTCGGTTGCGAAAGCCTGAATTTTGTGTGTGTGTGTGTGTGTGTGTGTGTTTGTGTGTCTATCAACATACCAATGCTTTCGTTTGGTAAGTTACATCATCTTTGTTTTTAGATATGTTACAAAATAATTGACTACATTACATTAAAGCATGGACACCAGATGATATCCTCAAAGCCCTTTTCTGCCCGAAGAGAACTTTTGTATTTATGTATGGAATTGCCCCAGAAAATAATTCCATTATGGCATTAGTAAATGAAAGTGTGCTGAGTAAGTCAATTTTAAAAACAATATTTCTTATTTGTTGTTATAAAAAAGATTAAATGCTTCATTTTGTGTGTTAATTTGTGTTGCAGAGTTAAAAAAACAAAAGATAGAGGTGTGGCTATGTAATGTGGCAGCATGTCTCTCAAATCTGCACAGTGCATACCTGCCACGGAATGTCTAGCACTCTAGCCGACTCATCTCAGAGATTCAAAGGCACTCCACTAATGTTTATTATTCCATGAAAACCTTACTTAGTTTAAAAAAAAGAAATATTTTGAGATAGTTATATTTGTTCAGGATTTTGGTCCAGTAAGATCGGTTAATACTATCAACTCATGAAGAAACGAGACTAGTTTTCATGAAAGTCTTAGCGTTAAGTAGTTTCAATCACATCCCGATATTTTTTTGAACAAAGATAAAAAAAAAAGAAAACTCAATGACACACAAGAAAGTCAAAAATTTGAATGACATAAGTGGACAAAAAATTAAAATAATATTTCACATCTATGTAAGCCTAGTAACTTATAAATCATCATCCTAACAAAATGGCCCCCACCCCCAATGGATTACCATCTCCTCTAACTATTTTATCTTTTAAATATTCTTCACAGAGTTTCTCAGTTACATGTAGAAGAGATGGATAGAGAGGTGGAGCTGCACATCAGCTACAACTTTTATGAAAATAAAAATTTATCATAAATTTTTTGCCATAATTATTTTCATCATTAGGCCCTACTCAAAAATCAGCTATTTTAATAGCTACTCACCATGTCTGGTCCACCTGTCTCGTGTTTTTCCATCATGTTCCTTTTCTGTTTTGATCATTCAGTTAATGAAAGCCACACATTTCCTAAATTGGAAAACTCACATGAAATAAATATAACATACTTTTTTATATTAATGTCTTAAGATAGCAGAACACAGTGGCAGTAATTGAAGAAGGTTCTCTATGAGTATTAATAATGCTATGCAATATTTCAGTGACAAACACATGTTTACAAGTGGGAGAAAAACAGTGCACACCATAACTATTCTTACAGCAAATATCACTCAGTTTTAGGAATTAAAGTAAAGATGCTATATTTTACAATCAACATATACTTGACATTAGACAGCATGTAATATACGTGCATTGTTAGAAATGTAATATAAATTCATTTAGAAGTGCACTGTGCAAGCTTATAGGGTTGCATTATCATAGAGAGAGAGAGAGAGAGAGAGAGAGAGAGAGAGAGAGAGAGAGAGAGAGTTATGGTGCGGCATATTTGTAGCTGATTGCATTTGCAAAGGGTGTGTTGGAATATGTGATGGCACTCTCTAATGTGGGATGATTATGTTTCTAAATTGTTTGCGAGTGCTATTAGTGACTCAATTGACTTTCTATTGCTGTTTGTAAGAATGATATTTGAAGTGTTTCATCTGTGGTGGTTTGTTAGTGAGTTATTGTAATGTTGGCAATTAAGTGCAATAGATTCGATGTTATGTGAAATTATGAGCATAGTATATTATGGTTGGACATTTAATTTTATATTTCATTTTTTTTTAGTCATGGACATGATAATGAAGTTCACGAGTAGGTCGCTGCATGCTACAAAGGAGAGTGACATACTGAGCACGACTGGGATGCACGTGCTTGTGTTACGTTGGTGAAGGGGTGGGGATATGACTTTTGGGTTGCGTAGTTATTTGTAGGTAATTACGTTGGATTGTGAAGTATTCAATACCAGATTTGTTGCACTGTGTGCAGTTTCGTGGTATTGTTTATTCTGTTTCTGCTATATACTGAAGTATTTCAGATACAAGTTTTTTTCAGGTTTGAGTTACGTTGGCTTCTATTTGGTTGAGGGATGTGTTTGGTATGTGTTCATTATTAAAACTGTTATACGTCCTCATCCACAAGCCCCCTACATTTGGTGCTGTTGGTTTCATGTCACTTCTGCAATCAAATGTTTTTCTTTTTATTTTTGTCCATGTGTATAAAGTGTTACGTTATTCTCAACATACTGTGTAAGCCTGAAATAAGAGTGTCCGCCACCTTAATGATACCATGAATCAAAGCCGGTGGATGGTACTGCAATCTTCGGTAATCCCAAAAACACTTATTACTTATTTTAATTATCTGTTTCCTCGAATTTCTGTTTTAGTTTATTATATTTATCTTTCTGATCTGTTTGTCCTATCCCATGAGATTTTTTTCTTTTTAAAAAGACAAAAAACACTAATCAGCTACTGAAGCATCTTTATCTTCTATGGGTTGCAGGGGTTACGACCCCTGGGGAGGTGGGTGGGTGTTCATGCATGGCTGTCTTCACTTACACGTTGTAGCTACGCAAGGCGTCTAAATTTGTTTATATTTAGTTTGCCCCCCCACCCAAAACACCCCATTTCCCGCGCTTGTCCCGTTAGTGTCATTAGGCTTCTTGTGGAAAGTGTGTGTGTTTGTTTTTGTTTCCGCCATATTTGTGACGTCATGGGTCAAAGCAGACGGGTGGGATCGGACGCTTCCGTATTTCCGTGTTTTTAAATTAAAAAAAAAAAAAAAAAAAAATCTCACGAGATAGAACGAACAGATCAGAAAAGTAAATAAAATAAGATAAAACGGAATTGGAGACAGCCACACTCAAACCAAACTCCGCGCCGTCATGACGTCACACACGACAACACCCTTACGTCACGGGTCAAAGCCGACGCGTTGGATCGGACGCTTCTGTCGACCCAAAGGCTACAATGCTAAAATCAAATTTCCTGCACATCCTTATCCAACTAAATCAGTAATTATGAAATCAACAAAAACACATGCTTGGCAGCACTGAGGTCATTAATAAAATCAAGGACAAAAACTTAAATGGTCTTACTGAACATCTGTCAATACTTTTCTGCTGACAGCTGTGGAAAGAATAATAAGCAATCAATAATTACAGAAATATGGTTCTGCCTTGAGCAAACATGTTTCGGAAAAGTTTCACCACCGTCAGTGGGTTCCTTTCTTTCATTAGTATCACTTAATGACATTGATGTGGCTGTTTATGTTGGTCTGAATGATAAAATAAAGCAAGCTATTAGATGTATTGCAAATGAAAGACAGTCACACAAATATCAGTATGCGATACTGAGAAATAAATGAGCCCACTGACAATAGTAAAACTTCAGAAAATTATGTATCAGTGCTAATGAAGAATTTGTTTGCTCACAAAACCATATTTCCATAATTATGTATTTGAAAGTACATACAGACAAAAAGAGACCCTGAACCACAAGACGAATAGTATTTTTGTTTTTCTAACATCAGCAACATCTATGGAGATCCTCTTGCTCTGAGTAAATGAATGAACAGTGTACATAATCTATTCTAATCTCAACAGTGATATCACTAGAGACATTCCAGGACTCATAAAGCATGGAGGGAGAAATCTGCAGTATCATTGTTTGAGTATGTATGTTGAAAGTTAAGAACCGGTTTAGAGAAACCAAATTAACCTAAAACAGAACAATACAGTGAGAATTAAATGAGAACATACCACACAAACCTTTTCAGTGTTTTAATAAGTGCATTATACCACTCAGTGTTAGAAGTAGATATGGATCCCATATTTGAAGACATTTACTGTTGTAAATTGCTAACTCATTCAAATATCTGGGTGTAACACTCTGTAGGGATATGAAAGGGAGTGATCACATAGGCTCAATCATTGGTAAAGCAGGTGGTAGACTTCAGTTTATTGGTAAAATACTGGGGAATTGCAATCAGTCTAAAAAGGCGATTGCTTACAAAGCACTCATGTGACCCATCCTAGAATATTTCTCAAGTGTATGGAACCGATACCAGATAGGACCACCAGGATATGAAATGCATACAGAGAAGAGCAGCACAAATGGTCACAGGATTGTTTAATACATGGAAGAGTCTCACAAACATACTGAACTGAAGACTCTTGAAGATAGACGTACTAAACAGTCTCTTTACAAATTTTCATGAACCAACTTTAAATGCTGACTCTAAGAATATACTACAATCCCCTATTGCTCACATAGGGACCATGAGGAGAATAATTATAGCATGCACAGAGGCCTTCAACAATCATTATTCCCACATTCCATACATGAATGGAATGGGAACAAACCCTAATAACTGATACAATGGGGCATACCCTCTTCCATGTAACTCACAATGATTTGCAGTGTATAGATGTGGATGTACTACACTGAGTAAGCAACACTAAGTATGTTATAGTACTCATTCTGTCTTGCAGCACAAACGGAAATTAAGAAATTAATGTGTTTACATGACCTCTACACTCGAAGAAATTAATGTGTTTACATGACCTCTACACTCGATGAATTAATGTGCCACCTGACCTCTATAGTGGGCAATTCCACTATTTTTCGGTGTGTACAGTAAAGATGAAATACTGTCCAGCAATAATACACTACTATGTTATCAGCAAAGTAATCAGACCAACATAAGTTATTGCAGCTATTAAAATCAGATCTTTCGAAGCGTGAAACTGATATTCTCTTAACGACAACACGGAAAAATTATTATTATTATACTCACCATTAACGTAGGCTTATAATTCGGCACATCTACGATAAAAGTACTGCTTGCGCATCAAGAAAGTCTCACACATTTGTTCAGGCAGTCACACAGCAGCTTCGGTGCTCGGTAATAAGCTGAGACACTATTCATTCTTTCTTACGTAGGTTTTCGGTTTCGATTTATCCCGCATTCTGTCACATAACTTTTGTGTTTCATTCGAGATGTAAATATGATCATAACACCAGCTTTAAACATCTGTAATGTAATTTTTTTTATTTAGTAAATCGTCAGCCCATCAACACATTACATGACGATACCACTCGTTAATATTTGCTTCAGTACACCGCTGTTCATGGTAATGTTTATCCTATTCCCTGCAGCCTGGAACGCTTCCAAACCAAAACAAACAGCAGCGCTATCTGAAGGAACAAACAACTGTCGAGTTTCCCTAAGTCAGGAATGAAACTTCGCTGCGACTTACAGAAAATCGAATTAGGCTATCAAAATAAAAAAATAATTGTTAGAAAGGTCTATAATTCGTTCCACTCTTCCGCAACAATCTTTTATTGGAGAATAGCAGAGTTAATCGACATTGTGTACTTACATATTGTCAAACGCGTATCATAAACCACAGAGCACACTGGCAATCCTATGCTGGAACGAAATAAAATATTCTCATCTTTCTGGCCGCGTCAAGTGGTCAAAAAGGCAACGAGTTTTCGACCAGTTACCCCTTGGACATTGTCAACAGGCATAACTGCTGATGGGAGAGGAAATGGAACTCCTTCACGCCGGCGCTTTCATAATGACAATCTGAAAACTTCTGTTGTTACCTCTGCGAAAGGGTTAGTATTTATATCAGGAAAGTGCAGGCTGCAGGTCTACGATATTGTCTATACGTTTGCATGCGATCACTCATTAATTTGATCCCATCTGGGATGACACAAAAACTTTTAAAGGGTAACGGTTTAGGGCAGACGGAGAGAAAAGTGTCAAGGCAAGCTGTGGGTCAATAATGTCTGGGACAGTCTGGACCTATCGTAGGGTTCTTGGCAGATATATACAGATCTCATCGACGGTACAACGATTGTCAGTAAGTCACCACGGTTGCTGCTGTGTCAACTGAAGAATGGGATACAACCCGTCGGCTTTGACCAGTGACGTCATAGTTTACTCGTAAATATTAATGACTTTATTTTCGAGCCATAGATAATAAATCGGTTATCTTCTGTGGCGAGGCGCTATCATCGTAAATTGAAATAATTGCATGTGTGTTTAAAAGAGAGGGCTAGACATTCTGTACGATTTTTGTCGCTTGTATTAATTTAAATCGTTTGTGCGACAACTCATTGGCTTTGACCAATGACGTCAAAATCTGCCGGAGATGATTTATTAGACGGATTTAACAGCAAAGACGAGTGTTCATAAACAAAGGAACGCAAGAGAGAAAACAGATGGTAGACATATATCACGTCCACGTTCACTCGTCCAGTAATATTTCGAACGTTATATTGAAGATATCGCTTGTTTGAGTTCCAGTACTTCTGTAAAAAGTGAGCAAAAAAGGGGATAGAAGTAACGGTAGCATGGAATATCTCAGTTGACATATATATGAGTTGTATCTCGAACTTCCGTCGACCTCAATATCATTATGAATAATTATTTTAATGTACAATGATAGCGCTTATCCGGAACACAGAACTCATTTATTATCTATGCCTCGAAGTGAAGACATTACTATCTATGACTAAGGAATGACGTCATTGTTCAAAGCCGACGGGTTGTATCCCCTGCTAAACTAGACCCCAAATTTGACGTACGTCGACTTCTTCGTTTTCGTTGGCATTAGTATCCTGTTCTTGCAGTACGGGATACAAATTTTGCTGGTGTTGTTTCTTTCACCTCCGCTACTACTAGCATTCTGTTCTTACGTAGATAGTATTACTACCGAAGGCGAAAATTTGTATCCCATACTACAGTTGACCTATATAGGTCAAATGAAGAATAGGATACTATTGCATACGAAAACGAAGAAATCGACATACGTGACATTGGCAGCCTGAACCTCAGTTCAACTACGTGAAGGCGGAAAGAAACGACACAAACAAAATTTGCACCGTATACTTCAGTTGACCTATATATGCCTTTTTAGTGACGACAAAAAACCGACAACAGTAAAATTTGTATCCCATTCTATAGTTGAACTATATAAGTCTACTGAAGCATAGGATACTAGTACTACCGAATGGGAAATAACGACATATATATAACATGTGTATCCTGTACTTCAGTTGACCCATAATATTCGTCAACTGAAGAATAGGATACTAGTGCGAGCGAAGGTGAGAAATAGCGACGTACCTAACATTTGTATCCTGTTCAGTTGACTTATGCAGGTAAATGACATCAGTGTGACATATGTCGCGTTTTTCGTCTATCTAGCACCAGTACACGCCAACCGAAGTATGGGATACAAATTTTATGTGTGTCGGCCTTTTCGCCTTCAGTAGTCCGTGTATAGATCCGATACTACACTACAGTGTGCAGAATTGCAGATACATCCTTCCCACTTGTTTTCAAACTTCGTTCAACCTGTACCCATGAGTGGCGCCGTCACAGCATGTCTTCAAGTTGTCTGCTACACGTGCCGTTCGTCAGAAGCAACGTGATGTCATAGAATTCCTGTGCTGTGAAAACGAGACAGTGGGAAACATCCACAAGAGGTTGAAAAAGGTGTGTCACGTGATGAAAGCGAGCACGGCAAAATTGAGGACTGTTCTCGCAGCGGCTCGTACTGCATACACTCCAGGCAATTTGCAGAGAGTTAACGAATTGGTGACTGCTGACAGACGCATCACAGTGAACGAATTATCACGCTACGTTGGGATAGGGGAAGGAAGTATTGGCGTTTAAAAAGTTTTGTGCCAGGTGGGTTCCCAGGATGTTGACAGTGGCTCACGAAGGAACAAGAAAAACGGTATGCAGCGAATTTTTGGAACCGTACGAGAATGGTGGAGATGAATTTCTTGGAAGAATTGTGACAGGTGATGAAACAGGGCTCCATCATTTTTAACCAGAGACGAAGAGGCAATCAATGGAGTGGCATCATGCAAATTCACCCAAGCAAAAAAAAAAAAAAAATTCAAAACCACACCTTCTGCTGGAAAAGTTATGGCTACGGTGCTTTTTGATTCCAAAGGACTCTTGCTTGTGGACATCATGCCAAGTGGAAACACCATAAATTCTGATCCATATATGACAATACTGAAGGAACTTCAAGCTCAACTGCGTCGTGTTCAACCACATCGGCAAAAGCAGGATATTTTGCTGCTGCACGACAATGCACGGCCACATGTCAGTCAAAAAACCATGGAAGTGATCACAAGACTCCTATGGACAACACTGAAACACCCGCCTTACACTCCTGATGTGGCTCCATGTGACTATCATCTCTTTGGGAAACAGAAAAACTCTCTTCATGGAACAAGGTTTGAAGATGATGACTCCCTTGTGCACGCTGCCAAACTGTGGCTCCAACAGGTTGATCCAGAATTTTACCATGCAGGTAAACAGGTGCTGGTTCCAAGATGGCTTATGGCAATTGAGAGGGATGGAAATTATGTGGAGAATTGAAAATATTGTTCCTAAAGGATGTATCTACACACTGTAAAACTTTCAAACATGTAGAATAAAAGATGGATTTAAAAAAAAATAGTGTGCATTTCATTTGGAGTGATCCTTGTAGTACTAGGTTAGAGAAAAAGAGCAACGACTGCAAAATTTGTATTCCATACTGCAGCTGACGAAGCCATGCTTAACGCAGAACAATATAATGTGACAAAGAAATATATCAAAATAGACAAATGCAGTACAACATAAAAATAAAAGACTAAAATTACCGTAGGGAGATTCCATGGTGACTCACGTTACGTTTTGAAGTCAGTGGTTAATTATGTTGACTTTTTATCAATCTATAAACCTGTGTTATCTTTCGTATGTCATCATCATACATTATGTTATTCAGGCAAATATCTTGAATTAATATTTAAGCGGTGAAGAACATCAAAATTAAAGTACAAGAAAGTAATTTATATTGTGACTTGTGTTACAAATTTGGGACAGCCTATTGCAAAGTTACAATTTAGGTCAGAAGTGCCCCCAAACTATTTGGAGTATGTATCTGGTTTTTATCACATAAAATGCAAATTAGATTGGCATTCAATGACACAGTTACAGATTTCTAAAAATATTTATACCATATAAAATATTGTAATGTAATGGAAAAAAGTGTGTGACTCAATGTTCCGTGGCTCATGTTACTTGCTACTTATTGTTGGGAAAAAATTTTCCTGCGAGCAGAGAAATAAAAATTTGACATTATTTACCAAACAAGATAAACTAAACATTAACATTTCATTTTTTAAACACTATGAAAAATTACAAGAGCATGTCATCTGGGAAAATGAACTGTTTACAAACTCATTTAAAATTCAGAGAATTGATAATATCCTCTTGCATTGACATCAAGTGGATTAATTTTCTTTATAATATTATCCTGTTTATACAGTATTTCATCACATTTTGCAGGCTATAACCAGTAGTGACCAGCATGCTCCATTGCACTGATTATATAAGTTTCCAAAAATTACACATATCTCTCCAGCATAGAATTTATCATTATATTCTACTTTGTACGTCTCCAATTTTTACACTTTTTATAATCTCTTCAGTATGAAGATCTGCAGCAGGGAAATTCTTTGGAGAGAGCAGGTATGTTTGTAGTACCCCTTCCTGGTACTGAAAGCAGTGAATGCTTTTTATGTTTGGTACTGATGGTGCAAAAAAAAAAATTTGAGCCAAATACAGTTTCACATTGATTCCTTCAATTTCATCAGGAGAGATATGAAACTTGCATAATTGTGGTACTTTCAGGTGCTTGAGCAAAAGTTGATGCATCGCCTGCTAAGAATTTTCACCTTGTTACTGCGTTCCACACTTGATGTTTCGCAACTGCACCAATTCCATCTACAGCTCCTTTACCATGGGATATAGCAAAAAACTTCCAGTCGATTTCCACACTGTGGAAAATTGAAGTTGAGGTATGGCAGCAATAATATATTTGTTTTTAAATTGTGCGGCAGGCCCATCTGACTACCTTCACATTTTCAGGTATAGTAGACAGTACCTTGCTAATGTATGCAATGACAGTTTCCTTGGAATGGGTTAAGTTGTCTGAAACAACAACTAGGTGATAAGAACCCAAATGCCACAGTGACACAGTGAGAATAGTAACTTGAACTTGTGCACTTTGCACCTCATTATGTCAGTGCTTAAACATTTGCCTGATACTTGATGAGTTGGGAATTTCATACGGTACCATCCAAAAAATTGTTACCAAGGATTTGGCCATGCGAAAGGTGTGTGCCGAGTTTGTGCCAAAAATTCTTAGTGACGAACGAAAGCTGACTCGTGTAAAAATTTTCCAGGAAATTCCGAACTGTGTCCAAGAAAACCCTAATTTTCTCCACAATGTGACTACTGGTGACGACTTGCAGTATTTTGAGTATGACTTGGTGACCAAATGCCAGAGCACTGAGTTGCAAACCTCCAATTCCCTGCATCCGAAAAAAGCCAAAATGAGCAAGTCAGGAGTCAAAACCATGCTCAGCTCCTGTTTTGACTGCTGCAGTGTGGTTCACAGGGAGTTAGTGCCCCCTGGACAAACTCTGAATGCTAAATTTTACGAGGAACTGCTTGAAAGGTTGCGCAAATGTGTCCTCTGAGTGTGGTCAGACATCATCACTTGTTGGAAGCTGCACCATGACATCACGCAGTGCGGATGTTGGAACACCTGGCAAAGCACAGGGTTGCCACATTGCTTCACCCTCCCTACAGTCCGGATTTGTCGCTGGTAGACTTCTTCCTCTTTCCCTGGCTCAAGCGGGGCCTCAAGGGACACTGATTCGGCTCTGTAGAAGACTTCCAAAAAGCTGTGACGGTGTCTCTAAAGAGGATCATGCAAAGCGAGTTCCAGAAGGCATACTTGCAGTGGGAATTGCGTTATACGCATTGTGTCAAAGCACAAGGGTACTACTTTGAGGAATGCTAGGGATATGTACCAGTTAGTTCAATAAAAAATACTTGAATTAATTTTTTTTCCTTGTGTAGTTCAGCTGAGGGACAGGATCCCAATGTTACATACATAAATTTTTTTGTCTTCGCTAGCGTTAGTATCCTATTCTTCAGCTGACCTATATGGGTCAAATGACCTATGTATAGTTCAAATGAAGTACAGGATACAAATTTTGCTTATGTCGGTCTTTTCACCTTCACTGATGGTGGTAGGTGGGCTCAACTACCAAACTACTCACGTGCGTGGTTGAAGAGAGTGGCAGAGAGAAGCCACCTACTGCGGAGCAGCTGGCAGCTTGACTATGTTGGCAGCAATCGTCATCACAGCAGTCATCTGCTGTGTCATCTGTTTGGGCATGCACATCATTCAGTCGAACATTCTTGTGAGCATGGTAATCAGGCTGCTGTTGTCGCCACTGCTCATAGCATCTGCGTAGCTTGGAGCTGAGTTACTGAGATCGGCATCTTCCATGTGGCCACTGTCACTGCCTTCCATGATGTTGACATCCAGCATGGTTTTCTTCTCTGCTGCAGGGCTAGTTCATCTCCTGTTATGCCTCCACCATGGTGACTAGGCCAGCCTCCACATCTAGCTCATACAGACTACCCATCTGCAGCTGTAGCATGCACTTCGACAGTCGGTGGTGTGCTGCTGGCAACTAGCCCTGGCTGGGGTATGGAAAGTGGTCGGAGTGTGTTGCCTTCATTGTCTTTGGTGCCATGTAAGGTACTCCAAGTTAGCGAGTAATGCAGATTTGAATTTCTCGCAGTTGCGATGATGCGCCATGTGTTGCTGAAAGGTTTCTTCTGTTAGTGGACTTCAAGCCTTTGCTCTCCATCTTCAGTGCTGCCAATAGCTTTCCACAGAGAAAGCTGCAGAATCTTGGTGCCTTCACCAATGGGCCAGGCTTCTCTCATGTGTAATCATGAGATATGGTACCATATCACCACCCAGTATGCTAATGAAGATGTTCTTTCCCACCTACTCGCTGGGCAAGACACATCATTTAATTAACCAAACAAAATTTGCTTCCATAGGGACACTGATACAGAAGAAGTGGTGGAACATTTTCCTATTAATGCAACTTCTATTACCAATGTGGCCCCAAAGGATCGTATTCTATGGGGTATCAAACATTATGTAGAAACATAGTGGTCGGTGGATTAGGAGCTACTTCCTAACCCATAGATCACAGCATATTGGTACAGAAGGCATGAAATCACTATTTTCAAGGTTATTCTCCTCTTACATAATGGGAATTGAAAAACTAGTCATTGTTCCTCGGGATCTCCAAGGAAAAGTGCTATTTTACTACACCAAAGTCATTGAGGCACTGTTCTCATGAAATGGCTCCTTACCCTCTCCCTTAAAACCCACATCCTTCGTCTTTCCCTCTCCTTCCCTCTTTCCTGATGAAGCAACCGTTGGTTGCGAAAGCTTGAATTTTGTGTGTATGTTTGTGTTTGTTTGTGTGTCTATCAACCTGCCAGCACTTATATTTGGGAAGTCACATCATCTTTGTTTTTAGATATATTTTTTTGGAAAGAGATTGATAAAGTTATTGAGTTCAACCTCACCAACTGTATGCTCTGTGAATGTCAACAATAAGCACTATCTGAGAAGTATATTCTATGGATATAACGCACTCATCCTTGGACAGTGGTTCACCTTGATTTTGTGGGAACAGTTCTGGAGGCTGAGTGGCTCAGTGTGATGGATGCTTTTAGTAACTTTTTGTATGTCTCCAGGAAGCAGTTGATTACCTCATCAAAGATGATTTAGCCATTATGCAGAATTTTTGCTATATAAAGTTTACCTAACACACTGGTTACTGAAAACTGTAACCACTTCACCTCTCAAGAACTTCAGACATATTGTGAGAAAAGTGGCATTGCAAATATTCAGTGAGTACCATTTCACCCAGAATCCAATGGCGGAGAGGTTCATGAGGGCTATCAAGATGGAAATGGTCAAGATCCTTAGTCATTACTTCTGATATGATACATTAACTGTGTTTTCAGCCTCATATCATAGCATGCATCGATATAGACAACATCCAGCAATTTCAGAGCCCCCTTCAGACTGTTGTCAAACCCATTGATCATTGTCCCCTAGCAAATGTCTTGTGGGCACACAAAATCAAGCAGCATGACCAGATGTTTGCCTCCATATTTCGACATACAAGATACTGTTGGCATTGGCATGAATCACCAAGTTATTAGGTGACTCCCCATACATGTGAGATTCAAATGGCTGATAAGGCACATGCCAGGAAGCACTTAAATCGGTTATGTCCATGATAGGGATTTGTGTCGAATGAAGGAAATGCTACCACATTCTCATTTTTGGAATAACTCCATCTGGGTCTCACATTTGGCCAGCCACAGCACCCACAGTCAGTCTCCTGCAGACCAGTACTGCATTTCCATGGATGGAGACATGACTGAGGTTGTTAACACCATTCCAATGGAGGTTGACATCATCAGCCTCTGAGGCAAATCATTCTGCCAACAAGCTTTCCAGGAGTGATCTCCATGACATCAGAATGACTCCACCATCTCACCCTTGGGGAAGGGGATGCTGGGGAGGGGGGGGGGGGGGCATGCCGCTGCTGTATCCCAGGAGCACTGGTGACCTCCCATGTACAGCCATGTCTACTGGGTTGCCTGCTCAACAGACGTAAGCGGTGTACCCACAAAATACACTATGTCATCAAAAGTATCTGGACACCTGGCTGAAAATGACTAACAAGTTCGTGGCACCCTCCATCAGTAAGCTGGAATTCAATATGGTGTTGGCCCACACTTAGCCTTGGTGACAGCTTCCACTCTCGCAGGCATATGTTCAATCAGGTGCTGGAAGGTTTCTTGGGGAATGGCAGCCCATTCTTCACAGAGTGCTGTACTGAGGGGAGGTATCAATGTTGGTCGGTGAGGCCTGGCACGAAGTTGGCATTCCAAAACATCCCAAAGGTGTTCTATCGGATTCAGGTCAGGACTCTGTGCAGGCAGTCCATTACAGGACTGTTATTGTCATGTAATCACTCCGCCACAGGCTGTGCATTATGAACAGGTACTCAATCATGCTGAAAGATGCATCGTCATCCCCGAATTGCTCTTCAACAGTGGGAAGCAAGAAGGTGCATAAAACATTGATGTAGGTCTGTGCTGTGATAGTGCCACACAAAACAACAAGGGGTGCAAGACCCCTCTATGAAAAACAAGACCACACCATAACACCACCATCTCTGAATTTTACTGTTGGCACTACACACGCTGGCGGATGACGTTTAGCAGACATTCACCATACCCACACCCTGCCATCAGATAGCAACATTGTGTACTGTGACTCATCACTCCAAACAACCTTTTCCACTGTTCAATTGTCCAATGTTTACACTCCTTACACCAAGTGAGGCATCATTTGGCATTTACCATCATGATGGGTGGCTTATGAGTAGTTGCTCAACCATGAAATCCAAGTTTTCTCACCTCCCACCTAATTGTCATAGTACTTGCAGTGAAGTTGCTGATATGGAGTACCTGGCAGTAGGTGGCAGCAAAATGCACCTAACATGAAAAACGTATGTTTTTGGGAGTCTCCATATCCTTTTCATCACATAGTGCATGTCCTGTCAGGCTCATGGATGGTGTCAACTTTGCTAGAAGGAACTAGCATTGCTGCATTACTTTACAATGTCAGTCACGTGCACTGAACTATAGCATGACAGTATTCTTCTGCTCATTGGGTATATGTGGGGCTGGATGGCCCAACAACAAAGTGAGTTTTCTTTGAGTACTCAGTGAATTGTTTCTGAGTTGTATATGGGAGTCACTAAGAGCTCTGCAATGGTCTGTGAGTCTCTTCTGTCTGGATGATGTCCTGCGAGCCAGTGTCCCTTTAATGCAGTTAAGACTCTTGGTAGAGCAAAGTAATTCATTTATGAAGTTGTGACCAAATGGTCAGTTCTGAACTTGTGTGCTGCACCGTGATACTTTTTATTAGGGTTAGAACTGTATTTACTTTAAGTATAATAAACATGGTGACTTTGTTTCAGTTCTTCCACTCAGACAATAAATTTGTGTGCAGTACAGCTCATGGTGACTACAGTCATAGAATCATGCATTTTATTTAACCTTTGATGCTGGTCTCTTTCATCACAAATACTGGCGAGATACTGTATTTTGTCAGTTTGTTAGTTTTGCTGTATTTTTTGGCAAAGTTGGACTCTTTATCTTGAGCGGTTTGTATGCCTTCAGTGCGATCCTCTCTTCAGTCAGTAGTAGGGTAGTGTTCAAACTCTATCCTTTGCTTGAGAGGTCTTAATAAACTGTTCAGGAAGAGATGAATTATGTCCTTCATTTTGTCCTGTGTAGAAGGAGAGGGGGGTGGAGGGTGTACTCCTTCTGTTGATATCTGGAGTTTGGGTCTTATTCTTTCTCTAAACTCTTTGTGATTATTTTTGTCTGTAATATAAACTGTGTCATTCTCCATTTCGTCATCAATTTCAGTTTTATTTGCATTTTCATTGAGAGCATAATATGTCACTGCCACGGTCTGTATCAGGATAGGTCTCCGCAGGGGGCTCACCACTCTTTGGCGGGTTCGTGCTTGGCTGCCATGGGGCCACAGCCTTTGCAGCATCTTTTCCCTCCCATGCTGCACGTATATCCTTCTGTTATTCTTTTTCCCCTTTCTTAGGGAACATGTCTGGGGTGATATTGGGAATGTTCCACATTGTCTGTCGCTGACATAAGAACAGTCTCACCACTGTTTTTCGTTCCCTTTTCCTTTCTTTGTTTACCTTCCCCTATCTTTCCTCTGCTTCAGCATTTGAGGTTCCTCTTTTTGTTCTTACTCCTTGTGTGCTCCTTAAGCCTGGCCCACACATCTAATGTGTAACAGGTGACTGGGTAAAGCTTAACTCTCAGCCCCAGGTTGACAGGTAGGGTTCACACGTACCACCTGGTACAGGCCAGGCCCAGGGAGAGGTGATTGCCTGAGCTGTTACCTTCCCAAATTGCCAATTGGTCCCTCTGTCACGTGTTCGAGAGGTGTGACCTAAGGTGGGTGCACCCCCTTGTGAAAGGGGACCCCAGTTCAAAGGAGCACACCATCGGAGATGCTGGCAATCATGGGGGATTTTCTCACAATGAGCCAATCATCTTCACAAATAGTGTCTACGAAACATAAACGGAATGATGCTAATGATTCAAAGACCCTTCCAACTGCACAATGGTTCCTGATGGTTTCACGTACTGAAGATGGTCAGTCCTCCACAATGGTAAATCCATTTATTATTCAGAAAGGTGTTGATGCAATTGCAGGCCCTGTGAAATCCTGCTCTCGTTTACAGAATGGCACTTTGCTTTTTGAGACTACCTCTGATTTCAAGCACAACTGCTTGCCACTTCACTTCTCCACAGCTTTCCTGTACATGTCGAGGCCCACAGAATTCTGAATTCTTCTGATGGTGTGGTTTACACTAGGCTTCTCGACAGTCTGACCAAGGCCGAAATCCAAACATACCTCTCTGATCAAGGTGTCATTGCCATCCATTGGGTGATGAAAAAGTGGTAGATTCCTCCTTAGTGCCCACACGCACCCTTTTTCTCACCTTTGATAGAGTGGTGCTTCCATAAAGCAGGCTATGAAGTTACCACAGTCCGACCATACAGTCCGATGCTGATGCACTGCTTCCAGTGTCATCATTTCAACCACACTTGAATGTCTTCTCCCCACTGTCCCAACTGCAATGGCGACCATGCCGCCTCCTCTCGAGGTTGTACTGTGTATCTTCATGAGTAGGCTGTCCTGGAGATCCAGTAAAAGAAAAATTTCCTTACATGTTCGCTCACAAGTAATTGGCTATTCGCAAACCCTGCATTCTACGGTCTGGCACTTATAGTACTGTTCTACCTATGTCTCGCTCCATGAACGATATGGCCACATAGACATGTGACCTCAAATTCAGCTCTGAGTTTGTGAAATCTCCCAGTGTCAAAGTAGCATTGCCATCCCATCATCCAGCTGTGCAACAAGCCATCAAACTCTCGCCACAAGGGGCAAAGTCACCAGCTACACAACTGGCAGGCCAGAAAGGACAGAAGGAGTACTCCCATGAAGACTTCCTCCATCCCTCCAGCCAACCAATGCCTAAGTCTTCCTGTGCTAACAGGAAAGGCTCAAAGAAGTCCAGCAAAGACTTCTCCTTTGCTGACTTGAAGATCCTCTTTGACAGAGTCACCACATGATACCTTCACCCGGCTGGCCTCTGTGTTGCCGGCGCACACCACAAACCATTTTTCTACATTGGACTTCGCAGACCAACAACACAAATAAGCTGATGCCTCTGCAGACCTCATGGAGCAGATCCTCCTGCCTCTATGCCCTGTAGCAGCAAGTATTCGCAGGCTGGTACTCAGCAGCCACTGAGGTGACACCCCTTCATTTTTTCTTCATTATGACTCTCCACCAATGGAAAGTTTGCGGCCTTTGATCCAACAAAGAGGACTTACAGCTGCTTTTAGAATTGCCGTGTTCCCTTGTAATCTGCCTTCAGGAAACAAAATTGCGCCCTCATGCCCTATTTGAGCTTTTGCATTTCTTCCCAGTCCATTTTGACCTTCCCCCTGAGATTGGCATTCCATTTCATGGGGGACTTATGCTGCTCATACAGGATGATGTTCATAGTCGATCCATCTCTCTGACTACCCATCTTCAGGCTGTTGCAGTTCACCTTTTCCTTCCTCACCTCCCCACTGTGGGTCCAGGGGTTAGAATAGGCCCGAGGTATTTCTGCCTGTCATACGAGGTGACTGAAAGTAGTTTCACATTTTTGGCCTTTATGTGATGGCCCTTGTAGGGTTTGACCTCCATTCTTCAAAATTTTCCCGAAGAGCAAGCCAAGTGGGGAAGGGCGCCTTACAAGGTGCATTGTGTCCATCATGCATTGCGATCTTTAGCCCACTTCCTCTTCGTCGCATTGCTGTCCTGCCATTCTCCATCTCTTGGGCAAGGACACCTTCCAGGGTGCGTTTTCCACCATGCACTATGCAGTGTTGATTTCTGCATCGACAAATACCATGGACTTCTTTGCACCTGATATCCAGCACAATAGCCAGTCCGTTGTGATGGGGCCACCATGTAGCCTGTCGGTTGTAGCCCCCTGACCACACAGGGATTGCTCTGATGATGCCTGCGCCATTAGCTCCCCATGTATGCCAAGGGGTAGATGGGGTAGGTGCCCATCCCCCTGGGACATCGGGACTTCCGGCAATGGCCATCCTGCCAGGTGGCCTTTGCTGTGGCTGGGTGGCGCCCATGGGGAGGGCTCCTGGTTGGAGTGGGTGGCATCAGGGCAGATGACATGTGATGAATCGTAGTCCATCATCCCTTGCTGGTGGTGAAACACCAGCACTCTCTAAGCGATCACGAGCTCAATTCAACGTACAGAAGCACAACCCCAAATCGTTCCCCTCCCTGGCCACACCATGGGAGCAACATCAGGCTAAGGATGGCAGTTGATATTATTCGCCCCGGTACCTTGAATGTTCGAGAGCTGATGGGGAATCTTTCATGATGATGAAGCCTCAATTTTTTGTGGAGCATTTAGAGGACAAGTTCGGGGAGGTGGAGGGCTTGTCCAAAATGAGATCTGGGTCAGTCTTGATCAAAGCAGCATCCTCTGCCCAGTCATGGGAGTTACTCGCTTGTGACAAGCTGGGGGATGTTTCTGTAACCACCACACCCCATAAGAGCTTAAATATGGTCCATGTTATCATATTTCACAGAGGCCTTCTTTTGCGGTCCGACAATGAGCTGCACGCCAATTTAGAGCGGTGAAGTGTACATTTCATCCAGGGCATCCACCAGGGTCCAAAGGATAATCAGGTTGCCACTGGTGCCTTCATCTTGGCCTTTGAGGGTGATACATTGCCCAAGAAGGTCAAGGTGATGTGATCTAAAGCCCTATATCCTGTAACGATATGTTTACGTAGTGTGTATACATAAACATACAGCTATAAATGTCCCCGTTTGTAGTCGCTAATTATAACAATATGTTTACTTTTGTGCTGTAACATATAGCTATAATCAGCGGTGGAAATGTATTTGCGGACGCCAACCGTGTAAGGCTGCTTCTAGTTGGATCGTCTGATCAGTCGGAAGTTGCATTGCAGAGGAGAGTTAATGCCTGTTCAAAATATAATTATAAGGGACCATAGTTTATCATGCATTTACCAGTAGCATATGGCGCGGAGAAAATATTTCGCCGCATGCAACTTCCGTCCGATTTCAACGAAAGAATTCGTGACTGTGAACTCTCTATTTGGCAGAAACATAAAGAAAATTAAATAACTTCATGAAGGAATAAGACATAGATTCTACACTAAATAAATAGTCCATACACCAGTTCCATTTAACTCTGAATATATGGCAATTAATAGATGAACTTACACTGCAATGAAGGATTTAATATGGATGCCGTTTTGACTGGCACTTCTCTTCTCATAATGAAAATAATTCCTTTGACGTTTTGACATACATGTCGCACAATAAATCTACTGCTATGCAGTATTGCACTTTTAGTATTACACTTTTACTTTACACTAAAATAATATTATTTTTAACAATAATAATACGGTGGCTAGACATGCACGTCCGACACAAGTTACAAGAGACAAGAGAAGAAAAAAATGAGTAACTGAGTAACTGTTAATCTATAATATCTCGTACATCAAAAGAATATGTAAAAGTGTTCTTCTTCTGTCCATTTTTCACGCCGCGGTTTTCAAAGTCAGTAACTCACTGCATCTCTGACGGCGCTTCGACAATAAACAAGTTACATCACAGTTCGTTCACCTTTTACATTCTCGCTACATTATTTGCTAACTGTAGCTGTTGCCGAGTGACTGCTCGATTAGTGAATGATTTAAAATGATAAGGCAATCACAAAATGTTACAATCCCTCCGACGATGCGGTGCTTTAAGTGCTGGAAGTTCAGCCATATGCCTTCCCGCTGTACTTCCAGCGTCACCTCTGAGATTGCGGACGCCCATCACATCTCAGTTCTCCATGTCCCCTGCCTTCCATCTGTGTCAACTGTGGAGAGCACCACTCATCTTGCTTGCCTGACTGAAGGTTTCTCCAGAAAGAAAGGAAAATCATGGAGTACAAGACCCTGGACCGACTGACCTACACTGAGGCTAAGAGAAAATTTGAACACCTGCATCCTGTGCCTATGACATCGTCTTACACTGCCACTACAACAGTTCTGGCACCATCAGCTCCGCCAACACAGGTCACCTCTCAGAGTTGGAAGACTACACCTGCCCCTTGATGGTGGGGGGAATTTCCCTCCCTGTTGCTCCTGCACCACCTACTTCAGGAGCAACACCCCCCCAACCATCAGGGACATCTGTCCCCCCTTCTAAGCCGAAGAAGCATAAGTCTTCTTTGGCTTATCTTGCCAGGAAGGGGTCCCTTTGGTCACTCCCTTCCCAGGATTCTTCTAGTGGGAAAGATGACACCCACCAGTGGCTGAAGAGCCCAAAAGCAGCAGGTCATAGGGCTTCATGCTTATACTCAGGCCCTGAGACTGAGCCAACGAAGTCCTCCCAGCCAGGGAAACCCAAGGAGCAGCTAGAGAAAACCAAAAAGAGAACCCCTAAGACCAAGGAAAGTTTGGTGGCACCCACACCACCGCTACCTACAAGCTCTAGGGCTGAGGATGGGATGGAGATTTTGCCGTCCGCTGAGGACTTAGATCTCGTCAGACCCTCAGACACAATGGATATAGACTGCTCAGGCAATAAATTGGTGGTAAAAGGTGACTCTGATGCGTAAACTGCCTCATTGAATGTGCCATGCCTTCCCAGTCTCACGATGTCATCCTCCAGTGGAATTGCGGCAGTTCTGTCCACCGCCTGGCTGAGCTACGGCAACTGTTAAGCTTTACACCTGCTTTCTGCATTGCCCTCCAGGAAACCTGGTTCCCAGCAATGTGGACCCTTGCCCTCCGTGGCTGAAAGGGATTTTACAGGAACTGTAGCGATTATAATCGAGTGTCACGTGGCATTTGCGTTTATGTCCTAAACTCGGTCTGTAGTGAACATGTGCCCCTTCAAACCCCTCTTGATGCTGTAGCTGTCAGAATAAGGATGATGTAGGAAATACCTGTCTGCAATGTATATCTTCCCCCAGATGAAGCAATACCCCTGAATGTATTATCTATTTATTTATTTATTTATGCATTTATTTTACCTGGCAAGATTAGGGCCTTCAGGCCCTCTCTTACACCTAACCAGGCATACTCAGATTGAACGAATTTCAGTTTCTACATAACATTAAGGACATATAACGTGTTATACAGTATTAATGTTAAAGAAAAAAAATAGCGGTTATAACAGTAGTACAATGATAATTATAAAAATAAAAAAGAATAATTATAACAATCAAGAATAATAATAATAATAATAATAGTAATGACTATGTATATGAAAGTAAACATATTTTTCTTTTATGAATGTCAGTCCAATTGCTAGTTGGGAATTTTCTCGTTATGTTCTTGCAGCTTGTGAGTTATTCTCATTGAGTAGAGACATAAGACGATAGAATGGGGTGAAAGAGTTATAGAAGAGATAGATAGGTTAGAGGAAGAGAAATAGAATGGTAAAATTCGAAGCTATGATGGAGAGGAGAAAGAAAGAGATGAGAGGGGCACAACAATGGTGGCTATACCGTCCCTAATATGTAAGTTTTGAGTTCCCTCTTGAATGTTGAGTGGTTTTAGCTGCACTGATTGATAAACTCCCTAAACTTTTCCTACTCCTGGGAGATTTTAATGCCCATAACCCCTTGTGGGGTGGAACCATGCTTACTAGCTGAGGCAGAGATGTCGAAACTTTACTGTCACAATTCGACCTCTCCCTCTTAATCACTGGGGACACATTTCAGTGTGGCTCATGGTAGTCAGTCGGCCATTGATTTATTAATTTGCAGCCCAGGACTTCTCCCATCTATCCACTGGAGAGCACATGACGACCTGTGTGGTAGTGACCACTTCCCTATGTTCCTGTCACTGCCCAACATCAGGCACATTGACATCTGTTCAGATGGGCTTTGAACAAAGCGGACTGGAGAACTTTCACCTCTGCTGTCACCGCTGAATCTCCCCCACACGGTAACATCGATGTGATGGTTTAGCAGCTGACTAGCACAATTGTTTCTGCTGCAGAAAACGCAACCCCTCGCTTTTTAGGGTGCCCAAGGCGTGAGGCAGTCCCTTGGTGGTCGCCAGAAATCGCCGAAGCAATTAAGGAGCGTCAGCGAGCTCTACAGCAGCATAAGTGGCACCCTTCCCTGGAGCACCTCATATTCTTGAAATGGCTCTGTGCCCTTGTTTGCCACCTTATCAAACAACGGAAGAAGGAGTGTTGGGAGAGACACGTCTCCACCATTGGGTGCCACACATCACCTTCCCAAGTCTGGGCAAAGATCAAACATCTTTTCAGGTACCAGGCCCAAACAGCTGTCCCCAGTGTTACCATAAACGGCGAGTTATGTACCAACGCAAACGCGATTGCCGAGCACTTTGCTGAGCACTTTGCTCGAGCCTCTGTATTGGAGAATTACCCCCTAGCCTTTCGCACACTCAAACGGCCACTGGAAGGGAACATCCTCTCATTCACTACACGCTGCAGTGAATCCTATAACGCCCCATTTACAGAGTGGGAGCTCCTCAGTGCCCTTGCACATTGCCCTGACACAGCTCCTGGACCTGATCGCATCCACAGCCAGATGATTAAACATCTCTCATCTGACTACAGGCGACATGTTCTCGTCATCTTCAACCAACTCTGGTTCGATGGCATCTTTTCATCGCAATGGCGGGAGAGCACCATCATTCCAGTGCTCAAACCCAGTAAAAACCCGCTAGATGTGGATAGCTATTGGCTCACCAACGTTCTTTGTAAGCTGCTGGAATGTATGGTATGTCGGCAGTTGTCCTGGAGTCACGTGGCTTGCTAGCTCCATGTCAGGGCGGCTTCCATCAGTGTCACTCTACCACTAATAATCTTATGTCCATCGAGTCTATCATCCAAACAGCCTTTTCCAGATGGCAACACCTGACTGCGGTTTTTTGACTTACATATAGCATACAACAAGAATCGGCAACATCATATCCTTGCCACATTGTATGAGTGGGGTCTCTGGGGACCACTCCCATTTTTTATCGAAAACTTCTTGTCACTCCGTACTTTCCATGTCCAAGTTGGTGACTCCCATAGTTCCATCCATATCCAGGAGAATGGAGTCCCGTAGGGCTCTGTATTGAGTGTCTCTCTATTTGTAGTGGCCATTAACGGTCTAGCAGCAGCTGTCCGGCCATCCATCTCACCTTCTCTGTATGCAGACGACTTCTGCATTTTGTACTGCTACTCCAATACTGTTGTTGCTGAGCGGCACCTCCAGGGAGCCATCCACAAGGCGCAGTCATGGTCTCTGGCCCACGACTTCCAGTTTTCAGCTGCAAAGTCGTGTGTCATGCACTTCTGTCGGTGTTGTACCGTTCATCCGGAACCCGCACTTTACCTTAGTGATGATCCACTTACTGTAGTGAAGACATATCAATTCCTAAGACTGGTTTTCGACACTTGATTGACTTGGTTCCCTCATCTTTGTCAGCTTAAGCAGAAGTGCTGGCAGCACCTCAATGCCCTCCACTGCTTGAGCAACACCAGTTGGGGTGCAGATCGCTGTACGCTGCTTATCTCTACAGAGGCCTTGTACAATCCCAAACTGACTATGGGAGTATGGTTTATGGTTCGGCAGCGCCTTGAACATTGCATTTACTCGACCCTGTGCACCACTGTGGGGTTTGATTAGCAACAGGAGCTTTTAGGACAAGTCCGGTGACCAGCGTACTGGTGGAGGCTTGTGTCCCTCCATTGCAGATCAAACGTGCGCAACTGCTCTCCAGTTATGCAGCATACATTCATAGTTCCCCTGAGAATCTGAATTACCGTCTCCTTTTCCCACCCGCGGCAGTTCATCTCCCGCATCGGCGGCCCAGATCCGGGCTAACAATTGTGGTTTGCTTGTGATCCCTTCTCTCCGAAGTGGAGTCCTTCCCTTTACTGCCTCTACTTGTGATCCGTTCATGTAGACCCCCATGGTGTATGCCTCAGCCGCAGCTTCGTCTGGACCTTTTGCATGGCCCTAAGCACTCCGTTAACCTCGCCACTCTCCGCTGTCACTTCCTCTCGATTCCTGACGTGTTCTGTGGCTCTGAAGAGGTTTATACCGATGGCTCAATGGCTGATGGTCACGTAGGCTTTGTATATGTTCATGGAGGACATATTGAGCAGCAATCCTTGCCAGTTGGCTGCAGTGTTTCCACTGCAGAGCTGGCGGCCATATCTCGTGCTCTTGAATACATCTGCTCATGCTTTGATGAGTCATTTCTCCTGTGTACTGATTCATTGAGCAGCCTACAAGCTATCGACCAGTGCTACATCTACATCTACATCTACACTTATACTCCGCAAGCCACCCAATGGTGTGTGGCGGAGGGCACTTTACGTGCCACTGTCATTACCTCCCTTTCCTGTTCCAGTCGCGTATGGTTCGCGGGAAGAACGACTGTCTGAAAGCCTCCGTGCGCGCTCTAATCTCTCTAATTTTACATTCGTGATCATCTCGGGAGGTATAAGTAGGGGGAAGCAAAATATTCGGTACCTCATCCAGAAACGCACCCTCTCAAAACCCGGCGAGCAAGCTACACCGCGATGCAGAGCGCCTCTCTTGCAGAGTCTGCCACTTGAGTTTGTTAAACGTCTCCGTAACACTATCACGGTTACCAAATAACCCTGTGACGTAACGTGCCGCTCTTCTTTGGATCTTCTCTATCTCCTCCGTCAACCCGATCTGGTACGGATCCCACACTGATGAGCAATACTCAAGTATAGGTCGAACGAGTGTTTTGTAAGCCACCTCCTTTGTTGATGGACTACATTTTCTAAGGACTCTCCGAATGAATCTCAGCCTGGTACCCGTCTTACCAACAATTAATTTTATATGATCATTCCACTTCAAATCTTTCCGCATGCATACTCCCAGATATTTTACAGAAGTAACTGCTACCAGTGTTTGTTCCACTATCATATAATCATACAATAAAGGATCCTTCTTTCTATGTATTCGCAATACATTACATTTGTCTATGTTAAGGGTCAGTTACCATTCCCTGCACCAAGTGCCTATCTGCTGCAGATCTTTCTGCATTTCGCTACAATTTTCTAATGCTGCAACTTCTCTGTATACTACAGCATCATCCGCAAAAAGCCGCATGGAACTTCCGACACTATCTACCAGGTTATATATATATATATATATATATTGCTATCCTCTGGTAGCATCCATTCAGGAGTCCATCTATGCCCTGGAACAGTCCCGCCATTCTGTGGTGTTTGTGTGGACACCAAGACATGTTGGAATTCCTGGCAACAAACTTGCCGACAGGCTGGCCAAACAGACTATGCAGAAACCACTTATGGAGATAGGCATCTCCAAAGCTGTCCTGCGTTCTGTCTTACACCGCAGGATTTTCCGGCTTTGGAAAACAGAATGGCATAACAGCACGCACAACAAACTGCGTGTCATTAAGGAGACTATAATTGTGTGGAAGTCTTCCATGCAGGCCTCTCGCAGGGAATTAGTTGTCCTCTGCTGGCTCTGCATTGGCCATATGTGGCCAATGCATGGTTACTTACTTCGTCGCGAGGACCCACCTCAGTGTCGCTGTGGCTCCCAAATGACAGTCGTCCACCTCTTGCTGGACTGCCCACTTTTAGCTGCTCTGCAGCAGACTTTTAACTTTCCCAGCACCCTGCCTTCAGTGTCGGGCGACAATGCCTCCACAGCAGTTTTAGTTTTACATTTTATCTATGAGAGTGGGTTTTATACTTCTATGTAGGTGGGAGTGCATGTTCTTTGTCCCTCTGTGTCCTCCAACCTAGTGCTTTTAGGGTGGAGGATTTAATATGTTGGAGAGTGACTGGCTTTCCCTTTTTATTCTTGTGGTTGGCCAGCCACTGTAATCTGCTTTCATGTTCTACTCTCTTCTGTTTCTAGTGTCTCTCTGTTGTTTTCTTGTCCTCTTATGTTCCTTTTAGTGTTCCTTGTCTTCCCTTCATTCTTGTGGCTTTTCCTTTCTTTCCGTTTTGTGTTATATGTTCCATCCATTTTGTTCTCACACTTGTGGCATTGTTTTATTAGGAACAAGGGACCGATGACCTCATAGTTTGATCCCTTCTCCCGCCTTTAAACCAACCAACCAATCAACCTTCCTCACCTGATGTTTTCCCTTTGTACCATTTATATCCTTCCATCATTCAATATCACCAGGGCAATCTTCCTCCAGCCTGTTGGGCAGCTGTCTCACCCATTTCTGCTGCTCGGTGACTTTAATGCACACCATCCCCTTTGGGGTTCTCCCAGAACCTGTGAGAGAGGTGCCATCTTGGCTGACCTTCTTAATCAACTTAACCTCTTCTGCTTTAACACAGGAGCACCTACATTCCTTTCTGACTCCTCACACACCTATTCCCATTTGGACCTATCCTTCTGCACTGCCCAGCTTGCCCATTGTCTCGAGTGGCACATTCTTTCTGATACCTACTCAAGTGGCCATTTCTCATGTGCTATTCATTTGGTGACTCCTACGTCACCTACATGCGCACCCAAACAAACAGGATTTCCTCAGTTGCAATGAACAGGTGGACTAGCTTACAAATGTTATCCTTACCGCTGCAGAACATTCCATTCCTTGCACTTCCTCTTTACCATGCTGTTTCAGTTCCTTGATAGACTGAGGCATGCCTTGATGCATTTTGTGAACAGGGACATGCTCTCCGTGTTATTAACTGCCTTCCTACAATGGCAAACTGCATCCATTATAAACAGCTGCATGTGCAGTGTTGTCACATTATTTGGGATAGCAAACAAGCCAGCTGGATTTCAATCACTAGTTCTTTTAACAGTTCCATTTCCTCTTCCATCATGCGGGCCAATCTCCAACAGTTCTCAGGGACCAAGATCCATTCCCCAATTTCTGGCCTAACAGTAGCAGACAGTGTCATTGTTGGCCCTATTGCTGTCTCGAACACCTTGGGCCGCCATTTGGCGAAAATTTCGAGCTCTTCCCACCATCACATTGCCTTCCTCCATCAGAAACAAGTGGAGGAACCTCAGGCGATATCCTTCTCATCTCAGAATTGTGAATGCTACAATGCCGCCTTTACTATGAGCGAGCTAGATCATGTCTCACATCATCCTGATCCTCCGCCCCAGGGCCAGATACTGTTCACATTCAGATGTTGCAGCACCTTTCTCTTGCAGGCAAGCACTTTCTCCTTAATATGTATAACCGCATCTGGGCAGAGGGCACATTTCTCAAATGCTGGCATCAAACCTCTGTCATAACCATACGTAAGCCTAGTAAGGACAAACACCTTCCTTCTAGCTACCACCCCATCTCTCTCACAAGCTATGTTTGCAAGATGATGGAATGTATGATTCATGCCCAGCTGGTATGGTGGCTTGAGTCTCACAATTTACTAACCACTGCACAGTGTGGATTTTGAGCATGCTGTTCCACAGTTGACCATCTCATCACTTTGTCCACCCATGTGATGAATGGTTTTCTGCAGACATCCCAGACTGTGGCTGTGTGTTTCAATTTGGAGAAAGCATACAACATCAGTTGGAGGACTGGTATCCTCCATACTCTCTACACGTGGGGCTTACATGGCCCCATTACCTTCAGGAATTTTTAACAGACCATGTGGGTTCTGACACCTTCATCCAGGAAAATAGTGTGCCTCAGGGTTCCATCCTGAGTGTCATCCTCTTTGCTATCACCAATTAACCCTAAAATGGCCTTCCTCCCACCAGGCATCTCTGTCTCCCATTTTGTTGATGATTTTGCCATCTATTGCAGTTCTCCACAGACCTGTCTCATTGAGCGGTGTCTTCAGCGATGTCTTGATCATCTTTTCTCAAGGAGCATTGTCAATGGTTTTCGTTTTTCCACTGACAAAAACGTTTGTATGAATTTCTGGTGGCGTAATTGGTTCATTGAAACTATGAATTCCTGGGGCTCACGCTCGATAGGAAACTCTCTCCATCCTCCCACTTGCCTTACCTGGTAGCCCGCTGTGTATGGTCCCTAAATGTTCTACCTGTCCTCAGTGGTAGTTCCTAGGATCCAGACTGAACCACCCTTCTCCATTTGTTTCGGTCCCTTGTCCATTCAAAACTAGACTATGGGTGCTTTGTTTATGCATCTACACATTCTTCTCTCTTATTCCGTCTCAATACTATCCACCATCATGGCATCTGTTTGGCCACTGGTGCCTTTTACACTAGCCCGGTTGAGAGTCTGTATGCGGAAGCTGCTGAACTACCGTTGTCCTACCACCGTGGCTTTCTCCTCAGCAGGTATGCATGCTGTTTGTTTGCCATGCATGGCCACCCTTCCTATGCCTCCTTCTACAATGACACATTTGACCACCAGTATGGCGTGCATCCCTCTTCTCTATTATCTCCCGGTGTTCGCTTTCGGCTCTTGCTCCGGCAGCTTAAATTCTCGCTCCCTGCAACTTTCCCAGTGGGTGTGAACCCTTCATCACCTTAGCTTCTTACCGGAGTCCATGTTCATCTTGGCCTTCTTTCTCTTCCTAAGGGCACCACTCCAGCCTCACTCTATCAGCTTCAGTTTCACAACCTTCACCATGGAACTTCATGACTGTACCTTTGTGTGCACTGATGGCTCTCAGACAGACTGTTGTGTCAGGTGAGCCTTCGTCACTGGTGCTGACATTTTTCAGTATCAGCTTCCATCACACTGCTCAGTATTTACAGCAGGGCTCTTCACCCTGTATCAGGCCACATCTGGCTACACAGGCTTTTCAATTGTGTCATCTGCTCAGACACTCTCAGCAGCCTTCAAATCCTTTGTACCATGTACACTGCCCATCATTTAGTGCAAAGGGTCCAGGAAAATGGTCACTTGCTTACTCTTGATGGAGCCACTGTGCTGTTTATGTGGGATCCTGGTCATGTCAGTCTGACAGAAAATGAGGCTGCAGACACTGCTGCCAAGGCTGCAGCCCTCGTACCTCAGCCTCCTACTTCTTACATTCCCTCCGATGATCTCTGTGTTGCCATCTGTCAGGAGGTGGTCTCACTTTGGCATCGCCACTGGTCCTCCCTTCATGGAAATAAGCTCCAGGTTATTAAGCCTCTCCTAGCGGCTTGAACGACTTCCTCTCAGCCCTCCTGCTGTGAGGAAGTCATTTTTAACTAGATTGCATGTTGGGCACTGCCTTTTTAGCCATCATCATTTGTTAAGAGGCACTCTTCCACCACTTTGTACACATTGTCCACCATTTCCTGATGGAATGCCCATTTTTTAACTGTTTATGTTTCTGCTTGGGTTTGCTGTCTGAGTTATCAGCTATTTTAGCAAATAATGCTTGGGCTGTCAACCATGTTTTACTTTTTATCCACTGTAGCAATATGGTGAAGGCAATTTAAATTTTAGTTTTGGACCTCTGTTTCCTTATGGTGTATTTTATAGATCTTTCTCCATGTCCCTGGTTTTAGCTGTCTTTTCTTACATCGATTGGGATTGACACGTAGCCATTTTTTAACTCCTGTCCGTCTTTGTGTTCTATAGTTTTGACATGGGTGCGTATGACCCTAGTTATTTTTGTGCCCTAAAACAAAACAACAAACAACCAGGATAAGTCTTGCAGCCCAGGACTGAAGTATGCCAGCATTGCCTCCCCCAAATGAAATCAGTCTGATTTCTAACCCTATGCACAGGAGAAATCCATGTGAAATGATGTCATGGATGATGTTGGAAAAGTTCTTATGAATCAGTACAGTGATACCATTTCTACCCACATCCTGACTTGCAGAAAAATACACTGTATTATTATGTCACTAAAAAGTAGTAATTATTCTGGTTATGGCGATATGCCAGCCAAAGTACTAAATGTTGTTCTGCCTTCATAGTATCTGCCTTCAGTTACCTCTGTAAATGGTTGATAAGTCAAGTTTCTATGACCTTGCCATGGCCTTTAGTTGTGTGCATCATGAAACTTGGAAAACTAAAATAGCATGACATTAAAGATCTTCCCCTTGCGTGGATGGAGTCATATCTTAACAGAAAAAAACAAAGGGCCACATTAGCAAATAATAGGACAGGTATAAGATTATATTTTAATGGGGAAACATAAAAAATTGTGTGCTGCAAAGTTCATACTTTGCCCACTCATCTTTCGGCCTGTATAAAGTATTACCTGGGACATTGGATGACTATTCAAAAAGTGTGATGCTTGCTGATGTATTGATAAAGGGCCCAAATACACCCATAGCAGACACAGCCAGGATAATAATGGAACAGGATTACAGCTGGTTCACAGCCAACTGTTTAAACCTTTATCTTACAAAAATTCATGTTATGTAGTGGCAAATATGTAAAAATGAGTTGAAGGTACCAGAAATCGGAGATGAATGATCATGCATTGGATGAGGCTCTGTGTGTGAAGTTCATGAGCACCCAGATGGATAATAAACTGAAGTGGCACCAGCGTGTGGACAAATTAACCAAACAGCCCAGTTCTGCCTGCTTTGCACTTCATTGACTTGCAGACAGAATTTCTAGCATATTTTCACTTAGTTCTGTACTGTGGTACAACCTCCTGGGGAATTGCAAGTAGGGTAAAAAATACTCTACAGAAACCTGTGGTAATAATGCTGAGTAATGTTGATAACATATGTCTTACAAACACTTCTTCAGGGACCTAGAGACTCTTACACTTACACACAAGTACATACATTTTCTGAATGTATTTGTGGTTAATAACTAGAAGGAATCTAGGAAGAACTCAACAGTTTCCATGCAGAATACCAGAAGTAAAATTATTTTCATATAGATTATCCATCCCTCTTTAGGGTTCAGAATAGAGTTTCATATTCTGATGTGAAAATGGACAATCTCCAAACATTTAATAACAAAGTTAAAGTATACCTCATGAGCCACTCTCACTATTTATCAGAATATCTGGATTCAGGAATGTAAATTCTGCATAACTCTAATATTTGTGTGCCATGCCAGGAATGTCTGTGCCTGTTGGTATCAGAGAGGTAATGTGGCTGATGTTATCAGCGGCCAAGGAGGATGCATAAGTTGTAAGTTAGTGCAGAGGTTGACAAGCAGTCTGCCTAGGAATAAGGAAGTAAACACACTGTTGCCTGGAGTGTGTTATGGAGGAGCCATTCTGTGTACTGCAGTCATGGAGGCGTGACCGCTGAGTGACGAGGACAGTGTCAGTCTGCAGGCATCAAGTACAGTCTGTTTGCCTGCCACTTCTCACTGCCATGTACAGAGTATGATGCCCAGCTGGATGCTGTGGTCGTTATCTTCTTGATTTGGTTCACCATGTGTTCAGTTCTGGTAGAGGCTATTTAGATTGTTTTCCTCTTCACTACTGTGGAACGGTACAGCAATGTGATGGGTGTGTAAAGTGTAGTTCCTCAGTATTTGGGCAATTTTGTTGGGCAAACATTATTGTTGGTCAGTATTTGGGTGATGTCACTTGACAGACATTGTGGTTAGTATATCAGCAGTGTTGTTTTAAGCTGCCATTGTGCTTCATTATGACATTATTATGGAAATTGAAGAGGATGTAGATGAAGATGAAATGGGAGACACGATACTGCATGAAGAGTTTGACAGAGCACTGAAAGATCTGAGTCAAAACAAGGCCCCGGGAGTAGACAATGTTCCATTGGAACTACTGATGGCCTTGGGAGAGCCAGTCCTGACAAAACTCTACCATCTGGTGAGCAAGATGTATGAGACAGGTAAAATACCCTCAGACTTCAAGAAGAATATAATAATTCCAATCCCAAAGAAAGCAGGTGTTGACAGATGTGAAAATTACTGAACTATCAGTTTAATAAGTCACTGCTGCAAAATACTAACGTGAATTCTTTACAGACGAATGGAAAAACTGGTAGAAGCCGACCTAGGGGAAGATCAGTTTGGATTCCACAGAAATGTTGGAACACGTGAGGCAATACTGACCCTACAACTTATCTTAGAAAATAGATTAAGGAAAGGCAAACCTACGTTTCTAGCATTTGTAGACTTAGAGAACAAATTCTAAAGATGGCAGGGATAAAATACAGGGAGCAAAAGGCTATTTACAATTTGTACAGAAACCAGATGGCAGTTATAAGAGTTGAGGGGCATGAAAGGGAAACAGTGGTTGGGAAGGGAGTGAGACAGGGTTGTAGCCTGTCCTCGATGTTATTCAATCTGTATATTGAGCAAGCAGTAAAGGAAACAAAAGAAAAATTCGGAGTAGGTACTAAAATCCATGGAGAAGAAATAAAAATGTTGAGGTTCGCCGATGACATTGTAATTCTGTCAGAGACAGTAAAGGATTTGGAAGAGCAATTGAACAGAATGGACAGTGTCTTGAAAGGAGGATATAAGATGAACATCAACAAAAGCAAAACGAAGATAATGGAATGTAGTCGAATTAAGTCGGGTGATGCTGAGGGAATTAGATTAGGAAATGAGACACTTAAAGTAGTAAAGGAGTTTTGCTATTTGGGGAGCAAAATAACTGATGATGGTCGAAGTAGAGAGGATATAAAATGTAGACTGGCAATGGCAAGGAAAGTGTTTCTGAAGAAGAGAAATTTGTTAACATCGAGTATAGATTTAAGTGTCAGGAAGTCGTTTCTGAAAGTATTTGTATGGAGTGTAGCCATGTATGGAAGTGAAACATGGACAATAAATAGTTTGGACAAGAAGAGAATAGAAGCTTTTGAAATGTGGTGCTACAGAAGAATGCTGAAGATTAGATGGGTAGATCACATAACTAATGAGGAGGTATTGAATAGAATTGGGGAGAAGAGGAGTTTGTGGCACAACTTGACAAGAAGAAGGGATCGGTTGGTAGGACATGTTCTGAGGCATCAAGGGATCACAAGTTTAGCATTGGAGGGCAGCGTGGAGGGTAAAAATCGTAGAGGGAGACCAAGAGATGAATACACTAAGCAGATTCAGAAGGATGTAGGTTGCAATAGGTACTGGGAGATGAAGAATCTTGCACAGGATAGAGTAGCATGGAGAGCTGCATCAAACCAGTCTCAGGACTGAAGACAACAACAACAACAACATGACAATGTCCTTTTAGTTGTGTGTTTTCTGTCATGTTTTTGTCATCCATTGGGTTGAGTTAATGTTGGCTCCTTGCATTAGCTTGTGACCTTGTTAAACTGTTTATATTAGCACATTGGCCTCTATTAAATGTGAGAGGCTTGTTTTGAATGCCAGGATTCTTTCTCATTCATCCCATGTTTAAAATTAGTTTTAAGTTTGCTTGTCTTTTGCTTATATATATCTGTTACCATATGTCTTTTAAATGATGCAGAGGACTGTGATGTTTTATTGAGATGTTAAGATACGGAGCTTTCCACTATTTGATTGCTTTTAAATACTTACTATACTGGTAGAGTCCATATTGTGTAATAGCTGGTTCAATATATGTGAAAGCTATTGACCTAAGGTTGCCACCATTTACTTAGGTAAGGTTTAGTGTGCCACCTGTGCCAAGATTACGTCAAGAGTTCATCATGTGCCAAGATAACTATTGTATATTTATCATGTGTATTTTAAGAGAGTTTTGTGTCAAAAATTTATCTTTTAAAGAAGTTACTAGCTACTTGTAAATGTCTTTTGTGATTCTTAAGGAGAAAGTACCACTAGTGTGAAGCTGCTGTTACTGTAACTTAAAATACATGTAAAGTTCTTTGTTTTGAATTGGCCATCAGCATTCAGTCTTGTTACCACATTTGGTGAATGATTGTGCCTAAATAATATGTCTGAGTCTCTTTTTTTATGCTGTGCCTAAAAGACTGCAGCCAAATATCTTTACTGCCAGTTGAAAGATTTCTTATTGCCAAATGTGATGAAATATATCTGGAGACTAAATTGTGTTATGATCAGCTATGGTTGGTTGGTTGGTTTAAAAGGGGGGAAAGGGACCAAACTGCTTGGTCATCAGTCCCATAGGCTATGGTGAAATTGCTCTTACAGAGGAGTGTAATGTTCAGATTCTGTTTTTAATTAATAAATAATGAATTGATATCTTTGCATTAAAACCATGAGCATGCTCCAATCCCTCGCATCCATGGTCCTTAGATGAAAACAGCACCTAAATAGTACAGGTTGTCCCAGAAATCTTTCCCTTATTACAAACATGCACAAGCCAAGAAAATATGACATATATCTTTTATCTTGAAGTGCAGGCAATATATTCAAGTTTTTGTGTACACACTGCAGTGTTTCAAGATATTTGTAAACATCCTAACACACCATTGGAAAAACCGTCGACAAGAGATGCATATTTGTAAACATCCTAACACACCATTGGAAAAACCGTCGACAAGAGATGCTTGTGAGTAAATTGAATAAGGATAAATGTAGTGGGAAAGGGAAACTGTGTGTTTTCCTTTCTTGTATGCAGTGAATATGGAGCAGTGGTGGAGCCAGCGAGAAGGGGACCAGTAATAAAAGGTATTGCAACCACTGGTCATCTGGGTGTCATTTGTGCCATGGTTCAGCAAGTGCATGAGTCCGAGAGCCATGGAGTAAACGACGTTCCAACAAGAGCGTGATGAGCAATTGAAGAGTGGTAGTTGTTTTCTGGTTTTTCCCTCAGGCCTTACAGTACACATGTACAGATGTTTGAATGTACTTGAGAGAGTGGTATTACCATAGCAATTGTTAGTTGTATTGTGAAAAGTAATAATGAAAATGTTCGGCAAAATATTGTCCTGTCATATCGGCCAGGGACGGAACTTCCCGCTAGTGCCGTTATAAGACCTAACACAAATCTTTCAAAATAAACATCAGCAGGAAAAGAAGGAAAGATACACCCCATATGGCAACCCTGGTAGATGCGAACGGAGAATGTACCAGCAAGTAACTGCAGAAAATTGATTTGAGTCAGAATTATGACTCCAAAGAGTAGAAGACAGAGAAATTGTCCCCTAGCAACTAGCGATCAACAACAAAGCCTTATAATGCACGTAACAAGAAATCAAAAATAATTAAGAGCTTCTTTTGAATGAATTGTCTAAGAAAGAATAGTAAACACATAATGAAGGGAAAATATAATTTACTGTCACAAATTTGGAACAGAAAGAAAGAAGAAGACAATGCCAGCAGAAAGTGCACCCATATTACAAGCAATGAGTGCACAAAATTAGTTCAAAACTAAACAAAACTGTTTTGACTGGATAACCCGTATGGCGGACGTCAATCAGACGGGAATTATCACCACAGAGCGGTGAGCGGTTACACGAATACGGGGTCAGCGGCAGCGAACAGCACGAGAGCAGACTTTGGCTTCAGCTTCAGCACTGGCTTCAGCTATTTTACAACCAGCACACAGTTCACAGTTCAGCAGAAGGGTGGGCCATGAACATTTAAAAAGTAGAAACAGTTCTGTGAATATAGGGTTTAATGTTAATATTGTCGGTTGTAATAAATAGTGCATGCCGATCACAAGAAAGATGGCAATGCAAAATGAGGAGTTAAGATTGATACTTGAAGGTATAATCAAAGAACAAGCAGAGAAGGATAAGAAAGGATGGAAAGCAGAGCACTTAGAATTAATTAATTCCATTAAGGAACAAATTACTGAATCAATATGGCTCTGAGCACTATGGGACTTAACATCTATGGTCATCAGTCCCGTAGAACTTAGAACTACTTAAACCTGACTAACCTAAGGACATCACACACATCCATGCCCGAGGCAGGATTCGAACCTGCAACCGTAGCAGTCGCGCGGTTCCGGACTGAGCGCCTTAACCGCGAGACCACCGCGGCCGGCTACTGAATCAATAGATAACATACTAAGCCATAAACACTTTAATGCACAAATTAATAATCAAAACACTAAAATAATTGAAATAAAATCTGAAATAAATGAATTATGAGAATCAGTGCCAGTAGAGGTACACCAAGTGGTTAAAAAAGTGTTAACAGAGGATTTACAAGAAAGTGTGCATAGAATAACAACCTGACAGTGGACGGGCTATGTAGGCAATGTGAATTCCTGATTCCAACTGGTACGAGCTAGTATTTCAGACCCAAATAAGCATATCACATCTGTACAAAAAATACTGTAATAGGGACATCTGATGCTATAAAACATTTGGAAAAACATTTACAGTTATTTGTAGAACAAGAATTAAAAGACAAAACAGAAATAAATAACGACAAAGTCACTTCTGGGGAAGGTACAATTAACAGTAAACAAGATCTTGATAGAATATGGGAAGATGACAATAAAAAGAAATTAGAAAATAGTAAACCTGAAACTATGACAGGAGTAACTAAAGATGTAATAGAGAATTTATATATTCAAAATGCATTTAATTTAGCAAAGCAATTTCCAGAGTATAAACCAGACGGTGATGTACGACCAATTTATTTTTCATGAGTGTTTACCAGATCTTTACCAAAAAAAGTGGGATGACTTAAAGAAAATAGATTTAACATTAGGATATTTAATGTGAGACGCTGTGGTATGGGAAAATACTCATACAGAAGAATTTGTGTCTTGGAAAGACTTTGAGGAAAGCTTTAAGAGGAAGTACTGGTCATCAAGTACTCAGTAAAAATTAATCTTATAGTTATTAGACCCTACTCCATACAATAATTTATGGGGCACACATAAAAAGTACATAGAATGGTATTTGACAAAATCAAAGTACTTAGATGATCCAATAGATGAAATGCGCTTAGTAAAAGTACTCATTAGACGTTTACCGTACCACGCTTGACAAGGAATATTGTATGGACGGTGGAAAACTGTTAACTAGTTATTAACATTTATTGAAGGTTTACACACACTAAATACTGAAAGAAATGAAAATTATTCAGTGAATGACTGAAATACAGGGAATAGGAATAACAAATCCTTTCCTACTGCAGACGAAGGAATCCAGTTATTGTAGAGTAAGCAATAATGAAACTGTTCACAGCAGGGATAATGGTCTAAATTACAATAACCATAGAGGGGGAACAAATCAAACCGATAACATAAACTTATAGGGGAACCACTATTAAAATTTTTCAAATGGCCAGAGGTAAAGCAGGAAGAAAGTGCTAACTTAGACAAAATAGTAGAAAATCAATTGTGTAGATCAGCTGATACAAGATTTCAAAATTACAATACATCAGCAATAAACCCAACATTTGAAATAAATGATCTTGTGTAGGTAAAAGAAGAAGAACATAGTTCTAATCTTAAAAAGGAAACACACAAATTTTTTCTGAAATAACCAGGACCATTTAAGATCATGGATAGCCCACACCTAAAAGAATACTGTTTAATTGACCCACATACTGGTAAGGAGAAATGTTTATAAAATGCCAACAAACTAAAGAAATATAATCAAACTGTGCAATAAATAAACTTAAAAATTGCCATGACTATAAAAATTGGATGACAAATAGAAAGCTATGGTACAGGTACAGAAAATGGATTAATAGAAGAGGGCAGTAGAAATAGTAATGTTTTGAATTGGTAATCTAGCTGGAGCCTGAGTTTTAAGAAAAGAGAGAACAAGGGAAAGAATAGACTGCAATTAAGAATACTTAGGCATATAGTGTCATCAATAGATGAGTTAAGACGTGAAGAAGGTAGTAAGCAAAAGACTTAATGCCTGAAATAGAATATAGACATGGAAGTCAAATGGGAACCTCACAGTAATAAGGGAGAAAGTAGACAGAAAAGTAATGGAAGATATAAATATATCTGAAGTGTGGAATGTACTTTCTAGTTAGGAATGATGAATAAAAAAGGCAAATAGGTGGACCTAAGAAAGGTTGACCTATACTGTGTGGGCAGGGGCACCAAGAAAGGGATTGACCTATACCATAGTAGCATAGGAATTAATATGGGGCACTACCACATTGAAGGAAATAGAAATATTTTACCATACTGAGACACAAAAGTGGTCTTTTGGGGAAGTGAGGATAAGTTTTGTTAAAAGGATAATCCATAGATTATTCTTAAAATTGGTTTTAAATAACAAGAGGTTTTTCCTCAGTAGTTTACAGTAAAGAAGTGAAAATATCTGAGTGTAGTGGTGGGGACAATTCACACCTCCACATTATTGCGCGCAAAGGCTTTGGAATACAAGTCCGTGCTCTTGGAAGGTGGGATATTAAGGAAGTTAAGTTCCCTAAAAAGAGAAGGCTTGGATGTCAATAAAATGGAAACTCAGAAAGTTTATAATCAGTATAGTAATGAAAGATGAGCTATCTATGTAAAGTAGGTTAATATTGTGTTACCTATTTAAAGAGGAGTAATATTATTATGTCTAAGTATATCAGAATAAATGTCTCACAAGCATTCAGTAGATAGATAGTAAAATTGTCTTAAATTGAAAATGAAAATTAATTGGTTATGAGGTCAAGAGGATCACAAATAACGGGTACTTAAGAATAATGTTAATGACAAGTAATATGTTTGTCTATGCATGTTCCTCAGATACTCTGGGTGATCTAGAAAAGATAACCATAGTATTAATGAAAGTAACAAGATATGAGAAATAATATTACAAGTATTAAGAAAATGAATGAATTCTGCCAAAAAGGAACAAAGTAGTTAAGTAATTAAGTGAACATAGTCACAAGTGATCATTAATTATTATAAAAGTTATGTTGGAGAGATTATGTAAATACAGTTTAAATATGTAAGAGTATGATAATAATAATAGAATTGCTAATAAAAATGTGTATGTAACTAGAGACTGCAGTATGAGATCTCTTGTCTGAGTGGTGGAAAGCCATTGACAAGAGATGCTCATGAGTAAATTGAATAACGATAAATGTAATGGGAAATGGGAACTGTGTGTTTTCCTTTCTTGTATGCAGTGAATGTGGAGCAGTGGTGGAGCCAGTGAGAAGGGGACCAGTAAAAATGGTATTACAACCACTGGTCATCCAGGAGTCATTTGTGCCATGGTGCAGCAAGTGCCTGAATCATTGAGCCATGGAGTAAACAACGCACCAACAAGGGCACAATGAACAATTGAAGAGTGGTAGTTGTTTTCTGGTTTTTCTCTCAAGTCCTACAATAAGCATATACGGACATTTGAATGTACTCAAGATAGTGGTATTACCATAGCAATTGTTAGTTGTGTTGTGAAAAGTAATAATGAAAATGTTAGGCAAAATATACCCCCATTTGCAAGAAGTGTGGCTATTTATTTAGTAGCGCAATAGGGAGAACTTGTGGAAGCATTCCAAGGATCTTCACTGCAGTTGGATTGACAGGGAAGTGGCACGGAAGGATCTGGACTCTGACAAGAGAGGATAAAGGTAATACTACTTTCATCTGGTGGTGTATTGGAGTAGACAAAACATTGTCCTGTTATATCAGATAGGGTCTAACTTCCTGCCAGTGCTGTTATAAGACTCACCACAAATCTTAGAAAATAAACTACAGCAGAAAAGAAGGAAAAATACACCCCAATACACACACACACACACACACACACACACACACACACACACACACACACACACACACAATTAATAAATTTTGACGTGTGTTCCTTTTGTTGCCATAAGGCTATCTAGGTGATATTCCAATGATACCTATGTGTTGGTCAGCATTTTGTGAGGGATGGATGTTATGACATCAGTAGTTCTGTGCCATAATTCTGCAATGTCATTCACTGGTGTTTGGTAAACATGGTCCTTGTGTGCGATAAAGCTGTAATTTCATTAATGGGTGTTTGGCAAACCTTATCCTTGACATAGCCCTGAAGGAAGAAATCCAGTGGTGTTATGTCCTGTGATCGTAGAGACAAATTGATAGGACCATCACACCCAATCCATCTGCCTGGAAATGTTGTATCCAAATAGTCACAAACATCTAACTCCCAATGAGGTGGCACACCATCCTGTTAATATCCTGAATTTGAGGTGCAACAAATAACTCAAAATACCAAGATAGGTACTGATTATATGAATGCATGGTGTCTGTCCTTCCAGAAATGTCTGAAAGAACAGACACCCTGCCTTCACATAACTGATTTGCCTCAGTGGGCTGTGAATCCACCACCTTCAGTGTGGATGCACAATTACGACCGGCCTCATGTGGAAATCTCAAAGTAGCAGGCATGGAGAGCATGGATGGGGACTGCAAATAGGTAGCGCTCAGTGGATGTGGGTCAGCCAAGGGGTGTCAGCACAATTGCAATAAGCACTGTGTCTGGATGGTGCAGTGGTTAACACAACTGCCTATTAAGCAGAAGATCTTGGGTTTGAATCCTGGTATGGCTCCCATTTTCACTCATTGACACTGGTTCAACATAAAGTCCTGATGCAGCTGACATCAGTAGTTCCTCCCATTTCTTTTCCTTTCTCCCCCATCCATCTTAAATTTACATAGATAGGTGTTGGCTGTGATTGTCGTTTCACTGAAGAAAAACAGTCCTATGATTTTATTGTGCATAAGACCACACCACACATTCAGCTGAGGGCTGTCTCTGACAGCAGTGTGGGGATTCTTAAACTCCCAGACCCTAGTACTGTGTTAGTTGACTGCGTTGTTCAAATGAAATGTGACCTCATTTGAAAAAAGGACACATTTCTGATAGTCATCATCTTCCTCAATCTCAGCCAGCACGACAACAGCAAAGTCATAATGAGCATTGCAGTCTGTTGGTTGGAGGGACTACACAATGTGGACTTTGTACATGTAGAAAAGGAGTTGTTTATATAGAATGTGGTGCACTGATGCCTTAGGAATCTGCAACTCACATTAAACTTCACAGACTGACTTCTCAGGAGTTCTCATGAAAGCGTCTCTCACTGTCTGAACTGTCTGCACACTGGCTATCCTAAGGAGATCACAGACACTCCCTGTTTCCTTAAACTTTGTGTATCACATTTTGATGTTTTTGACATCTAGCGGCTGTCTGCTGTATGCCATCTGGAATTTTCTCTGGACTGTTTTTGGTGAATGTGTCTTGTGGTACCAGAGGACACATTGGGCTTTCTCCTGGTTTGAGTACAGATGGTTTGTTTTGTCACTGTGCCCTGTAACGAACAAAGTGATAGTAAGTACATATGTACAAAAAAATCTTCAGTATGTCACATGAAATTCCAGGTAATAAATATTTGTCTTCGAATCATATTTTAGCCTTATGAATGTTTGTAACAGGGGAAAAACTTTTGGACCACCTGGTATAAGAGGACCAGCAGTGGCTTTTTTCAAAAAAGATATTTTTCTCCTAACATAAAGTGAACTAGAAGTAATTACTTTCATTTTCAGTTTGAGTAGATTAGCATTAGTCATAATTTCTTCTCATATGCTTTGCAGAAGTAGCCAGAAGTGGCTGTTTCTGCCTACTAATGTATAGCTTGGCTTGTTCCACTTTCCTGTGGGCTCTTCTTCATGATAGGATATACAGAATTTGATGAGTGATTGACTGAAATGAATGAATGATAAGGGAAGTGCACACCACCAAGAAGTGTTGAAGGAACTGTTTGACAAAAATGTCAAGTTGTGGTCTGATATGAGAATCACCTGTGACTTGTTAAGAGTTTAAAATGAGACCTATGTTCTGTACACGTCATGATACTGAACAAAAATTGTTGTTCATACTTGATATGATAGAAGTAATGTTCTGAGATACAACTTGGCACTATCTGCATAAAAGTGGTAGTTTCTGTACAAGAATGTAGTGCAGATGAAATATCATACATGTGTATAAAAGGAAAATTAATGAACCGGGCACTGAACCCTGGGTGTCTCCAGAGAGCATGAGTATCCATGATGACTCTTCTAACTCAATCAACAGTGATAAAAGCCTTTCTGAAATCAAGAAGTATTAATTTGTCCATGGCAAGCTTTATGTCGTTACTCACTTGGATCAATTGAGTTGCTGTGCTACATGGTGTTCTGGAAAAAATCGGTTGATATTTATTGTGGATATTATTTGCTTAACATAATCTATCCACTGCTCATGATCAATGTACTCCAAGGCTTTAGAAACTGTGAGTAATATGCTGATAGGCCTGTTGTTGTCTGGTTGTTTTGTGTGATCTTTTTGGATATTGGTTGTGTTAAGCTGTGCTTTCAGTCAGCAGGATATATACTAATAAGAGGAGGTTGAAAATGTCTGTGAGACTGGAACTGTAATATCAGCAAAACTTTTTATCATATCTATCCTCAATCTGTCATTCCTACTATCCGAAAAGAGATTCTCCCAATTGCTTTATACACTGTGTTTGTAGAAAAATGTTTCAAGAAAACATCACTGTAAAGAAATTGCTATTTTGTGACATAATAATTTATTGCAACTTGAGAGCTAAGTGCTGGTGAGAAAAGCTGTTTAATACCTGTGCAGAGCTTAAAAAACAGCTTCAGATTTTGCCTTTCATATACTGAAACTGCACAGTTTTTCTACATTGCTGTCAGATTCAATGTGCTGTGTAAGATCAGGCATTCCTGATTTTGGAATTGCACACTTTTGGGTTAAATCAGACAATGGAAACTCCTGGTAGGAATATCAGCAGTTCAGGAAAAGACAGACTACTACTTACCTTAAAGGTGATAAGTTGCACAAGGGCACAATTAAAAGACACACATAAGCTTTCAGCCACAGCCTTCACCAGAAAAAGAGAAACACAAACAAGCACACCTCAGGCACACATGACCGCCAACTCCAGAAGCTCGAGTCAGCTTGGGTTAGCTTTTCTTTGCTGCATATTGTATACTTCATGAAATTCCTGTGTTAGATTTTGCTTGAATCTTCTATGTATAAAGTCTCATGTATTTATTAACAGCCAGAGTTCCATAGTTAGTTATGTATCAGAAGTTCTTTCTACTTTAACTGAACATTGAGGGGATGCTTTTCATAATGTGCAGGAAGTTTGCAACTAAATTCCTAGTTTTCCATATAATGTTGGCTCATTGCTCATGTCATGCCTGGGACTGTCTGAATAGTTCATTTGTAGGCATCATGATTAACGTATTTTAAGTTCCTGTATGTTATTGGGTTATATTTTAGAATAACACATCATGGGCAGAAAGGTCTGTATTCTAAGTCTACCTGGTGCAAATCACTTTCCTTGGCCTCTTTTTTGAGATTATATCTGTTGAGATGTAACCCAATGGAGTGTGATGGTTGGGATCCAGAGGTACAACAGTGGAATTTCACATGCAAATGTATATATGCATCTCTCACAATCATCATTGCTCCTATTGCAACACCAATGAGAACCAAGCTGAGTGGTGGGAGGATACTGCGCTAGTTGTGGGTGTTGAGAAACAAGATCACTGTTTGTCTTTTGCCATTTGCCTCTGATATACTTACTATTTTTGTTTTTAGTTCCTAGCAAATGTATACATCTGAAAAGGTTGTATAACTCATCAAAATGAGCTGTTGATGATTGCAAGTGGGCTCAAGTGACAAGCAGCACTCCGATATATTCCGGAGTCATGGCCTGAAGGCTGACCTCTGAAATCTGTTCAACAAATTCTGGAACTTTGCCCACAAATTTTTCTACACTTACATTTTACTTATTGTGCATGCTCTTCTTCAAAACACTCTCCTCCACAATCAATATACTGCTCCCAGTGCTGTTTCTGCTTCCAGAAGCAGTCTCGATACATCTCTTGCTAGATCAGGTGAAGTGCCATCTGTGAATTTTACACCATAGGATTACATTTTAACAGATATAATCACAAAAAAAGAGATCAAGCAAAGTTATTTGCACCAGATAGACTTAGAATACAGGCCTTTCTGCCCATGGTGTGTTATTCTAAAATATAAACCAATAATGTACAGGAACTGAAAATAGATTAATCGTGATGCCTACAAAAGAATTATTCAGAAATCTTGTCTGTCATTGCAAATCTTTATTCTTTCAATGGGGTTTTCAACTCTGGAAGTAAAAAAAAAATCCACAGGGGCTAGGTTTGGAGAGTATGAGGCAGGACAGTGATTTCATTTTTTTGTGCAGTAGTCACACACAAACAGGGATAAATGTGCAGGTGTGTATCGTGATGCAAGACCCATGAATGGTCTCATCACATTTCAGGCTATTTCCTTCTCACATTTTCTTGCAGGCATCACAACGTGTCCCAATAGTAATGTTGATTAACAATTTGTCCCTGTGGTACAAGTTTGTGATGAAATAATTCTTCAAAAACAAAGAAAACTATCAGCATGGCTTTCACATTTTACCTGACCTGATGGGCTTTTTTTGGTCTTGGAGAACCTTTCCTGACTGCTTGTGAAGATTGAACCTTGGTCTCAACATCATAACCACAGATGCACATCTCATCACTAGCTATGATTCTCTTGAGGAATATTTTGTTCTCATTTGCTCAATCCGAAAGCTCTTCACAGATTGTGAGATGAAGCTCTTTCTGGTCTTGACTCATGAGCCATGGGATGAACTTGGCAGCAACATGATGCATTCCAAGATGCTGGTCTGGGTGACATGGCTTGATCCAAGGGAAATGTTACATTCCTCTGCAATCTCTTGGACAGTCAATCTTTGATTGGCATGCATAATTTTGTTGACATTCCTGACGTGCATCATCATAGATCTTGAAGGGCATCCTGAATGAGGGTCATCTTTAACTACCATCTGGCCATTTTTAATCTGTGTGAATCATTTGTAACACTAAGTACAACTTAAGCAATCTTCACTACAGACTTCCTGCATCATTTACTGTGGCTCTGTAAAGGTTTTCTTGAGTTCCCTGTCTGCTGTCAAGAAGGGGCGCAGTGACTTACACTCACTACAACAGACATTCTTAAGAGGTGCCCATAGTCTATAACATGAGCATCATCACATTTTGATGTAAGATGGACTGGCTTATAGAAAATATCAAGGAGTGAGCTGTTCATTGATAAGGAGTGATTCTCAACAAGGAATAAGCAGTGGTTAAGAAGAGGTAGAGGGAAAGGCTTAAATAATTCTGATAAAGTATACAGACAGAAGTGATACTAAAATTATAGGTTGCTGCTAGCTGAAGCAAACTAAAATATAAATATAAATTAACTCCTGATGAACTACCAAATTAAATCTATCGTGCACTAAAGCAGCAGACAGTTGTAGTGAAGAAAACAAAAACTGTAGGGTTAAAGGGGCAGATAAAGGAGATTGTAATTAATATAATAGATCAATACTAAATGCTCTGTGGATATGCACAAAAACCTTTAGAATAATTAGTAATACAATGAAATTTAATAGTTGAGGAAGCTTACGAAACATACAGAGAAAAAAAAACCAACAAAGTATGAGCCTCTTTCACTTGCAAGATTACATTCAACATCTTTCACTTCAGTAGTGTACATTATTGATTGTTTTCCTTCTGCAGATTTCACTATGACCCTGTCAGTGTGAGTCAATAAATTTGCAAACTGAACTTTGAGATGGCAATGTTTAAAAACTTCAGGTTTTTGTACACGAGCTTTTCCCTTAGAGTAATTCTAGTCTTAGTGAGTTACCTTTCCTGGCTCGGCACATCTGATCTTTCTCAATATGATACAAATTTAATCATCATGGGCCTGCATCTCATGGCATCCAATAGCCTGCATTTTACTCTGTGGCTGCTGTCAATGTCACATTTACCTGCATGTGAAGCTTCTCAAACATGATTTTGATGAGCAAATCATTGCACAAGTTGGAATTGCTTTAGTTTTTTGGTGTCTGTGGACAGTTTAATTGCTAGAGTGGCAAACTGTTTTTTCGTATTCACCCCTAGGACTTTCTTAGGGACTTGGTGCTATTATGCTCAAGAGAGCACTTGCCTATGAAAGGCAAAGGTCCTGAGCTTGAGTCTCAGTCCAGTCCACAGTTTTAATCTGCCAGGAAGTTTCGATTAGGATCAGCAAAATTTTTTCACCTATTTAACATTAACTTATTCATAATTGGATTTGGAATTACTTTATTAACTATAATTCAATGAAGACGAGATGTATATCAGTGCACACTCCACTCCAGAGTAAAAATTTCATTCTGATGCCAAATTATCTCTTGGGTTTTATACATGACTACTGCCACCACTATGTCAATGACTGCTTGCACAATGAGGATAGTGCATCATCACTTTGCTGCACTTACCTGGGACCAGGCGAGTCCCTGAAACAGTGCTTCATTTGCCACCAGTGACCTCGCATCTGCACTGCCTGTGTCACTGCTGCCAGTTCTTGATTTCCCCTTTATAATTCAATTGGAACTTATGACATACCATTGAATTCAAAGCATATGACACTGTTGTAATATGTTACATGTGCAGTGAGCAGCAGCACTTCTTTACAACACCTTAAACAGTGTTAAGAACTCATGAGCTGAAGAAGTGCATATCACTCAGCAACTGCCATCAGAGTAGTAAATTACCAATAGAAGCCATTTAGTATAATTAAGGAGGCAGCAGTTTTATCCAAAGTAGTGGTTTCTTTCTAATTACTTAATTAAATTCATCTGGCATAAACATAATTCACATTTATTACTAATAAAGTATACATACACTACCCCCCCACCCCCCCCCACCCTCCCGCATGAACCACGGACCTTGCTGCTGCTGGGGAGGCTTGCATGTCTCAGTGATACAGATAGCTATACTGTAGGTGCAACCACAATGGAGGGGTATCTGTTGAGAAGCCAGACAAACATGTGGTTCCTGAAGAGGGCCAGCAGCCTTATAACATCAACAAAAACGACCTTGCCGTACTGGTACAGCGAATGGCTGAAAGCAACTACAGCTCTAATTTTTCCTGAGGACATACAGCTCTACTGCATGGTTGAATGATGATGGCATCCTCTTGGGTAAAATATTCCTGAGGTAAAACAGTCCCCCATTCGGATCTCCAGATGGGGACTACTCAGGAGAACATTATTATCAGGAGAAACAACTGCCATGGATCAGAGCATGGAATGTCAGATCCTTTAATTGGGCAGGTAGGTTTGATAATTTAAAAGGGGAAGTCGATAGGTTAAAGTTAGATATAGTGGAAATTAGTGAAGTTCAGTGGCAGGAGGACCAGGACTTCTGGTCAGCTGAATAAGGGATTATAAATACAAAATCAAATAGGGGTAATGCAGGAGTAGGTTTAGTAATGGATAAAAAATAGGAATGTGGATAAGCTGGTAGGAACAGCATAGTGAACACATTATTGTAGCCAATGTAGACACGAAGCCTACACCAACCACAGTAGTACAAGTTTATATGTCAACTAGATTTGCAGATGAGGAGGAGGTTGAGGAAATATATGAAGAGATAAAAGAAATTATTTGTGTAGTTAAGGGAGACAAAAATTTAATAGTCATGAGGACTGGAATTTGATAGCAGGAAAAAGAAAAGAAGGAAAAGTAGTAGGTGAATATGGAATGGGGGAAAGGAATGAAAGAGCAAGCTGCTTGGTAGAATTTTGCTCAGAGCATAATTTAATCACAGCTGACACTTGGTTTCAGAATCATGAAAGAAGGTTGTGTATGTGGAAGAGCCCTAGAGACACTGGAAGGTTTCAGATTTATTATATAATGGCAAAACACAAGATTTTATACCCATGTTTTAAATTGTAAGTCATTTCGAGGTGTAGATGTGGACTCTGACCACAGTTTATTGGTTATAAATAGCAGATTAAAACTGAAGTAATTGCAAAAAGGCAGGAATTTAAGGATGGGACCTGGATAAACTGAAAGAAGCAGATGTTGTAGATGATTTCAGAGGTACCATTAGGGAACAATTGACAAGGACAGGGAAAAGGCATACAAAAGAAGAAGAATGGGTAGTTTTGAGAGAAGAAATAGTGAAGGCAGCAGAGGATCAAGTAGCTAAAAAGATGAGGGCTAGTAGAAATCCTTGGTTAACACAAGAGATATTGAATTTAATCAATGAAAGGAGAAAATATAAAAATGTGATAAATGAAGTGGGTGAAAGGGAGTACAAATATCTAAAAAATGAGATCATCTCCTGGAAATGCAAAATGGCTGAGCAGGAATGGCTAGAGCATAAATTTAAAGGTGTAGAAGCTTATATCATTAGAGGTAAGATAGATGTTGCCTACAGGAAAATTGAAGAGGCCCTTGGAGGAAAGAGAACCACCTGTATGAATATTAAGACCTCAGATGGGGAACTAGTCTTAAGCAAAGAAGGGAAAAGCAGAAAGATGGAAGGAGTATATAGAGGGTCCACACAAGGGAGATGTACTTGAGAGCAGTATTATGGAAATGGAAGAGGACGTAGGTGAAAAGGGAGATATGATACTGTGTGAAGAATTTGATGAAGCACTGAAAGATGTAAGTCAAAACAAGTTGCCTGGAGTAGACAACATTCTGTTAGAGCTACTGATAGCCTTGGGAGAGCCAGCCATGACAATACACTTCCATGTGGTGAGTAGGATGCATGAGACAGGCAAAATACCCTCAGACTTCAAGAAGAATGTAATAATTCCAGTTCCAAGGAAAGCAGGTGCTGACATGCAAAAATTACCAAACTGTCAGTTTAATAAGTCATGACCACAAAATACTAATATGAATTCTTTATAGAAGAATAGAAAAACTGGTAGAAGCCGACCTCAGTGGAGATCAGATTGGAGTCCGGAGAAATGTAGGAACACAAAAGACAATACTGACCTATGACTTATCATGGAAGATAGGCTAAGCAAAGAGTGATCTGTGTTTATAGCATTTGTAGACTCAAAGGAAGCTTTTGATAATGTTGAATGGAATACTCTCTTTTAAAGTTTAAAGGTGGCAGGGGCAAAATAAAGGGAGTGAAAGGCTATTTACAATTTGTACAGAAACCAGATGGCAGTTATAAGACTCGAGGGGCATGAAAGGGAAGCAGTGGTTGAGAAGGGAGTGAGACAAGGTTGTAGCCTATCCCTGGTGTTATTCAATCTGTATATTGGGCAATCAGTAAAGGAAACAAAAGAAAAATTTGGAGTAGGAATTAAAGTTCAGAGAGAAGAAATAAAAACTTTGAGGTTTGTCAATGACATTGTAATTCTGTCACAGACAACAAAAGACTTGAAAGAACAGTTGAACAGAATGGATGGTGTCTTGAAAGGAAGATTTGATGTGAACATCAACAAAAGCAAAATGAGGATAATGGAATGTAGTTCAATTAAATCAGATGCTGCTGATTAGAAAATAAGACACTTAAAGTAGTAGATGAGTTTTGCTATTTGGGAAGCAAAATAACTGATGATGGTAGGAGTACGGAGGATATAAAATGTAGACCGGCAATGGCAAGAAAAGCATTTATGAAGAAGAGAAATTGGTTAACATTTATTATAGATTTAAGTATCAGAAAGTACTTTTTGAAGTATTTGTATGGAGTGTAGCCATGTGTGGAAGTGATACATGGCTGATAAACAATTTAGACAAGAAGAGAATAGAATCTTTTGAAATGTGGTGCTACAGAAGAATGTTGAAGATTAGATGGTTAGGTCATGCTACTAATGAGGAGGTATTGAATAGAATTGGGAAGAAGAGAAATTTGTGGTACAACCTGACTAGAAGAAGCGATCAGGTGGTAGGACAGATTCTGAGGCGTCAAGGGATCACCAATTTAGAACTGGAGGGAAGCATGGGGGGGTAAAAATCATAGAGGAAGTCCAAGAGATGAATACGTAAGCAGATTCAGAAGGATGTAGGTTGCAGTAGTTACTCAGAGGTGAAAAAATGTGCACAGGATATAGTAGCATGGACAACTGCATCAAATCAGTCTTTAGACTGAAGAACACACCAACAACAACATGCACTGATGAGCCAACACATTATGACCACTGCCAATCACAAGGCTGAACGCCACCTGGTGGTGGTGCAGGCACATGATGCAGTAAGAAAAATGTGTAAGCAGAGCAGAGACAAATGGAGAATCACTCTAGCAATGATATGGAATGCATTGAGATGACAGACTTTAAAAAAGGACAGATTATTGTGGCATGAAGCCTAGGAATAAACATCTTAGAAATAGCACAGCCAGTCAGCTGTTCAGATACTACTGTCATGAGCAAGTATGGAAAGTGCTTGAAGAATGGTGAACCTCTGAGTAGATGACAAGTTGTTGGACATCCAAGCCTCATCATGGAATGTGGGTGTTCGAGATTGGCCTGCTCTGTAATGTAGGACAGACAGCTATCTGTTGATCATCTGATAACAGAATTCAGTGCTGGTGGTGGCACAAGTGTCTCAGAGCACACATTCAGCTCACATTATTTAACTTTGGGCTCTGCACCAGATGACCCTCTGTGTTCCCCAGTTGACCCAACAACACTGTTAGTTATGATTGCACTGAGATTGGACAAGGTATCATTGGAATCATATTGCCTGGTCAGATGTATTATCGTTATTGTTACACAAAGCTGACAGTCGTTTCTGAATTTGCCACTATCCAGGCAAATGGAACATACACTATGTGATCAAAAGTATCCAAACACCTGGCTGAAAATGACTTACAAGTTCATTGTGCCCTCCATTGGTAATGCTGGAAAGCAGTATGGTGTTGGCCCACCCTTAGCCTTGATGACAGCATCCACTCTCACAGGCATACATTCAATCAGGTGCTGGATGGTTTCTTTGGGAATGGCAGCTCATTCTGCATGGAGTGCTGCACTTAGGAGAGGTATTGATGTCGGTCACAAAGTCGGTGTTCCAAAACATCCCAAAGCTGTTCTATAGGATTCGGGTCAAGACTCGGTGCAGGCCAGTCCATTACAGGGATGTCATTGTCATGTAACCATTCCGCCACAGGCCGTGCATTATGAACAGGTGCTTGATCATGTTGAAAGATGCTATTGCCATCCCTGAATTGCTCTTCAATGGTGGGAAGCAAGAAGGTGCTTAAAACATCAATGTAGGTCTGTGCTGTGATAGTGCCACACAAAACAACAAGGGGTGCAAGCCCCTTCCATGAAAAACACGACCACACCATAACACCAAATGTCTCCGAATTTTACTGTTTGCACTGCACATGCTGGCAGATGATGGTCACTGGGCATTCGCCATACCCACACCCTGCCATTGGATCGCCACATCGTGCACCATGATTCATCACTCCATACGATGTTTTTCCACTGTTCAATCATCCAATGTTTACACTCCTTACACCAAGCAAGGCGTCATTTGCCATTTACCGGCATGATGTGTGGCTTATGAGCAGCTGCTCGATCGTGAAATCCAAATTTTCTCACCTCCCACATAACTGTCATAGTACTTGCAGTGGATCCTGATGCAGCTTGGAATTCCTGTGTGATGGTCTGGACAGATGTCTGCCTGTTACACAATACAACCCACTTCAACTGTTGACGGTCTTGGTCAGTCAGTACACAAGGTCAGCCTGTACACTTTTGTGCTGTGCGTGTCCACTTCACTATCACATCTGAAACAGTGGACCTAGGGATGTTTAGGAGTGTGGAAGTCTCGCATACAGATGTATGACACAAGTGACACCCAATCATCTGACCACATTCGAAGTCCGTGAGTTCCACAGAGTGCCCCATTCTGCTCTCTCATGATGTCTAATGACTATTGAGGTTGCTGATATGGAGTACCTGGCAGTAGGTGGCAGCACAATGCACCTAATATGAAAAACGTATGTTTTTGAGGGTGTCTGGATACATTTGACCACACAGTGAACACTGCCTGCGAATTAATACTGGTGGGGTTAGTATTATGCTGTAGGGGACATTCACTGGCCCTTCCAAGGGATGTGTGGTAGTAATTAAAGGCACTAGGTCAGCTGTGGACTATGTGAACATTGTTCCTGACTACCTGCACCTCTTCATACTTGATGTCTTTGCTGACACCGACTGCATCTCCCAGCAGGATAACTGTCAACGTCAAAAGGCCAGAATCATATTACAGTGACATGAGGAGTATGATAGTCAACTCATGTTACTGTCTTTGCCACAAAAGCCACTTAGTATGAACCCAATGGAACACATCGGGGATGCTATTAGGTGCCGGCCACTGAGGTGTAATGCATCATTTTAGGGAAAATGATGGGGTACAGTCTCTATCCTAAACAATGAAAGATGATCATGATATTTAATTTTTTTTTTACTAGTAGTTAAGTTTCAGACATCATATTGTGGGAGAAATGGTCTGTTATTGTGTGCAGGTAATATAGGGAACGTGGGTGCAGCATATTTGCAAGATGAGATGACAAGTTTAGCTTCACCACTTACTGTGGGCTGCTTCTTCTTATATGCCATGGGTTGGAGTTCTGTTGTGAGTATGGAGGAACAATGCTCACAATAACAACAGTGATATGTTGTAGAAGCGAAACAAATAAAGTTTTTAAACTGTCATTCTGGCATTAATTTTTGATGTTCAATCTGTAATCAATCAAATAGTTGTAATTGATTGTGTGATACATATCTGAAAGCGTTAACTGCCAAAAGTCTGTAGAAGCTTTAATATATTTGCAGTAGCAGCTTTAATATATTTGCAATAAAAGAATAAATTTTCTTGGTCAGTATGTAGATTTGACAACGATTACAGCTCTCTTTCAGGCTCTAGCATGAAAAACACTGCATAGGTAATGAAGTCCACTAAGAAGTATAAAAGCACAGTTATTCACAATTGATTAGCAGATCCAAATCATAATTAATTCACAACATAGTCAACCTCAGAAACTACTAGCACATGCTAAAAAGCAATGCCTCTGAATTTTTTATTCTGTGTTCAGTATCAGTTGAGGTATTGCATGTCATTCTTATTACTTGGTCAACTTTTCCACTTTGCTGAAACAAGCTGCAACCCTCTGCCACTAGAGGGCTCCTAATTGTAATGTGTAACATGGCCATGTGTAATGGAACTATGTCGGTATACTGCAAGACCCCCAGAAAACTGAAAGCATGAAGTCAAAGAGTTTGTCCACACATGGACTACCTTCTCTTTCAGCATGACAATGACAGACTACACGTGACTGCTGCGACATCGGCAACAATCCGATGCATTGGGCACACTGTCATTGATCGGCCCCCATAAGGTCCCAACTAGGCCCCATCCAATTTTCATCTGTTTCCAAGACTTAAAGAATACCTTTGAGGACTTCACTTTGATAGTGATGAAATAGAGCAAGCAGAGATGAGGTTGTGGCTCCATCAACAAAGTCAAACATTCTACAGTGACGGAATCAACAAACTGGTCTCCTGTTAGTAGAAATGTATTCATCACCAGGGTAACTATGTTGAGAAATAAATATGCAGATATGAAAAGTATTGATTTAGAATGTTAATAAAGTTTCTTTATTTTAAAATCTTTAAGAGTTTTTCTGGTATCTCAGTCTGACAGCCCAACAGAAGGCATGGACATAGACGACAGCCACTAAGCAGCACCCCTATAATTGTGAGCCCTGCTGTTGCCACCACAGTGCTGTGTGTGGGACACACCTGCTGCGCCAGCCTATTGACACTCGCGGTGGTCCTATAAACCCAGCAGTGCTGGGGCTCAGACTGCAGTGGTGTTCCGACAGCACTTGTGGTCGTATCTCTATTTATTGTTGCTCTGGTCACTGACAGTTGCTATGTCTTGGTATCTGATTTGGTTTTGCTCTCTGGTTTTGGTATTTTGCCATGTGGTCTGTTGTCAGTTGTTTCTGTTGTGTGTGTCTGCAATGTACCAGTGATTCCCCATTGACGCCATCACCTGGTGCATTCCGGTCTCGCCCAGTGACGGTTACTAGAGTTTCCACGTAAAAAATTTGGAGGCATTACTTTTCAGTATTCTCTCATATATTATGTACCATTTGTTTATTATGACATGTGCATAGACATCTAGTGCCACATACCTGTGGATACCTCCCAAAGACTTCTTGACACACACCACACACCAATGTTGCAGTACTATGTTCCAAAAGTGGACCAACATTTTACTTATTAAGCACGTGGCCTTAACATTTTGGGTCATCATTGTCTTATGTTTCTGTGATTTGCTTGTCATTAATTAATGTATATCTGAGTCATGCCTGGACATCTTAGTCAGTAGAGAAACTGCTCATGAACAACAAATCTTTCAGATTCTTGTCCCAATCCAGCATGTAGTTCTGTTTGCTGCCAGGAAGTTTCTAATCAGTGCACACACTGCTGCAGACTGAAAATTCTATCTGGAGTATTAATGCTGTATGACATATTCTGCACCTTTGGACCCATAGTACAATGGTTTTTGAGTGAAAAGAGTTCAACAGAAAATAAAAAATAAAATTTCATTTGCTGCTTTCTGATAGATCTTTCCTAAGACATATACTAGTTAGTGATAATAACACAGTATATTGGTCATAATCATCAGTCAAAGGAATCCTGAACATTGTTATTCTTCTTTAAAAATTGCTTTATTTCTCTGAACAATAAGATTTATATTCCATGGACATCCATATTTTACAGCAATAAATATTTTCAAAAGCTATTACAGGCTTGTTATTTAGAAAATTAAAACAGTTTGTACAAATATCAAATTTCATTTTCATTCCTTAATAACAAAATATACTGATTTTATCATTTATAAGTATTGATGATTTTTGTTTCCACATTTGTGCGCATCTTTACTCATGACACTTCTCTATTTCATTTTCAGTTTTTAGGGAAAATCTGGTTTAATTATTGTACTTTTCCCATAGTGACTGAAAGAAGGTAGTGAACAGATCAGTTCAAAAATGCACTATATTTATAGCATAGAAAAATATATCACTTGAACAATTATACTGCCTTGATAAAATTAATTTATTTTGTTTCACTGGTAATGCGCTCCATGTACTCATGTTTACAAAAATAAATGAGAGAAATATTTTGTTAAAGCACATGCAGCACACACACACACACACACACACACACACACAAGGGTAATGATCTGAGACATCTTTATAAAATATTCTACTGGACGGATTTCATAAACATAAATTTACATACACAGTAACACACATGATAATTCACGCAAACATGAGGTACAAGAGGAAACATATTTGCCTATTGATACATTGCTGTAAAAAGTAGAACAGCTCAAAGGCTATCAAGATATAAAAAGCACATATTAAATTGTGTGCTTACACATCTGTCATTGATGTAGTTGGTATACAAGAGGGTTGGGATGGAGTAAGGTAGATGGAAATAAAGAAAAAATAAATAAAATATACAGTGAAGAGAATCTTTTTAAATCATAGATTGGTATACACGTATGTTATAATTAAAAAATTGTTGGCAAGGAATCAATTGTGAAGCACTTATATCTTCCATCTCCTTACCTCTCTTTGTACAAAGCGTGTATTCCTTTGAATACTCATGTTTGTATCTTCCCACTATGTTTTCCTACTTTCTACTTGCCCATATTTTCATAATTATGGCAATCAAATTGGAGATCTAAACTCCTTTCCCTCCATTTTTGTATTTTTCGATTCTGCTCTGGTTTTTAAGTTTAGCATTTGGTATCAGATTTCTTTTTTTTCTTCTTCTAGCTCAATGTTCAGCTGTATTTTGAACAAATATATTCATTCTGACTTTTGTAAATTTATGAGAAACTTAATTTACACTACATTCTAATGGATGGATTGGTGTAAATAAAGTTTCATAAAATATCATAGCGAGTTTTGCATTTGCATGTCGGTTTGCTATAGTAGGAAGGAAATGGACGGCACAGTTCTTCAAACGGGATTGTTATGAAAATTGTTAGATTTATTTTTTCATTTGTGTTAAGGCATAGAATCAAATATTTGTACCTATTAGTTTTCCTAGCTACAGTGTTACAGTGTCATTTCATATCAGGATGTGTTGATACACTTTTTAGGACATATACTGATATGACTGCCCTCCTCAATATTCAACATAGTGGTATATGGGATGTAAATGCAGAAGCGGACATCACTGTGTTTCACTCATTCAGCACAATAACAAACATAAAAAATAAAAGCATTTACTTTGTGAATGCAGACTCAGATTTCAGCTCGTATCATTTGGTCACCACAATATGTATATAAAAATTGGCTTTAAATGTTGGTGAATGTTACTCTAAATGGAATATTATGTAGCAATTTGTACCCAACATTATAACTGTTCTCAACTCCACTTCTAATGAAAATCATTTTATGCAGATAGGTAAAATTTTTGTCATTGGGACAATTTACTGCATTAAACTGAATCACATATATGTTCCTTAAGTTTAGTTTTCATAATGAAAAGTAGAACAATGTAACTTCTGTGTTCTAGCACTTTTGTTGTTCCTCCACAATGTGAATAACAAACTAATAAAAAAAAATTGTGAATGAATACAAATATTAGCTTGTAACAATAACTTAGAAAAGCAAATTGTGCCTGTTAATTTTCCCTGCTACAATAGCAGGCCATAATCAACATTCGTCACATTTGTGCACGTGCTGGAATTTTTAAGACATACCAAATAAAGAAATAGAAGCCCCTACAAACTTTTACTTGAATAGAGATGATGCATATGAAACGGCAGAGTTAAAATAGTAATTACACTGTATAAGTGTGACTAATGACATAGTGTAAACAATAACTAGCCAATAAATGTTAAGTCACATAGTGCTCAGAGCCATTTGAACTAGCCAGTAAAACATAACATTAACACATTTATTTTGATAAATCATAGGTTTCACAGTACTGGTCAAATCACAAGATCTTATAAGGCAGTGACATTCGTTGATGAATACACACCCCCAGTGTTATAAGGTCTAGTGATAGCTGTAAGGCCAAAACTAGTTATCTGTTCAAATAAAATAAAATGTGATCAAGACCATGAATTCTATGATTTATGTAAATATAAAGCTCATCTGTCCTCTACAAAAATCAAAGTGCCTTCTTTCTCATTCATGTTGATCAGTGGATCAATCGTGAAGTTGTGATCATTTTGATAGTAAATATTAAAAGAAACTGCAAAAACTCAATATTAGTTTGGAATGCTCAGTAAAACAGAAATGATATGATGGGAAATCATGAGACATTAACAAAATATAAAAGCTTTCATTGTTTGAAAAGAGGATTGTGAAAATGATGTGTTAATAAGTGAATGAATAAACCATAAATGATTCACAAATGAAGTATGACCACTTATACAAAATATATACAACCTAATAATAAGCTATCACTGTGTTCATGTGTCAGTCTTACATCTCTTCTTCTTTTGTATTTACCACTCTTTTATTTCTTTATTTATTTGTTTTCCCATGTTCATTATCTGTTCCAAATCTTCTTTGTCAATGTTTGCAAGATTACAGCATTTTTAATTCATCTTCTTGAATTTATTTCTGTTTCTTCGATCTCCATCTTGTTAGCTGTCTGAATCCTACTCATTATTGCATCTCAGAAAGACGCAATAGTTAAATTCTACTGAAGTACCTTCTTTTCTTTCTCTCCATGGTGTGTTTACTTTTTTTGTCATATTTTATAAAAATCTGTAACCACTTGCATGTCTTTGTTGGTTACAGCATGACGAAGTAGTTTTTGTGTACTAATTTCACATTCTGACCCAACCAGATAGCTGAGCATGTTAAAACACGCACTTCCAGTACAAGAGGAGATTCACCAGCCCCAGACTGAATCCACCTGATGGATAAAGATGGGGCTGGTATTACTGGTGAGCCTGGATGTAGTTTTTAGTTGGTTTTCCACATCCACCAAGCTCATTATGTGGCTGGTTACCAAGTACTGCCTTAGTTACAAAGTTCACAGACACTTTGAAAAACATTGTCACATTTGACCACAAGATGTATACTAAATGCAGACAGGAAAGGTACACAGTTTATTTCCCAGGGAGGCAGAAGGGGGAGGTGGGGGGTGGGGGGAGGGGGGGGGTGCAGTGGCTTTAAAAATCTTTTGGGACTGGTTACCTCATCATAACAATAGCCTGTACTGCAAAGAATGCTGTGAGATGCAGTATGGTGTCTTAGAAAACACACTAAATCCTCCATAGTTTGGAAAATAACATAAGAAGAAGGGAAATCTGAGAGTTTCAAGGTAGAACAGGCTGCTGAAAGATATGAACCACTGAGGTTTAGGAAAACTGTTGAGCAAGCAGAGCAACAGGAAAACACTTTTCTAGAGAAGTTCTGTGCTAACTTCACCATGAATAGATTGTTTACTCGTCATAAAGTTACCATGGAACTTCTGTATTTACTCTGTAACATTTTATACCTTATGTACCTATATAACAGCAGTTTCCTCTACAGTTGTGAACTACATGATACACAAATATGAAAAAATGGACCAAGTAGCTTAGCAGTATGCACAGTAAAATTTAATCCTATTCTAAAGTCAAATGGTGATATTGTTACTATTATTGATATACATAAACCATTCTTCATTTTTCCCTGTAACATGCCAATAATTACAAGCCATAAACACCCACACAGTTTACACCATACTGTCAAACAATCTCAAAGGGCAATATGACTCATTTACAGAAATGATAACACCACACAAGTCACACTATCTTCATAAGCAGATCCAGTTCAGTATGTAACCATGCCATTACACTCAGACAATGTAATATTTCAGAAGTGTATATGATTTAGGCAAACATACCTGATACCCTTTTACTGCTACTATTATCACAATACTTTTGGAAAAATATGCTTTTTCATCAAACTAATAAATTTCAGTTGCCTTTAGGAAGTAAAATAAACTGGTCTTGCATTTAAAATACATCAGACTCTGAAATTAGTTATTAGCTTGATAGTCTGTATGAACTACAAGTACTACCTTAGGAATAGATACTGATTTGATACATGTCTGTGCCATTCAGTAAGTTCATGTGACTGTGAATCAGAATTCCACACACTACTGGAGTACAATGATCAAAATCACAATTAACTATTGCTTGGCACCTCCAACACTTTTAAAATGAACTTTCTTTTGCTCTGCTCACATTTGGTGAGACAGATTCATCAAGGACATTCTCAGAAGAACGTGAAAGTCCATGGTTATCATAAGCATGTTCTAGTGTTGCATCTTCAGAGGGATGCCTTGGAGGTCTCGTGCTGAGTGGTGTAGACATTGTAGCTGGTGTTATAGCACCATTTTTGCCACAGTAAGGTGTAGAGGGAATACTGGTTGTCCCAAAAGTAGTTGTAGTAGTTGCACCTGCTGATGGCAAATCAGTAATTGTTGTTTGCTCATCTGGTTTTGGTACCATCAAACGGAGATTGGAGTTTGCGGCTGAGGATGAAGCATGGTTTTTGTCACTATTTATGACAGCTGCAGTACTAGAAGCCTGAAAAAAGCACATGAAAAAAAAATAGTATCAAAAGGAATTTTCAGTTGAGAAAGCTAGTAAATTATGAGACAGAGTTTCTGGCCAGTACTTATCTTCAAGAGGCAAAATATTTACTATTGCTGATAAACACATATAAAGGGCTAGGTTGGGGCAGGTCAAAAATAAAGGACATTCACCCAAATCTCAGGATGCTCACCTGTAGTGAGGATGAGGTTAAGATAGACTGGAGTAGTTTAAGAAGGAAGGGTAGACCTGAGTCACCTGCTCATGAAAGTAGCCTTCCCCGACATATTCCTCTTGTCCCCCCCTCCCCTCTCCCCCTCCCTCCCTCCAGAGGAAGGGACTAATATTTCTGAAAGAAAGACAGTGCCATGTAGTTTTATTTAATATGTGTCTGTTGGCGGCACTAAATATTTTGCCTCTATACAGTAAGCACTGACCAGCACTTCTGTCTCATATTTCAATAAAGATAAAACAGTTAATTCACATTATACTCATGTCACTAAAAATACTTGGCAGAGAAAGTACACAGTCTTTGTAATGACAGCCATAACTGAATTAAAAAGTAAAAAATAAAAACTAGTAATCTTAATGCACAAATTTAATAATCTAAGGAGCTTATAAGTAAAAGGTACTTTGTTATCATGCTATTTTGTCAAAAACTGACATTCTGAGTCTGGCTGCATAGAAAATATAGATGTAAGAGTCAACCTATACTTTGTTATCACTTCTTCGGTATATGTTGCATGTTCCTAACAGTTTTCCAGTTTAGGTGGTACAGTAGATCCTATCATTTCCAGTAAAATTATTTTACCTTTTTCAAACAATGGAAAATCCAGGAGATAATAATGACAATAATATGAAAAAGATAGACTGCTACTCACCATATAGCAGAGATGGTGAGTTGCAGGTAAGCACAACAAAGGAACTGTCAGACAAATAAGCTTTAGGCCAAAAAGGCCTTCATTGGAATTAAATGACATACACAAACACACACACACATACGCAAATGCAACTCACATGCACACATGACAACAGGGTGGGTGGCGAGTATGGGGATCTATTGTTTAATCATACCGATGAAACACTAGCAAAATATCATTTCTGCCATTTCCCACATGCAATAACATAACTCCATTTCACTGTTTACACTTTTCACCCTCCAATCACTAATCTTATTCTTATGCCAACACAACCTAAAAATTATAAATACGGAGTGGCTGATGTAGTAGACAGTTGCAAGTGTAATGTCTAACAACAGTATCACTGTCAAAGGACTGAATATGGGGACAAACACAACCAATAAGAAATGAGTAATGGTGTCAACAGGAAAACATCCTGCACCACTGACTACTGACCATTCTTGACACAAACAAAATGGCATTTGTTTCTGGACATGCTTATGGGACATATTTATAGGATATTATTTCCAGTTTTTACCATTACTATATCTTACAAGAAAATGGTGCACTTAAAATGACCATGCATAGAAGCAAGAAAGAAGTAAACTGGGAACTGTTATAATGTATTGTTAGTGTTAGCAAGTAAGGCTCTGAATGTAATTTATTAATAGTGTTCCAATCTATGAATATTATATGTTACCTTGTGAAAGTGAATTTTTTAAGGTTTGGTAAAAGCCTCTGTGATGCCTCTGCCAGAATTCCCTTATAACAGTCATGTGAGAGAAAATTAATAATTTTGTGTAAACCATTGATTGTTTGAGTTATATATTAGGGGAGTGTTTTCGTTCTACACCTCACTGACATTTATACCAACAACCAGCTACTCACTCCACACAGAGAAAGCTTAATTCATGTACATGGCTTAATCTTGCTGTAAAGAGTGTGAGGTTCAAATTTATCAAGAGAAGTCTATCCACTGCCATTAGAAACCTGTCCTATCAAGCTATTACAGTGAAACCTCGGTTTTACAATCTCCACTTTCACATTTTTTGTGATGCTACACCATAAATTTGTAGCCCCTGTGGCATACCCATAAGATCAATGCTTAAAATTCCCCAATTTTACATTTCTTCCTGGTAAGGTGTACCTCGATTCTAAGTTCTTACTCGACATCTCATTTGACTTTGTCCCATTTTCTTCCTATTGAAATCTGATGTGACACAGAACAAGTTATAAGTTGCTCAAAAGACAGATGGGTGGTGACAGAAATATTGGAGAGGGGAGATGTGAGAGAAGAAATGCTGGTGTAATCCACAATTGGTGTTGCCAACACAACTTGCAACATTTAGCTTAACAATGCAATTATGATATAACTGCTGCTGGGATGCAACGGTAGTGGAAAAATAAGACAGTCAGACCGAGCCAACACATTGCGAAGGGACTCAGCCACCACCTTTTCTTGTGTCACTTACAACTCAGTCTCATTTTTTTTGCATGTATTTCTGAAGTACTCTAATCAACAACAATATTAGCTGTCATCCTTGTAAATTCAAATACTGAGTCTCAAAGATTATGCTTGGTCATAATTGAGGAAATGTTGCCCATTTCTGGCTAGTGAACTCTTATTGACTGGCAATATTATGAGAAGGACAGTTGCTAATCACCATGTAGCAGAGATGCTGGTTTGCAGATAGGTACAACAAAAATACTCTCACAATTATAGCTTTCAGCCGTTAAGATTTTTGTCAACACACACAAACACACACACACACACACACACACACACAAACAAATGTAACTCATGCACACAACTGCAGTCAAATCAGCAATTATTAACTGGCAATTTATTAAGTTACCCAGTAGCCGGCACAGCCACCACACCACACTAACACAAGTAAAATGAGCTCACCTACTGGATGTGTGGAGAGGGGGAAAGCATTTTCTGAAATGTTGAAAATATACTTTTTGTGCAGCTCATGTGTTATGACAAAGATGTCACATGGAAATAGAACAAGGGTTTTCTGATAGACTTTTTCGTGTTCAAATCTGACATGATACACTTGCAACAACTACATACACTACTCATGTATATACTTTGAACCACACACACCACACATTGTAGATCATAAAGACTGCCAGCAGTGATAGAGGGCATGAAACAGAACTGTAGCACCTGAGCTTACTTTCAAATTTAAATTTTACACAGTGTACAGTAATTCACTGAGGGAATTCTAGTAAGCTTGAAATGCCAATAGGTGAAGTAAACTCATTTTTTCATGTCTCTGTTCCTCTCATCAAGCCTGAAATAACAGTTTTATGGTGGTGGGCATATGAAGGGCAGCTCATAAGAAAAGTATCAAACAATGACAGCAATCGTGACAAAGTAAGTCATTATGCAGATGCCCACATTTATGTTTAAATTTTAATCACTTCGCTGCTGTGATGTTTTTGATCTCATTCAACACGTTCATCAATATTTGCTTTTTTCTGAGTGAGCACAAATGATGGTCTCTCAAAAACACATGTTTTGTATGCATAATTTGCAGTTGTAGCATGTCGGAAAACAGCTTGATTACCTTGTACCCAGTTACAAATTCAATTTCTTGATGAGTTTTTATTTGGTGTTACACATCTGTGGTTTTCTAAGAACTGATGAAATTCATTATCACAAATTTTTGTATAACCATTGAATTCTACATTCAATTTCCTTCACTTAGACAGATTTTACACAAATTATTGGAGAGGATTGCAATTTTTAATCATAAATGCCAATTACATATGACATATGTTTTTGCTCATATTTGGGGGGGGGGGGGGGGGGGGGGGGTTAACATCTTCCTCAATTCTGCATTTTCCTCAATTTTGTCTGTTTTAAATCTGGACCACACAAAAAAGTCAAACAGGGGTTTCACTATATACAAAAAAATAAGCTGAGACTAAATTCTTCAATGATGCAAGTTTATACCTGTTGCTTATGTAACAGGGAATCTAAAGAAAGAGTTAAACTCATAATTGTCAACAGCATAACTACAGCATTGCACAAATAACAAACTGAAAATCTCCCTGTGAATAAGTCACATTCACAGCCTGGCGGGATCACAAAGGGGCGTCATCTTTGAACAAACAATGTATCAACAATGGCATTGTCTGTTGCTGCTGCTGAATAAGTTTCCACATTCTGATACACAGAATCTCATATAAACAACCAACAACAAAACTCTTAAACCGATTACTGGTTGTCTGTAATGTACTCTGGTAGATAAAAATTATTTTCTATCTTGAATAGCAGCATGTTACAGAGAATGGCAGTAATGAAATATTTAAGGTGGAATTGGACAATTCACTGCATAAACATATCCCATCTTAGTAACAGCTGAGTCCCAGAGAAGCTTCCTGTAAACATCTAAAAGTCAGCACCAGCCATGTCTACTGATTGGTCCACTTCGAAAATGTCCTGTACTTAGTGAAAAGTTACAGTGTTATAATAACTTGAATGTAATTCTAGGTGTGATGATTTAATGGAATTTCAAGACTGACTTCCACATTTGTGCACACTAATTTGACCCGGAAATGCAGTACTTTTCATCCACCCAAACTATTACAATTGAAATAATAGAATAATAAAACTACCTGGCAGTTATAATCATAATGGCATTACGTGATGGGTAGTTGTTATTTACCTTAATATTTAAATTACATGAAATATATATACATAAAATATCTTGACTTATGTTAATGCCAAAATAATAGTAGTGTGAACAAACCTTCTTTTTGGTAACTGATAAGCCAAAGAGGAGAGGTTTCAGTCGAGTATTCAGATGAACCAGTAGAAAGAAGCCAATGAATAATAATGCAGCTGTTGCTAACACAACAGCAATGAGTGACAGCTTACGCAAGCTGCTCATATCAGCTGCCAAAATAAATATTACTGTTTTTGAGAAACACAATAACTTATTACACACAAATAAACTGTAATATTTTCTAATGTAAAAGTACATTAAGAAATACAGTAATACAATATAACCCAGCAACACTTACTAAGATACATCTGCAGACATTTAATGTCATAGTGCACTTTCTATACTTAGCCTACAGTTTTATTTGAATTTTTGAAATAACATATTTGAGGAAGAGTATAAAGTCATTCAGTCAAAAAAGACTGGAAAGTAGGAGAGATTTAGAAGCTGCAAATGTATCCTGGTGAATTAATAATAATGAAATAACTGATCTAAAGTTTCAAAGGAAAATGTGTCATTAGGATGTGTACTTTAGGTTATGCGCTTCCCTGGACCTATAGTAATGGGAAATGGAACACAGGGAAACAAATATTGGGGGAATTTTGAGAAATGAGCATAATCTGAGAGCAAAGAGAAAAGGACTCATTCTAGCACCTGACAATAGCAAAAAATAAAAAACATTTGAAGGAAAAAGCTGAAAGAAGTGAAAGAAGAAATGGCTGCTTGTGGACAAAGGAGATATCAACATCTGAACAAACAAAATTGAGTAAAACAACAAAGGAAGTGATAAATAATGTCTACAGATGAAAATAAAATTGTAGAATTTTAGTTTTTCTCATGTACCGATCATTTCAAAGGTACATGAAAATGCAGTGAGATATAATCATCAAAAATAGTCAATGTTTTCCAAGAGAATGGCAAGAGCTCTACCTGTTGAACTGTTGCCTGCATATGATGGCCATACCTGTCAGCATTCCCATGAGCTTTCCAAATATACAATAATATCTGTAAGATGAAGGTAGAAGTTGGAGCACACCATGTATAATGTGGTTAGCTCTCTTCTTTTATTGACTCTTGCTTGATGTTTTTTCCACTATTCTCTGCCTTGCTTATTACCCTATCTTCCATTTTTAAGCTCTCTGGTTTTCAAACTTGTCTGGTGCAGTCACTAACAGTCAGTCTTACCTTCTCATCCCATCTGACAAGTTCTCCCCTCACCTGGGATTCTGGGTGACTTTCTTAACTCTCTCCATTTCCTAAACCTTGCCAGTCTTTTCCCTCCATCCTTTTCCTTCAACCCTTCACCCAGAAGAAGAAGAAGCCACTGGCTCCAAAAGCTTGAGGTTTTCCATATCCTTTATATATACAGGGTGATTCAAAAAGAATACCACAACTTTAAAAATGTGTATTTAATGAAAGAAACATAATATAACCTTCTGTTATACATCATTACAAAGAGTATTTAAAAAGGTTTTTTTTCACTCAAAAACAAGTTCAGAGATGTTCAATATGGCTCCCTCCAGACACTCGAGCAATATCAACCCAATACTCCAACTCGTTCCACACTCTCTGTAGCATATCAGGCGTAACAGTTGGATAGCTGCTGTTATTTCTCGTTTCAAATCATGAATGGTGGCTGGGAGAGGTGGCCAAAACACCATATCCTTAACATACCGCCATAAGAAAAAATCGCAGGGGGTAAGATCAGGGCTTCTTGGAGGCCAGTGATGAAGTGCTCTGTCACGGGCTGCCTGGCGGCCGATCCACCGCCTCGGGTAGTTGACGTTCAGGTAGTTACGGATAGATAAGTGCCAATGTGGACTCTCCATACAGTTGATTGTGGAATTTGCAGCTCTCTGCTAGCTCTGCGAGTCGATTTTCCTGGGCTGCGAACAAATGCTTGCTGGATGTGTGCTACATTTTCATCACTCGTTCTCGGCCGTCCAGAACTTTTCCCTTTGCACAAACACCCATTCTCTGTAAACTGTTTATACCAACGTTTAATACACCACCTATCAGGAGGTTTAACACCATACTTCGTTCGAAATGCACGCTGAACAACTGTCGTCGATTCACTTCTGCCGTACTCAATAACACAAAAAGCTTTCTGTTGAGCAGTCGCCATCTTAGCATCAACTGACGCTGACGCCTAGTCAACAGCACCTCAAGTGAACAAATGTACAACTAAATGAAACTTTATAGCTCCCTTAATTCACCGACAGATAGTGCTTAGCTCTGCCTTTAGTCGTTGCAGACTTTTAAATTCCTAAAGTTGTGGTATTCTTTTTGAATCACCCTGTGTATTCTCCTGCTGCCACTAGGTGAGTACATTTTTTACTTCATATGGAGTTGCACTCAGAAATAGAGAAGCTGTGTGCTTATCTGGTGCAGGCACCAACAGTTAGTCTTTCCTTCTCATTCTGTCCAGTTGGTCTACCCTGATCAGGGTTCTCGGCAACACTCCCGATTTCCTAAGCCTTATTAGTCTTTTTTCTCCATTCCTCTACCTTTTCATTCATCATTTCTGCCAGGAGAAGGAACCACTGTGTCTGAAAGCTTGTGTATTTTCATATCCTTTATATCTGTTTTCTCCTGTTGCTGCCACTGCTGCTTGGTGAATAGATTTTTAATCTATCCAGTTATATTTTCAAATATTGATTACTTTTGTTTTTATATTCCTATAAAGTAAGATGACTTCATCTAGAACACTAAGATGGGTAACTGAGTGCAGTTAAAAACTTGACTCTTCATAATGAGTTTAAGAGCTTTGGTGCTTGTTTAGACCACATGTACTCTAGCCAAAAAATTGTGCCCTACCTACAGGTTCTGCAACAGATGTTGATCAGATAGCATTAAGAGATTTCACAGATAAAGTGGGAGACTGTGAACAGTTTTATAGTACAATTTCTCTCAAAGGTTGACTGTAGAACTATGTTTTAATGAAATGCCTCCAATGCCATAGAAGACTGTCCCCACTGTTCTACTGCATTCAGGTGGTTTAAAAGAGGAATTTCATTTTTACACATATGTCTGAATTAACAGACACTCTTGCCAATCCACAGCTGTAAAAAATACTTCAAAATATATTCACTGACTGCAAATTCCGTGGCATCAGCTGGTAGATTTACTACCCAAGAGTGACATATGAAAATTTGTGTTGGACCGGGACTTGAACCTGGATTTCCCACTTACACGAGCAGTCACCTTAACCTCTTTGGCTATCTGTGGTTGCTCCCCAGACCAACACAAACTTTCATATATCATAAATTTTCATATGTCACTGTTAGGTAAAATGTAAATGTCGTCTGACTAGGGCCTCCCGTCGGGTACACCATTCGCCGGGTGCAAGTCTTTTGATTTGATGCCACTTCAGCGAATTGTACATTGATGGGGATGAAATGATGATGATTAGGACAACACAACACCCAGTCCCTGAGCGGAGAAAATCTCCGACCCAGCCGGGCCCTGCAGATTGACATTCTGTCACATTGACCACTCAGCTACTGGGGGCAGACACTGTTATGTAGTAGATATATATGTAATACAATTGAGTTCAAGGAATTTTCAGCCAGTGAATAAATTTTGGAGGAATTTTAGACTCAGAGGTGCAACCCATTCAGGTCAACTTTCTTCACTGGTCACTGAAGAGAATGCTGCTACACTATTTAATGTAATGGAAGAAAGACAGTTTGCAACATGCTGACAAAAGCAGAATTTATTGTACTGAACTACACTTGAAATTCACAATCTTGCTAAGACCACTTAAGCAAGAGTTGTTCTTTGTGGGTCCCAAACATTGGCAGTGGAGTAAGTAGTACATCATGTTCTGTAGTGCAATCAAATACACAAAATATTAGAGAATAGTATGTAAATAAATGTAATTACAAGTGATAAAATGTGTTATGATAGTTATGGTGAGTCAACTAAGTCAAAAAACAAATAGTTGGTATTTGAGAGAAGAGTGCTTTTGTCACAACTGATCCTCATTTGCCAAGAAGCAAATGGTGGCAGTTTTCTTTCTCAAAAGATGAATGTAGTGAAAGTTATTTCAAAAGTGTAAAATGCAAACATCTGTTTGTGAAACTGACCTTGTGCAAACTGTAACTAAATAATATGGTTTGTGAATACATGTTACAAGTGGAATATATGAATTTAAACTATGTTGTGACTGGCAGAGTCAAGGGAGAGATTTCCAAGGGCACAAATGGTTTCAAAAATACTGAATACCAACTGCAGAGACACTCCACTAAGTCTTGTGTAAAATAGTGAAATTGCTATCATAGATCAAAGTCGAGTAGCCACTATTGGTCTTATCTTGAGAGAGAAGATTCTTCAGTTGAAGGGTACTAATATTAGACACAGGAAACAGATAACAAGGTGTCACTGATTGAGAGATCCATAAGCATCTTTTAAACACACTACTAAACATTGTATCACTAAATTCCCGTTTTCCTTTACAAACAATTACAATTTAGTACATATGACTATGAAGGATACCTATGAACAGCAATGATGGACTTGGGAACTGACCAATAGAACATTAGCTTTTGGGAATGAATTACAGATCCTCAGTCAGTAACACAGACTTGAGAAGTTGACACTTAGGTGAGGTCATAGATGTACAGTCTAATAATCTCAAACTAAAATGATCAAAAGCTGTAGAATACAAAAATGAAAATAGGTTTCCATTTCATAAAATTATTGTTAGTTTTCTTTTGCACCTCTCGTGAATGAATACAAAAGACAAAACTAAAACAAAGCACATGTTCGAGCAAATAGACAAACTAAAGCCATACTCACAATCAACCCTCTTGTACCAGTCTTCAAATTTCTTTTCATAAACGTACTCTGCAATTGAAAAAAGATAATATTATTCCTGTCTTTTGTATTAAAAAATATATTGCGTGAAAAAAATAATGAAAAATATTTACACTCTAAACTCAAAACTGAATAAATAAAAATTTAAAAAAAAACTATGTCATGGGAACTTATTACATGCAACACATAAAAAGTTTCACATACAGCTGAATAATATTTAAAATAATGGAGAAATTGCAGTATCAACAAAAGTTAATTTTGATAACAGCTTAAATACTTCTTAGTATGGTAGTTAATACATCACAAGCAAATCATGAACTTTCCTAATGCACATATAGCTAAATAATACATAGACAACACAAAAAATTAAAAAAGCTTTAGTTCTCTGTACACTGTATAGATAAGAACACCCTTAACACAATGAGTGCCATGAGGCCACTCCTGGTGCTGCAGAGCCACCTACTGTGACCACTGATGCTCACAATGCAGCTGACATGTTAAATGAAATGGAAAAACTTTTACTATTACCACAAGAAAATGGAAAGTAATTTCCATACATACCACCAGGCTAGTGAAAAGTCATATATCCTGGACTTGGTTGTTTTACCATTGTGCACCCTGTTGCACTTAATGAAAGACATTGACTACATCATAAACTAAACCAAGGATAAGGTATTTATAATATTTTGTAGAAATAATTGGTCATTCATTCTATGTTGTAGCTCTGCTGTGAATTTGAAATGGAGTTTCTGGATAATGGAGACAATCTGATGGAAACAAAAAATGTGTTCTTAAACATAAGTCCTCAACTACTTAGTTTCCATGCAACATGATGCCAAGCTTCTTTATTAAAAAAGGTATTACCATTCTCCATAACATTATCTGTGGTATGCAGCATCCCTTCAGCACTGTGGTTATGAGCAGCCATCATTGGTCCGTTCTTGTAGGATCTTTTTCTGGCTGCAGCGATGTCGGAAATTTGATGTTTTAGCGATCGAACAACTGCCCCAGACACTTGTCTTATTTAGGCATTGCTGACTGCAGTGCCATATTCTGCCTGTCTACATATCTCTGTATTTGAATATGCATGCCTGTACCAGTTTCTTTGGAGCTTCAGTGCAATAAGGGTTCAGTATATAACTAGGTTTTCTTTGTGGTTCCTTGCTGGAAGAAATGGATTAGCAGTACAGAGGGTGATTTATTTTATACATGATGGAACTCTAAACCATGTCATTACAGTGCGGGGCTACTTCAACAACGTCTTCTTCAATTGGCCAGTCACACACAGTGATGCAAAACATGGACCATACAGCCATTGTATCTCAACCCCCCAATCTTCTACCTACCTGTGTGTATGCAGGAGGGAGGGGGATTATATGAAAGGTGTCCTATAAAGAGCCTGTATAGGTATGCCTGCATTGGAGCAATACATTCATGCTGCTTGCAGTGCTATTCAAATACAGGTTGGTGCACTTAAGTAAGCGCAGCAGTCAATGTTGCTGAGAGTATGCCAATACCGCAAGGCCCATGAAGCTATTTAAAACCACTGCACTAGGCCTCTAACAGAATTTTGTCTATTGGAATGTACTGCGCAGACTGGTGCACAGCATGAGTAAAATGGCTGCTAGTATGGAAACCATGCTTTTTTTCTAGATACACTTTCATCAGACCTTCATTTTCCTCTCATGAGTCATCTTCCTGATATTTTCCAATTAGTTAAAATCACTCTGTACAGTAAACTTCAGAGGAACACCCTACAGTGAATCTTCACCTTTTCTCATAATATATTTTAGTACCCTGTCCTAGGCATTGTTTATAACATACTCAATGTCTCTGTCTCTGATTATGTGCATCATAAAACGTAATGCAAAAAACTAAAATATTAAAGTATCATCACTTGTATTGCTGAAATGTTGGGAAATAGAAGATCATGTTAATGCCATGGAAATATCTCTAAGTTTAGAGTGAGAGAAAATCAAATATCATGTACACTCTGGTCTGCCAAAGTCATTGAAAACTAATAATGAGCCCGAACTAATCACATCACATACAGTGAAGGCTATAGCTAAATAAGCTTATCGTTGGTTCACAGTAAACAACTTAACTTTTAATCTAGCAAAAGTATATAAATCAATGCTAATTATGGTAATTTCAATAGCCTAGATATACACTGCATGACAAAAAATGTGCAGCACCCAAGATGGCAAGGTTGCATGCCAATGTAAAGTTTACATGTACACACCACTGATAGGTATGTATACGATTAGTGTTACAATTCTTTATTATAGGTAAAATGGCCACCAGGGTCCATATGTGTTGTTCATGACTGGTGTTGTTAACTGGCATGGTAAGGTATACAAGAGGTGCTTTACAGTGTCAGATGTTAAGTGATCACTGTGAAGGACACCAAGATGTGACAGAATTATCAGCACTTGATAAGAGTTTGAAAGGTGCCTCATTGTGGGTCTCCATTTGAACAGCTGGTCAAATTGTGCAGTATCCAGAACTGTAGGGCATTGAGATGTGACAGTGGGCCACTGTTGGACTGTATGGGAATATGAGGGCAAGCATACTGTTCAACAAGGTTCTGGCTGATCACATCTGTCTACTGCAAGGGGTTCACTTTATTTTGCACCAAGCACATCTGCACCTGTCGCCTGAGAACAAGTACTGGACTAATTGCACTACACTGTGTCACTCTGCACTGTTGGTTGGAGACAAGCAACAGTCAAACTACGGAATTACTGTCCCCATGCCTAGGCTGCCATTAATACCATAACACAAACAGCTGCATCTGGAGTGTTGCCAAGACTGAAAGCATGGACTGGTTATGAATGATGTCACATTGTGTTCAGTGAGGAATTGCAGTTTTGCATTCCCTGGATGAACATTGTTGGTGAGTATGGTTGGGCAATCAGTGGAGAAGTCTCATTCTTCCAATATTTTGGAGAATCACAGCAGTGTTATTCCTGGCATCATGATGTTAGGAGCCTTTGGGTATGAATTCAGGTCATAGATGGAATTAATTAAGGGAACTCTGACAGCCCAATGGTACATTACAGGTATCGTGGTGCCATGTTTCAGCAGGATGCTGCTTTTTCACACTTGGCATGTGTCTCTATGAACTGTGATAGGTAACTAGTTTTGAACCTTACAGGTTCATTTTCAAGCCTGGCCTACTGAGGCTGCACTGACAATCAAAATCTATTAGTTCGATTTTGACTTGGTAACAGGCATGTGTGGACTGTGGCATTCATTCTGCAAACATTTATGGAACATGTGTTGCCACTCAATATTTATTATTAAGATCAGGTAGTGTCAGTGCAGCATCAGTAGTTCTGGCTTGAAAATGAGCCTGAAAGGTTTGAAACTAGTAACCTAATAAATATTGCAACTATTGACAGAACCATTAATAAATAATTTAAGACAATAATAATTTGAATAAAATATTTCAATTCATATGAATTTGGCTGAGTGGTCCTTGGTCATTGTAAAGCCATGTGGTTGCTGAACTCACCTTCGTAAAACCATGATATCAGCTGTGATATCACTGGTACCCAGGCCATCACTGTATAATGTAATGTTCTCATCCTACATCTGCCAGGCTCATGCAACCTCATGATGGCCATGTTCCATGCTCTATTCAGATGCAAACTGCTGTTGTTAGATATTTTGATCTCTATAATGATTTTTTATACTGTCCCAGAAAATGTTAGCCCTCAGGATGAGAGAGGTGCACTTAGAAGGAATTTCATGTCCATTCTCCAGTGCATGTTCACCTACCATTGATTTCTGTGGATAGCATAATCACATGCACCTCTTTTGTTCAATCCGCCATTGTTCTGTCATTCAGCTGGTCTCTCCAATATATATTGACTGCTCTCACACATTATTTCATAAAAAAGGTGAGAATTCTGCAGCCTACATTATCATTCACAGACTTCATGAGTCAGTTTATTTTAGCTGGAGGCCTGAAGAATGACTTGATGTTATGCCTCCGCAGGAGCTAGCTAATCTTCCTATTACTGAGCTGCAAAATTTCAAAAACACAAGCTTTTTACTGTACTTCTTTGCAGTGTTCTGCTTATGAGCACTTCCTGAAACTGCATGTGATAATTATTTGTGGTTGTAGTGGCTCACATGAAAATCATTTTGTAAATGGTTTATTTTCTTGTGGAATCCAACAGCTTCCCCATGAAGCACCAGAGACCCTAGAATGAAGTGCTTTTGTGCTGGATGGCAACAGCAGCTCAAAGTGTGCACATACCTGTCCATATGACTGAGTTTTCTGTGTACACTGTGGCTGAGGTACTCACTGGGATTATGGCAGATGAGGGTATTATGGAAAAGCAGAGCTATCATTTTTCTCAACTTCAATCATGGACTTAATGTGGTCATGGATACTAATGAGATGTTCCAAGAACTCTCCCAGTTTTTCACACCTGAATGCTCAGACAATGAATGTTGTTGTTGTTGTTGTGGTCTTCAGTCCTGAGACTGGTTTGATGCAGCTCTCCATGCTACTCTATCCTGTGCAAGCTTCTTCATCTCCCAGTACCTACTGCAACCTACATCCTTCTGAATCTGCTTAGTGTATTTATCTCTTGGTCTCCCTCTACGATTTTTACCCTCCACGCTGCCCTCCAATACTAAATTGGTGATCCCTTGATGCCTCAGAACATGTCCTACCAACCGATCCCTTCTTCTGGTCAAGTTGTGCCACAAACTTCTCTTCTCCCCAATCCTATTCAATACTTCCTCATTAGTTACGTGATCTACCCATCCAATCTTCAGCATTCTTCTGTAGCACCACATTTCGAAAGCTTCTATTCTCTTCTTGTCCAAACTATTTATTGTCCATGTTTCACTTCCATACATGGCTACACTCCATACGAATACTTTCAGAAATGACTTCCTGACACTTAAATCAATACTGGATGTTAACAAATTTCTCTTCTTCAGAAACGCTTTCCTTGCCATTGCCAGCCTACATTTTATATCCTCTCTACTTCGACCATCATCAGTTATTTTGCTCCCCAAATAGCAAAACTCCTTTACTACTTTAAGTGCCTCATTTCCTAATCTAATTCCCTCAGCATCACCCGACTTAATTAGACTACATTCCATTATCCTTGTTTTGCTTTTGTTGATGTTCATCTTATATCCTCCTTTCAAGACACTGTCCATTCCATTCAACTGCTCTTCCAAGTCCTTTGCTGTCTCTGACAGAATTACAATGTCATCGGCGAACCTCAAAGTTTTTATTTCTTCTCCATGAATTTTAATACCTACTCCGAATTTTTCTTTTGTTTCCTTTACTGCTTGCTCAATATACAGATTGAACAACATCGGGGAGAGGCTACAACCCTGTCTTACTCCCTTCCCAACCACTGCTTCCCTTTCATGTCCCTCGACTCTTATAACTGCCATCTGGTTTCTGTACAAATTGTAAATAGCCTTTAGCTCCCTGTATTTTACCCCTGCCACCTTTAGAATTTGAAAGAGAGTATTCCAGTCAACATTGTCAAAAGATTTCTCTAAGTCTACAAATGCTAGAAACGTAGGTTTGCCTTTCCTTAATCTTTCTTCTAAGATAAGTCGTAAGGTCAGTATTGCCTCACGTGTTCCAGTGTTTCTACGGAATCCAAACTGATCTTCCCCGTGGTTGGCTTCTACTAGTTTTTCCATTCGTCTGTAAAGAATTCGTGTTAGTATTTTGCAGCTGTGACTTATTAAGCTGATAGTTCGGTAATTTTCACATCTGTCAACACCTCCTTTCTTTGGGATTGGAATTATTATATTCTTCTTGAAGTCTGAGGGTATTTCGCCTGTTTCATACATCTTGCTCACCAGATGGTAGAGTTTTGTCAGGACTGGCTCTCCCACGGCCGTCAGTAGTTCCAATGGAATATTGTCTACTCCGGGGGCCTTGTTTCGACTCAGGTCTTTCAGTGCTCTGTCAAACTCTTCACGCAGTATCGTATCTCCCATTTCATCTTCATCTACATCCTCTTCCATTTCCATAATATTGTCCTCAAGTACATCGCCCTTGTATAGACCCTCTATATACTCCTTCCACCTTTCTGCTTTCCCTTCTTTGCTTAGAACTGGGTTTCCATCTGAGCTCTTGATATTCATACAAGTCGTTCTCTTATCTCCAAAGGTCTCTTTAATTTTCCTGTAGGCGGTATCTATCTTACCCCTAGTGAGATAGGCCTCTACATCCTTACATTTGTCCTCTAGCCATCCCTGCTTAGCCATTTTGCACTTCCTGTCGATCTCATTTTTGAGACGTTTGTATTCCTTTTTGCCTGTTTCACTTACTGCATTTTTATATTTTCTCCTTTCATCAATTAAATTCAATATTTCTTCTGTTACCCAAGGATTTCTACTAGCCCTCATCTTTTTACCTACTTGATCCTCTGCTGCCTTCACTACTTCATCCCTCAAAGCTACCCATTCTTCTTCTACTGTATTTATTTCCTCCATTCCTGTCAATTGCTCCCTTATGCTCTCCCTGAATCTCTGTACAACCTCTGGTTCTTTTAGTTTATCCAGGTCCCATCTTCTTAAATTCCCACCTTTTTGCAGTTTCTTCAGTTTTAATCTACAGGTCATAACCAATAGATTGTGGTCAGAGTCCACATCTGCCCCTGGAAATGTCTTACAATTTAAAACCTGGTTCCTAAATCTCTGTCTTACCATTATATAATCTATCTGATACCTTTTAGTATCTCCAGGGTTCTTCCATGTATACAACCTTCTTTCATGATTCTTAAACCAAGTGTTAGTTATGATTATGTTGTGCTCTGTGCAAAATTCTACCAGGCGGCTTCCTCTTTCATTTCTGTCCCCCAATCCATATTCACCTACTATGTTTCCTTCTCTCCCTTTTCCTACACTCGAATTCCAGTCACCCATGACTATTAAATTTTCGTCTCCCTTCACAATCTGAATAATTTCTTTTATTTCATCATACATTTCTTCAATTTCTTCGTCATCTGCAGAGCTAGTTGGCATATAAACTTGTACTACTGTAGTACGTGTGGGCTTCGTATCTATCTTGGCCACAATAATGCGTTCACTATGCTATTTATAGTAGCTTACCCGCATTCCTATTTTCCTATTCATTATTAAACCTACTCCTGCATTCCCCCTATTTGATTTTGTGTTTATTACCCTGTAGTCACCTGACCAGAAGTCTTGTTCCTCCTGCCACCAAACTTCACTAATTCCCACTATATCTAACTTCAACCTATCCATTTCCCTTTTTAAATTTTCTAACCTACCTGCCCGATTAAGGGATCTGACATTCCACGCTCCGATCCGTAGAACGCCAGTTTTCTTTCTCCTGATAACGACATCCTCTTGAGTAGTCCCCGCCCGGAGATCCGAATGGGGGACTATTTTACCTCCGGAATATTTTACCCAAGAGGACGCCATCATCATGTAATCATACAGTAAAGCTGCATGCCCTCGGGAAAAATTACGGCTGTAGTTTCCCCTTGCTTTCAGCCGTTCGCAGTACCAGCACAGCAAGGCCGTTTTGGTTATTGTTTCAAGGCCAGATCAGTCAATCATCCAGACTGTTGCCCTTGCAACTACTGAAAAGGCTGCTGCCCCTCTTCAGGAACCACACGTTTGTCTGGCCTCTCAACAGATACCCCTCCGTTGTGGTTGCACCTACGGTACGGCTATCTGTATCGCTGAGGCACGCAAGCCTCCCCACCAACGGCAAGGTCCATGGTTCATGGGGGGAGACAATGAATATATCAGTAAAAACAACCACTTTTGTGGTAGCCATGTCTAAAACGATATCCTTGAAGTTCTGCATGGACAGTTTAGCTACAGTTGAAGTGAACGGGCATCCCATCACACCACTATCCACCTGATCATGCCGTCAAGGAATTGAGAGAGCAGATCTATCTCTGGCAGGAGTGCAGGTGGATAATAACATCACATCAAATCTGATCATAAAATAACTTTCTCCAAAATGCAGATGTTTAACTCAGCTTACACGGCACCAATATTCTTTATGTGATGCATGCTGTGTCTCATATGCAAAGTAAGAAGACTGGCAGGGATTCTATATTCATATCTACAGGCACACTACGCAAGACACCGTGTGATCCATGGCAGAGGGTACTCTTTACTACTAGTAGTCATTTCCTTTCCTGTTGCACTTGCAAATAGAGCATGGGAAAAATTACTGTCTATCTGCCTCCATAAGAGCCCTAATTTATATTTCTTATTTTCATGATCCTTATGCAAAATGTATATTGGTGGCATAAGAATCATTCTGTAGTCACCTTCAAATGTCGGTTATCTACATTTTCTCAAAAAGAACATCATTTTACCTACAGGATTCCCATTTCAGTTCACAAAGCCTCTCTGTAAGACTCAATAGCTGACTAAATTTACTGGTAACAAGTCAGACAACATGCTTCTGAAATTCATCATTGTCTTCATTTAATGCCAAACATTCAAGCAATATTCACTAGTCACTTACTCCAGTGCTCTATATATGATCTACTTTACAGAAGAACCACTATTTCCTAAAATTTGCACAATAAACCAAAGTTGCCCATTGGCCCTCCGTACTACCATCCTTATGTGCTCGTTTCATTTCATATTGCACACTACATATCTGCTCATTTACATCAGCTTATATTTTTCTACATTTAGAGCCAATTGCCATTCATTTCACCAACTAGAAAGTCTGTCTAAGTAACCTTGTATCCTCCTACAGTCACTCACTGATAACAACTTCCCATAAACCACAGCATAGTCAGCAAACATCTGCAGATTGCTGTTCACCCAGTACTTCAGATCAGTTATGCATATATAGTGAACAAGAAGGGTCCTATCACACTTCCCTGGGGCACTCCTGATGATGCCCCTGTCTCTGTCAAACATTCGCCATTGAGAATAACGAACTGTGTTTTAATATTTAAGAAGTCTTTTGAGCCAGTCACATCTCTGGGAACCTAATCTGTATGCTTGTATCTTCATTAACAAGTCTGCAGTGGGCCACCATGTCAAATGATTTCCAGAAATCTAGTAATACAGAATGTGCTAGTTACCCTTCATCCATGGTTTACAGATTATAACGTAAGAAAAGAGTCAGCTGAGTTTTTCACAAGCAAAGCTTTCTAAATCCATGCTGATTTGTGGACAGCATCTTTTCTATATCAAGGAAATTTATTATATTTGAATTGAGAATATGTTCAACAATTCTGTAGCAAACCGATACTAAGTATATTGGTCTGTAACTTTATAGGTCTGTTCTTTTACCACACTTTTACCACACTTTTTCCAGTCATTTGACATTTGCACTAGATAATTGATTCACAACAAATGCAAGCTGAGTAAGGGGCCAATTTCATAGAGTACTCTCGGTAAAACCAAATTGGGGTTCCATCTGGACCTAGTGACTTACATGTTGTCAGGTCCTTCAGTTGCTTCTTTACACCTGTAATGCCTATTACTATATCTTCCATGTGGGAGTCTTGCAACTGTCAAATGACAGTATGCCTGTACAATCCTCCTGCATGAATGATTTCTTCAATGCAAAATTTAAAACTTCATCTTTCCTGTTGCCTTCTTCTGTTGCCACACGAGACTGGTCAATGAGTGACTGGATAGAAACCTTCAGCCCTCTTAGTGATTGTACATGGACCAGAATTTCCTCAGATTCTCAGCAAGATCATTGCATAGTATACCACTGTATGCTCTGCACATGGATTTTTTTTACAGATACATGAATTTCTGCTAACTTTTGCCTGTCATGATCTGTGCAATTTTTTTTTTTTTTTTTCTTAACGGAGAGTGCAATAGTCTCGGTTTCCTCAGCATTTTCCGAATTTTGTTGAAAAGCCACAGTGGGTCTTTCCGATTCTTAATCCACTTACTTGGCAGACATTTCTCTGGAGCACAATTTCCATCCATTTAAACTTAGTTCACAGTTCCTCCACATCAATCATACTGGAACTAGAGAACATTCTTTCAGTGGCTGAGTAGGATGCTATCAACTGCTTATCTGCTCTTTGCTGCAAAAATACTCTCAGAACCTTGTTGATGGACTTATTAATTTTAGAACCATCATCACTATGAAGACATCATGATAACTAATCACTGTCTCTATACTGACACTATCAAAATGGTCAGGCCTGTTTGTAGCTACAAGATCTGAAATATTTCCATTGGGAGGGGACTGTCGAACTAGCTGCTCAAGACAATTTTCAGTAAATGTATTCATAGTACTTCACAAAGCTGCCCTCCCATACCATATACAGTGAATCCCTAGATGTCCTAGTCCATACTCAGTAGGATGAAGTTGCCTCCAACTATTATTGCATAATCTGGTTTATTTCCATGCTGCTGAGCATCAACTTTATTTGAATGATTCTAAAATGGTCAGGAAATATTCCTTCAGTCACTGAATGATTGCAAAATAGCTCTAGAGTGTTCCTATCAAGTCAATGCAAGATTTAATAGTGTTCTACAAATACCTCCTATAACCCTTTACTGATCAGAAGAGTATTTTTTCATACAATATCAGCACATTCTGTGTGAAACTCTTTTCCAAAACTGTGTTCTCACTTTGCTACTTCTCCATGCATAAGTATTGTTGTATAAGTATTGTCACAGGTTATTAAAAAGCAAGATAGCTGAAAACTTATGAAGCAAAATTTAATAGGTACAGTTGAATGCTCAGTATTATGGTAAATAATTGTTTACCTTGACATTTCTCACTGCATGTTTGATGGTCCGTTGCAGGTCCTTTTTCTGCACATACCTCGGAACATTCCCGACAGTGGGGAGAATGGTTAGCAGCACAAAATTCAAACAAACTGCACTTAATCTCACCACATGGTTTAACTCCAACACCATACTGAGGAAGTGCATCACTTACTTCAATGTGTGTAATACACACATGCAGAAAAAAGCAGGCAGGCCACAGAATTGCTTTCTGGAGCATGATTTCTGTAAAAAAGGAAAGAAAATAGAAATTAGGTTTAATAAATTGCCTACATTATTTGGGGTTACCACTGGATTAAGAATGGTGCAATAAACTATGTACATGATAACACTAAAATCTTAATGTACTGTGGATAAAAATTATAATGATAACAGTTGAATGTAGCTTTCAATGGTTTCCAGGTTGCAGGTTATATGTAAGAACAACAGTAACTGAATAATAAAAACATTGATTATACCATTGCCTATGGCTGAGTTGCTGTTTTAAATTAATAATTATATTTCATAAACTGTTACAAGAATGCTGTTAGCTCAATTGAGAAATCTATGAACATGTATGAATAAACATAAGATGATTATGACGATATGATGTACAGTGTGACCCATGTAACTTAATGATCCCAAATATCTTTTGTCCAGAAACAAACATAAAAAATGTATCAAGTAAATGTTTTGTTATTGGGAGATATTAATGAACATGATTGTCTTTCCTGTAACTTTGTTCATTATGAAAATATGAACGGCAGTACATCTTTTTTAAATGACACTCTATATTTTTTATTCAGTAATATATTTCTTCTCCTCAACATCTGTTGAATAATGTATCACACTATAACATGTAAACATCACATTACAAAAAAATGTAAAACAAAATTGACTTTGACTCTCCTGTACTAGCAGATGTGCAAGTAACCCATGCACCAGTCCTTCAGTCAACTGTCTTCTGTTGAAGGGTGGTGTGAGTACAACATACACTAATGAAAGGAAGGTGAAAATGTAACTCATCTGTGGAAAACAGTAACTACAATAAAGTTTTCATAATTGTGTTTCTATTTGTTTATTGTCAATTGTCTGACAATGGAGAGTATTTGTTAGCAGGACAGTAAGAGCAACAATGTTTTCTTAATCATATTTCCATTTGTTTACTGTGAACTCCAGTAAGTGAATGAGTTCATGACTTCTGGTACCAGCACTGTGTACTAAATGGGACATCCTTATAGTGGAGATGTTGATTTGCAGATAGTCACAACAAAGAGATTGCCACACAAGTAAGCTTTTGGTCAAAAGGCCTTCTTCTGAAGTGGACAACATACACACACACACACACACACACACACACACACACACACACACACACACACACAGAGAGAGAGAGAGAGAGAGAGAGAGAGAGAGGGGGGGGGGAGGGAAGGGGGGGCATATACACAAACAAAACTCACACACACAAAAGACCACTGTCTCTGGCCACTGAGACCTTACTGCAAGCAAGTGTGCAGTTTGAGAGAGGCAGTTTGTATGGTGGAAGTAAGGAGGAGGCCAGGGTGGGGAGGGGGAAGTATTGTAGGGTATGGATGGCAGACAGTAAAGTACTGCCTGTGGGAGCATGGGGGTTGTGGTGAGGATAGAGTAGGGCAGCTAGATGCACCTGGGAGGTTATACAGATGCTGGATGGGGGGGGGGGGGGGGGGGAGGAAGAGAAATAAAAATACTGTGGGTTGATTGGTGGAATAGAAGGCTGTGTAGTGCTGGAGTGGTAACAGGAAAGGGGATGGATGGGTGTCTAATGAAGGTTGAGGTCAGGGGGGGTATGGGAATTCCTGCCTGTGCAGTTCAGGAAGGATCCAGATGGCACAGGCTGTGAAGCAGTCATTGAAGCTCAGAACACCATGTTGGGCAGTGTGCTCGGCAACTGGGTGCTCCAGCAGTTTTTTGAGCACCATTTGTCAGTGGCCATTCATGCAGACAGACAGCTTGTTGGTTGTCATGTCCACATAGAACACAGCACAGTGGCTGCAGCTTAGGTTGTAGATTACATGACTACTTTCACATGTTACAAAAGGGCAGTGTCATTTGTACTTAGGTTATTCACGTGCTCATGGCCACATGATAGGAATTAACAGACTTCAAATGTGGAATGGTAGTTGGAGCTATATGCATGGGACATTCCATTTTGGAAATCCCATTTTGGAAATCATTTCAGAATTCAGTATTCAGAGATACATAGTGTCAAGAACGTGCTGAGAATACCAGATTTCAGGCATTACCCCTCACTATGGATGACACAGTGGCCAACCGTCTTCACTTAATGACCAAGAGCAGTGACGTTTTGTAGACCATACCAGTGGGCCCCTAGATGACTGGAAAACTGTGGCCTGGTCATATGAGTCCTGAGTTTAGTTGATAAGAGCTAATCATAGGGTGCGAGTGTGGCACAGACTCCATGAAGCCATAGTCACAGGTTGTCAGCAAAACATTGTGCTAGCTGGTGGTGGCTCGATAATGGTGTGGGCTGTGTTTACATGAAATGGACTGGGTCATTGACTGAAAATTGGTATGTTCAGCTCCTTGGAGACCATTTGCAGCCATTCATGGATTTCATGATACCAGACAATGATGGGATTTTTATGGATGACAGTGCACCATGTCACAGACCAACAACTGTTCACAGTTGGTTTGAAGAACATTCTGGACAGTTTGAGCAAATTATTATCTGGTGACCCAGATCATGCAACATGAATCAATCACATTTATGGGACATAATCAAGAGATCAGTTTGCGAAAAAAAAAAAAAAAAAAAAAAAAAAAAAAAAAAAAAAAAAAAAGAAGAAGAAGAAGAAGAAGAAGAAGAAGAAGAAGAAGAAGACTGCACCAGCAACACTTTCACAATTTTTTTTTTTTTGTTATCAGTCTACTGACTGGTTTGATGCGGCCCGCCGCGAATTCCTTTCCTGTGCTAACCTCTTCATCTCAGAGTAGCACTTGCAACCTACATCCTCAATTATTTGCTTGACGTATTCCAATCTCTGTCTTCCTCTACAGTTTTTGCCCTCTACAGCTCCCTCTAGTACCATGGAAGTCATTCCCTCATGTCTTAGCAGATGTCCTATCATCCTGTCCCTTCTCCTTATCAGTGTTTTCCACATATTCCTTTCCCCTCCGATTCTGCGTAGAACCTCCTCATTCCTTACCTTATCAGTCCACCTAATTTTCAACATTTGTCTATAGCACCACATCTCAAATGCTTCGATTCTCTTCTGTTCCGGTTTTGCCACAGTCCATGTTTCACTACCATACAATGCTGTACTCCAGACGTACATCCTCAGAAATTTCTTCCTCAAATTAATGCCGGTATTTGATATTAGTAGACTTCTCTTGGCCAGAAATGCCTTTTTTGCCATAGCGAGTCTGCTTTTGATGTCCTCCTTGCTTCGTCCATCATTTGTTATTTTACTGTCTAGGTAGCAGAATTCCTTAACTTCATTGACTTCGTGACCATCAATTCTGATGTTAAGTTTCTCGCTGTTCTCATTTCTACTACTTCTCATTACCTTCATCTTTCTCTGATTTACTCTCAAACCATACTGTATACCCATTAGACTGTTCATTCCGTTCAGCAGGTCATTTAGTTCTTCTTCACTTTCACTCAGGATAGCAATGTCATCAGCGAATCGTATCATTGATATCCTTTCACCTTGTATTTTAATTCCACTCCTGAACCTTTCTTTTATTTCCATCATTGCTTCCTCGATGTACAGATTGAAGAGTAGGGGCAAAAGGCTGCAGCCTTGTCTTACACCCTTCTTAATACGAGCACTTCGTTCTTGATCGTCCACTCTTATTATTCCCTCTTGGTTGTTGTACATATTGTATATGACCCGTCTCTCCCTATAGCTTACACCTACTTTTTTTAGAATCTTGAACAACTTGCACCATTTTATATTGTCAAACGCTTTTTCCAGGTCAACAAATCCTATGAAAGTGTCTTGATTTTTCTTTAGCCTTGCTTCCATTATTAGCCGTAACGTCAGAATTGCCTCTCTCATCCCTTTACTTTTCCTAAAGCCAAACTGATCGTCACCTAGCGCATTCTCAATTTTCTTTTCCATTCTTCTGTATATTATTCTTGTAAGCAGCTTCGATGCATGAGCTGTTAAGCTGATTGTGCGATAATTCTCGCACTTGTCAGCTCTTGCCGTCTTCGGAATTGTGTGGATGATGCTTTTCCGAAAGTCAGATGGTATGTCGCCAGACTGATATATTCTACACACCAACGTGAATAGTCGTTTTGTTGCCACTTCCCCCAATGATTTTAGAAATTCTGATGGAATGTTATCTGTCCCTTCTGCCTTATTTGACCGTAAGTCCTCCAAAGCTCTTTTAAATTCCGATTCTAATACTGGATCCCCTATCTCTTCTAAATCGACTCCTGTTTCTTCTTCTATCATATCAGACAAATCTTCACCCTCATAGAGGCTTTCAATGTATTCTTTCCACCTATCTGCTCTCTCCTCTGCATTTAACAGTGGAATTCCCGTTGCACTCTTAATGTTACCATCGTTGCTTTTAATGTCACCAAAGGTTGTTTTGACTTTCCTGTATGCTGAGTCTGTCCTTCCAACAATCATATCTTTTTCGATGTCTTCACAATTTTCCTGCAGCCATTTCATCTTAGCTTCCCTGCACTTCCTATTTATTTCATTCCTCAGCGACTTGTATTTCTGTATTCCTGATTTTCCCGGAACATGCTTGTACTTCCTCCTTTCATCAATAAACTGAAGTATTTCTTCTGTTACCCATGGTTTCTTCGCAGCTACCTTCTTTGTACCTATGTTTTCCTTTCCAACTTCTGTGATGGCCCTTTTTGAGATGTCCATTCCTCTTCAACTGTACTGCCTACTGCGCTATTCCTTATTGCTGTATCTATAGCGTTAGAGAACTTCAAACGTATCTCATCATTCCTTAGTATTTCCGTATCCCACTTCTTTGCGTATTGATTCTTCCTGACTAATGTCTTGAACTTCAGCCTACTCTTCATCACTACTATATTGTGATCTGAGTCTATATCTGCTCCTGGGTACGCCTTACAATCCAGTATCTGATTTCGGAATCTCTGTCTGACCATGATGTAATTTAACTGAAATCTTCCCGTATCTCCCCGCCTTTTCCAAGTATACCTCCTCCTCTTGTGATTCTTGAACAGGGTATTCGCTATTACTAGCTGAAACTTGTTACAGAACTCAGTTAGTCTTTCTCCTCTTTCATTCCTCGTCCCAAGCCCATATTCTCCTTCCCCTACAACTGCATTCCAGTCGCCCATGACTATTAGATTTTTGTCCCCCTTTACATACTGTATTACCCTTTCAATATCCTCATATACTTTCTCTATCTGTTCATCTTCAGCTTGCGACGTCAGCATGTATACCTGAACTATCGTTGTCGGTGTTGGTCTGCTGTCGATTCTGATTAGAACAACCCGGTCACTGAACAGTTCACAGTAACACACCCTCTGCCCTACCTTCCTATTCATAATGAATCCTACACCTGTTATACCATTTTCTGCTGCTGTTGATATTACCCGATACTCATCTGACCAGAAATCCTTGCCTTCCTTCCACTTCACTTCACTGACCCCTACTATATCTAGATTGAGCCTTTGCATTTCCCTTTTCAGATTTTCTAGTTTCCCTACCACGTTCAAGCTTCTGACATTCCATGCCCCGACTCGTAGAACTTTATCCTTTCATTGATTATTCAATCTTTTTCTCATGGTAACCTCCCCCTTGGCAGTCCCCTCCCAGAGATCTGAATGGGGGACTATTCCGGAATCTTTTGCCAATGGAGAGATCATCATGACACTTCTTTAATTACAGGCCACATGTCCTGTGGATACACGTTACGTGTCTTTAATGCAGTGGTTTCCATTGCCTTCTGCATCCTCATGTCATTGATCATTGCTGATTGTTCTGCCTTTAGGGGCAATTTCCCACCCCTAGGACAAGAGAGTGCCCTGAACCTCTATCCGCTCCTCCGCCCTCTTTGACAAGGCCGTTGGCAGAATGAGGCTGACTTTTTATGCTGGAAGTCTTCGGCCACCAATGCTGCTTATTTATCGAAATTTAGGCAGTGGGGGGGATGGAACCCGGGACCAAAGACGTTTTGATTATGAATCAAAGACACTACCCCTAGACCACGGGTGACATAGTTTTCACAATTATGCATGTCTATAGAGGCAGCATGGCTCGGTATTTCTACAGGGGACTTCCAACTACTTGTTGAGTCCATGCCACAACAAGTTGTTGCATTTTGCAAGGGAGAAGGACATTCAACATGATGGTAGGAAGTATCCCATGACTTTTTTCACCACAGTGTAGTTGGTCATGGTGATCAGGAAGGAAGTCGTAGGCTTGGAATCCATCAGGCATTGGGAAAAGTAGTGTTTGCAGTGTTTGATATAGGTAAGGCCATGGACATTAGGGATGTTATCATAAAGGGAGGTGGTATCATTAGTGATTAGCAGGGCACTGTGTAGTAAAAAAACAGGAACTGTGCTGTGGGGCATTCAAGGAGGATACGGCTGGTGTCTTTTATGTAGGAGGATAGGTTGTAGGTAATAGGCTGAACGTGTTGGCTTGCAGTGAGGTCAAAGTAACTGACCACAATTGGGTGTCCTGAGTGGTTGGGTTTATTGACTTTAGGAGGCATGTAGAAAGTAGGGATGCGGTGTGTGGTAGATAGGAGAGAGACAGACTTGGGAGAGAGGTTCTGAGATGGGCCTAAGGATCTGAGGAGAGATTGGAGATCTTGTTGGATTTCTGGAATGGGGTGGCAGGATTTATAGCTGGACAAATCTGGCAGCTAGCTGGGTCCTTCTGCCAGGTAATCGGTGCAGTTCAAAACCCTGGTGTTGGAGCCTTTGTCAGCAGGTAGGATTATGAGGTCGAGATCAGTTTTTAGGTGGTGGATTGTGGTTCTTCCAGAGGATGTAAGGTTAGCTTACTTGTTGAGGTTTTGGGGAATGATGGTGGGGTAAGGTGTGAGATTAAGAAATTCTGAGAAGTCAACAGCGGTTCATATGGGGGCAGTGGGGAGGGGGGATCACAGTTGGATGAAGGAGTAACTGAGTCACACAGTGTTCATCATTGGTTTTGGATTGTGTCTGACTAGGAGGGTTGGTGGCAAAAAGATTGCTTCTCCCATCATGTGCAGTTGCTTCCAGTCTAGTCTTGGCAGCCAGAGACAGTGGTCATATGTGTGTGTGTTTTTTGTATACTTCATCAGTCTTTTTGTTGTGCCTGTCTGTGACCCAACATCTCCACTATATGGAGAGTAGCATTCCATCATTTTCTAATATTGTCATTATTCCATCCACACTTTTATATTGTTTGGTTTCAAATGGAATATCCTGTATACTCAGACTTCTATCAGAAAAAAGGACGTCAAAAACAGTGCTGTACTTTCTATAGATGTATAATTTCTTGACAGCATAAATGATAATTAGAAAATAATGTCTCCATCTCACAAACACAAAAGGTTTTACTTGTGTGAGAAAAAGAGGAAAAGGGAAAATAAAAAGTTATTATTTCTGCAAAACTGCTGTTTTTATATTTGAATAATAGATTTAATGAAACAAAGAAAGATAATATACACTGAAAGGATAAATTTCTGTGGCACATAGGCTTTACATTATTAAGGGGGATGCCCTGAAGTTTGAGAATACTTCTTTGAGATATAAGTAATTAGCTCTCTTCATTTGATTTTTTGTATTCCAACTATAATTTTCCATTAACATACAAATTCACTTAAAATGGAACATTACCTTACTTAATGTCCTGATGATACCAAACCTACCTTACTCTTCCTCATTTTTTTTTCCCCCAACCATATTATGATCCATAATTACTTCTTCTTTGTGTGCCAAATATACAAACGAATGTATAGAACTGACCTAGCACCATTGTATGCTAACTTGTTTGTAGATCACCTAGAGAATTCCCTTCTTCCCCACTTGACATCTAAACCCTTGTTTGGTTTAGATACATTCATGACATCTTTCTGATGTCGATTCATGACATGGATAGCCTTTGCTCCATTCTCCAGAACATCAACATCTACTCTGAAATATGCTTCATCTGCTTCTTCTAACTGAACAAGCTACCTTCCCAGATTTTGTGAATTTTACCTCTCAGGTGATTCCAAAAATACCTCTGCTCACATCAGCTGTACCAAATGGAAAATTCAATTAAGAAAACTGTTAAATTACAAGAAGACAGAGTGGCTGAACATTGCTTACTCTCAGGATCTGAAATTCTTAATACTACTGGCAGAAACACTAAAAGCAGAAAAACCAATTCCTAGCTTTCTTAACATGCATATCCTTTCCTTAGGAAGGAAAGAGGTGTTGGTTGAAGAATGTGTAAAAGGAGAGACAGATATTCAGAACTCACACTGGGAAGGCCATCTATGAAACACAGAAGAGGCAACGAACCATAGGACCATGTTCCATAGGGCCTGCCTTATTTTAGCCGTGGGGTTTCACAATCAACTCCTTGATTTTCTGAACTTAGAGTAATTTGAGAAGTTCCTTTTTAAATATTTAGGGTTCTTAGACAGGCAGCCTGGTAGCTGCAAAATGCTTGGCTAATTTATCAGTGATGGACATTCTCATAGGTTCAACCCTTGTACAACTAAATGCTCAGTGCTGTTCCCTAACAGAAACAAAGTTGTAACCAAAAATGGTTGGCTAATTAATGACCTTTTCTAGTTCCTCTTATGTTACAGAAAGCATTGTGCATACCCAGTGTAGTGACAGTACTGCTGATTGCAGCACTGTGCTCAGGTTTGGAGAAAACAGTTCCATCCCCCTACAGTTATATATAATGTAGTTCCCTTCAGTTCAGAACACCTTCCAAATATTTCCCAGAGCCCCATGGCTACCTCAACAAGCACAGCAGCCAGCAACATCATAATCATCAGAATTCTGTTGGCTGCATTCTCAAAAATTTTGGAAAGAAGTGAAATATGTCTTGAAATAAAGATGAATTTTGATTTTTACAGATGGAGTAACTATTGCACATTTAAGCCTATCAGGAAATCTGCATTAAATCACTGATAGACTACAAAGATACCTCATGATGATTTTAACAATATTTTGATAATGATGGGTTTCTATTCACCATAAAGATGACACGCTGAGTTGCAGACGGCCACAATGAAAAGACTACACATTCTGCCAGAGCCTTCTTCAGAAAGGAAACACACATACATTCACACAAGTTAGTGTACTTCACTCTCACATGCCAATCCTGTATCTGTGAGATGTGCTTGCTAGTGTGACTGTGTGAAGAATGCTTTGGCAGAAAGCTTCATGTGAACAGTTGTTTCATTATGCCTGTCTGCAATTCAATGTGTCATCTTTAAGGTGAGTAGCAATCTATCCTTTCATAATAAATATTCTTGATATTTCAACATGGAATTTTCCTTCAGAATGATTTTATCAAATCTACTCAGTGATAAATACTCTTCTGGTAACACCATCACCATAACCAGAAAAAATTACCACTTCTAAGGTGCTGAAAAACTTTTGTATTTTTTTAATAGCTGCAGTATTGAACCTGAAGCCCATCTGCAAAGAAAAATAATGTCTACTGTAATAAATCTAAAGTTTTTGTATTTGTATATTTATTAATTGATGAAATGGCTGTTTACACTCTGAAGAAGTAATCACTGAAGCTTATGAACAATTATTTGTTTTGTTATTTCTGTCATGTCTGTTACCTGAGGACTTAACAAGTACCACAATCATTTCTCTCCTTTCCTTTTGGTGAATCTCTGTGTTGTTGTAGCGGTTTTCAGGCTGAAGACTGGTTTGATGCAGCTCTCCATGATACTCTATCCTGTGCAAGCCTTTTCATCCCTTAATTAAATGCTGCAGCCCACATCCATATGAAACTTTTTACAAGTACTGTACTAGTCTCTTGGTCACCTGGTGCAAGTTTTTCACCTACACTGCACTTCAATACTAAACTGATGATTCCTTGATGCCTCAGAATGTGTCATATCCACCATTCCTTCTTTTAGTCAAGTTATGCGTCAACTTCCTTTTGTACCAAGTTCTAATCAATACCTTCTCATTAGTTACATAATCTACCCATCTAATTTTCAGCATTCTTCTGTAGTAAAACATTGAAGAAGCTTTTCTTTTCTTCTTGTTAGAACTACTTATCAGCAGCATATCACTCTTGTTTAAGGCTACATTCCAGACAAACACATTCAGCGAAGACTTGTGAACACTTATGTTTGTATCCAATGCTAAAAAATTTCTCTACTTCTGCCATCATAAGTTGCTTTACTGCCTAAATACCAAAACTCAACTACTACATTTAGTATCTCATTTCCTAATACACTTCTCTCAGCATTGCCTGATTTAATTTGATTACATTCCATTACCCTCATTTTACTCTTGTTGATTTTCAACTTGCACCCTAATTTCAAGATTGTCCATTCCATTCACTTGCACTTCCAAGTCTTTGCTGTCTCTGACAGAATTACAAAGTCCCTGTATAAGAACAAATTTCCCTTATATACTATGATGGTAAAAATTAAAGTCATATGACATTGTTGGCTGGGAGACCCAAAAGGCAGCTTCAGCCACCTAATCAGAAAGTTTTTTTCCTATCCTTCTTGCACAATTGCATGTTTCCTTCAAGAAGTATGAGAATTATAAGTTTAATTGTATCTGGTAACTGTAGGTGACTGTAATGTGTGTGTGTGTGTGTGTGTGTGTGTGTGTGTGTGTGTATGTGTGTGTGTGTGTGTGTTTAGTGTAGTGTCGGTAGTGTTGTCTTTGAGTTGGACGATGAGAGGAGAAAGAGGATGAAACCTGGTGCTGGCACATAGCCTTCTCATCTCAAATAGCACAAAGAGGGCTGCCAAGTTTAACACCCACATTTGACAGATGGATCATCATCAACAGTGTAACACGGCCTCACTTCATGAGACACTGGAAAGAGGTTTGGAATTTAATTCAGGAGATTGCACAAAGACTGGTGATCAGGGACTTTACATCACCAATTCTCATCCCTTTTGCTGTAAAGGCTATGGGGAAGCAGCCAACAGCATGTGGCATACCCAAGCAGTTACTTATCCAAGTACTGTCCATGCCTGATGTTGCTTAATTTCAGTGATGTCACAAGAACTGGTGTATTCCACGGGTCAAGGCTATTGGATACTGTCATGGTCATTTCATGAGATGTGTGTCGGAGGAAGTAACATGATGCTTCACATCAAATAATGTTGCTTTGATTCTATTGTGCATAATAGCAACAGACAATCAATACCATAGGGCCAAAATAAGAATTAAATTAGTAAAGATAAACTACTGCAGCAGTGATTACACTTAATAACACAAAATTAAGAAATTGAGAAGTGAAGGAAGGTATTACTCTTAGAGTTAGTTAAAGTTGTTTTGCTGTTTAGGTATCAAACATATTGTTAAACAATTTACTTTACTATCATGTGTCCTCTATGTCACTGACTTTGAAGATGTGCTGGTGACTAAGAACCCAAAATAACTTATCTGTTGAAATAAATTAAAATATGACCAAGACTTCAGATTTCATGTTGTTTGACTCTTCTTGGAAATAGTGCATCCAGAATTATAAAACAAATCCTTCTGTTGTGCTGCACAATGCCTCTCTTTTAGTTTCTTCCCATGGAACTGAAGAGCATCCCCATGATGCTCTTGCACTTACTACACAAATTGGTGTTAAAAAGCACTTTGCTTTCCATTGTATCCTCTCTACATCCTTTATTAATATTATGTGGTAAAGATCCTAGACTGATGGGCTGTACTCAAAACCCAGTCCAATGAGGTTTTTGTAAGGCATATCCTTTGTAGACTTCTTCCTGTGAATCTCAGTTTGGGATGTTTTTCCATGCCTGTTTTTTGTGTTTGTTCCACTTTGAACTCTTTTCAGCCAAATACTCTTAAAGGCAGGATGTTTCACATATGATACAAGCACATATTCCTAGTTCTTGCAGGATGTGTGCCAGTTAGGTCCCTTGGCAGACATCGCATGAGGGAAAGGCTATTCTGCCTAACTGAGCATAAACTAAGATGCAATGTGATTACATTAAGCTTAACTTTATTTGGTCAAAATGATGTCCTTCTGCAACAAGAGCAGCCCAGCATCTTTTGTAAAAAAAAAATGTCAAACACTTGCTGAATTTCAGTTGCCAAAATTCTTGAAACTACAAACCGAGTTCTGTCTTCTAGCTCCTTAAGTATATGTGGATTGTTTCATACACCTTACAATTTACCATTCCCCTAAAGATAAAAATCATGGGGATTTAGATTGGTGTGAGGGATGACAAAGTCAACTATGTTACCATCAAAAACACCTAACAATACTGTCACTGAAATAGTGACTGTGTCCTGCATGAAGTAACTGCATCTTTTCATTAACTGTAAGTCTCTGAATAAATATTACAATTCACTGAAAGGACCAAAGTCATGGAATACCTCCTAATATTGTTTTGGACCTGGCATGATGCAGCAACTTAATGTGGCATAGAATCAACTCATTGTTGGAAGCCCCCTAAAGAAATATTGAGCCATGCTACCTCTATAACCAGTAAGAGTGTTGCAGGTGCAGGATTCTGTTCATGAACTGATCCCTTGATTATGTCCCGTAAATGTTCAATTCATGTCAATTGATCAGGGTGGCCAAATCATTCACTTGAATTGTCCAGAATGTTCTTCAAACGAATTACAACAATTGTGGGCTAGTGACATGGCACATTGTCACCCATAAAAATGAATGGCTGTAAATGGTCTCCAGGTAGCCGAACATAACCATTTCCATATGAAGATTGTATCTGTTCTTTCAGAGATGTCTGAAAGAACAGATACCGTTGGTGATCTTGCAGCTCTCAAAGAATGAAATTACAATGAAATGCAGACCATTAGCTGCTCACAGCCATTGATAAATATCAACAGGAACAGTTGAAAATGTGTACTCAAACCAGGACTTGAACCCGGGATCTCCTGCTTACAAGACAGATGCTCTATCCGACTGAGCTAGCAAGGACACAGAGGATAGTGCGGCTGCAGGGATGTATCTCTGGCACACTCCCCGTGAGACCCACATTTCCAACTTACTCTCCACACAGTACATTTGTAGTGCCCCTGCCCACTATACTCATTACTAGTGGCAGTCAGTGTACCAATTCCCGTAAGAGTTTGAGCAATGTGAGTACATCTGCACTGAAGAAGATCATTAGCCAATAAGCCTTATCTATATGAAGATGGTATCTGTACTTTTGGACATGTCCGAAAGAACAGATATACCATTGGTGACCTTGAAGCTCTCGAAGAATGAAATTACAATGAAATCCAGATCATTAGTTGCTTACAGGCATTGACAAGTATCAATGCGGACAGTTGAAAATGTGCGCTCCGACTGGAACTCGAATGGAGGAAATCCTGGGTTCGAGTTCCGGTCGTGGCACACATTTTCAACTATCCCTGTTGATATTTATCAGTGCCTATAAGAAGCTAATGATCTGGATTTCATTGTAATTTCATAACCATTTCCAGTCAATGATCAGTTCAGTTGGACCAGAGGATCAATTCCATCCAATGTAAACACAGTCCACTCCTTTATGAGGAGACAACCAGCTCACACAGTACCTCATTGACAGCCTGGGTTGGACAGCTTCTTAGGGTCTGCACCATACTCGAAAACTTCCTCAGTTCTTATCAACTGAAACTGGGACTCATCTGACCAGGCCACAGTTTTCCAATCATCTAGGGTCCAACTGATTTGGTCATAAGCCCAGGAGAGGTGATGCAGGCAGTGTGCTGTTAGCAAAGGCACTTGTGTCAGTCATTCACAGATTTCATCACACTATGCTAATGGATATGTCCCACATTGATTTCTGTGGTTATTTCACTTAATGTTGCTTGTCAGTTAGTGCTTACAATTCTATGCCAATGCTACTGCCCTTGGTCATTGACCTAAGACTGTCAGTCACTGTGTTGTCTGTGATGAGAGACAATGCCTGAAATTTGGCATTACCTTGTTCAAATACACATCAGCAGTTATGTTTGGTGGAAAAAGATTGCTTAAATAATTTGTTTTGCACTAATTGCATACCACACTCCTTCTCCACATCATGCAGAAGCTCTTGATGTGACAGGTGAGGATTTTCAGAACTCCAACTTCAACTGTTCTGCAAGCTCACATATCCTGCTTCATCTGAATAAAAGAGCATTTCAGGATCATCACACACAGAGCACAATAATCAATGGCAGTAATGACATAAAGTAACAGTATCTGAATTGCTCAGTTGTTGCCCTGCTATTACTTTGTAAGGTTTCAGTTTGAAGTTGTACAAAGCTGTTCCTGTCAAGCCAGTTTGAACTGCTAAATGGCACAAAAATGTTCTCACACTCTTAATTCATCTGGTTTATTCTTGGTTTGAAAGCGCTTTTTTTTAAAAAAAAAAAAAAAAAACATCACGGATCCAGTCTCTTAAAATATCCTTATTAATCAATATCTACAATAGTATATCAAACAATGGAAACTCTAGGTAGGAATATCAACAATGTAGGAAAAGACAGATTGCTATTCATAGTAAAGAAGACATGTCAAGTTGCAGACAGGCACAATTAATTGATATTTACATATGTGTCTATTTTAATTGTGCCTGTCTGTAGCTTCACATGTTTATGGTAAGTAGCAATCTATGCAGTAGTATAATAACTGGAAACACACTGACTCATTTAGTATGAGGGCAAGCCAGTAAACTGCTTCAGACTCTGTTCTTGCATACTTCAGCACAAATAAAAATTGTTGATCCTTCATGTACACCACAGTGAACAGAAACTATACACAGCAAAAAAGAAAAGCAATGTATACTCAGTTGCATAATAAATTAGCTACAACATGCACTGTTAACTGATATCAGCATAATGGGTGGAAGCATCATGCAGTGATCAGAGCCTGGGAGGAGAGGTGTTGGTACTTGCGCAGTGCTGGAGACAACATGTGTACCTTACATGAAGCACCCTGCATTTTATGATAATGACTGTTTCTGTTACATTCACACTGATATCATGTAATCTGGCATCAATGCATCACCTCTAGAATGGGAAGTTCCCTTTGTGTATCGCAAGAGGGCATTTCTTTTGCATGCGCCGGTTTTAGCATGGTGTACAAGTGTGGGGCAGAAGATGGGTTTTTGGTAGGACGCTGGTCACAGAAATCTTCTCAGAGTGGACTACACATCAACTTTGCCCACACTTAGAAATGGTTGCCAACTTGGAAAGGCAGTGGGTTTTTCAGCTTCGAGCCAGCTATGTGAATGGTAGTCACATATAAACCCTTTGGTTTCATCACGGCTTCCTATTGCTGGTAGAACATTTATATGTGCTGGAGCCAGGTTCTGCTCCAGTCAGAATGGTAGATCATCAAGGTGTAACTGCTGTGAAACCATTACAAACAATAACTACCAGCATTTGATGGACATTCATGTTGATATTCCATTGGCTTAGTTACATTGTAATGGTGCTCAGTTCTGCGTAAGCAAGTGAACATACTGATTGTGTTTGTAAAATTTGACAGTGTTTGAGCATGATCAGCTGTTCCATCATTTACCTGTAAGCGATGATTAGTTCTCTGTTTGATATTTCAAAGTCAGGTGCCAAGCATTGTGGTACAGTATGCTAAATTTGTGTGTTGCTTTTATTTTAAGACTGAAAAGAGAGTGCTAATAGTAATTTGTGCCCTGTAAATACTGCACCCCTGGGTGGGAGCTTATGACAAACTTCAGCTTGTTTTTTCATTTGATGTATGCTCCTGAGTGGTGGAAAAGATGTAACTCTGATATCTTCTCTTAAATTATATGTATTTCTTTTAAGATGTTGTGACATGTGCAGTAATACTGCTTTCTTTCTGTTTTAGAGCTCTAAAACCTAATTGTTTTATTGTACCTATTTGTATCTTGTGGGACACCCAGTTGAGACCTGTGCCAAATGTAAATATGCCTATAACAGCATCTGAATTAAGTTTTTCAGGATGATTCCTTGGTATCCTTTGTAAGTTATTGGTCCCCCACTTGTAACTGTAAATTAGTTGTCGGATGTAATTCAACTCTTGTTATTGGAATTTAATTTTAGGCACAGAGGCCCTTTTAAAGGAAAGTTTTTCTGATGTTTATATTGTCTGTTTTACTTATCAGCACCTTTAGGACTATTTTGAGTCTCACAATGTCTAATTGTCTATTTGACTTACTGGCACTTTTAAACTATTTTGATTTTGATAGTATCTGATTTATTTTTTGGCACTTTAAAACAGGTCAATAATTACCTTATGAGTGATTTACTTAATAATTAAGGAAGCTCAGGTTACCAGTGTGTGCCTTATGTAGTTTGTTGGAGTGAAATAAGTTGTAAACATTTTCTACTGAGTGTGGGCTCAGTTGCTTACCAGTGCTGGATCCCCACATCCTTACCATTTTAATGGTAGGAATGTGTGGCTCAGATTATTTTATATTCACAATCTGTAATAGTCTCACAAAGTTTTTAGAGCAGTAATAATCTGCCAACACTGGCATCCAGTCGACATTTGTGAGGTATATTCCAGACAGAAATTATAATTTTGCTGCTCTTCATTTCAATGTGAAGGCAGTGTTCTGTTTCCAGTGGTATGATGTTATTATACTTATTATTACAGTTAATATAGGAGACTAATTCTGGGACCATGTCATTGTTGCTCTTATAGTTAAGTAATACCATTTTAGCTTTTTCTCTTTCTACCCTGTTGTTGTTGTTGTGGTCTTCAGTCCTGAGACTGGTTTGATGCAGCTCTCCATGCTACTCTATCATGTGCAAGCTTCTTCATCTCCCAGTACCTACTGCAACCTACATCCTTCTGAATCTGCTTAGTGCATTCATCTCTTGGTCTCCCTCTACGATTTTTACCCTCCATGCTGCCCTCCAATGCTAAATTTGTGATCCCTTGATGCCTCAAAACATGTCCTACCAACCGATCCCTTCTTCTAGTCAAGTTGTGCCACAAACTTCTCTTCCCCAATCCTATTCAGTACCTCCTCATTAGTTACGTGATCTACCCACGTTATCTTCAGCATTCTTCTGTAGTACCACATTTCGAAAGCTTCTATTCTCTTTCTACCCTGAAAGGGCAAAACCCTGCACTTAATGTGGCTAATCTACTTCTCTCTGAGTGTGTCACGTATAGAGGAGATTCTGTAACATAAACTGTTCTTTTCCACTTGAGGAGTCACTTCCTTTCCATAGTGCTTAATTATCCTGTTAAGAGTGGCTGCACAATTTTTCATTTGATACTGGAATTTAAAAAACCTGTATCCAGGATCATTGCAGAATCACTTGAGCGTCAGATTTACGCCCTCTATTTGGTTCGAAACCAGAGGAGTGCAACCAACTCTGTGATCAATGCTACAAATTGCAAACCATGCTTTCACTTCATAAGCATAGCATCTGGTTTGTAAAAATCCAGATGACAGGTGTCATTCATGCCAACACTATGTTCAATTTGCAATTGACACACTGTGCTCTCAATAGCTACCTACAGAGCCTCCTTCACATCTCATATGAGACTTCGCAGCAAACATGTTATATGCACACTGTCATCTCTACCCGTTTTCTCAGATATTTCTCTGAGGAGCTTCAGACTTCCTGAATGGATTTATAGTTTTTGCTTACAATGTGCTATAAAAATTAGATATTTGTCATCAATGTGTCCCTCTGCTATGATATGAAAGTAAGACTGCATTAATTCAAAACAGATGGCACGAATACCATAAAATTTTAGTTGCCCAGGTAAAACATAGTGGTACACAATGAATGGCCTTTACAAGAATGCAGGTTACATCAAGAGGGTTATTTTTTAGGTCTAGATGTTGGGGCTTCATTTGTATGATCATATATTTTTTGCGGAGACAGTCCCTCATGGAAGCCAGAGCGAGAATATTTATCAAGTTTGCTTTTGATCCACTTCTCAAACTTAAAAAAAGTCAAGGAATTAAATAGCTCCTTAATTGGAGGTGGTGTCATATTTCAGTTATTTCAGTTTTGATGTGCAAACTTGTTACTGTGTATTTAAGTTTATCAAGAAATTTGCACTTAGTAATTGACTGATTACAAAGGTCAAGGATAGTTCTACCATTCCTTGGGGCTGTAGGAAGGAAACAGTCCATTGCTGGAGTAAATCTAATGCATCCAGATTCCATTGTTTACAATGATATTCAATATTTTCTGCTACTATGAGGAAGTAATAACTGAAATTGGTGATCAATAATTTCAATGAGCTATCGTTTCTCCCAAGGCTGTTATCTACAAACTCCACTTCATTTACCTCACTTTTTGTTTGTTTCTTGTATAATAAAGCTCAAACTGACTTTTGTAACTGAAGATATGCCAGATCAAATCCTTGTGGTGTGAAATTTTCACTCCCAGTATTTGGCCAGCAAGGGAAGGGGTGGTGGTGACATGAAGTTTCTGGTCGCCAATCTCTGCACCAGTGCACTGAGTGGAGCTCCAAACCTCTCTGTAGTGTCTCATGAGGTGAGTTTGTGAGACTCAGTTGATGGTGATCTATCTGTCAGATGGGGACATTGCACTCAGTGGCCTCCTTTGTGCTACTCAAAGACACCTGGCATAAGAAATTACCTTTATACTGCTAATGGCCTTGTCAAACAGGGCAGATGAGTGGACAGAGGTGCAGGTCACTCTCTTTTCCTTGGGGTGGGAAACTGCCCATAAAAGGTGGAAGAATCAACAATGGGAAATAGCATGAGGATGCAGCACTGCATTAAAAACACATAATGTGTATCCATAGGACAAGTGGACTGTAGCTGAAAAAGTGTCATGATGATCTCTCCATTGGCAAAAGATTTTGGACTAGTCCTCCATTCAGATCTCCAGGAGAGGCTGACAAGGGGGAGGTTACTCTGAATAACAACAAAAGGATATTCTATGAGTCAGGTCATGGAATGCCGCATGTTTGAACGTGGTAGGGAAGCTAGAAAAGCTGAAAATGGAAATGCTAAGGCTCAATATATTTACAGTGAATGTCAGTGGCGTGAAATGGAAAGAAGACAAGGATTTCTGGTCAGATGAGTATTGGATAATATCAACAGCAGCAGAAAATGGTATATTGGGGTAGGATTTTTATGAATAGGGGAGTAGGACAGAGTGTGAGATACTGTGAACAGTTCAGTGACAGGGTTGTTCGCATTAGAGTAAACACCAAACTAACGCTGACAATAATTCAGGTATAGATGGCGAGGTCACAAGCAAAATATGAAGAGATGAAAACAGTATATGGGTAATTCGGTACATAAAGGGAGACAAAAATCTAATAGTGACAGAGGATTGGAATGTGGTTACAGAGGACGGAGTAGAAAAAAGGGTTGCAGGAGAATATAGGCTTGGTAGTAGGAATGAGAGAGGAGTAACACTAATTGAGTTCTGTAATTTCAGCTAATAATAGTTAATACTCTGTTCAAGAATCACAAAAGGAAGAGGTATACTTGGAAAAGGCTAGGAGATACACGAAGATTTCAGTTAGATTACACCATGGTCAGGCAGAGATTCTGAAATCAGATATTGCATTGTAAGGTGTACCCAGGGGCAGATATAGGCTCACTGTTGGATCACAATTTGGTGATGATGAAGAATAGGCATAATAAGAGACTAATCAGGAAGAACCAATGCACAGTGAAGTGGGATATGGAAGCACTAAGGAAAGAAGAGATATGCTTAAAGTTCTCTCAGGCTATAGACACTGCACTGATGAAGAGCTCAGTAGGCAGTCTGGTTAAAGAGGAATGGACACATCTAACAAGAGCAATCACAGGAGGTGGAAAAATCAGCAATGCTCAATGGCATGAGGATGCAGGAGGTGACTATGTGTAGAAGACTGAATAATCAACAAAAGGATAACATTATATGAGTCAGAGCACAGAATGCCAGACTTCTGAATGTGGTAGGGAATCTAGAAAACCTGAAAATAGAAATGCTAAGGCTCATTATATTTATAGTGAATGTCAGTGATGTGAAATGGAAAGAAGACAAGGATTTCTGGTCAGATGAGTATAGAGTAATATCAACAGCAGCAGAAAATGGTATATTAGGAGTAGGATTTTTATGAATGGGGTAGTAGGACAGAGTGTGAGATATTGTGGTGAACAGTTCAGTGATAGGGTCTTCTTTTGGACCCCTCTCATAAAAACAGCTGGCAAGTTCCTTGTTACTTTGTGACATGTTTCACATTTGTGAGCTAAAACAATGTAATCACTCACCACTGTGAGACTGAATGCACATGTGCACATGACATGGTAAGAAAAGTATATAAGCAAAGCAGATATGAATGGGCAATAATTCTAGCAATGATACAGACTGCAAATAAGGAAATGCACTGACATAAGCTGCTATGAGAAACAGCAGATTGTTACTGCCCAGCACTCGGAAACAACAAAGCTGGTCAGCTGTTTGCTTGCATCTATAGAAAATAATTGTAGTAGCAACAAAGTGTTGAACATTCATGCCTGATCACAGAGTGCAGTCAGAGATTTGCACATTCTGTAAAGCAGGAAAGGCATTGATCTGTGGCAAACCTCACAGCTAAGTACAGTGCTGGTGTAGGGATAAGTGTTACAGTCCACATTGTTAAATGTACACTGATGAATATCGGGCTCCATATCAGATGACCCTATGTGTTCCCAAGTTGACCCAGTGACACTGTCAGTTATGACTGCAGTGGACACGGGATCACTGAAATTGATCCATGGATCAATGGAAATTTGTTGCCTATTTGGACGAATTACATTTGGTTTTGCTTTGGGCGATAGTTATGTCCAGATAAAGGCTGTCATCTAGGTAAAGGGCTGGTCGAAATATAAACGATTTATTGCAGCAAAATAGCCATTATAGTTATACATTAGATTTCAATCATTTGAGAGTGAATTCGAAATATACATCTCGCTACGGATGCAGGTCGCAGGGAGCTGTAATATGCTATGAGCAACATTCTCCTAGGCTTCCATGGAGCCTGTGGTAGTAATCGAAGCAACATGACAGCTGTGGACTACACGAACATTTTACAGACTGTGCACATCCCTTCATACTTTGTCTGTTCACTATTGGCGATGGCACCTTTCAGCAGGATAACTGTCCTTGTTACAAGGCCAGAATCTTGCTACAGTGTTTCGAAAAACATGTAGTGAACTCACGTTGCTGTCTTGACCATCAAATTTGCTTCATTTAAATCCAATGATTCACATCTGGGAGGGCATCAGTCGCCAGCTGCGCGCCCAGAAACCACCGGCACATAATTTCGGGAATGGCGTCACCTGTGTGTAGACATCTGGTGCTTCATGCACTACTGTAAACATACCCAGGACTTGTCGAACCTACGTCACGCAGAATTGATGCTGTATTGCTTTTCACAGGTAAACGAACGTGGTGTTAACCAGGTGGTAATAATATTTTGGTTCTTCAGTATATATGTCATAAGATGTAGCGGATTCAATCATTCCTCATGGAGAAGGAATAACAGTAACCTTTTTGCTGTAGCTAAAGTTCTACCTGCCGATTTCCATTAATGCACGATGGCACTGGGAAACTAAAGCCTGCTTTTCAACAGCGGTGTGCAAACTGAAGTAGTCTCCTACGGCCTGGGTGATAATTTTAGTGCTGCAGGTATTAGTGAGATCCCACAGTTGTCAGAAATCCTCTCCGTGGCTTCTCATTTGGGTTCAAACAGCAGAATGATTCGCATAGTGCAGAAATACTTGCTATGTCATCTTCCTACTACAACCATTAGTTCGAATCTGCTTATCATAGGGTACATCATTTGACCACCAGGGTCAGGAATACATGTTCCCCAGTTTACGTCTGAATAAAAATCGGATCAGTGACAAAACGTTCAATGGATGTCAAACAGTGTTACAAAGTTTGTGAGACATATTACTAGGACAAAAAGTCGTATCTGGACATTAAAATGTTCACTTGCCTTTAATTAAGAGCCTTCGCCTAATTATTCAGTTTTTATTAACATCCCTTACGTTTGTATCATCTTGTCTTTGATTTGTATACGGTCCCAAATAATTTCATGAATATTTATACATTCTGTTTGTGGCTACGGATTCGAGCGAGCAGTTCAGTAAAGCGCTCATTGAAGAGATCTGACATAACTTTTTCTGTAAAGTCAAGATCACCCTTCCTTTCAAGGTTCCTACAAGAATACTTCATTAGTTTACGTCGTTCAATGCGAATCTGCTGAATTTCAGCAAATTCTACATGGTGTTGAGCTAACTGAAAGACGTTGGTACCGGTAATAGTTTTTTTTTCCCGTTAGATTTCCCTGAACCAACTTTTTACGCTCCTGTTTTACAGACACTTTTTTTTCACTCTAAAACGGTAGAAAATGTATCTCTTGATATTCGGAGCTGGTCTGAGCCGTTAACATATAGTTCTATTTCGCATGTTTTGCAAATATTACCATGAACCGGCCAGCGGCTTGTTTCACATCTGATAGCCTCCCGTATCTTGCAAACGTTATGTACCGATGAAATATGTTAAACGCTTAATCGTCAGCTCATGTAAACCACCTTCTGCGGACCACATGACCTCTACGGCTTCCTGAATGCTTCCCAACAAGGCCAGCTGCTTGTCATCGTTGGCTCACGAAATGTCATGATAACTGTTTATGTCACCACCATCTGTATTCCATAGCTGGTACCTCTAAATTTGAGAGCGAGAAGGATGGTGTAACAGAAATATAAGGGTTTAACGTCCCGTCTACGACGATGTCGTTAAAGAAGAAGTGTCATGATTTATAAGGCAAGGTGATGATGTTCATGCTGACATTGCCTCACTTTAATTCTATTGCACGTTGATGTTTTTTGTTCTTTTTTTTACGTAACTCTTGGTATCCCCGTGTAATCTGGCATGTCATTGGAAACATGCACATCAAGAAACGGAGGAAACCATAATGCAGTTGATTCGAGTAGTAATTGTAGGTAAAAAAAAGTGGCACATTTGCGAGATTTGTTTATTTTCCCAGCTGTTTGTCACAAACATAATACTATTGTCCACAACCATAGGCACAAAACTGAGCTGTCGGAAAATATATGTCGCGATTTTATCCGTGTCGTTTCATAGGAGTGTAGGGCTACTTATGAATTTGGAGTCTTAAGGAACGTAGCAACCAATTTTTGACGTTTGAGGATACTGTATTATCAGATTTATTTTTAGCATGAAGAGTTCAGCCCGTACCTAGAATCTGAACGCACACGAGTCTCGTAAGTCTCTCATCTCCGAGTGACTGACGAAATGGGAAACTTCCCCTAGTTCCTAAATGTGTCAAGCGAATGTAGCCTCTTCTTCGAACCACTGAATCGTTCGTCTGCCGAAATTCGTAAAACGCGTTTCGTCAACGAGGTTTCATCATCAGTTGCCTGGATATATTTTATTAAAAACTGTTTAATCCATTCTCAAAAGGTTGCATTACGCTTTCATTTGCTAGTCAGTCTTCCACCGCACGTAACAGACGCCCACAAGTAATTTTTGCTATGATGGTTGGTACACGTACAAGTATTGCCCGGAGTGTAGGCGTTCCAATGAGCAATAAAAAGAGAGAACGACGGAAGATTCATAGTGCAAACAGCGAAAGGACGCTGCCTACGCAAATGAGTGACGCACGATGACTCAATGCGTCGTCTCCTGTCCGTGCGTTGAAGTCCCGGCGGCTGTGGCCATTCCGCGACAAACAGTAGTAACTTTGCGTGACAGTTGATGTACACTTCCATCAACGAACCGCGCAAAGGAAGCAACGGTACACGTACCTGCGTGTTCCTGTAGGAGCGTCTGGTCTATGTGGAAAGCAGGTCGCCGATTAACTGTTCTGATTTAGAGGCCTGGCAGCAGTTGTCCGCTCTGGCCCGAGTTCGTCGCCCTGGCATCCGGCACACGTTTACGCTCTCCTGATCCACTCGCGCACTCGAGAAACACCCGCGCACAGGCACATCCCAGTATTCGCTAGGAACGAGAGCGCCTAGCCCTCTCTCGCACGTAGCACCACGTCGACTGGATTCCTGTGCACGCGAGCGGCAGAGGCAGTGGGTGGGGGAGCGCTGCCCCTCTACCTGTAGGTACAGTGTCCACACAAAGCACAGAACGGCCGCGCGCCTTTACCTGAGGCAGCGGCGGCGGCAGCACGCAGGCTCCATGCGGCGTGCTAACGGTGGGAGGACATACGCGACACTGTCGCTGCAACCAAAGTCGCCCGCAGCTACCGCCCTCCAGCTTGGCGACAAACCAGCCACCCGCACACAATGATTCCCTTATCTGCGAGGGCCACCTAAGTTTCCACAAACTATCACTCGATGGCGGTAATGAGATGTGACTAGGGTGACCAGAGGCAATTGTTTAAAAAGGAGGACAAATAGCTTCAAAAAGGAGGACAAAGGAAGAAAAAAGAGGACACATCAAACGGGTCAACTGCAGATGAGAATACCTCTCGTCAGCTTTGGACAAGTCACGTGACTGCCGGGAATTACCGGTAAAACTAGTAGTTAATTGTTACTGATGGTCAGGTGGTGGTTAACTGAGTAATATAAAAAAAGTTAAAAATATTGATTGTGGTGACAGTGTGGCGTCAAGTGTTTTGTTATGTCAACAACACGGAATTGTTTACAAAAACGAAAAACGTAAGACCATTCACCTCCCTTCATTCGACGCGCCGCTACCAACATCTACAATTCAAACAGCAGCTGACGAAATGTAAACTGCACTTTAACCTTCCGAATACAAATAAAATGAATGACTATGAAACAATGAAATAAAACCATGACAGTTAATCTGTCGAGTTATTTCTTACCTTTACTGGCCACTGAGACGTACATTCCAGCTCCACATATCTTACATTCCGCTTCAAATTCATTTCTCCCTTTCTTGAAAGCCGGATATTTGCAGGAAAGGACATCACAAAATGTACACTTTCGTCTAGGCATAGCCAAATATTTTACGTAACTGACTCGGTTAAAAATTACACTCACAAATCACACGTGCACTACAGGAAGCCAAGCCAATACAAAGCGAAGATAACGAAACGAAAATTTTAAATAATCGATATTTGCATTCGCTTATAGGTCGATCACGATAACATCAACGTGTTTATCACGAAGGCTATGCCAATAGTTAAAGTATTTAAGAAAAGAGCAATAGAACGGGACGAATTGTAAATTTAACTGTTTTACGCTCAACTTTGCGAAAAAGCCGGACACTGTAAAAATCCTCCCGGACCCCGGACAAAGAGCTAAAAAGGAGGACATGTCCGGATTAATCCGGACGTCTGGTCACCCTAGATGTGACATTACCATTCTTCGCATTGTCATCTCCGGACAATGCTTTTTCCTGACACCTGGGCTTTAATTGTAGCCCAGTATTCCCGCATTTAATTCCTGTGCTGTTCCTTCCACGCTTCAGTCCACATTTTGACAGTTTTCAGTTGTGGCTTTACGTGGAATCCAAGGTAGTCTTGGAATGCGTTTATCGCTACCCTCCAGTGCTTGCAGGTTTTCTTCTACCTTGGCAAACCACACCTCCTATGTTTTCCTGTTGAGAAAGTAGTGGAAGATCCGACCGGTCAACCTTGCAGGATTCATACGGGCAATGTGCCTACAAAAACAATCTTCTAGACAAGCTCAAGTACTGTGGTATGAATGGGACAGTGCTCCAATGGTTTAAATCATACCTAACTGGAAGAGTGCATAAAGCTGAAATAAGCAGTTCACATAATATGCAAAAAATTGGTGATTTCTCAAACTGGGGAACAATCAAGAATGGGGTGCCGCAAAGTTCGGTTTTGGGTCCTCTGCTGTTCTTAATATATATTAATGACTTGCCATTCTATATTCACGAAGATGCAAAGCTGGTACTTTTTGCAGATGATACAATATAGCTATCACACCCAACAGACAAGAATTAACTGGTGAAATTGTAAATGATGTTTTTCAGAAAATCATTAAGTGGTTCTCTGCAAATGGGCCCTCATTAAACTTTGACAAAACACAGTGTATACAGTTCCACACAGTAAATGGAATGGCACCATTGATAAATATAGACTTCGATCAGAAATCGGTAGCTAAGGCAGAATATTCAAAATTTCTAGGTTATGCATTGATGAGTGGTTGAACTGGAAAAAAAAACACACTGAGGATCTGCTGAAACGTTTGAGTTCAGCTACTTATACTATTAGGGTCATTGCAAATTTTGGCGATATACATCTGAGTAAATTAGCGTACCATGACTATTTTCATTCTCTGCTTTCGTATGACATCATATTCTGAGGTAACTCATCATTGAGTAAAAGAGTGTCCATTGCACAAAAGCGTGTAATCAGAATAATTGCTGGAGCTCATCCAAGATCATCCTGCAGATACTTATTTGAAGAGCTAGAGATCTTCACTGTAGCCTCACAATATATATATATATATATTCACTTATGCAATTTGTTATTAACAATCCGAACGAATTCAAAAGTAATAGCAGTGTACGTGGCTACAACACTAGGAGAAAGGTTGATCTTCACTAGTCAATGTTAAATCTAACTTTGGCCCAGAAGGGGGTAAATTATGCTGCCACGAAAGTCTTTGGTCACTTACCTAATAGTCAAAAGTCTGACAGATAGCCATATAGCATTTAAAAGGAAATTCAAAGAATTTCTTAATGGCAACTCCTTCTACTCATTAGATGAATTTTTGGATATAATAAGTGGATAATTTCCCCAACCCCACAAAAACATTAAAAATATTAAGTGTCATGTAATATTTTGTGTAATGTAATATCTTGAATAGACATCTTTTATTAACCTGACACGTTCCACATCATTACGAGGTGTCGTATTCATGATCTATGGAACAAGTACTAATCCAATCTAATCTCGTCCTGTGGCTGGTGTCTGTGATCTTTTCTACACTGTGTACATTTCATACAGTATTGATTGCCTATAATTTACATGATTCAACAGCTCGTCAACATAGTAGGAGATTACAGCAGTAATCTAGGCCTGAATATCAGTACCAAAAAGACGTAGTTCATGAATGTCACACGATAGCCCGACTACCTTACAAATGCAAATCTACGATTCAGTGGTTCCTTGATACAAAGAGAAGACGAGTTTTAAGTAGTTTAGAAAGTGAAGATTGAGGATCAGACATGGAGATAAAATGTCGCGTAGAGAACGCTCGTAATGATTTAATAAATTTCAAGAAAATTTTCACAAGTACAAATCTAAATCTTACTGTTCGTTTTATAAGATGCTACACTTGGCCTGTTCTTCTATACAGTTTTGTAGGATTGGCGCTAAATATGCCAATCTACAATGTGTACAGAAACCAGATGGCAGTTATAAGAGTCGAGGGGCATGAAAGGGAAGCAGTGGTTGGGAAGGGAGTGAGACAGGGTTGTAGCCTATCCCCGATGTTATTCAATCTGTATATTGAGCAAGCAGTGAAGGAAACAAAAGAAAAATTCGGAGTAGGAATTAAAATCCATGGTGAAGAAATAAAAACTTTGAGGTTCGCCGATGACATTGTAATTCTGGCAGAGACAGCAAAGGACCTGGAAGAGCAGTTGAACGGAATGGACAGTGTCTTGAAAGGAGGATATAAGATGAACATTAACAAAAGCAAAACGAGGATAACGGAAAGTAGTCGAACTAAATCGGGTGATGCTGCGGGAATTAGATTAGGAAATGAGAGGCTTAAAGTAGTAAATGAGTTTTGCTATTTGGGGAGCAAAATAACTGATGATGGTCGAAGTAGAGAGGATATAAAATGTAGACTGGCAATGCCATGGAAAGCGTTTCTGAAGAAGAGAAATTTGTTAACACTGAGTATAGATTTAAGTGTCAGGAAGTCGTTTCTGAAAGTATTTGTATGGAGTGTAGACATGTATGGAAGTGAAACGTGGACAATAAATAGTTTGGACAAGAAGAGAATAGAAGCTTTCGAAATGTGATGGCATTGAATAGAATTGGAGAGAAAAGAAATTTGTGGCACAATTTGACTAGAAGAAGGGATCGGTTGGTAGGGCATATTCTGAGGCATCAAGGGATCACCAATTTGGTATTGGAGGGCAGCGTGGAAGGTAAAAATCGTAGAGGGAGACCAAGAGATGAATACGCTAAACAAATTCAGAAGGATGTAGGTTGCAGTAGGTACTGGGAGATGAAGAAGCTTGCACAGGATAGAGTAGCATGGAGAGATGCATCAAACCAGTCTCTGGACTGAAGACCACAACAACAACAACATGCCAAAAGCAAGAAGGAGAGAGGCCTCTGATATGTGGATTTACCGCAGTATGCTCAAAATACTATGAACAGGGCGAATAACAAACACTGAGGAAAATTCAGAACGTTTAAAAGAAGAAAAACTGCATAACTTGGACACAAGTACATCACTGCACTGCAGTTCGTATTAAATGCCTGGCAGATCATTCTTCGAACCACCTTCAGGCTATCTCTCTACCGTTCCGTTCTCAAACAGCGTGTGGGAAAATGAGCCCATAAATATTTCTGTACGAGCTCTGATTTCTCTTATTTTATTACGATGATTGTTTCTCCCTATGTAGATTGGCAGCAATAAAATTTTCTCACATTCACAGGAGAAAGTTATTGATTGAAATTTCGTGAAAATATCTCGCCGCAGCGAGAACGCCTTCGTTTTAGTGATTGCCATCCCAACTCGCTTATCATTAAAAAAATGGTTCAAATGGCTCTGAGCACTATGGGACATAACATCTGAAGTCATCAGCTCCCTAGAACTTATAACGGAGTTAAACCTAACTAACCTAAGGACATCACACACATCCATGCCCGAGGCAGGATTCGAACCTGCGCCCGTAGCGGTCGCGCGGTTCCAGACTGAAGCGCCTACAACCGCTCGGCCACAACGGCTGGCCCACTTATCATATCTGTGACACTTTGCCCTCTATTTCGTGACAATACAGAACGAACACCAAATATATACTTCTACAGTTGATACTACAAGAGATGGCCGAGGGTAAAAGAAGAAAACAGAGAAGAGCCGGCCTATGTGGCCGAACGGTTCTAGGCGCTTCAGTCTGGAACCGCGGGACCGCTACGGTCGCAGGTTCGAATCCTGCCTCGGGCATGGATGTGTGTGATGTCCTTAGGTTAGTTAGGTTTAAGTAGTTCTAAGTTCTAGAGGACTGATGACCTCAGATGTTAAGTCCCATAGTGCTCAGACTCATTTGAATCATTTGAACGGCGAAGAAAAATATGTTTGTTAGATAACATAAAGCAGTGGACAGGATCCCAAAGTGCGGACCAAATACTAAATACAGCGGTTCATCAAATAAAGACACATTGTGTAGTCACCAGCATCCATTAATGGATAAGTAGAAGAAGAAGAAGACAGATTTCATGATTGTGTTGTGTCCTGAATTTCCCATTGGGCCTAAGATTTTTCTCAAAATCAGTCTTTTATTTCTCACTTATCGATCACATCTTCTGTACTCATAGCAAGGCATTCTGCGGCATACAGGGCCTCAGGTCTTATTGCAGGACATTAATGTCGTGTCTTGACATTAATTGATATTTTCTTGAAGACACTTTTATTTAGTTGATATACTGATTATATTTTCTATCCACTCTCCTAGATATTAAAACTTCTCCGTCCGATTGATTTACTCTTCTTTTATCTATGGTATTCTAGGTGGTGACTTGACGTTCGTAATAAATTCAGTTTTCCCAAAGGAGATCAGGAGTCCCGCCTCAGTAAGTTATGGCTTTAATTCATTGATGTTTCTACAGCTGCGTCTAGCGAATCACGAAAAAAATGTGTGGTCATCTACAAAGGCCAGGTAGTCAACGGTCGAATTCACGTGTCTATAGCCAAGCCTGACTCCATTTTCAACACCTTTGTCACTTATTCCTTTTCGCAAGTTTCGGATCGCTTTCAAGTGCACAGTTGGAAAGCAGTGATTAGCGTCCATATGCTTGCCTTACTCCCGACCTGGTTTCAAAGGCATCTGAATTCTCTCCCATAAGCTTCACTTTGGAGGCGGTGTCAGTAAGAGTCTGTTATTTTATTGTCGAATCCAAATTCTTTGACCCTTTTTTATATCTACGAAGGCCACTACGAATTTCTTACTTATCCACTTGAGGTAAGGAAGTACACGTTTAAGAAATCACCGTTATTTTCAATATCGCCATTTGTTACAGTAGCAGCCCAGAGTTGCATCACTAAAGAAAGGAAAGAATGTTCAAGGTACGTCTCAACCCCCAATGAACTATTCACCTTGAGGAGGTGGGGTAGCTCGCGCATCTCAGCTATACAGACAGCCATATCGTAGGTGCAGCCATAACGGGGGGCTATATGTAGTGTGGCTAGGCCCTCCCGTCGGGTAGACCGTTCACCAGGTGCAAATCTTTCGACTGGACGCCACTTCGGCGACTTTCGCGTCGATGGGGATGAAATGATGATGATTAGGACAATACAACACCCAGTCCCTGAGCGGAGAAAATCTCCAAGACAGCCGGGAATAGAACCCGGGCCTTTAGGATTGACATTCTGTCGCGCTGACCACTCAGCTACTGGGGGCAGACGGGGGTTATATGTGGAGAGGCCAAACTGCCTAAAGGTACCTGAAGAGGAGCAGCAGATTTTTCGTAATTGCAGGAGCAACAGTGTGGGTGACTGACTGATCTGGCCTTATAACATTAACAATCATGGACTTTCTCTGCAGGCATTGCAAACGGCTGAAAGCAAGCAGAAACTACACCTATGATTTTTCCCCCTGGGGTCCTGCAGATTGACTGTATGGTCTAACCATGATATCCGCACTTTGAAGGTAAAATAGTTCCCATTGCGATCTCTGAGCCTGGACTACACGCGGATGTTGTCATCAGGAAAAGCAAGACTGAAATTCTACAGGACGGAGGATGGAATGTTAGATCCCTTATACGGGTAGGTAGGTTAGAGAATTTGAAAATGGAAATGGGTAGTTTGAAGTTAGAGGTAGAGAGGATTAATGAAGTCCACTGGCACGAAGAACAGGACTTTTTGTGGGATCAGTACAAGGTTATCAACATAAAATCAGACAGGGGTGACGCAGGATTGGGTCTAATAATTAACAAGAACATCGGAATGCGGGTAGGCTACGATGAACAGCATAGCGAACACATTATTATAGCCGAGACAGACACGAAGCCAACAGCCACCACAGCAGAACAACTTTATATGCTAACTACCTCTGCAGATGATGAAGAGATTGAAAGAATGTATGACGAGTTAAAGGAAATTATCCAGGTAGCTACGGATGACAGAAGTTTACTTGTGACAGGTGACTGCAATTCGGTAGCAAATAAAAAAATAAAAAAAATAAAAAATAGAAGGATAGGGACTAGGGGAAAGGGATGACAGAGGATGCCGCCTAGTAGAATTTTGCAAGTAGCACAATTTAATCATCGCTAATATATGACTCACGAATCATAAAAGAGTTTGTATACGTGAAAGATACCTGGGGGCACTGGAAGATTTTAGATTGATTGTATGATGGCATGACAGAGATTTCGAAACCAAATTTTAAGCTTTAAGGCATTTCCAGGTGCAAATATGAACTCTGAGCATGATTCATTGGCTATGAACTGCAGACTAAATCTGAAGAAGTTACAAAAATATTAAAAATGAAGGAAACGAGACCTGGATAAATTGAAGGAAACAGAGATGGTTGAGAGCTTCAGATTGAGCATTAGGCAACGTCAAACTGAAACAAGGGAAAGCTAATAAAAGGCAAAACGAATTGATAACTTTGAAGGATAGAGCTCTTTTGATAATTAAGGAGATATTGAATTTAATGGACAAAAGCAGAAAATATAAAAATGCATCAAATGAAATAGGAGAAAGGAAATACGGACATAAAAAAAATGACACTGACAAAAAGTGCCGAATGTCTAAGCAGGAATGCACTTAAACACTTTGAGACGTCTTGATAACAATTTTGTTATTCCAACCGCTTGCAGGAGTGTTTGAAGGACAAATGCTAGACTGTAGAAGCACTCATAACTGGGGGAAAGACCTTCGGAGAAAGAAGAAGCAAATGTGTGACTACTATTTCTGATTTCACTTATTTGCTTATGTCTCGGTCACCTCTAGTTCGCATTGACGGCACTTTGAACAGTGGACGTTACATTTCAGATGTGTTACGACCCGTGGCTCTACCCTTCATTCGACTCCTACGAAACCCTACATTTCAGCAGGATAATGCACGACCGCATGTTGCAGGCCCCATACGGGCCTTTCTGGATACAGAAAATGTTCGACTGCTGCCCTGGCCAGCACATTCTCCAGATCTCTCACCAATTGAAAACGCCTGGTCAATGGTGGCCGAGCAACTGGCTCGTCACAATATGCTAGTCACTACTCTTGATGAACTGTGGTATCGTGTTGAAGCTGTATGGGCAGCTGTACCTGTACATACCATCCAAGCTCCGTTTGACTCAATGCCCAGGCGTATCAAGGCCGTTACTACGGCCCGAGGTGGTTGTTCTGGGTACTGATTTCTCAGGATCTATGCACCCAAATTGCGTGAAAATGTAATCACATTTCAGTTGTAGTATAATATATTTGTCCAGTGAATACCCGTTTATCATCTGCATTTCTTCTTGGTGTAGCAATTTTAATGGCCAGTAGTGTACATGCCTGTCCGAAGGAACATTGTATCGTACTTCTGAGCAACACAACCACTGCAATATCACATTTTTTAGCCAATACCGGTCAAGCTACATTGAATTAAAATGTCTCCGCCGTACGGGAATGTACATAATGAATGTACCAGTGCAGTTTCTAGAAACATGCTTGACAACCTACAGAAGTTGTGGTCTGATCGTTGGGCGCGCCCAGATATCCTAATCATAAGTCGACCGCTTGCGATAAGCGGAAAATCCAGGTTCGAGTCCCAGTCCGGCACAAATTTTCACTATCGTCATTCCATTATACAGCTGATGGTTGTCCATATTCGCAATTGCGACTACATTTCTTGGAAATCTGAATGGTGAAAGGAGAATATACTGGGGAACAAGCTTGAGGACAATGTTACAGAAAGAGAAAAAGAGTTGGGTGAAAATGAGATGGGAGATAAGATACTACAACAAGAATTTGCAGATGATGTGATCTCTGATTTATTTGTTCTTGTATATCACCTGCCAATGTAAATATAGCCTGTTTGGTTGACTGTCCTTTTTGAGATCCATACTGCGTGCTACTGAGTACATTTTCTCGTACTAAGTATGTATACAGATTATACAGCCCTACTAGGCAAAAGCATATTTAAGTCCCTCTAGGAAAGGAGCTCTGTGAAGGATTCTTTACACAAGTAACCAAAATGTGCTGATGAATGTTCTCCCACATGATCCAGTACTATCTTCTCAATTTCTATTGTGCAATGTGTTATTTTTGGAGAATCTTATACAGCTCCCAATGGCTTGAAAGATCAAAATTTTTCCTATGTTTACATCCATGCAGATAAATTTCTTCTAATTACGATAAGACCTACTGCAATTTTTTTCTGTTTGCATTCGACCTACTTTTTGGGCACTAGTTCCTACTACTCCATACATTAAGTGCATGTCTGCAAGTTCCTCTAACGAGTAATACGTCTCCTTCCAAATTAAGTCATTAAATGTAAACAGTAGTGCTAAACTCCATCGCGGGCTGTTCATAGGCTACTGCATATTGTTTTTCGAGGTAACTCCACAGACATCCGCGCCGCGACCCGATGCTTATTGTGAACCATAACCAGTTTAGAAATGTGTGTCAGACTCATTGCTCATTCAAGACCTTGTATCGGCCAAAATATTCACTTGCGAGCATTAGTTCCTAATCTGGAAATACTCAATTTCGAATTCTCTACCATGTATGAGGGTGAGTCAAATGAAAACCTTAAATATTTTTTAAGTATTATTTATTGTGTAGAAGTGGTACAAAGCTGTATCATTTTTCAATATAATCTCCCCACGGTCAATGCAAGTCCTCCAGCGCTTACAAAGTACATAAATTCCTCTAGGAAAAAAAAAAATCTTTCGGCAGTCCGCGCAACCACTCATGCACCGCGTGGCGTACCTCTTCATCAGAACGGAACTTCTTGCCTCCCATTGCGCCTTTGAGTGGTCCAAACATATGGAAATCACTTGGGGGAAATCTGGTGAGTATGGTGGATGAGGAAAACACTCAAAATGCAGGTCTGTGATTGTTGCAACTATTGTACGGGCAGCGTGGGGCCTTGCATTGTCATGTTGCAAAAGGACACCTGCTGACAGCAGTCCACGTCGCTTTGCTTTGATTGCAGGCCGCAGATGATTTTTTAGGAGATCTTAGTATGGTGCACTGGTGACAGTGGTCCCTCAAGGCATGTAATGCTACAAAATGACGCCTGTTTCGTTCCAAAAGAGAGTCAACATAACCTTCCCTGCTGATGGTTCTGTTCGAAACTTCTTTGGTTTTGGTGATGATGAATGGCGCCATTCCTTGCTCGCTCTTTTCGTTTCCGGTTGGTGGAAGTGAACCCAGGTTTCGTCCCCAGTAACGATTCTTGCAAGGAAGCCATCACCTTCTCGTTCAAAGCGCCGAAGAAGTTCTTCACAAGCATCAACACGTTGTTCTCTCATTTCAGGAGTCAGCTGACATGGCACCCATCTTGCAGACGCTTTGTGACACTGGAGCACATCATGCACAGTGTGATGTTCTGACCCATGACTAATCTGTAAACATGCTGCAATGTCATTCAGTGTCACTCGGCGGTTTTCCTTCACTATGGCTTCAACTGCTGCAATGTTCTGTGGAGTCACAACTCGTTGTGCCTGACCTGGGACCTGGAAGAGGAACGTCTTCCACTGAAGTCACACCATTTGCGAACTTCCTACTCCATTCGTAGACTTGCTGCTGTGACAAACATGCATCACCGTACTGAACCTTCATTCGTCGATGAATTTCAATAGGTTTCACACTTTCACTACGCAAAAACCGAATAACAGAACGCTGTTCTTCCCTGGTACAAGTCGCAAATGGGGTGGCCATCTGATACTGTGACGGTATGTGTGCATCTGCGCTATGCTGCCACCTATAGCCCATTCTGCACGCTGTTTGTAGCACGCTTACCAACTTACAGGATAACGGCGCGAAATTTCTATTTGTTATTACAAAGTTAAGGTTTTCATTTGACTCATCCTCGTATATAGGGTCGCCAGGCGCATTTTCTCTGATGTCTCTGCAGATATTTGCAATTTCGTTTTTGCAATGTGTGGCTAAGTCAGTGCAAACAATTACTGTACATCGCGTCTTCCATGCGGCGCCCAGTATCGAAGAAGCGTCGGTTGGTTTCCAGTTACAAACTAAATTATTTTTAAAGCTGAATTTTAAGTGTCCATTCGACAGAGCGATCCGAAATTAGTCTAGTGCGATATTCGTTATATCGATACGTATTAACGGGGACAGTAAAACACGAAGCATAACCAGTACTCCGGTAGCATCAGCATCGCCCTGGTCCACACTTAGTGCTACCGCCATCCAGCAGCACTACACCAGTGAGCTGACCTGAAGATGTGACAGAATAGCAAACGGGAGCTGTCGTGTTTGGACGTCACCCTGACCACACCTTGAAGAAAATTGCCCGATTTGTTGCTGTATCACCATGGGCTCTCCAACGAGTCTACAAGGAATGGTGCACCACTAGCAGCCATTTAACAAGTCATAAGAACAGAAGCCGACCTCGGGGAAGATCAGTTTGGATTCCGTAGAAATATTGGAACACGTGAGGCAATACTGACCCTGGTTCAAATGGTTCAAATGGCTCTGAGCACTATGGGACTTAACATCTATGGTCATCAGTCCCCTAGAACTTAAACCTAACTAACCTAAGGACAGCACACAACACCCAGCCATCACGAGGCAGAGAAAATCCCTGACCCCGCCGGGAATCGAACCCGGGAACCCGGGCGTGGGAAGCGAGAACGCTACCGCACGACCACGAGATGCGGGCAATACTGACCCTACGACTTATCTTAGAAGCTGGATTAAGGAAAGGCAAACCTACGTTTCTAGCATTTGTAGACTTAGAGAAAGCTTTTGACAATGTTGACTGGAATACTCTCTTTCAAATTCTGAAGGTGGCAGGGGTAAAATACAGGGAGCGAAAGGCTATTTACAATTTGTACAGAAACCAGATGGCAGTCATAAGAGTCGAGGGACATGAAAGAGAAGCAGTGGTTGGGAAGGGAGTGAGACAGGGTTGTAGCCTCTCCCCGATGTTATTCAATCTGTATATTGAGCAAACAGTGAAGGAAACAAAAGAAAAATTCGGAGTAGGTATTAAAATCCATGGAGAAGAAATAAAAACTTTGAGGTTCGCCGATGACATTGTAATTCTGTCAGAGACAGCAAAGGACTTGGAAGAGCAGTTGAACGGAATGGACAGTGTCTTGAAAGGAGGATATAAGATGAACATCAACAAAAGCAAAACGAGGATAATGGAATGTAGTCAAATTAAGTCGGGTGATGCTGAGGGAATTAGATTAGGAAATGAGACACTTAAAGTAGTAAAGGAGTTTTGCTATTTGGGGAGCAAAATAACTGATGATGGTCGAAGTAGAGAAGATATAAAATGTAGACTGGCAATGGCAAGGAAAGCGTTTCTGAAGAAGAGAAATTTGTTAACATAGAGTATAGATTTAAGCGTCAGGAAGTCGTTTCTGAAAGTATTTGTATGGAGTGTAGCCATGTATGGAAGTGAAACATGGACGATAAATAACTTGGACAAGAAGAGAATAGAAGCTTTTGAAATGTGGTGCTACAGAAGAACGCTGAAGATTAGATGGGTAGATCACATAACTAATGAGGAAGTATTGAATAGGAGTGGGGAGAAGAGAAATTTGTGGCACAACTTGACTAGAAGAAGGGATCGGTTAGTAGGACATGTTCTGAGGCATCAAGGGATCACCAATTTAGTATTGGAGGGCAGCGTGGAGGGTAAAAATCGTAAGGGGAGGCCAAGAGATGAGTACACTAAGCAGATTCAGAAGGATGTAGGTTGCAGTAGTTACTGGGAGATGAAGAAGCTTGCACAGGATAGAGTAGCATGGAGAGCTGCATCAAACCAGTCTCGGGACTGAAGACCACAACAACAAACAACGAGAACAGTTGTAAAAGTAACCTAGCCGACCGACATGGACGGCAGACGCGCATCATCGCAACTTATCAATGAAAAACGGTTTCAAACCCGACAGGAAATGCTAGTCAGTGAATGCATCTCCATCTCAACCACTTCCAGGGAAACATTGCGAAGGGAGCCACAATCAATGGACATTTGTGGTCTGGTATCTCGCAACACGCCATTGCTCATAGCGACAAATGAAGCTGCACGCCTTCAATGCTCAAAACAACATAGAAACTGGACAAATCGCGAATTTATCGCTTTTCAAATAATGCAGTGCATCTAGTACACTGACGTCCCAAAATACGGATATCTCCAAGAGGAACTACCATTCCGCCGCCAAGAACTATCTGTAAAATTCCGAGTGACTGTATTCAACGTGGATCCGCAGCATATTCGGTGTTGTCTTTCTGTTGGTCCTGCGATATTATTAAAAAAAAAAATTACGGAATGTTAGCAACAGGTCAATCATTTTCTACTCACCGTATACCAGAACTATGAATTTATTAAATGAGAAAATCATAGTTTCCACTTCGGCTGATTTTTCCCTTATTTGCGAACGGTTGTAAAAATAACCTAGCCAACCGACATGGACGGCAGACGGGCATCATCGCAACTTACCAATGAAAAACGGTTTCAAACCCGACATAAATTGCTACTCTCAGTGAATCCAACGTATATACGAGACTGTCCAGTTTCGGCTCCATAGGTCATTTTAAATAACGAGGTCGAAATTAGCCACCTGTGTACATGCATTGAATAAAACTTAGCAAATAGAGTAATCAACCCTGTGGCCGAGCGGTTTTAGGCGCTTCAGTCCGGAACCGCGCTGCTGCTACGGTCGCAGGTTTGAATCCTGCCTCGGGCATGGATGTGTGTGATGTCCTTAGGTTAGTTAGGTTTAAGTAGTTCAAAGTCTAGGGGACTGATGACCTCAGATGTTAAGTGCCATAGTGCTTAGAGCCAAAAAAAGAGTAATCAACAGTCGACGTGGAAACGCTGACGTCATCATTTAGTAATAGCAGATGCTTATACTACTGTTCATTGATTACTGTAACAGAAAAATGAAGTTTATATGACAATGTTGTTTCCGCATATACTGAAACCTAGTGAGGTGGCACAGTGCTTATAACACTGGATTCGCAATCGGGAAGACGACGGTTCAAATGCTTGTATGACCATCCAGATTTGGATTTTCCGTGAGTTTCCCAAATCGCTCTTGGTAAATGCCGAGATTGTTTCTTTGGAAGGGTACGGCCGCCTGGAATGATCTCGATATCGACTGGACGTTAAACCCTATTCTTCCTTCCTAATTTTCGTACACTGAACAAAGAGGGCGGTGGGTAAGAAACTTTAAAGTATTTTAAGAAACAGGCAGAAGAATCGGCTTGGAATAACAATAACTTCGTGAGATGTTACTGTGATATCTTCAGTAGTATAGTCATCTTATCAGATACTTCTTACTGTGATGTGACTAAGAAAACTGTCGACATGCAGTTGATGATCTGCCTACCATCATTATTACTGTGATGTTTATATACAACAAAATTATCTTTGTTACTCACGACGTGTGAGGGAGTAGACAAAGAAAGATGATATATCTTCGTTGCTACAATCGTGTATTACGCAGAGCTAACGGTTGCTTGATAGAGGCCATGGACGGAAGCAAGTGTAACGAAGATGTCTTCCCACTCTGGTGGCGCTGCACCGTCGCATTCCGCCTCATCCCCGAGACGTTTAGAAAGGAATGCGTAGCCGCATACTCTTTCCTCCACCCACATACCTCAACGAGGTCTGGGAGTGAAACTCTGTGATGCGTGGTACAACGTTGTCGGATACAGCTTGCATCACGTACATCAATTTTTCTCTCTACCTTTCCTATTTTACTATTATTGTTATTATTATTTGCGAATTAGCCCTTTACGAATACGCAAAGCACTTAGAGATTAACTTCCTTTGTGCCCATATGTCTTTCATTTTCTTCAGATAAATTTTGATCTCGCCAATCCGTTTCACTGTGTCCGTTTTGGCATTGCTTCTGTTGAAAAAAAAATCGACTATTTCTTTTGTAATCTGTCTATGTACTCTTTTAATCTGTTCGCAGAATATTAACGTGCTTTTTCTAGTGCCACTATGGCTGTTTGAGTATTATTTGATCTGATTTATTTTGAGTTGGTACTGCTCGTCTACAAGGTTTGGGCCTCGATTTTTTTTCTTGCGACTTTGAGTGCTTTTTTCTCAGTGTTTTGAATGTCTGTTTCCCTGTTCAAAATAAACGTTTCTGATTCATGGAGACATTCTATTTAATTACTGTATTGTAATGTCTTAGCTTTGTGTGCTTGGAGACTCATTTCTTGTTGTAGATATTTTGGGCAAGTCCGTATGCCGTTTCTATGTTTTGGCATCTAATTTCGTGTGCTTTTATTTCTATTCCATTTTCCTGTACGGTTTTACCGAGATATTTAATTTGTGGAACACGTTTAATTTTGCCATACTCATCTCCATGAATTTAGGTGCTTCTTTGTTGCAGGTCATAATCAAAAGATGCCTGGAACCCTTTTTTCTGTAGTTTCTTTCAAAAGTTCAATCTGATTTTGGGCTGATGGAATGTCACGAGTTAACACTGCTAAATCGTTTGCAAACGATGATCAAACCATAGACATCTTGCGTTTGCCTAAAGTGATTGGTTGGTCAATTTTTAGGATCTATTTCTGTTTCCGCCATTGTTGCATACTTTCTCAAGGGCAGAGTCGAAAATTAACGGAAACTGCTCATCTCTTTGTCGTATTCCCGTTTTGATTTCGAAAGAATCTGAGAGTTCCCCTATAAAATTGACATTGGGCTTAGTATCTGTTTTCAGGTCTAGGCCTTGTTGTCTTACTATTTGGAAGAGTAATCCGCGGTCAACTGTGTCCTAAGCTTTTCTGAAATCAACGAATTTGAAACTAAATTTTTACTACAAATTCTATGATGTCTAAGAGTTAGCATTAGCTTCAGATTTTCTGTGGACACGAATGGCCTGGTCTGAATCCTGCCTGATATTCTCCAATTTTCGGTTCAAGTTGTTTCTGTGCTCTATAGAGAATACACAGAGAGAGAATTTTGTATGCAACTGATATTAGGGAGATTCTTCTGTTGTTATTTACATCTGTTTCTGTCTCCCTTCTTGCGAAATGAGTGAAGTAACACATTTTCCAGTCTTTAATGTCTATTCCATCATCCTCCGACGCGTTATTGTTCTTCAGTCTTTTAGTCCGTCTGGCGGAAATGAATTAGGATTAGTGTCCTCAGGTTCTTACGATAGGAACCATTGTGTTTGTTGTGGCAGTTATGTGGTTCTTTGAAATATCTGTCAAGTTCCTTGCAGTTAACTTGATTGTTTAGAAGCACAAAATTTGTGTTGATATCCAATGAGCTTATTTTTGAAGTGCTTATAGAAATTTCTTGTTTCTTTCTTTAGAAGTCTGTCTTGATTTCAAGCAGTTGATACAATTTGCATTTCTTCTTCTCCTCGGCAAAGAGGTTTCCGCTACTTGTGAGAAATCCACCTGCGTTAGGTTGGTGGCGGAAATGGCATCCTGGGGTTTTCCGGTCCACGCGGAGCGTGGAAGAGGCTGGAGAAGCGGGAGGCAGTCTGCCGCCGGTACGGGAAGCGTACACAGCTGTGCTCCAGTCGAAGAAGGGTGAGTTGGACTGACCGCGTGGCGCGTTGTCACATAGAGAGGGGAGCTTTTAGCTTTTGGTCTCGAATTTCGTCTTATAAAGATTTACTTGTTGGGTTGCAGCAGGGAATGCAAGGCTTTTGTAGACTTTCAGTTTGATTCCCAATGCAGTCTTGACTTTGATCCGTGAGAGGAACGCAGCACAAAGGAGTTGCATATGTTGAAGTGCCCTCGGTTCAGTGTGAATGTTTATGTGCCTACAACTGTGTGTGTATGCTTCTAATCTTTTCCGGATCTTGGTAATTTTTGTGTATTTGTGGATTTTATTTGTCTCATGTGATTAAAATTTGGCCACGGTCCATAGAAATTGTCTCCGCGGACCGAGTTGGCACGCGAGTCTGTTATGAAACGTATAGTATTTCACAAGCAATTGTACATAGTTAGCATGCAACAGCAGTCTATAGATGCACTACATCAATGTTTTAAGGAATAAATAATTTTGCCTTCAATCTTATCTTGTGTACCGATGTTACGTCGCCGTTACCTTCGCCATTTACCTTGTAGTTTTCCTTGTTGGCCCACCTATAGCGTTTCCATGTGCACAGGTGTAGTGATTAGTGTCCATTTTTTATCTGAAACAAATGCTCTGGAATAGATCGTGTTTTCACGAATCTTGCTGCAGGCTGCACTTACGCATGGTGTTCACGACCTATTTACTTTACTCAATATTTGATTCACGGGAAGAATGCCTGGATCATATTAATAACTACATCCCATTCTTTATCAATGACTTTACAATGAATGTTCTTTTGTGAGTTTTTCTGATTAATAAATTAAGCAATTTTCCGACTCAGTGCTACCTCTTCTTTGTCGTGTGGCTAGAGTTGGTGGCGACCCTATCTTTTATATTGATTTCAGTGTCAAATAGCATTTTCTTATTCAAAGTGCGCGTGGGTCTTTTAGCTATCAGGATACATTCAAAGGGCGCTTCATGCTTCTTGCACATAGCGTCCTTTTATTCACGCTACTTACACATGGCGACCCTGCCAGGATTCGAACCTGGAATCTTCTGATGCGCAGTGAGGATTAGTTATTTTCGGTTGGATGTGCTAATTGGTATATTGTCTTTCTGTGATACAGAATTTACGTGAATTTATGATATAGGTGTGCATTTTCTTACATGTTTTATCTTGTATATGTATTACTGTATAGATATTGTGATTTAGTATTCAATTGTGTTACAAGTGTGGGTTGACTCTTGTCCTGTGGCGTGTATCGGTGTCATATAGTAAATCTTGGGTGCTTTGTGGGGACTGTGAGTCCATTAGGAGACTTTGGCATTATTCTTGTTGTATTTTGGAGCACGGAGTAACTATCCTTATGATGGAGATGCGTAGCTGTTCAGGGAGCCGCGATCGGAAAAACCTGCCAGACAATAACCCTGAACAAGGACGAGATCAAAACGTCGAGTCCGACCAGGAACGAAACGCGGAAAACACAAGTACAAGTGTTGTCCATCTTGAGCCCGCCGTAGTGATTTCGAATCATTCGATAGATGCAAATTCATTAGAGGCTATGCTACGACAATTACTAGACAGTAATAGGAGACATATCGAGGAAGTGAATAAAAAACAAGCAGAAGAAAATAGGAGGCATATCGAGGAAGCAAATAAAAGATTGACTAGTGAAATAGTACAGGGTGTTGGGGAGAAACTGGCGATCATTGACCAACGCATCTCCGCCTTAGAAGAGGGGCACCAAGTCATTAGCAAGCAGGTGAGGGAGCAAGAAGAAAGGTTCGCTGGGAATATACGTATACTAGCAGAACAATGCCAGAGTGAACAAGCGGCTCTTGAGTCCCGAGTAGGACGAAATTCCGCCAGGGATCTCCGCGCGTTAGCAGAACAATGCCAGAGTGACCACGCGGCTCTTGTGTCCCGAATAGAGGACACTGCGGCTAAGTGCCCGGTCCACCTTAGCGCGCAGGTAGAAACCCTCAGCCAGGCGATAATAGCTCTCGAGCGAGAGCAAGGGCTTACGCAAACAAAACAAGACACGGCCCACCGAGAGATGCGAGAAGAAATAGCCAGGATCTCAGACGCAGTGGCGCGTAAGTCTGACAATAATAGGGAAACGATTACCTCGTCATCAGCGGATGCAGACGAAATACGGTCGATAACGAAATGTCCGCGTGGACAGTGTGAAATAAAAATACAACAAAGAGGGGTTACCGAGGGAATATGTGAGCGCATGGCCCGTTTAGAACTTCACCTAAAAGGGTTAAAGGCCCATGAAGTTGAAAGAAATGAACGAAAGGGCCATTATTCCGACGATGATTCCGGGAACGATGGCGAATTTGATCATCGTCATGATCACGGATCTCGTACCAGGTGGGAACGGCGCGGATCCCCTCAGGAACGCTCGCCAAGGGAAACTCACGAATTTGACTTTAAACATTTTCTGACCGTGAGGAATATTTGAAGTCTTCCGTAACTCGGCGACGGGGATTCACCCGCGGGCCTGGTTACAGCAGTTCGAGTTCTCCCTCCCTCCTACGTGGCCCAGTGCGCACAAAATAGAGTATATGTGCGGCTACCTCGAAGGTGAGCCAGCAGCGCGGATGAGGTCAATTGCACGCAATTGCTACACTGTTGGGGAGTTTCGTCAACACTTCCTGTCGATATATTGGTCAGTGGCAGCGCAAAGTCGTGTAAAACACGGACTCATTATGCTACCAGAGTTAAACAGGTCAAAATTCTCCAGCCCTGTGCAGATGTTCGAGCACATGCTGCAGGCGAATGAACATCTTGACGATCCTTATGGACCTGCAGAAATTATTCGTATTTGCCTGGGAAAGTTTCCAATGCAGTTGCGGCACGTTATCCTTGCAGGACGATGTAAGGATGACGTAGAGGGGTTTCGCAATTTCCTTTTAGAGCTTGAGTGCGATGCGAATGGCACCACGCAGAATTACGGTCAGAGCGCCTACGAGCAGCGGCCGCGCGAGCGAAGCCGCAGCCGTAGAGACAGGTGGCACTCCAGACGTAACGGGTCGCCTCAGAGTTACAGGGCGCGCGAGCGTTGGCAGCGTCGCGATTCCTCACGGAACGCGGGCAGAACGAACGATGCCAATCGTCATCATTCGCCGAGAGTAAATCAAAGACACCCCCGGGAGTTTAGAAGATATGGTAATGAGCAGAGATATTGGAGTAATTATAGCGGACCTAGGAACGGTAGTCGTGACCGACCACAGAATAATTATCGAACAAGCAACAACAGGGGTGCTGTAAACAGTACGGGTGGTCCGCCAGTGGGTGTTGAAATTCGTCCCGCAAACCCGCGGCACAATCCGACAAATGCCTCTAATCAAAGGGATCAGTGACTGTTGGCTGGCTCGGTTGGCGTCAAACTTAATGAGGACCGGTGCTATTGATGATATTGATGTGCATTTGAATAAAGGAAGACGATATTAGGGAAGATTTGTTGAGGGAGGGCCACAGTATTGGTGTGCCCGCGGTAAACCCAGTCGCCTCTGTTTCGTAAAATTACAGTGTATATTTTCCAATGTTTTGATTCACTCTGGTGTGATTGAAATTAAAGTTTATATTTTCTATGAATTGTAAAGGGTCCCCCAATATGTGTGTAGTTATTTCTTCTTCTCAGCAGAAAGGAGTAGTGCTGTGCAGCTTCAAAACGTCTGAATGTGAATGACCATGAGGCTCATATGAAGTGTTTCCTGTTACGGTAAGATGGCTTTCGTTTTTTGATGACTAAAAAGGTATCGGGTGTGTTGGCGTGGCGAGTCAATGGTCGTAAGGTAATTCTTGTTGAGAAATTACAGTTGTAGTGTTCTTATTCCCCTTAGGTGAGCAAGATTCAGTGAGACTTTTCAAATGTACTGCGATGTTGATGAAGCGACTTGGTGACTTGTAGGTGAAGGATTTGTTTATGAAAGGAGATTAATAGTGTTTGATTTTCAGAGTTGCCATCTTATAAGATATTTGGAAAGTGTAACTTGCCGCCACATATTACTAGGTACGGTTGAGGGCACCAGGATGTGAAACCCCAGAAGACGTATATGGAAACAGCTTATAAACTCAAGCAGCTTGATATTTAATAGAGAATCAATGCGACTACCTCCAAGCTGAAATAACATGACGGTAGGTGAGGACCCCCTGGGGACATGTGGTGAGTAAGTGTGTAATCATTATGAGTATCTTATGATATCAGTAAGTTGGGTACTCATGGCCCTGGACAATGGATTTCTTTCGACAGTATTTTTTTATGTACTTACAGGACGAAGTGTTTATGTGTTTGCTAATAGGATAGGATGATTTTTATTTTCATTTTTATGCCCACTGACCTTTTGCATTAGTCTGATGAATAGATGTTGAAACATTTACCGTTCCAGATGTGACTTGAATGAACCTTCTGTGTCTCATTAATCATAACTTTTATTATGCAATGTCCATAGAAAAGAAGTCTCGGAAATTTTTCACAGATCAGCAAACATGTTCTGCAAACCTTGCAGGAGCAGTCAATGAACAACGATATAGGTATTGGTGTTGAAAGAAATATTTTATTTATATGTGGGAATTGTAGTCGGGCTATATGGTGATGGTGACTAGTACGAGCTGTGTAGATTGTGTGTGAGAGCGTAGTTAGGAGCAGGTAGAGTTTTGTGTCTGTAGCTAGCAGCGGCGCCAAATCCTATCCAAATCCTGACCAAACCTTGTACAAGATCTACCCTGAATGATTGACAGCAGATGTAATGCTGGAACTATATTTTATAAAAAGGATTTTTTGTTTGTTTGAATATTGGTTATTTAATTTTCTTCATTGTTTTTTTTATTAGTAATGTTAAGAAGGCCCTTTTTGTCAAGTTAATTTTGGGCACTATTCCATGTATTGATCAGGAGTGAGAAACTCCGAAGATTTTGTGGTAATCTGTACACATGATATTTTGTAACGATCCCTGTGAGCGCAGTTCTTAAGTGGGTGCAAGGCCGCCTAGGGAGCCTCCGCATCAGAAAGCACAGGGCTTGGTCCACCGGCAGGCGTTGCCGAACCCTGGTATCAACGGCGAAGCAGTGATGCGGCGAGCGGTCACAGCTGTTTCCCCGTCAGTGGGGAGGGCATGCTGGTCTTCCCCCAGGCGCAGGCTCACACCGGAGCCCGCAGGCGTGTCACCACGGCAGCGCCAGCTGATGGCCGGCGTTCCACCCCATGCGCTAGTCATCTGACAAGCGAAAGGGAAAGTATGACGCACACCAGACGAGGCCGCCGATCCCTGAACGCCGCTAGTCCAGACGGCTGCTGCGGTGAGGTAACGCCCACTGCCCGGAGGGACGCGGGTCCCACCACTGACGCATCAGCTGAGACGGTGCAAAGAGGTGATAAGCGGGTCTCAAGCCCGACACCCGCACGAGTTTACGTCGACCTCGATGCGACGCAGAAGAGCGCGTGTCTCCCCATTGACACGACAGGAGACGGGGGCGTGTGTCGGTAAAACACATTCCTCCACAACACACGGACGACGACCGCCAAGCCGCCTTCTCGATGATGAGGCAGGGCCCACAAGTGGCGATGTCCTGCAAATCTGCAACGCCGAACCATCCCACAGTATGGACGCAGAGGGTGGAAACGGGCACGAGGCAACGTCGCGGGGTGCTGTCTAGGATGAACAACCTGGGTTACAACGGACGTTACAATCAACGCCGCTGCGAACTCCCCAGTTCAGTGTTGTGGTCCCCTAGTAGCTTATCCTCCAAGTCGCCTTTAGAAGAGACGCCCACCCCAGCACCTAAAGAGAATACCCAGTGAAACAACCATGTGGCGAAACTGAAAAATGACAGCGTGTCAACGAGTTGATTTCTGGATGTGTTTTTGTACTCATGTCTTATTTTCCATAGGTGATTATTTACCAGCTGTCATACCATTGGGTTCATTAATGATTTTGTATCACTGTATTTGTTGTGAATATTGTATTTTGCACTTTCACTTGCATGTTTTTATATATGTCAGCACCAGATGATACTGCTTTGGTTCGTGATAATGATTTTGCATCATTGTATTTGTTTATATATTTATATATATTATGTACCTGTTCACCTATGTCTCTATGTTAACTTTTGATAGTTGGTTAAAGCAATTTTAAAATAATATCTCATGGTTGTGGTCGTAGTAGGTCAGATGACATGATGTTAGCGTAGTATATCACGCTTAATTTAATTTGTTCTGTTTGCTTTGCGGACCGCATGAGGTCACAATTATTGACTAAGGTCAGATAAAGCTCACTTGGATATAAGAGATTAATCAACTCCTTTGTGCTGCTTTTTACTGTTGCAATTGTTACTCGTTAGGGTATGTTTGTTTCGAAGACTGTTGCCGAATCTCCTAGCATGGCGAGAAAATTCGCGGTACAGTCTTCTCCGGGACGTTTGGGGTGATGAAAGGGTCCTGTAGCCACCTTTCATTGCCAACTCTCGTAGTGGTCAAGTCGGCAAAGAGGTTTCCGCTACTTGTGAGAAATCCACCTGCGTTAGGTTGGTGGCGGAAATAGCATCCTGGGGTTTTCCGGTCCACGCGGAGCGTGGAAGAGGCTGGAGAAGCGGGAGGCAGTCTGCCGCCGGTACGGGAAGCGTACACAGCTGTGCTCCAGTCGAAGAAGGGTGAGTTGGACTGACCGCGTGGCGCGTTGTCACATAGAGAGAGGAGCTTTTAGCTTTTGGTCTCGAATTTCGTCTTATAAAGATTTACTTGTTGGGTTGCAGCAGGGAATGCAAGGCTTTTGTAGACTTTCAGTTTGATTCCCAATGCAGTCTTGACTTTGATCCGTGAGAGGAACGCATCACAAAGGAGTTGCATATGTTGAAGTGCCCTCGGTTCAGTGTGAATGTTTATGTGCCTACAACTGTGTGTGTATGCTTCTAATCTTTTCCGGATCTTGGTAATTTTTGTGTATTTGTGGATTTTCTTTGTCTCATGTGATTAAAATTTGGCCACGGTCCATAGAAATTGTCTCTGCGGACCGAGTGGGCACGCGAGTCTGTTATGAAACGTATAGTATTTCACAAGCAATTGTACATAGTTAGCATGCAACAGCAGTCTATAGATGCACTACATCAATGTTTTAAGGAATAAATAATTTTGCCTTCAATCTTATCTTGTGTACCGATGTTACGTCGCCGTTACCTTCGCCATTTACCTTGTAGTTTTCCTTGTTGGCCCACCTATAGCGTTTCCATGTGCACAGGTGTAGTGATTAGTGTCCCTTTTTTTATCTGAAACAAATGCTCTGGAATAGATCGTGTTTTCACGAATCTTGCTGCAGGCTGCACTTACGCATGGTGTTCACGACCTATTTACTTTACTCAATATTTGATTCACGGGAAGAATGCCTGAATCATATTAATAACTACATCCCATTCTTTATCAATGACTTTACAATGAATGTTCTTTTGTGAGTTTTTCTTATTAATAAATTAAGTAATTTTCCGACTCAGTGCTACCTCTTCTTTGTCGTGTGGCTAGAGTTGGTGGCGACCCTATCTTTTATATTGATTTCAGTGTCAAATAGCATTTTCTTATTCAAAGTGCGCGTGGGTCTTTTAGCTATCAGGATACATTCAAAGGGCGCTTCATGCTTCTTGCACATAGCGTCCTTTTATTCACGCTACTTACAACGTATCTACAGAATGAGTCTACCTCGAAAAATAACACGATTTGACCCAGATGTCCGGCGATTTCGAAGTTTTTGTCTGGGGTCAGCAATTTAAATGCTGGTAGGCATACCCGGCGTATTTAGCTTTCTTGATTATTGTAGGTGGTACTCATACATTAATATACATCCAATGTGTATTAATAAATAATAAGATTCCCATATTTATTGGTTTAGATAGTAAGCTATTTGCCGCTCTTATTCTTTTGTTAAAATGTGTTTGAGATACATTGCAACCTATATTGCTACATAATTATAAAAAAAATGATTGAATCTGTTGAAGTAATATATTCGCTGATTTCTTAAGTCATTTTATCCATTGTAATATGACACTCCATTGCCACCGCCCCTGAGTACAGTAAGTAGGTTGAAGTGGATGTTGGTTTCCATTGTTATGAAGAGATGAAGACAAGTTTAGACAAGCGAGACCAGCTGCGTGAAATGAGACTTCGGACTGAAGACAACAACAACAACATTAACGTTACTTACGACCACACAGTACAAAGGAAAGAAAATAGCCTAAAGCAAACATGTATAGCAGCGAAATCTGAAATTGTGATTGGAATGCATAATACAATGATAGATTAGACACCAATTGCGGCGGCCTATTTATTGCCATAAGGAACTCGATAATATCTATATAGGTAACTACAGATTTCAAACGTGAATTTCGTGATAATGTTCTGAAAGTTTTGCCTGAAAAATAAGTCGAACATTTACTTATAGAACCGACTCGTCAGGCAGTGCGTTAGATATTTCATTAATAGGCCCAAACATTCCAATTTTCCACCGCAAGGGAGACAATCAGTGTCATTAAGGTTGCATCAGTGAGTACAAGTGTTGAAAAAATGATCGTATGGCATTGTTGGCCGGGAGACCTCGTCTGGGGTTGTTCGGCGGCATTGTACAAGTATTTCTATTTCACGCCACTTAGGCGACCCACCCGTCTTTGTCATGAAGATGAAATAAAATGATTAGGACAACGCAAACACCCAATCCCTGAGCGAATAAAACATGCGACCCGGCGAGGAAGTGAACCCCCGCGTCCCCACGGTCGAGAAGTAGCGATACTAACCATTAGATGACTTGCTGCAGACACTACAGCTATAGAAAGGAATGTTAAGGAAGGTTGGAAATTATTTTTGCTTTTAGCAATGTGACAACTAATAAGTTACTGTTTATCTGCGCAGTCACCATTCTCTGTGGACGAAACTGACCACAAATGGACAGAATTAAGGGTTTTGATGATGATGATTTGTGGGGCACTCAACATCGTGGCCATCAGCGCCTGTACAAGGTGACAATCTTTCTAGTTCCAATCCCACCACTTCCCGAATGATGATGAGATGATGAGGACAACGCAAATACCCAGTCTCCGAATGGAGAAATACCCCAACTTGGGAGGAAATCGAACCCGAGTCCCCGTGATCCACAGAAAGCAACGCGAGCCACTTTATCACGAGCTGCGTACTTCAAGGGTTTTGTGTAATACTGTTGAGACGTGTATGTGCCGAGTAAGTCTGTGAGGAATGGCCGTCTTTCAATGGCCATGTTAGTTGTTATCAGTGAAAAGAGAGGTTCATCGCAGATTTAAGCGAAGTAAAAGGCTTTTTGACAAACAAAAGCTGAACGAAGCCAAAATGAGCGGGAGGAGAGCAAAGAGAAATGTATTCAGTAAACCCAAAAGCAAATTTTTGCAACCGATCTGACTCGAAATCCTTAGAAGTTTTACTATGACATTTTATCAGTAAGCAGCCCCAAATGATATATCAGTCGCTCAGAGCCGATATTGGCACCAAAACGGAAGATGACAGCGGGAAAAAAATCCTGAATTCTGTCTATTGAAAACGTTTAACTGCGGAACATCATAATACGGTTTCTCCTTTTAATAAGCGCAGGAATCTCTAAACGAAGACATTGAGATAAGCGATCGAGGAATAAAAAAAAATCAGCTGCTGTCGTTCAGCGAGCGAAAGGCATCTGGATCGGTTGAGGTACTCGGGAGGTGCGAAAGAGTTACTACCCTTCTGTAAGCAGTGTGTTTTAACGTCGCTGGAACAACGGTGGGTACCGAGCGATTGGGAAAAAAGGCGCATGCCACTCTCTTATGCAAAAAGGTCGTCCGATAAATACACATAGTTACAGACATATTTCGATGGTGTCCGTCTGCAGTGGAATTATGGAACAGTCTTTAAGCTCACGCATTAGAACTTTTTGGAGATCGAAAATGTCTTCTATAAAAATCGATATCCACTAATAGAGATCTGGCGAATAGCAGCTCGTCCTGTTCGTCCACGAGACGTACTTAGACAACGACACCCAGGTCGGCGGCGTGTTCCTTGCCTTCCGGAACGCATGCCATACAGTTCCACACCTTCATTTGGTGAAAAAAATACAAGCTTACCGAAAATTGGCCATATTACTGATAGGATTCAGGACATCCTTGCAGACACAACTCAACACGTTGTTCTCAATGAGACGAAATCGACTGATGTAAGGATACAAAATTGTCAAGGCTTTCGTTGCCACTTGTTGACAAACTGCCTATTGGCTTCTGTCTCGGGTTCTTCGGCCGACGTTGATCTAATGATTTTTCTGACGTTTCGCCAGCACTAGTGGCTGGCATTGTCAAAGCTTCACCCTCCATTGCCGGTGGTGAACTGGAGCCGAGCTCGCGGCCGCAGACTATATGTACCTGGCGCGCCAACGTCCGAGGGCTTCTCCGCGGTCATTTCCGGTGCGGTTCTCCTCTTGCTACCTGCGACGGTCGTTCGCTGCAGTACGGGAAGCCAGGATCCATTTACCTTAAGGCTTTCCTCTTTCTTGTTGAAACTGTTCACGTGTTTTTGTATTTCTACTGCTTCTCTGAACAAGCGCGTGTGATAGTGCTTCTCTACAGCCAGAACTTCCGTGTCGGCGAATTTTATTACGTGGTCGATCTCATTCAGTGCGTGCTCTGCCACGGCCGATTTCCCCACCTGCCCCAACCTGCAATGTCGCTTATGCTCTTTGATACTGGTGTTAATTGATCATCCAGTCATTCCGACATAAACTTTTCCGCATGTGCATGGTATACGGTATATTCCTGACATTGCAAGTGGGTCTCTTTTCTCCTTCGCCGATCTTCATGGAACAATTCGAAGCACAGGCACTGGACTCGGCGACTTGCGAACCTAAGGTGTGGTACAGGTACGTCGATGATACTTTCGTGGTGTGGAGCCATGGTGAAGAACAGCTCGGTGACTTCCTAAGACACTTGCACAGCCCCCATGCCAACATAACATTTACCATGGAAGTAGAAAAGGACAAGAAACTGCCATTTCTAGATGTGCTGGTCACAAGGGACGACGAAAACCTGGGACACAGCGTGTATCGAAAACCGACACACACGGACCGATACCTGCACAAACTGTCAAACCACCACCTGAGCCAGAAAAGAGGCATGATTAGTACGCTCGTAACGAGAGCAGGACGAATATGTGAGCCGCAACACCTCAAACGAGAAATGCAACACCTGGAAACTGTTCTGAGGAGCAATGGGTACTCCACAAATTATATTAGAAGTGTAACAGAGCCAAACACTCGGCGAAGTAAGGAACCCGAAAAAGAAATGTCGGGTACGGCCTTTCTGCCATACATTCCCAGAGTGACGGACAGAATCGGCCGTATATTGCGTAAACATGGCGTAAAGACGATTTTCAAACCGACAAGGAAGATCAAAGAGTGTCTTAGATCGGCGAAGGAGAAAAGAGACCCACTTGCAATGTCAGGAATATACCGTGCATGGGGGCTTAATTAAATAGAATGCAAATATTTTTAGTAGCTGTATGTCCGGCTACGAAGTCTCGTAACCGGTTGGCCCTGAGTAGTATTAGTACGCAATCTGACTGCATAGAATAACAATAAAGAATGAAAGGAAATTTCCGTTAAAACAATTGAGTAATTAAGTCCCCAGCAACTATAAAAGCTACGAAACAACAAAGCACAAGTGTAACTGTTCTGTGTGTGGAAGTGTGATTCAACTTACACATCTGGCACGGTTCTTCCTCCATAAGAAAAGGTATTTTAAGCACCATTTACACTGAAGTAATTAAAAAAAACAGAAATACTATAATTGCACACAGAAACCAGAATTACACTCTAATACATGAACACAAGCCAGATGCTTTGTTGACTGAATCTGTGACCAAGAGACATTGTTAGTAGGAAATTTGAAATAAAAAAAATGTTTTTTTACCTTCATATATATTGACGGAAAATACACTCTGATCATTACAACATCCCCATTCGAACAGCATCGGCTGTGTAGCCCATCAGAACAACTGCACACGACATGCTCACAACTAGTACTGCTATCGACATCCTCTCAACAAGCACTGACCACGGCAACCTCAGGACTACTACTGCCCACGGCAACTTCTCAACAACTTTGCTAGCATTGGTGGTGAAAATACCACCAAATTCGTCCAAAAAAATACAGACAAAAATAAAAGATAATATTAATAAGTAAATATCACATAACTAAATAAATTTTGGCTTTGCACTGACCCTTCAATAACTTAATATATCAAATACAGTAAGGAATACAAATGCTTGCATACATGTGATTTTACATAATAGTTTACACAAGTATCATTCAATCAATGGCACCAGCAATGACGAATAGCTGTAGGTAAGAGTCTCATACATTTCATAAACAGTAAATACACAAAAAATCAGTTTATACAAATATTCACATAAAATCTTTTCAATAGTTCAATAAACAAGTAACACTCCTCAGCGTAGTTGACAGTTCCACCAGTAGCACCCAGCAATGGTCAACAGGTGCAAATAGCAGTCTCATAACATTTCATCAGCAGTATTTAAACAGCTCCAACAATGGCACCCAGAAATGGCGAGCAGGCGCAGACACCAACAAGTGACATTATTTCAGTAGAAGCAGTTCCATCAGTGGCACCCAGCAATGTTGAACAGGTGCAGACAGCAACAAGTGACATCATTTCAGTAGAAGAAGTTTCATCAGTGGCACCCAACAATGTTGAGCAGGTGCAGACAGCAACAAGTGACATCATTTCAGTAGAAGCAGTTCCATCAGTGGCACCCAGCAACGTTGAGCAGGTGCAGACAGCAACAAGTGACATCATTTCAGTAGAAGCAGTTCCATCAGTGGCACCCAACAATGGCAAGCAGGTGCAGGTAACAGTCCATAATATTCACTATCACCAATTAGACAGTTCATCAGAGTTCATCAGCAGAAATTAAACATTTCCAAGTGGCAGCCATCAATGTTGAACAAGTGCAGGTAACAGTCCATGATATTCACTATCACTAATTAGACAGTTCATCAGAGTTTATCAGCAGAAACTAAACATTTCCAAGTGGCACCCATCATGTTGAACAAGTGCAGGTAACAGTCCATAACACTGGACTCGCATTCGGGAGGACGACGGTTCAATCCCGCGTCCAGCCATCCTGATTTAGGTTTTCCGTGATTTCCCTAAATCACTCCAGGCAAATGCCGGGATGGTTCCTCTGATAGGACACGGCCGACTTCCTTCCCTAATCCGATGAGACCGATGACCTCGCTGTCTGGTCTCCTTCCCCAAAAACAACCCCAACAACAACTCCCCCCCCCCCCCAAACAGTCCATAATATTCACTATCACTAATTAGACAGTTCATCAGCAGTAATTAAACATTTCCAAGTGGCACCCACCAATGTTAATACGTGTAGGCACGAACAACAGTTTGAACGCACACGCAATTGCTTTTACAAAATTATTATCAATGCTCTTACACTAAACATACAAATTATAATAAACACACAAATGATATCAGATAATTGTCATATTAACTATTACAATACACAAATAACAGTAAACCTATAATATTTATGGGTGTCAGTGCAAGCCGCAACAAACAAGTAAAATAATATTTAGGAGATAGGTCAGTACCAATTATTTGGGATTAGGAAAGGAAAACACGCTCACTCATCTTTCATCCACATTAAGTACTACTGTGTAATTGAATAGTGTTAACTGTGTAAATGCAATTCTGTCAAAGATTTGATGTTCGACATGTGTATCAAGCAGTAGTGGCAGCAATGTATAACAGTCAATAATAGTTAGTCTACGTCATAGTCATCATGTCAAGACCAATGTTTGCCAAGCCAACTTTTTCTGAACAACTGTCAGTGTGCCAAGATATGCAAATACTTCCTCTCTCCAAAAAAAAGTATATACTTCTTATTGATTTAACAAAGTGTGTGTGTAGACAATCTTCCTTCTACTTGAGTGTTCTAGTCTGCCATCTTCATCCTCCTTGTTCCATATAAACCAACAAAAAAATATGCTCCTCACTTACTTTACCTCTTATCCACCAAAACTCCAATAATCATCAGCATCACATAATCTCAATACTTTAATAATACCTCTTACATCGATACATATAAACCTTATCATCAATACCATTTATCTTACCAAAACTCCAATAATCATCAACTTCACACAATCTCAATACCTCAATAATACCTCTTCAATATGTCGACACATATAAACCTTATCGCTAATATCATTTCACTTCCATAACAACTCTTTCCTCTAGTCAGTCTCCTCGAACAAGTACAGATAAAATCCTAGTGAAAACTTCAATTTATCATCCCATGCAATCCGAAGACACAATGTCCAAACACAACCTCTGTGTAATCCATCTGACCCAAATCTTCTACTCATTATGAATTATAAAATACATTTTGGTTGTCTTGTCTATCATTAAATAAAAGAAATGCATACATGACCTCTAACAGCCTTTAGTTCGAATAACATTCAGTAAGTAAGTACGAGTACGGAGTGTGAAAGATCGTAATATTTCACAGTGTGTACACCACTTCAAGAATCGTGGCAAAACAGAAGCAAACTTGTAGAGTATTTCTTGTGTCAAGTGTCACTTGCTATTTCAATTGCTCAGAAGAATGCAGTGTAATAACTGTCAATGGTCTAAACCTAGTGTTGGTATTTCATGTCGTTAGCTTCCTTTCTATTAGCATAAGTTTATACAGTTTCAATAAAACCTCCAGCTCTTGTAACTTCAATGAAGTTTCTTGTACCAATGTCGTTCGTAGAATTATAGCAGTTCATTTTCTTATCTTAAAATGTAAGGCACTAAGCGTAAGCAAAACATGCAATAGCGAGTAAATATAGCAGTAGAGAACAAAATGTTAACAAGTGGATGTAGCACAATCCCTACAGCGAGGCTCTGCCAAGCGAACAATCTATAATTAATACCATAGTGTGGCCTAAACTCCATGTTCGTACACCTTACATTTCTACATAGAAAATTAGAGTGTATTTATGACAACAAAACAGAAATGTGTAAATATGCAATCCATACGCAAAGCAGCAAATATATATCTTACATAATAAACAGGTCATTAGTATCATATCAGCATAAGCAAATAAATGTTCTTATGTAATCTTAATAAGTAAACATGAAGACGCAAGCAGATAAATCACAAAGTATAACCTACACATAACTATATCAGCACAATTAATCAGGTGACGATTATAATTTAAATAAATAAGCACAGCAGGCACATAATAAAAAATATGACATCAGTGAAAAAGTATAGCAGCCAAGCGATGCATAATATACACAAGTAACAACCCTGTTCATCAATAAAACATTGTCAAAATCAGCAAATGTACGCAAGCACGTCACTTCACAAGTAAATTCATAGAACATAAAATTTAGCACAAAGTATAAAACACGTAATCGCGAGCAGCAAATTACGTATAAAGTACATACCTAAGTAGAAATATGTTACCTGAAAAATAAACTCAATTAATAGTTACCTTTTTAGTTTATTACTTTCTGCTTCGAAATTACATTCTTCCTGAAATTTTCTCGATAGCAAGTCCTCTTAACGTAGGACGCACACAGAATTTACGTGAAGTTCTTAAATATTTTATACAACTGTATCCTGAAAAATACTGAACGTTAATAATATAATTTATCAAGTCACTATAACTTTATACTGAATTTACTCAGAGAAATTAGACTGTGTATTTCTTTACGGCTGTCAGTGCATTCGCACTGAGCGCTCGATCAGCTGTAGGTACGCGTGACGTAGAAAGTAATTGTTTGCGGTCAACGACTGCCTTGTGCGGCGCGCAGACTTGACTGTTGCTTTGAGTATGTGCCGCCGCCAGAACACGGCGCGGTATCCCTGTATTCTCTGCGTGTTTACGTATAACTGTTAGTTTCTCAAAAGTATGTCATTCCACAAAAATTTTAACGTTCGATATATGATGTATTCCCTTAGAGCGCCGAGATTTAAGAGTTTCTACTTCGATAGTGTTATCACGAATAATTTTGCGAACTCTATATGGACCGTTATAAAGCAGAAAAAATTTGCGACACAAGCATTTTCCTTTGTGAGACAAACGATGAGACTTAATTAACACCTTTTGACCAACTGACAATGTTTTTAAACGACCAGGACGTTTAGCTGATTTCTCTCTTCTAGCAGCCGCAGACGAAATATTTTGTAGAGCCAGGTTGACAACTTCAGAATGCCGCAGTTTCCGTGAAGGCGGAAAAGGAACGATTTCAGAAATGCGATTTGTCGGTGCTTTATTTTTTAATGTCAATATCGGCGGTAAAGAAGTTGAATCATTAGGGAGTTCATTCAGAATGTTTTGAAAAATATGAAGATACTGATCCCACGTTCTGTGTTTCTGATAACAATAAAGTCGACACAATTTATTGATTTCCTTCATCCATCTCTCTGAAGCGTTAGATTGAGGGTGAAAAAGTGAAATGAAAATTGGTTTAATCTTACGACGCCGTAGAGTATGAAGCCAAATTTTAGAGCGAAACTGTGATCCATTATCTGATATAACTTTATCAACATGACCCACTTCTTTAAGAAAATGTTTGATGAAAGCATTAGATACTGAACGAGCTGTTGCTTTGCGTAAAGGTGTAAAACACACATATTTTGATGCCAGTTCCACTGCTACCAAAATGTACGTAAAACCATTAGTAGAACGAACCACTGGACCGAACAAATCGACTGCAGCCATGTCCTTTAATTTCGCTGGAATGATAGGAAACAACGGTGCTCTGTGAGAAATAGTTGGCGGCTTAGCCTTTTGACATAATTTGCATTTGGCAAGAACAGATCGAATACATTTTTCCATATTACTGAAGTAGCAATTTTCTCGTAATTTATGAAAGCATTTTCTGGGACCAAAGTGTGCATAACGGAAATGTGTATACCAAATCAATTTATTAACCCACTCATCAGGAATGCAAACTAACCAAACAGAGTTGTCAACCGATTTTCGTTTAAAAAGAATATCATTGCGAACTAAATAATACTGTCCTATCGCTACGCTTTCCTTTCTCCTCCACTTCTCCTTAACATCCTTCCAGATTGGATCCTTATTTTGCTCCTTAGCGATGTCCTGGAGCGAAGACGAAATAAAATTTTCAAACGCAACACCTTGAATATACATCAAACAATAATTGTTTTCTTTGCAGTCCTCCTCAGCACTTTGTTTCAATCCCAGAGGTGCACGTGATAAAGCATCAGCAACAATATTTGAAGAACCCTGTATGTAAACAATACTAAAATCAAATTCCTGTAGATACAGCGCCCATCGTGACAATCTTCCATGTGTTAATTTTGTTGACATAAGAAATTCCAGAGCTCGATCATCGGTGTAAACCTTAGTATGTCTCCCATACAAAAATGTCCGAAATTTTGTGAAAGCCCAAACAACAGCCAAGGCTTCAAGTTCCGTAATCGAATAATTCTTTTCTGATTTAGAGAGAACACGGCTTCCAAATGTAATAGTTTTCTGTACTACAACGCCGTTTTCTTCTATCTCTTGAAATAAGTGTGCACCTAGGCCTTTGTATGATGAGTCCGTCGCCAAACAAAAATCTTTAGATAAATCCGGATATGAAAGAAGTGGAGGAGCAACTAAAGCATCACGAAGTTGTTCAAATTCTGATTGAGCTTCCTCATCCCAACACCAGTTAGAATTCTTTCCAGATAGTTCACATAAACGAGGTGTGGCCAAACCGTCCAATCTAACAAAGCGTCTAAGAAAATTACAGACACCAAGGAAACTAAGAACATCACGTTTTGTGGTAGGAACAGCATAATTACGAATAGCGTCTAGTTTCTCTGGATCAGGAAGAATACCTTCTGTAGAAATAATATGACCAAGAAATTTCACCTGAGAACGACCAAATCCAGATTTTTCCAAGTTCACTCTAATGCCAACTCTTGCAAAAATACGTAATAATGAATCCAAAATTTTGTTATGCTCACTCCAAGAACGTTTAGCAATAAGAATATCAACATATGAAGTAATATTGTTAAGAAGATAAACAGGTAAAATTTCGTTTAAACTACGAATGAATGCTGCAGAAGTTATAGTAAGTCCAAACGGTAATTTCCGAAATCACTTTTGGGTAAAATAGTCATATCCGGTCATTCTTTACTGACTCCTTTTCTAGATAGATTGATAGTTGAAGAGTTGTTTTGATAGATATAAAGAATAGTAAAAGAGTAGGCAGCAGTGCAGAAAACTAAAAGGGAAATAGCACCACTACAGCTCGGGGCCCTGTGCACGCTACGGCACATATTCACTTAGTGTACTGAATCCCCTGAGGACATAAATAGCCACACATAAATTCCAGTTTGTGACTTAGTGGCCAATTTGGTGGAAGTGCGTACATAAATTGATCTAACCATGAACATGGATGTATGTCATTCTTAGAATTACGAAAGATCTTAAATTTCCGAACAGTTAAAAAGTGTTTATAGTCAAAGTTTTCGCCTCGTGGCGACAAAGACCTACCGTGTCTGTCCCAGTCCGAATGTCGATTATTGTCAAGTTCGCGCGCCTGGCACTCTCTTGTTGCATCTCGTAAATGAAATAAGTTATTTTCTTCAAAACCCGCTGCTATGGTGATTCCAAATTTATTCTACTGTCTTTTCCTACGATTTCGCTTCAATTTGTTTGACTTGCTTTCGTAACGCCTCAAATTCCCTTTTAACGCATTCATTAAATTTTTCCTGATTTTCAACATGTTTATTTATGCTCTGGTACTCTTCTGTTTCTGCAAATGGCAATGGAGCTGTATCATCAGAATCTCTGTCCCCATTTAAACTAAGATTTGTCAATTTATCTGAAATCTCAACTCTTTCCGATAAGTCACCTATTTTTTCTTTCTGTTTATTTACGTCTTCCGTAAGTGTCGCGACTCTGGTTTCAGTATTGACACATTTAGTAGTTAACTGTTTATATTGTTGTGTTAGGTTATTTATTCTGTCATTTGGTACGGATTCCTCGATTCTCTCAAATATTTCTTCCTTATCGTGTGCACATTGTAAATTTAACTCTGAAAATTTTTGTACCATCACGTGATCTCTTTCTTCCTGTTCTTTATCCTGTTCCTTTTGTCTAATTTCTATTGCAATTAATCTATTATTGTGAGAATTCAAAATCGGTTGAACTTCTTCTCTAATTTCTTTCTTTAATTCATCTTTCATGTTTTTGAAACATGTCCCTATTCATGAGTCTAACCGTGTTGCCAGTGTTCCCATCTCTGTTTTTAATTCAGATCTTAACTGTGTTTCCATTGTTCCCATATCAGCTTCTAACCGTGTTGCCACTGTTTTTAATTCAGATCCCAAATTTAATATTGCACTCATCAACTGCTCCATATTAACTGGATCGAAATTCTTTTCGCCCCTAACATTTCCCGCAAAACCAGCTTCCTTCGTCATAGCTGTAAAGCTATCTGTGTTCCATACTATTCCAGAATCTTCTGTCGTTAATCTCGTATTCTGAAAATTCTTTGATTGTGAAAAGTTTTGAACTGTTTCCGGACTATTTTCCCGACTTATTAAATTGTTTTCAACTTCATTATTCATCATACTGTTCTCCTGTGTTGGCGAGTTCGCCATGTCAACAATTTCGTCATTCTGACTATCCATCATTTTTGCCTTTTTCATCGATAGCGTAATCATTTACAAAACATACAAAACTCGTCACTATACGAAAATTACACACAATGACACTTTATCTCCAACAATACCATTCACAAGAAATGCTTCCCGACAAACACAATTAACGAACAATTGAAATCTTCATAATTGCACAAAATTGTCAAACCCGTATACAAGACATCAAAAATTAAATTCTGCAAAAATACCATTAGAAGAATGACAAGACAACTACAAATGTTCAATTACCAAATCTACACATGCAATATAGACAACAATTACTAAACTACGAATTATTACAACAATACTACTGTCTGCTATTTTTACTAACAGAAGAATTCCAAGGGACGATCCGAAGCAGCGGTCGCCACGTGCATGGGGGCTTAATTAAATAGAATGCAAATATTTTTAGTAGCTGTATGTCCGGCTACGAAGTCTCGTAACCTGTTGGCCCTGAGTAGTATTAGTACGCAATCTGACTGCATAGAATAACAATAAAGAATGAAAGGAAATTTCCGTTAAAACAATTGATTAATTAAGTCCCCAGCAACTATAAAAGCTACGAAACAACAAAGCACAAGTGTAACTGTTCTGTGTGTGGAAGTGTGATTCAACTTACACATTTGGCACGGTTCTTCCTCAATAAGACAAGGTATTTTAAGCGCCATTTACACTGAAGTAATTTTAAAAAACAGAAATACTATAATTGCACATAGAAACCAGAATTACACTCTAATACATGAACACAAGCCAGATGCTTTGTTGACTGAACCTGTGACCAAGAGACATTGTTAGTTAGGAAATTTGAAATAAAAAAAATGTTTTTTTACCTTCATATATATTGACGGAAAATACACTCTGATCATTACAACATCCCCATTCGAACAGCATCGGCTGTGTAGCCCATCAGAACAACTGCACACGACATGCTCACAACTAGTACTGCTATCGACATCCTCTCAACAAGCACTGACCACGGCAACCTCAGAACTACTACTGCCCACGGCAACTTCTCAACAAGCACTGCCCACAACTTCTGAACTACCACTGCCCACGGCAACTTCCGAACTACCACTGCCAGTGGAGGCGGCTGAATAATACTCTTTGGCGCAATCTCTGGCGCTGTGACTCAGTGTAGCCATCTTTCAACCGTATACCATGCACATGCGGAAAAGTTTATGTCGGAATGGCTGGACGATCAATTAACACCAGGATCAAAGAGCATAAGCGACATTGCACGTTGGGGCAGGTGGAGAAATCGGCCGTGGCAGAGCACGCACTGAATGAGATCGACCACGTAATAAAATTCGCCGACACGGAAGTTGTGGCTGTAGAGAAGCACTATCACACGCGCTTGTTCAGAGAAGCAGTAGAAATACAAAAACACGCGAACAGTTTGAACAAGAAAGAGGAAAGCCTTAAGGTAAATGGATCCTGGCTTCCCGTGCTGCAGCGAACGACCGTCGCAGGTAGCAAGAGGAGAACCGCACCGGAAATGACCGCGGAGAAGCGCTCGGACGTTGGCGCGCCAGGTACATATAGTCTGCGGCCGCGAGCTCGCTTTCAGTTCACCACCGGCAATGGAGGGTGAAGCTTTGACAATGCCAACCACTAGTGCTGGCGAAACGTCAGAAAAATCATTAGATGAACGTCGGCCGAAGAACCTGAGACAGAAGCCAATAGGCAGTTTGTCGATGTAAGGATAATTTCGGAAGTGCATACTTTGATTTTATGTTGAGTAAATTACTATATTGTCAGAGGCATGAGAATTCATTACCTCTATGATTCTTAAATCAATTGCACGATACATAAACTTGTCAAATGTTCGGACAAATGCATTTAAAATGACTTTTTTTTTCTAAATTACAGTTTCTTGCAAGTTATGCTAAAGCGATGTACTACGTACTAATGTAAGCAAATTATTGTATTAAAATATTTCATTTATCATTATTAATAATATTACTTTCTACTAACCAATGTGGATTACGGCTATTTCAGCTGTTTCTCCTTTATTTTTTTCCACATTTCTCTCATCATTTCTCGATGTTTCTCTCTGCTTTCTTCTGTCCAAGTGGCTCCTCTCTTCATGGGTTTTTCACGGAAATCTCAGGAGTCTTGTAGTTTCTTTTTAGTGGCAGCCGTTCCTCAGTATCTTGTGGAGTACTCCGAAGTTCGTCAATGACCCTTCCAACTTCTTTGCACCACGTGTTACCCATTTTTAATTTACCGTGGTAAGTGAACAGTCTTTTTGTCAGTTAGTTGGGATTCATCCTTTGGATGTGGCCGTGGAAAGCTATTCTTCTTTTCCTTATCATGTCTGTAATTTTTTCAGTAGGTGTACAAAATTCATTACCATGACGTCGTCTCTATTGTTTTTGCTCTTCAGCTGTTTCCAAAATGGTCCTTAGGATTTTCCTTTCTGAAATTTCCAGTGCTTCCATCATCACCTTTTTGTTAGAGGTAAACATTCTGCTGCATAAATGATTCTGCACAAATTACTGTAGAGAGGTGTATAAGTTTAGCATTTAGAGTAATGACATGTTATTATATACATTCTTAGTGAGGCAGTGAGATGTTTTCATTTCATTAACTTATGCTTTAATGGCTTATTTCTCCGCAATTTATTGTTCAGTTATTTCTCCTAGATGATTGAGCTTATTACTTCTCTCAATGTTTCCATCTTTAGTCTTCATTATCTTTATAACGTTTGTCGTGAATCCGGTTTTTTCAAAGGAGATTTGTAAGCCTACTTTTACAAGTCGTCCTTTCAGGAATTCTATCTATCTACTGGCTGTTTCCATTGAGTCTAAAATATAGTTAATTTGTCTACAAACGGTAGACGGTCTTCCTGTAGGCTGTCTCTTTTCTAACCTAATGTAGCTCCGTTATTGACTTGGCTCTCTTCTAATCACAATCTTCATTGACTTACGACTTTTTCTAGAACACAATTAATAACTAGCGAGAACAGATATCTCCCTATCTGACTCTGGTTTTCATCTCAAAACTTCTAGCAATTTCATCTGTAAATTGGTGCTGGTTAGTGTTTCCCGAATTAGAGTTGTCGCTTTACTATTTACGCCCAGTTCGCTGAGAATTTCAGTCACTTCTTATCGACTGAGTCATAGGCTTTCCTGAAGTCAACAAAAGTCATTACCAAATTTTTAGATCTTCTTTTCAGATATATTATTATTGATTTTTAGTTGAGAAACTGCTCTGGACATGATCTATTCTTTTTTAAAGCCACAATGATAATCATCAATTTGAGGGTTTTCTTTATTCGCGTCAAAGCAACAGTTACAAGGGAGGTATCAAAAAGTCTAACAGTTATAAGCATGGGTGCATGCACCATAGACATTAACAATTTAAACATGGAAACAGACAAACATTACAGTACTTAAATAACTTTCACCCACGAGTGGGCTATGTCCAAGCCATTAGAGTTAGCATACAGTTGTAAGTATTTGTATGTGAGTAAACAGTGATAATTACATTTAAGGGTAGGCGAACTAACAAACATCAAATAAAATTTTTTTCGCCCCCAAAAACGGGCTATGTCCAAGGCAAGAGTTGGCGAACATCCTCGCTGCATGCTGACGGGCACAAATGGCAGCTGCGCAGGTGAGACATTGTCTGGTCCTCCCCCCACTCACAGGTCGAGGGTCCACTAGCGTATCCCCACTTTTCAAGAATACTTTACATTGCCCAACACCAGTTCGCATTCTGTTGAGGTACTTTAAGTAGACCAGTTTTCAATTTGACCAAGAGGTAGTTCTTTAGGTTTTGACCAGCCTAGAGGAGCTTTCTCTACTCTCTTTTTTTCACATGTCTAGCCTTTGGATTGCATTGTTGTTGTTGACTTAGACTCTTACAAAACTTACTCTGGACTTCAAATGTCGCCAGGCCGGTGAGAGGCCAAACAGCGGGTCAATACCAGAGGTCAAAGCACTACGGCCTTCTGCTTGGGTAGATGCTTCATACCTGATGTCAGGCGGATCTATGCCTGCTAGTATGTGTTGGTGCTCCACTTTAGTTGGTTCAAGCACCCAGTAACTATGCGATACGTCTCATTCAGAGCAGTGTCCACCAGCCTAGCACGGCAGGAATATTATGTCAGACAGGCGCTGCATATTCGTTTGTGGAATAGCACAACGCCAACGCAGAAATCCGTTTAGTGGCTGGTTGTGCCCACCTCTCCCCCCTCCCCCACACTTAGATCACATTAGTGTCCATATGATATTATTCCTTGTGGATACTTTCATTTTTGTGTTATGGCAAATTGTTTTAAAGGTTAAAGTACGGTCTAAGGTCGCCCCAAGGTATTTTTGGGGAAAAAGATGTTCGAGTTGAGTGCCATACCATAAAATGCACACATCAAAAAAAGTTTTGCATCACTCCGGTTCTCAGAACCTGAAGATAGACGTTGACTGTGGATACTGTATCACAGACACAGTCCCTTTGATTGTTCAGAGGTGACGCTAAACCCGCCCAAAGATGTAAACAACCATGCATGAGCAGCGCCTATTAGACGGAGGGGGTCCGACAGCCGGTCAGTTCCAGTCATTCCACCAGGAAGGAGGTACACGGCTCGTGTTGTCTGTAGTTCAACCATGCCTAGACGGTCAATACCGCGGTTCGATCGCATCCGCATTGTTACTTAGTGCAGTTAGGGCTCTCAACAACGGAAGTGTCCAGGCGCCCTGAAGTGAAACAAAGCGATGTTGTTCAGACATGGAGGAGATACAGAGTGAGACAGGAACTGTCGATGACATGCCTCGCTCAGGCCGCCCAAGGCTTACTACTGCAGTGGATGACCGCTACCTACGGATTATGGTTCGGAGGGACCCTAACAGCAACACCACCATGTTGAGTAATGCTGTTCGTGGGGCCACGGGACGTCGTGTTACGACTCAAACTGTGCGCAATACGCTGCATGATGCACAACTTCACTCACTATGTACATGGTCAGGTCCATCTTTGCAACCACGACACCATGCAGCGCGGTAAAAATGGGTCCAACAACATGCCGAATGGGCCGCTCGGGATTGGCATCACGTTCTCTTGTCCAATGAGTGTCGCATATACCTTCAACCAGACTATCATCGGAGACGTGTTTGGAGGCAACCCGCTCAGGCTGAACGACTTAAGACACACTGTCCAGCGAGTGCAGCAAGGTGGAGGTTCCCTGCTGTTTTGGGGTGGCATTATATGGGGCCGACGTACGCCGCTGGTGGTCATGGAGGGCGCCGTAACGGCTGTCCGATACGTGAATGCCATCTTCCGACCGCTAGTGCAACCATATCGGCAGCATATTGAGGAGGTATTCTCCTTCATGGAGGACAATTCGTGCCCCCCATCGTGCATGTCTTGTGAATGACTTCCTTCAGGATAGCGACATCGCTCGACTAGAGTGGCCAGCATGTTCTCCAGACATGAACCCTATCGAACATGCCTGGGATGGATTGAAAAGGGCTGTTTATGGACGACGTGACCCACCAACCACTGTGAGGGATCTACGCCGAATCGCCGTTGAGGAGTGGGACAATTTGGACCAACAGTGCCTTGATGAAATTGTGCATAGAATGCCACGACGAATACAGGCGTTATATTTAGATTAAAGTTCAGTCTTGATCACGTTATGTTTGTTTTAATGAGTAACCGGTTTCGGTTTTTTCCATAAAACCATCATCAGACCCATTGGCTCCCTTGGGTTGGTAGGTGGAGCTCTCCTTGCTGCTGTGCAGTCAACAGGCGTGTATCAATGCAAGAGGGCGTCCTACTGGGTATTAGAGGTACCAGTGTGTACAGCAGTCTGGACCACCACTCTGAAGGTCTCGCTGTGTGGTGGTAGAACATGCAACTTGTGGTTTTCATGAGCAATAAAAAGGACGGAAATGATGTTTATGTTGATCTCTATTCCAATTTTCTGTACATGTTCCGGAACTCTCTGAACCGAGGTGATGCAAAACTTTTTTTGATGTGTGTATTTAGTTGTTGGTTGGACTGTCTGCTTTTTATGTGGAAAGCACAGACTTGCGTTTTGGTAGGGGGAAGTTGTCGTTTTGCCCTAGTGAAGAATGCTTTGGACAAGACTTTGTATGTAACCGATATGAGAGAAATGCTACTGTAGACGCTCACATCGGTTTTACCATCAGCTTTGTGCAGTGCGAGGATGAAGGCTGTCTTCCTGCCTGCGGGAATCTCTTTTGTCAACCAAATATTTATAATTATTATTATTGTTATTGTTATTATTATTGCTGAAGACCGCAGTCCCCACCCCGGGATACGTGCCTGAACGTATTGCGCATAAATAAGCAAAGAGATCCATTTCTGTTCGGTCATGCTATTGGCAAAAAATCACTGGAGAGAGCAACAGTCGTAAAATTCGTAGAAGAAGCTCTCTGGAGCGCTCTAAAGAGGAATGACAACATTAAACAAATAGTAGGAAAAGCAGATGCCAAGGTGAGACTCACTGGAAGTGTCTTGAGGAAATGTACACTGAGATGCCAAGGTCGTGGGCAAATCACGTAAACAGGTATAAAAGGGCAGGGCGTCGGCAGAGCTGTCCTCTTACTCAGGTGATTCATGTGAAAAAGTTTGCAACGTGCTTAGGGCCGCACAGTGGGAATTAACAGACTTGGCGGAATGGTAGTGGGAGCTAGACACAAGGGAATTTCGATTTCGGAAATCGTTCCGAGATCCGCAGTATTAAGAGTGCCCCAAGAACACGAAATTCCAGGCATTACTCCTCACCAATGACAACGCAGCGGCCGACACCCACACTTAACGACAGGGAGCAGCGGCGTTTTCGTAGAGTTGTCTGTGCTAGCAGACAAGCAACGCTGCCTGAAAAAAAAAAAAAAAAAAAAAAAACCCGCAGAATTCAACGTGGACATACAAAGAACGTACACTTAGGATACAAACAGAAAGTTTTAAAATTTAGGTAAGAGACCACGACGCGTTTCTGTCCACAGCTGAGAGAATTAACGAAAAATTGCTCTCAGTATCGTCAACGCGAGGCATGACTGAGACTTATCGTATCCAAAGTGCGAAATCGCACTTCAGTAATGTGGCATTGCCAGTGACACAAGTGGTGGGATCAAAACGTCCTTCAGTCTTGCTCTTAAAATACACATTTCATTACCAAAGGGCAGTGAGGTGTTGATGTTGGAGACTTTATATGTTTAAAACAATCAAACTGGAATTAATGAATGTGAGGTTACGTCTTATTCGTGATATAATTTAGTTATTTAGAGCAGACGTCAGAGACGTTTGGGTCCTCCATATGTTCTCCTGTCAACGTTCCTTCATTAAATGTCTTCCCTCTAGTGTCACGTCAATTAGACGTAATCTTTTTAAATTCGAAAAATTTTTTAAAACAAAAGAAACGTATTTATTCGAGACTGTCTGAAAAATATGTACTCATGGGTTTCAGCTAACAACATCAATAGTAGTTCACAAGGCTAAATTACTGCCGTTGAAGTTAGGAATTGCAAATGAATTGTTAGAGCCTGTAAGAAGTTGCTATTTCGTATCGGGTCGTTCTTTTCGGTCCATGTTTTTAGCATTTCTACGTGCACATTGTGGTTATTTTTAGTGAATATCGATGAACCCACTACTTTACGCAGAAAACGAGCATAATGTGAGGAAAACTGTTCAAAGACAATCAGAAATCTGTGGAACGAGAGCCGCCATTCAAGTTGGTACAAAAGCAATGGAAGAGAAGTTCTGGTCGTATGTAAAGTACACTAGCGGCAAGACGCAGTCAATACCTTCGCTGCGCAGTGCCGATGGTACTGTTACCGACGATTGTGCCGCTAAAGCGGAGTTACTGGACGCAGTTTTCCGAAATTCCTTCACAGGGAAGACGAATGGAATATTCCAGAATTTGAAACACGAACAGCTGCTAACATGAGTTTCTTAGAAGTAGATACCTTAGGGGTTGCGAAGCAACTCAAACCGCTTGATACGGGCAAGTCTTCAGGTCCAGATTGTTTACCGATTAGGTTCCTTTCAGATTACGCTGATACAATAGCTCCCTACTTAGCAATCATATACAACCGCTCGCTCACCGATAGATCTGTACCTACAGATTGGAAAATTGCGCAGGTCGCACCAGTGTTTAAGAAGGGTAGTAGGAGTAATCCATCTAACTACAGACCTATATCATTGACGTCGGTTTGCAGTAGGGTTTTGGAGCATATACTGTATTCAAACATTATGAATCACCTCGAAGGGAACGATGGTTTCAGAAAACATGGTTCTTGTGCAACGCAGCTAGCTCTTTATTCGCACGAAGTAATGGCCGCTATCGACAGGGGATCTCAAGTTGATTCCGTATTTCTAGATTTCCGGAAAGCTTTTGACACCATTCCTCACAAGCGACTTCTAATCAAGCTGCGGGCCTATGGGGTATCGTCTCAGTTGTGCGACTGGACTCGTGATTTCCTGTCAGGAAGGAAGCAGTTCTTAGTAATAGACGGCAAATCATCGAGTAAAACTGAAGTGATATCAGGTGCTCCCCAGGGAAGCGTCCTGGGACCTCTGCTGTTCCTGATCTATATAAATGACCTGGGTGACAATCTGAGCAGTTCTCTTAGGTTGTTCGCAGATGATGCTGTAATTTACCGTCTAGTAAGGTCATCCGAAGACCAGTATCAGTTGCAAAGCGATTTAGAAAAGATTGCTGTATGGTGTGGCAGGTGGCAGTTGACGCTAAATAACGAAAAGTGTGAGGTGATCCACATGAGTTCCAAAAGAAATCCGTTGGAATTCGATTACTCGATAAATAGTACAATTCTCAAGGCTGTCAATTCAACTAAGTACCTGGGTGTTAAAATTACGAACAACTTCAGTTGGAAAGACCACATAGATAATATTGTGGGGAAGGCGAGCCAAAGGTTGCGTTTCATTGGCAGAAGACTTAGAAGATGCAAGAAGTCCACTAAAGAGACAGCTTACAGTACACTCGTTCGTCCTCTGTTAGAATATTGCTGCCCGGTGTTGGATCCTTACCAGGTGGGATTGACGGAGGACATCGAAAGGGTGCAAAAAAGGGCAGCTCGTTTTGTATTATCACGTAATAGGGGAGAGAGTGTGGCAGATATGATACGCGAATTGGGATGGAAGTCATTACAGCAAAGACGTTTTTCGTCGCGGCGAGATCTATTTACGAAATTTCAGTCACCAACTTTCTCTTCCGAATGCGAAAATATTTTGTTGAGCCCAACCTACATAGGTAGGAATGATCATCAAAATAAAATAAGAGAAATCAGAGCTCGAACGGAAAAGTTTAGGTGTTCGTTTTTCGCGCGCGCTGTTCGGGAGTGGAATGGTAGAGAGATAGTATGATTGTGATTCGATGAACCCTCTCCCAAGCACTTAAATGTGAATTGCAGAGTAGTCATGTAGATGTAGATGGTGCAAATCGTTTTTATTCGCCATAAAATTTATACATTTTGCATGCGTTTGATCAGTCCTCGAAACATATGTTTCACTCTGAACTATGTACGCCAAACACATTCACTGTCTGATCAAAAATACCTAGACACCTATTAGTGTACATTAAAGTGGGGAATGCCCAGCCTTCGCCCTTTTGATGGTTTCAACTATGCTGGAGGCACTTTGAGCGAGGTGTCTTAATGTCGGTGGAGGAATGGCAGCCCAATCTTTCTCGAAAGGAAAAATCAGAGAAGGTATTGATGTTGTGCTCTGGGATTTGTAGGGAAATCGATGTTCTAATTCATCACAGAGGTTTCCTATTGCCTTAAGACGGTACTCTGCGCAGGCCAGTCTATTTTAGGAATGTTACTGTCCACAAACAGTTGCCTCACAGATACCACTTTACGTCAGGGTGCATTGTCATGCTGATACTAATAATCTACATCTACATCTACGTGATTACTCTGCTATTCACAATAAAGTGTCTGGCAGAGGATTCAATTGACCACCTTCAAGCTGTCTCTCTCCGATCCACTCTCCAACGGCGTGCGGGAAAAACGAGCACTTAAATTTTTCTGTGCGAGCTCTTATTTCTCTTATTTTATCGTGATGATCATTTCTCCCTATGTAAATGGGTTCCAACAGAATGATTTCGCAATTGGAGGAGAAAACTGGTGACTGAAATTTCATGAGAAGATCTCGTCGCAACGAAAAATGCCTTTGTTTTAATGATTGCCACTCCAATTCACGTACCGTGTCTGTGGCACTATCTCCCGTATTTCATGATAATACAAACCGAGCCGCCCTTCTTTCAATTTTTTCGATGTCATCCGTCAGTCCCACCTGATGCGGATCCCACACTGCACAGCAATACTCCAGAATAGGGAGGACAAGCGTTGTGTAAGCAGTCTCTTTTAGTAGACCTGCTGCACCTTCTAAGTGAATCGCAGTCTTTTGTTTGTTCTCCTCACAACATTATCTATGTGAGCGTTCCAATTTAGGTTATTTGTAATTGTAATTCCTAAGTATTTAGTTGAATTTACAGCCTTCAGTTTTTTGTGAGACTCATCGCATAATCGACATTTAGCAGATTACTTTTGCTACTCATGTGAATAGCTTCACACTTTTCTTTATTCAAGATCAATTGCCACCTTTAGCACCATACGAATATCTTATCTAACTCATTTTGCAATTCTTTAATCATATGATGACTTCACAAGACGGTAAATGACATCATCGGCAGACAATCTAAGAGGGCAACTCAGATTGTCTCCTATGTCGTTTATGTACATCTGGAACAGCAGAGGGTCTGTAAAATTTCCTTGGGGAACGCCAGATATTACAGGACTTTCCGTCAATTACTACGATCTGTGACCTTTGTGCCAGAAAATCACGAATTCAGTCACCAAACTGAGGTGATACTCCTTACGCACACAGTTTGATTAGGAGTCGTCTGTGAAGAACAGTGTCAAAAGCCTTCCAGAAATCTAACAACATGCAATCAATTAGGCATCCTCTATCGATACCGCTCATTACTTCGTGAGAATAAAGAGCCAGTTGTGCTTCACAAGAACGATATTTTCTGCATCCGTGCTATTTGTCAATAAATCGATTTTCTTCGAGGTAATTCATAATGTTCGAGCACGATGTATGTTCCAAGCCCCTACTGCAAATCGACGTTAGTGATATGGACCTGTAATTCATCGGGTTACTCCTACTTTCCTTTTTGGGGTATTAGTGTGATTTGAACAATTTTCCAGTCTTTAGGTACGGATCTTTCTATGAGCGAGCAGTTGTATACAATTGCTAAATATGGAGCTATTGTATCAGCGTACTATGAAAGGAACCTGACTGATATACAATCTGGACCGGGTATCCAAACTATTCCTCCACTGTACGCAGTACACAATGCTCTAAAATGTGATCATGTCCTTCCATGTTTAGTATTTCCTTAATTGTAATAAGAGGTCCACACTCTAACCACGAGAAACAACCCCATACTGTAACAGCAGTTCCTCCGTACTTCACTGTTGGCGCTACACATGATGGCAGGTAATGTTCTCCAGGCATTCTCCAAACCCAAACCCTCCCCCAAATTTCCAAAAAAGTTTCCTCCCATCGGCTTGCCAAAGGGGATAGCGTGATGCACCACTTCATATCAGTCTTTTCCAGTCATATATTGTCCAGTGGCGTCTCTCTTGACACCGCCCCAATCGTCACTTGGTGCTGACTTCAGAAATGTCTGGTTTATGGGTAGCTGCTCGATCAGTGAAACCCATTCTTTTTCACTGTGTACGCACAGCCATTGTGCCACCTGGACTGCTGATAGCACTTTGGAATTCACGAGTGATTCCTTCCGTTGATTTCACGTGATGTTTTCCAACCATCCTCCTCAACGCTCGGCGGTCTCTGTGCGTCAGTACATTTGTGTATCTACTTTAGACTCACATCTCCAACAGTCGACTTAGGCAGCCCTAAAAGGGCTATTACATCCGTCTCATAATGGAGGATCGGCGTCTCATGACATCTACTGGCCAATTCCGCATTAATTATGGGCATCCGGATACTTTCGATCATATAGTGTATCTCACAGCCACATTCAGGTCCTCTTCAATTATGTTTGACTCAGCAGCCTATTTTTTAAGTACAAAATTCGACTTTAGTCCACCCTCACGAAGATAACTGCTGACAGAAATACGACCACAAGGAAATGCTGCAAGATATTAGTAAACAGTTTGTTGTGAAGTTGATGGATCACCAAAAGTTGAACAAAGCGACTCGAGATGTTGTTGAGTTAGGCCTTGACAGAAATCGTAAAAAAATCACCCAACAAAAACCTTCAGATGTAATGGTACGGACCACATTTAAATAATTTAGTAAGGGCAGAAGCATTATGTTTGCGTATAAATGGTACGTATCTTGCAAAGTATGGGCTGGCACATTTGTTCCTATACAATCTGTAAGAAGATTTTGTCCAGGGTTGTTGAAATGGTAAATCGCTGGAACATTATATTGCTTTTAACTATTTTCTTCATTTTTTATGATAGTGATACACATTTTACAACAAAACTTTTCATATACATGTTGTGCAAGTTCAAGTTCCTTGAACTAGACAAAGAAGACATTAGAACACAGAACATCATGTACCAAACTCAATAGCTACCAAAATCACTCCTCAGGGCTTGACGCTAAAAAATCGGTATATCTATTACAAACCCAGCTTCCAGTACCTTCTAGAACAGATGTAGTCCAAATCGGTAATAATATGACTGTCTTACTTGAAGTTATTTTTCAGATTTAATTTATGAAATTTATCTGGAAATAAATATTTACGTGAAGATTTATATCCCTAATGGTTCATTACAAAGGTTGCAAACTTAGAGAATATGAAAAAAGAGCTTCCTGTTATTTTATAAGATAGATTTCACTGTTGACAGTAAAATTATAAAAATTATAACTGAAGAAAGAAATTTTGTTTACGTGAAAAATGAAGCACAGCAGTGTTATGTTTACTTTAAATTCATTTTCAGATTATGTAAGTGGGCAACTGTGATTACTAATTTTCATGGTACAGGATCGATATTACGATTGCATCGATATGAATAACAAAAATATATAAACAGAAAATATTTTTTGGCAATGAAATATATTCGCCACAGACGAGTACCATACAACTTAAATAAGAAAATTGACAGAAGTCTGGCCACAGTTTATATGGAATCGAACATCTCGGTTAACCCGCGAAAGTTCCGATGATGCAGGGTCCATTACAGTTGACGTTCTTATTTCTTTTTTCACAAAAAATTTTTTATGCTAACTCTAAACAAACTACTGGATTAGTTTATGAGCTGTCATCGTTTTAACAATAATCAAAAATAAAATTTGAAACACTAGTAATGTCATATCTGAATAGTGCTAACCAGTGGACGTCGTAAAAGCGTCAGGATGATGATTCAGCCGCGCTGCAGTTTTTCCCCCTTTTCACATCGAATTGTATTACCTATTCCGTCATTCGGCGCTGTGATTCCGAGACACTTCTTACTCTGCGGTCGTAGCTTGTTGTGGAGCTGTTGTGAAAGTCGCAAACAAGTTCTTGAGAGCTCCCTGGCGCTGACTCATTCGCGTGACCTTGGCCGTCTCCAGGAAAGCGCCGCCGCCGTTGGTTATAGCGCTGCAGCAGCGGTTTGAGTTTGCTCAACACACGCAGCTAGCTATAGCGGCGTTTGCGGCACGTCTCTACCATGACGTACTACAATTGACTACATTGACACTGTGTCTACTGTGCCTCATTCGGCCTTCTGCACCGCAGTGACAATACGTCTAGATCTACATGGATACTCTTCCTGGCAAAGTGTTCATCGTACCGCCTTCATAATAATTCTCTATTATGCCACTCTCGAACAGTGCACGGGGAAAACGAACACATATACCGGCATATTTCCTCGCGACTTCTGGTTCAAATGGCTCTGAGCACTATGGGACTTAACATCTTTGGTCATCAGTCCTCTAGAACTTAGAACTACTTAAATCTAACTAACCTAAGGACATCACACAACACCCAGTCATCACGAGGCAGAGAAAATCCCTGACCCCGCCGGGAATCGAACCCGGGAACCCGGGCGCGGGAAGCGAGAACGCTACCGCACGACCACGAGCTGCGAGTTCGGGTTTCCCTTGTTTTATTATATCATTTCCCCCTATTTAGGTCGGCATCAAAAAATATTTTCGTATTCGAAAGAGAAAGTCGTGATTGAAATTTCGTGAGAAGATTCCGCCTCAACGAAAACGTCACCATATTTGTGACACTCTCTCCCCTATTACGTAATAATACAAAACGTGCTGCTGCTCTTTGAACTTTCTAGGTGTACTCCGTTAATCCTATCTGGTAAGGAACCCAGACCGCCTAGCAGTACTCAAAAAGAGGACGGACAAGCATAGTGCAGGCACTCCCTTTAGTAGATCTGTCACATTTTCGAAGTGTCCTGCCAATAAAAGCAGTCTTTGGTTTGCCTTTCCCACAACATTTTCTATGTCTTATTTTCAATTTAAGTTTCAATGCTTAGGTATTTAGTCGAATTAACGGCATTTATATTAGATTGATTTATCGTGTAACCGAAGTTTAATGGATTCCTTTTAGTACTCATGTGGATGACCTCACACTTTCCACTATTTGGGATCAACTACTAATTTTCGCACCATTCAGACGTCTTTTCTAAATCTTTCATCAATTTGTTTTGAACTTCCGATAAATTTACTACACGATAAACGACAGCATCATCTGCGAACAACCTAAGATGGCTGCTCACATTGTCTCCTAAATCGTTTGTATAGACAAGGAGCAGCACAGAGCCTATATTATCTTGGGGAACGCCAGAAATCACTTCTGTTTTATTCAATGACTTGCCATCAATTGGACGGCCGAAGTGGATAGGCGGTTCTAGGCGCTACAGTCTGGAACCGCGCGACCGCTACGGTCGCAGGTTCGAATCCTGCCTCGGGCATGGATGTGAGTGATGTCCTTAGGTTAGTTAGGTTTCAGTAGTTGTAAGTTCTAGGGGACTGATGACTTCAGAAGTTAAGTCCCATAGTGCTGAGAGCCATTTGAGCCATCAATTACCACGAACAGTGACCTCTCTAACAGGAAATCACGAATCCACTCACATAACTGAGACGGTGTTCCATAAGCACGCAATTTCATTACAAGCCGCTTGTCTGGTACAGTGTCAAAAGCCTTTTGGAAATCTAGAAATACGGAATCAATTTGAAATCAGCTGTCAACGGTACTAAACACTACGTGTCTGTGGCCGGCCGCTGTGACCGAGCGGTTCTAGGCGCTTCAGTCCGGAACCGCGCTGCTGCTACGACGCAGGTTCGAATCCTGTCTTGGGCATGGATGTGTGTGATGTCCTTAGCAGTTAGGTTTAAGTAGTTCTAAGTCTAGGGGACTGATGACCACAGATGTTAAGTCCCATAGTGCTTAGAGCCATTTCAACTACGTGCTAGTTCTGTTTCACAGGAACAATGATTTCTAAATCCGTGTTGACTGTGTGTCAATAGACAGCTCTCTTCGAGGTAATTTATAATGTTCGAACACAATATATGTTCAAAATCCTACTGCATATCGACGTTAATGATATGGGCCTGTAATTTAGTGGATCACTCCTACTATCTTTCTTGAATATTGATGTGATCTGTGCAATTTTCCAGTCTTTGGGTAAGGACCTTTCGTCGAGCAATCGGTTGCATACATTATGTGATCAGAAGTATCCGGATACCCACTAAAACATATGTTTTTCACATTAGGTCCATTGTGCTGTCACATACTGCCGGGTACTCCATATCAGCGACCTCAGTAGTCATTAGACATCGTGAGAGAGTGGAGTGGGGCGCTCTGCGGAACTCACGGACTTCGAACGTGTACAGGTGATTGGCTGTCACTTATGTCATGCGTCTGTACGCGATATTTACACACTCCTTAACATCCCTAGGTTCATTGTTTCCGATGTGATAGTGAAGTTGAAACGTGAAGGGAGACGTACAGCACAAAAACGTACAGTCCGTCCTTGTTGACTGACAGACCGCCGACAGTTGAAGAGGGTCGTAATGTGTAATAGGCAGACATCTATACAGACCATCACACAGGAATTCCAAACTGTAAGTACTATGACAAATAGGTGGGAGGTGAGAAAACTTGGATTTCATGGTCGAGCGGCTGCTCATAAGCCACACATCACGCCGGTAAATGCCAAACTACGCCTCCCTTGGTGAAAGGAGCGTAAACTTTGGACGATTGAACAGTGGAAAAACCTTGTGTGGAGTGACGAATCACGGTACACAGTGTGGCGATCCGATGGCAGGTTGTGGATATGGCGAATGCTCGGTGAACGTCATCTGCCAGCGTGTGTAGTGCCAACAGTAAAATTCGGAGGCGATGGTGTTATGGTGTGGTCATGTTTTTCATGGAGGGGGCTTGCATCCCTTGTTGTTTTGCGTGGCACTACCACAGCATAGGCCTACGTTGATGTTTTAAGCCCCTTCTTGCTTCCCACTGTTGAAGTTCAATTCGGGGATGGCGATTGCATCTTTCAACACGATCGAGCCCCTGTTCATAATGTACGGCTTGTGGTGGAGTGGTTACACGACAATAACATCCCTATAATGGACTGGCCTGCACAAAGTCCTGATCTGAATCCTACAGAACACCGGTGGTATGTTTTGGAATGCCGACTTCGTCCCACGCCTCACCGACATCGATCGATACCTCTCCTCAGTCAGCACTCCGTGAAGAATGGGCTGCCATTCTCCAAGAAACCTTCCAGCACCTGACTGAACGTATGCCTGCGAGAGTGGAAGCTGTCATCTAGGCTAAGGGTGGGCCAACACCATATTGAATTCCAACATTACCGATGGAGGGCGCCACGAACTTGTAAGTCATTTTCAGCCAGGTGTCCGTTTACTTTTTATCATTAGTGTATGATTTTTACGTGTGGAGCTACTGCATCAGCATACTCTGAAAGAAACCGAATCGCCATATAGTCTGGGCCAGAAGACTTGCTTTTATTAAGCGATGTAAGTTGTTTCATCACACCGAGGATATCTACTTCTAAGTTATTCAGGTTGCCGGGTTGTCGTGATTCGAATTCTGGAATATTTACTTTGTCTTCTTTGGTGAAGGATTTTCGAAATCCTGTGTTTAGTAACTCTGATTTCGCAGCACTATCGTCGATAGTATTTCCATTGCTATCGCGCAGCCGGCCGAAGTGACCGTGCGGTTCTAGGCGCTGCAGTCTGGAACCGCGAGACCGCTACGGTCGCAGGTTCGAATCCTGCCTCGGGCATGGATGTGTGTGATGTTCTTAGGTTAGTTACGTTTAACTAGTTCTAAGTTCTAGGGTACTAATGACCTCAGAAGTTAAGTCCCATAGTGCTCAGAGCCATTTGAGCCATTTTGCCATCGCGCAGAGAAGGCATTGACTCGGTTTTGCCGCTTGCATACTTTACGTACTACCAGAATCAGAACAATAGCTCTGGGAGATATCTTGATGAAAGTGAACACTGTGAGAACCGTAGTTGTGGTAAGATAAAAATTTTTGTAATTTAAAAGAGCAACCAGTGACAAGTATGGCTTTAAGGAGTTTATTTAAATCACACCCTTACCGGTTTTGGATTTGTTACAAATCCATCTTCAGATAGCTCTTACAGATTACCTTGCTTTCTTGCTGGAACCTTGTTTTGTAGTCGTCATTGATTTTGTGCACTAAAGTAAACAAAAACGTTTTCAAGATACTGAAAAGAACACTCAATTAAAATATATTGAGATGTTGAAAGGCTGGTAAAATTGACTGAGAGTCCATTCCGTCGCGTTAACTGTTTTTTTGTAGTCGCTCAACCACTGGTACAACCGGTTTCGTACCATGCAGGTACATCCTCAAGTGTATTTAAGGCGATATGTCCCATGTTATCTAAATGGATTAATAGATGTTCCATGGTGCAATGAAGAGCGCTAACTGAAGCTACCACGAACAGGAGTCAAACTTAATGAAGCAAGTTGTCACTGACAGTTTACTTTCGGAGCGCGCCAAATGTTCTTGTGGTAACGTGAAACGGTCTATATTGCTGAACATCTGAATTTTGGGATGACAACGCTGAATACGCCTGTGTCTACAGCTCCCATTTTGACAAGACATATATATCCACAGAAATGGCAGGTATGTTCCAGAAAGCGACGCTATATATGTGTGTGCGGAGTGAACATTCATTCTGCATAGTACACTACTGGCTATTAAAACTGCTACACCAAGAAGAAATGCAGATGATAAACGGGTATTCAGTGGACAAATATATTATACTACAACTGACATGTTATTACATTTTCAGGCAATTTGGGTGCATAGACCCTGAGAAAGCAGTACCCAGAACAACAACCTCTGGCCCTAATAACGGCCTTGATACGCCTGGGCATTGAGTCAAACAGAGCTTGGATGGCGTGTACAGTTAAGGCTGCCCATGCAGCTTCAACACGATGCCACAGTTCATCAAGAGTAGTGACTGGCGTACTGTGACGAGCCAGTTGCTCGGCCACCATTGACCAGACGTTTTCAGTTGGTGAGAGATCTGGAGAATGTGCTGGTCAGGGTAGCAGTCGAACATTTTCTGTATCCAGAAAGGCCCGTACAGGACCTGCAACATGCGGTCGTGCATTATCCTGCTGAAATGTAGGGTTTCGCAGGGATCGAACGAAGGGTAGAGCCACGGGTCGTAACATATCTGAAATGTAACGTCCACTGTTCAAAGTGCCGTCAATGCGAACAAGAGGTGACTGAGACGTGTAACCAGTGGCACCCCATACCATCACGCCGGGTGATACGCCAGTATGGCGATGACGAATACACGCTTCTAATGTGCGTTCACCGCGATGTCGCCAAACGCGGATGCGACCATCATGATGCTGTAAACAGAACCTGGATTCATCCCAAAAAATGACGTTTTGCCATTGTTGCACCCAGGTTCGTCGTTGTGTACATCACAGGCGCTGCATCACAGGCGCTCCTGTCTGTGATGCAGCGTCAAGGGTAACCGCAGCCATGGTCTCCGAGCTGATGGTCCATGCTGCTGCAAACGTCGTCGAACTGCTCGTGCAGATGGTTGTTGTCTTGCAAACGTCCCCATCTGTTGACTCAGGGATCGAGACATGGCTGCACGATCCGTTACAGCCATGCGGATAAGATGCCTGTCATCTCGACTGCTAGTGATACGAGGCCGTTGGGATCCAGTACGGCGCTCCGTATTACCGTCCTGAAAACACCGATTCCGTATTCTGCTAACAGTCATTGGATCTCGACCAACGCGAGCAGCAAATATCGCGATACGATAAACCGCAATCGCGATAGGCTACAATCCGACCTTTATCAAAGTCGGAAACGTAATGGTATGTATTTCTCCCCCTTACACGAGGCATCAGAACGACGTTTCACCAGGCGACGCCGGTCAACTGCTGTTTGTGTATGAGAAATCGGTTGGAAACTTTCCTCATGTCAGCACGTTGTAGGTGTCGCCACCTGCGCCAGCCTTGTGTGAATGCTCTGTAAAGCTAATCATTTGCATATCACAGCATCTTCTTCCTGTCTTTTACATTTTGCGTCTGTAGCACGTCATCTTTGTGGTGTAGCAATTTTAATGGCCAGTAGTATAGTAAGGCCATCATTGGTTTCCTGACTTAAAGGACGACTTAGCCTGGGCGATGAACATGCGGAGACCAGGTAACAGTAGAACTTTTTCGTTCAAAATTCGGCAAGCTTACGAGAGACTTTTTTTTCCTTTTTGTCTTCCACAGAAACATACATGACATGATTTTTAATACAATAAAACATGGAACGGGGCGAAAACTTGCATATTATATATTCACGTAGGAAGTATTCGTCTATATTTGCATTATGCACTTTAAAGTTGACATATTTTGGGAATGTGCATTACGTGAGAGGAAAAATTACGTTGACTTTAAAATGTATAATGCAAATACACGGCGAATTCGTCGCGTAGAATATACACTTCATAAGTTTTAACCACATTTCATGTTTTATTAGCTTTAAAGTCATTTCAAGTATGTTCTTGTTAAGGACAAATAGAAAAAAAGTCTGTCGTAAGCTCACCGAATTTTGAACGAAACAGGTTTTGTTTACTTTAGTGCACCAACCAATAACAGTTACAAAATTAGGTCTCAGCAAAAAGCAGGGAAATCTGTAAGACGTTTGAAGATAGGTAATAAGTCCTGAACTGGCAACGATTTGATTCAAATAATCTTTCTTTTTTTTTTTTAAGAAAACTATACTTGTAGCCGGTTGCTGTTTTAAACTATAAAATTTACAATGGTTCTGGCGGCTTTGAAACTCTTAATCTACACCCACATCTACATGGGTATTCTGCAAATCACATTTCGGTGCCTGGCAGAGGTTCATCGAACCATCTTCACAATAATTCTCTATTATTCCACTCTCGAACAGCGCGTGGAAAAAACGAACACCTATATCTTTCCGTGCGAGCTCTGATTTCCCTTATTTTACTATGGACGATCGTTTCTCCCTGCGTAGGTCGGCGTCAACAAAATATTTTCGCATTCGGAGGAAAAAGCTGGTGACTGAAATTTCGTGAGAAGATTCCGCCGCAGCGAAAAACGCCTTTGTTTTAATGGTGTCCATCCAAATACTGTATCATGTCCGTGACACTGTCTCCCCTATTTCGCGATAATACAAAAGTGCTGTTCTTCTTTGAACTTTCTCGATGTACTCCGTTAATCCTATCTAGTAAGGATTCCAGACCGCGCAGCAGTACTCCAAAAGAGGACGGACAAGGGTAGTGTAGGCAGTCCCTTTAGTAGATATGTTGCATCTTATAAGTGTTCTGCCAGCAAAATGCAGTATTTGGTTTGCCTTCCCAACAACATTTTCTATGTGTTCTTTCCAATTTAAATCGTTCGTAATTGTAATTCCTAGATATCTAGTTGAATTTACGACCTTTACAGTTGAGCGATTTATCGTTTAACCGAAGTTTAACGAATCGCTTTGAGCACGCATATGGATGACCCCCCCTTTTTTTATTTAGTGTCAGTTGCCAATTTTTGCTCCATTCAGATATCTTTTCTAAATCGTTTTGCAGTTTGTTTTGATCTTCTAGCGAGTTTACTAGACGATAAACGACAGCATCATCTGCAAACGATCTAGAAAGGCTGCTCAGATTTTCTCCTACATCGTTCATATACGTAAGGAACAGCAGAGGGCACTACGTTGGGGAACGCCAGAAATCACTGATGTTTTACTGTCGCCACTGTTTACATTAAAACGTTACCACAGGTATGACGAGGATAGCCCAATCGTTATTTGAACATTTGCCGCATTGACTCTGTATTTACCTCGTAAAACTGTGCACTTCACAAAACGAGAAAACATAGTATCCTATGATTATAATATCAGTGAGTCACGGTAGGAATCTGTAAACTTATACAAATACAGGGCTTTTCAAAAAGAAGGAGCAGATTTCAAATATTTATTGTTTCCAAACCACGAAAGATAAAAACACAATTCCAACGTTCCTGGAAAGAGAAGTTCAAATTTTTATGCATTCAATGTGAGCACTATGTGTTACATATTAAATACCAAAACGGTGGCTCATTTCCTGCCACACACAGAGCGGCTGGTCTCTCGTTATCGAATTCACAGCTTCAATAATGCGATGTCGCAGGCTTTCAAGAGTGTTAGGCATAAGGGGCATAAAAACTCGGTCTTTTACGTAACCTCACACATTAAAGTCACATGGTGTGAGGTTTGGAGATCTGGGAGACCACCGGGAACGAAGTTCATCTTCTGCTCCTCTTCTTCCAATCCAACGTCCTGGACTGGTGTCATCTAGGTAACGTCGAACGTCCTTAGAGAATTAAGGAAATGAGGCACCGTTTTGATATTTGTCGTGTAACACATCGTGCGGTTTAGTTGTAGAATAGGGAAATGCAATCAGTGTAGGAGATTGCTTATAAATGACACGTGCAACCCATCCTAGAACACTGCTCAGTTTCGTGGGACCCGTACCAAACAGAACTAGCAGGGGATATTGAACGTAAACATGGAAGGGAAATACGAATGGTCAGAGGTTTTTTTTTTTTTTTTTTTTTTTTTTTTTTTTTTTTTTTTTTCCCGCGGGGAGTGTCACTGTGATGTTGAAAGAACTGAAATGGCAGATTTTTGAAGATAGGCAGAAACTATTCTGAGAAAGTTTACTAACAGAGTTTCAAGAACAGACTTTAAATGATGACTCTAGGAACATATAGAACCCCCTACACATCGCTCCCATAGGGTTCGTGACGATAAGATTAGGTTAATTACAACACGCACAGAAGCATTTAAACAATCATTTTTCCCCACGCTCCATACGTGAATTGTACGGGAAAAAGCCCCAATAACTGGTACAGTTGAACGTACATCTCTGCCATTCACTTCACAGTGGTTTGCAGAGTATAGAAGTAGACATAGATGTAGATGGGATGGCTCAACAGCCATCCTTCTGGGATGGCAGCAACCCAGCGTTTCCGCTGAAAACGCGCGTGACTTCGATGTTCTCAAAAAATACGTTAAAAGTACAAAACGCCGAAAGACAGAAAATTAAATTTTACTTATTGTGCGTATACACCATAACAGAAAGAATACGTGACGCATTTATAGGTACACATGGTGCGAAACTTACAACACTGAGGTGCGACTGTCAGTAGCAACCAAGTCTCAAACTTGGCTGGGTATTGAGTCGAATTGACCTAGGGTGCATGAATCCTTGCTGCTCTAACTCCACGCCCGAGTTCATCACCCGTATTGGCTGGTGAGTGGTGACGTGCCAGATGACCAGTGGAAGAGAGACTTTTGGAGGATATGTTGGACAAGTCGACAATCGAACACCCTCTGAATTGAGATTGGTCACTATAGTGTGGACAACATGCGAACTTGCATTATGTTATTGAAAGATAAAGTCAAAGAGACCTCGAAGACCCAGCACAGTCACCGACACTAACACGACAGGAAAGTGGCACTTGCTGTCCAAATTACCAGTTATGCGAACTAGAAGAGATCATGTTACGTACACAACGCACTGTTCCATCGCACAGCGCAGTCTGGCATACGTTCCTTCTCCTCTGACGCTCCACACACGGATATGACGATGTGACGTTGTACACAGGACCAGGCCTCGAATGAGAAAAAGCGATACGCCACTACTGCTGTGTACGGTGTTATTGTTGGACGCACCACATTACAGACCCATATCATAACTTCGATTTTTGGGACGTATACTGTGTTCAAACATTATGAATTACCTCGAAGAAAATCGATTTATTGATAGATAGTCAGCACGGGTGCAGAAAATATCGTCCTTGTGAAGCACCGCTAGCTCTTTATTCTCACGAAGTAATGAGTAGTATCGATAGGAGATACCTAATTGATTCCATATTTTTGGATTTCTAGAAGGCTTTTGGCACTGTTCTTCACAGGCGATCAAACAGCGTGCTTAAGGGGTATCGCCTCAGTTGTGTGACTGAATTCGTGATTTCCTGGCACAAAGGTCACAGTTCGTAGTAACTGACGGAAAGGCATCGAATAAAATAGAAGTAATATTTGGCGTTCCCCAAGGAAGTTTTACAGGCCCTCTGCTGTTCCTGATGTACACAAACGACATAGGAGATGTAGTGGAACAGACCCCTCCCCACTGACGCAAATGACAAAAAAGGAAAATGTTTATTTTTTTATTCAAATGAAATTACGCAATTAATTATGTAAATTATCATTTTTGTAAATCAATATTAAAATAAATAGTTTTTCTTGTAAGCGCGCTCTGTGGTCGGAAGCAGCGAAGACATGGCATTGCTATCTCTGACCAAAGAGGTGCGGTAGCGTTGATAGACGTCCGCCAGTCGAGAGCAGTAGCAATTGCAATTAAGATCTCTTACTGTGATAACACGTAGAGCAGTTCATAGGAACAGTGCAAGTGACTGATGTTTTCTTGTAAATGATATTGACCAGTTTGAAGATTCGAGGATGTCAGATTTCATTGCAACTCAATTTCGTATGGTCGTAAATAAGTACAAGCAATAAATGAATATGAAAAACAGCAAGATCAAGAGTTTAAAAAAAATCATGTCCATACCTACCTACTTCAAGAATCGGAGGGAGAAAATCAACGGAGACAATAGCCTGACCAGCAGCTATCAAGAGAAAACGAAGATCTACACAGCCTACTGTAAAAATTAGGTAAAAAGGGATTCTAAAAGCAAATTCACTCTGTTAAATCTAAAAAATTATCCAAGGTTGTTATTTCTGTAGTAAATTGACCCATATTGTCCGATACGGTCGTGAAAAGTTACATTCTCAATACTGTATTAAAAACACTTTCTTTTGTGGACTTAGAAAACTTTAATAGAAATTTGTTCACATAGAAATTAATTTTCTTTTGGCAATTTTACTTCGGATCGAAAATCAGGGGTAGTCTCATTCACGAGTTCCTATCCCCCTAAACTTAAAAAAATAAACTACCTACCAAAAAACCAAATTTACTACAGAATTGGCTACCTTTTGACAGGACACGGATATGAGAATGTGTAAAATTGTATAAAAATTGTAGACTTAAAGAAAGTATTTATTGATTCTGTCTTTGTCATTGTTAACATAACGTCAATTTCTGTTACATGTAACAACTTCAAAATTGAGTGCAACATTTCTGGATGAGCAATGCACATAATATAAAAGGAAAATTAGTAGTATATTAAAAAAGGAGACGGAAAAAACGGTGAAAGAAGTACATAAGTGCATTCTTATCAGCAAACAATCAGAAGACACCAATGGTGAGTGATAAAATGCAAATTCATACTGCTTCTTTACGCAAGTCGTAACATCTTGTAGTTCATACTTTGCCGCCTATATCTATCGTTTACGCTGCTATTGTGTGGTTGGAGAATGCGTGTGACGTAAGCCGAATTGTCAAAGAGCATTGTCTTTACGTACCCAGTGTTAGAGCACGCTTGGCGGAATATGCGAGTGCAGTGAAGTTTTGTAACACCTACATTCACATTTTTGACAAATTTGAAAGTGAAAAACATCATTTGTAGTGCAAAATTTGTGTATTCGTAGAAAATCTTAACATCAATAATGTCGCAATTGTCGAGTAACGATTCGGAAGCCATGTTGCCCACTACAGGTAACGTCACAGGCCACGTCAACGAACGTGTTGCTACGGACACAGCTGACCTACATGTAAACAACATGACAGACGCGCCGACAGTCAACATTACTGATTTGGACATACAAAGTATGGAAGTGTGTAGTGTTGACAAAGACACGCAACCGATTAACACAGCTTCGGACACGTTAAGGTCTGGTAGTAGCCGTAACGGGCTTGGCCCAGAAACTTACGATAGTCCCAACACAATAAGGAAAATAATTCACGTACCGAACAGAGATCATACACAAACACAAATTTCGAGTGCATGTGAATTGCAGAACGCACAACCTGTAACTTCACAACCCGACACAACACATTCTACACAGCAATTAGGCGATGTAGCAGGTAATGGAGCGTTTGCGGCCTTGCTCACTTTCCTAGGAGACAGACTCGCACAGATCACACAAAAGGTAGACGAATCGAGCGAGAAAACTAGGTATGACTTAACACAGAAAATGGATGAAACGAATAGGGACTTAACACGGTTAAATCAGAAGGTAGAAGTATCAAAGAGGGATATAACGCAGCAGATAAGAGGGGTAAAAGACGAAGTACAGAGCCTCACAGTGCAGTTAAAACACCTCGCTGTGGAGCATAATGAATTTAAGAACCAATTAGGTACACTACATCAACAACAAGAACAATTACAGTCATCACAGGACAAACTGATTACTGACGTAGGAAACATGAAAACCGAAGTAAACAGTATACAGGAGAATTACGGAAACATTCCAACAGAGGTTACAAAACTGTCAGATCGAATAGGCTCACTAGAATTAGAGCAAAAACAGATCAAGGAAGATCTAAGCTTAGTAAAGGAAAGTCTAGAAGACACTACAATGGCACAAAAGGTGGTGCATGAATACGGCACATGCCTTACAGGTTTCGAAAGACATCTAGCTGAAAAGGAGACAGAAATAGTTGACAGAGTAACGAAGCAGGTTAAGACTGCCCTAGAGCAAACCAAACATACATCTGTAGAGACAAACACACAAACAGAAACACCTAGAACCGTCACTACTGACACTGCTATAAGCAAACCACCAAGCATTGAATTTGATAATGAAAAGAGTATTGTACGAGTACAAGATCAGGTACAGCAACGGTACACACCACAAGCGAAAGATAGAACTTTACCGGCAGCTAGCTGTTTACACAACATGCCGTCAAGTAGCAACTATACACCGCATTGCCCGTGTAGTCATTCAACACCACATGCAACTTTCATAGACAAAAGCTTACTGAAGTACAGGCAGTTCCAGGTATTTTCTGCGGAAAATAAAAAAGTTCACCCTGTTGTCTTCCTCAAATCATTCAAAAACATTTTGCCACAGTATTGGAGTGAGGAGCAGCAAATACAGTATGTCATTGGGTACATACAAGGAGAAGCTGCCCTATGGGCGAATGAAATTGCAGAATACTGCCACACCTATTCAGATTTCGAAAATGCAAATTTTGGTCCCAGGGAATTCAGGAACGATTGCAGAAAGAGGTATTCCACCCTGAACCATTCAATCCAAAAAGCAGAGGATTACGTAAATATTCCGAAAAATATCTAAATAAAACTCGATATTGGGATAAAGCCATATCTTATGTTGATGTTTTGGAAATTATTAAAAAGAAGTTACCAATCCCGATCAGAGAAAGACTCGCCACAGTACCGGCAGATAATGTTGACTATTTTCTATCAGTACTGGACACCTTTGACCAGATTCACGAGGACGGTCAAAGGCAGAACAGCAACAACAGCATTAACAGTAAGCGCAACGGCAATAACCGTAACGGTAATTACAATCACAATAATAATAATACACTCGGCGGGCAAACACAACAACTTAACTACCCGCGGGGGCAGAATGGTCAAACATATGGAAACAAACCGTGGAACCGCAGGGAAAACAGATACAATCCCTGGTATCAAAACGGCAGAAATAGGAACGGGGGCAGATTTCAGCCAAATCCACATTGGCAAAATAATAACACACAGAACAATAACAGAAACAACAACACTTTCGGAAGAAACAGGCGAGCCACATATCCGGCAACTGGCAATGCGTGGCAAGCGCAAACGCCAAGTGTAAATATTATTGAATTGAATGACAACAACACAGCCAGTACACTCGTACTAGCTAACGGCAGCGTTGCCAACACCGCGGAAAACAGCACGCGACACTGCTCATCCCCGCAGCAGTAGTCGACAGCGGAGTAGGGGGCAATAACACGAAAACAATAAACCTTATCAGATATGACATGGACACGGAGATGGAGGAAGATTTGTGTTTTGACGGAACAATTTGTACACATCGACAAGAATATGAGGTACAAGCGTTGGTTGAAGGGACACTAGGAGGCGTACCTGTGAAAATTGTTATGGACACAGGCGCATCCGTGAATGTAATGTCAACCAGCTTGTTCGAACAGATTAACAAGACAACAGTATTGCCTACCTTTCCAGTGCAGAATTGCAAAAGGGAGTTAAAATACAGACACTAGCACCTGTTACACTGGCGAACATAGAAATAAAATGCTCATTTTTAGTAGTTGAAAAGCTCATAGTAAACTGTATCGTAGGAATGGAATTTTTCGGACGACACCAAGTTACACTGGACATAGCCATGGGTAAATGCTCATTTCAGTTTGAGGGAAAGGTATTTTCTGTGGACATGATAAGAACACCTGCAATGCATAGTAGATATTGTCATTTGGTTAATCTCGAGCTAACACTACCCAAAATTCTATTTACAAATCAACAGCAACACTATCCTGGAGGTGACACAGAACATGTGAGCACACAAGTACATGAGTGCAACAGCTTAACACCTGAGCAACAACGTGAACTTTGTGATGTAGTGTGTACACATAAACAAGTATTTAGGAAAAGACCAGGAGTAGTGAAGGATTACGTGTACAGAATGGACGTTGAACCACATGAAACCTTTTGCCATTCTTCTTACGCTACACCATGGGCCAAGAGGGAGGCAGTAAACAAAGAGATAGAACGAATGCTGAAATGGAAAATTATAGAGCCATCTCAGTCACCTTACTGCAGTACCCTCTTGCCAGTTACCAAATCTGGCGGTACAGTAAGGCTTGTTTTGGTTGCTAGACCCATCAATAAAATTATTATCCCGGTAAGAACAAAACCAGGTAAGTTGGACGAGCAACTACTAATGCTTTATGGTGTAAAATTTCTATCAACTATCGATCTGAAAGCATCGTACTGGCAAATAGTAATGCATGTAGATAGCGGTAAATACACAGAATTTGTATGTGATGGGAGAAGCTATCAATTTTGTGTGGTACCTTTTGGCCTGAATGTCAGCGCAGAAGTATTTATAGCAGCCTTGGATCAAGTACTTGGGCCTGAATTACGTAGTCGTGTAACAGTATATGTGGATGATTTACTCATTGCTACAGCCACTTGGAGAGAACATTTAGATTTACTAAACAAAGTGTTAACAAAATTTTCAGAGTATGGAGTTACTGTAAATCTTAAAAAGTCAAAATTTGCCAGGCAGGAAGTGAAAGTTTTGGGCCACATCATTTCTGAGGAAGGAATAAGACCAGACACATGTAAAATAGATGCAATCAGGAATTGTCCTACTCCTCAAACAAAGAAACAGCTTAAGGCATTTGTAGGATTAGCATCATTCTTTAGGAAGTTTATGCTACACCAAATTTTAAATAGTGAAGCTCTGTTAAACCTATTGAGAAAAAAACCAAATTTACTACAGAGAGACAATCTGAGCTGCCCTCTTAGATTGTCTGCCAATGATGCCACTTACCGTCTTTTGAAGTCATCAGATGATTAAAACCAATTTCAAAATGATTTAGACATGATATCTGTATAGCGCGAAAAGTGTCAATTAACTCTAAATAATGAAACGTCATCCACATGAGTACTGAAACGAATCCTCCAAATTTCGATTCCACGATAAATCACACAAATGTAAAGGCTGTAAATTCAACTAAACACCTACGGATTACAATACTTCAATTGGAACGATCACATAGATAATGTTGTGGGGAAAGCAAACCAAGGACTGCGGTTTATTGGCAGAACACTTAGAAAATGCAACAGGTCCACTAAAGAGACTGCTTACAATAAGCTCGTCCTCCCTCTTCCAGAGTATTGCTGTGCGGTGTGAGACCCACGTCACATAGGATTGACGGAGGCCATCGAAAAGTTCCAAGAAGGCATGCTCGTTTAGTAGAATCGCGAAGAAGGAGTGAGAATGCCACGGTCATGATACGTGAATTGGGATGGCAGTCATTAAAACAAAGGCGTTTATAGCTGTAGCAGGACCATCTAGCGAGATTTCAATCACCGACTTCCTCCTCCAATTACGAAAATATTCTGTTGGCATCAATCTACATAGGGAAAAACGATCTTCACGATAAAGTAAGAGAGATCAGAGTTCGTACAGAAAGATTTAAGTGCTCGTTCTTCCCGTACGCCGTTTGAGACTGAAACATTAGAGAAATACACTACTGGCCAATAAAATTGCTACACCACGAAGATTACGTGCTACAGACGCGAAATTTAACAGACAGGAAGAAGATGCTGTGATATGCAAATGATTAGCTTTTCAGAGCATTCACACAAGGTTGGCGCCGGTGGCGACATCTACAACGTGCTGACATGAGGACAGTTTCCAACCGATTTCTCATACACAAACAGCAGTTGACCGGCGTTGCCTGGTGAAACGTTGTTGTCATGCCTCGTGTTAAACTCAACGACGAACTTGGGTGCACGAATGGCAAAACGTAATTTTTTCGAATGAATCCAGGCTCTGTTTACAGCATCATGATGGTCGCATCCGTGTTTGGCGACATCGCGGTGAACGCACATTAGAAGCGTGTATTCCTCATCGCCATACTGGCGTATCACCCGGCGTGATGGTATGGGGTGTCATTAGTTACACGTCTCGGTCACCTCTTGTTCGCATTGACGACACTTTGAACAGTGGACGTTACGTTTCATATGTGTTACGACCCGTGGCTCTACTCTTCATTCGACCCCTGCGAAACCGTACATTTCAGCATGATAATTAATGCACGACCGCATGTTGCATGTCCTGTACGGGCCTTTCTGGATTCAGAAAATGTTCGACTGCTGCCCTGGCCAGCACATTCTCCAGATCTCTCACCAACTGAAAACGTCTGGTCAATGGTGGCCGAGCAACTGGCTCGTCACAATACGCCAGGCACTACTCTTGATGAACTGTGGTATCGTGTTGAAGCTGCATGGGCAGCTGTACCTGTACACGCCATCCCAGCTCTGTTTGACTCAGTGCCCAGGCGTATCAAGGCCGTTATTATGCTCAGAGGTGGTTGTTCTGGGTACTCATTTCTCAGGATCTATGTACCCAAATTTCGTGAAAATGTAATCACATGTCAGTTGTAGTATAATATATTTGTCCAATGAATACCCGTTTGTCATCTGCATTTCTTCCTGGTGTAGCAATTTTAATGGCCAGTAGTCTACTACGGATTGTACACGGAACTGCCGATTTTGGGTTATTGTTAAACCGCGTCTTAAGCCCGAAGGGCCTTTGCACTCGCCCTATGTGACTGTGTGGTGTGGATTCAAAGCACCTTCATTTTCTGTCCTTCTTCTTTGAGGAGAATACACCCAGAGGACCTGTCAGCAATACTGTGACTTCTACACGTATCGAGACATCCTTATAAGGCATGTGATTCCTGCTTTGGAAGAGCACAACTGTGTGGAGACCACGCTTTTATGCAAGGTGGGGCAACACTTCATGACGCTCGCCCAGTGAAACACCTGATTTATGCAACCTCCACGAACGTGTTATCGCCAGAGAATTTTACGGCTGCATGGCCTGCAAGATCACCTGATCCGAATCCATGGGACCTTTAGCTCCGGTGATGTCTAAAATAACGCGTTTACCAGGGGCACGATTGGTCTCTACACGATCTGAAGTATACAGGAACACGTTGCTGAGATCCCACCGGAACTGCTGGGAGCAACTGGTGATCGTGTTGTTTTACGGATACAGCATCTCGTCGGCGTTTCTGATTCTCATATTGAACAAACCGTGTCAACAGCAGTTAATAATAAAATCAACATAGTGCTTTTCTCACTTGTATGACCTTTTCTGCCTAAGTCCCGTTCCTAATTCATTACTAATGGAAATATTTCTATACGTATTTCTTGCATTCACAGCGCCAGATTTTGCATCTGGTGGTCAAAATATGAACTATTTTTTCTTTCGTGCGTAAATCGGTTCCACATTAACGCAGTATAATATCTGTCAAGTTTCTCTGCCATACGATAATTACGGCCCACACTGGATCTCTGTGACTAGCTGCTCATTAATTATAACTTACATAAAGGAAATCAAGCTGCACTGTGGACTGAAAGTGTAATCCTTGAAACAATCCCAATATTGTAGCTAAGCCATTTCCATGTGATACCCTTTCCTCTGGGAGTGACTGTCTATGAGTCTACGAAGCAGTACAGGAGAACATGCCTGAAATTCGAAAGTTAGAAGAGAGCCGACTGAAGCTAGAAGGAGGAAACGTGAACTGTACCTGTACACGGCAACAGGCAAGAGCACCAACGGCAGCAGTTCCCCAGTTCGAGGCCCGATCCGACACTCAATCTAACAATCTAAAATGGCTAAAGCGGTGCACAGTGCACTGTCCCAGTTGCAGGTTGCCTATCCAACGCCTTCCACGGGTCACCAAAAATATTATTTTCAATATTTCGTATAATTATTGACCGAATTTAAAAATTTAAAAGCAATAATTCACTCATTAAGAGGTATCATTTTACGTCAAGGAAGGTTTAACACAAAACTGAAGTTAGAAATTGCATATGTTTTGGGGAATCCTAACAGACAGCACTCAAGTTACACAAACGATATTCATTCAATATTGGAGAATGAAAGCACTTGGCGGCATCCAAGAAACTTTACACATGATTTAAGACTTTTACGAAACGATTTTCGCTGACATTCCCCACACAAAACAACGAAAGGAAGAAAGATTATCGCTTATTACATTTCGGGCAGTGCATGAGACATGACATTTTAATTTATTATTTCTTTACTAAAAACTCTATTCACAACATATACCGCCGGGAAAAAATAGTACGCCCCTTTACAGGTGTCCAATTCACTCGCGATTCATTGTTGCAACAGTGCATATGGATTACATGAGATGATTGCAATTACAGATCAATAGCACAAACGGTTCCAAGTATCGACCCATGCTGAAACACCCATATTAGTACGTGGTGTATTCCGCACTGTCGGCAATGTAAGCGCTGATTCTGCCATCCAGTCGATTATGAAGGTGGTGAATACTGTCTTGGGATACATTGTTCCACGTCTGCTCGACCTGTTCACGTGGTTCAGTAAGAGTACTTGGTTGATGAGTCACACGGGCCACGTCTCGTCCCATCACATCACATTCCACATGTGCTCGATTGGAAACAAGTCCGGAGATCTTGCTGGCCAGGAAAGTAGCTGGACATCTTGCAGAGCTCGTTGAGTTTCATGGGCAGTTTGTGGGCGAGCACTATCCTGTTGGAACAACGCATCACTTTCCTGTTGCAATAATGGCAAAAAAAAACGGGGCTAATAACACTCAACACATACCGAGGGCACTTAATGTCCCTTCCAGAAACACCAAAGGTGAACGAGAGTTGTAACTTATGGCACCCCAGACCATAAGGTCTGGGGTGAGGCCAATATGTCTTGGGTGAACGCACTCTCTGAGACAATGCTCACCAGTTCTATGTCGTATGTGCAAACGACCACCACTTACATGCCGGAAGAATCTTCTTTCATCGCTGAAGACCATGGCGCGCCATTCCATCTTCCAAGTTACCCTCTGTGGCAAAATAAATAAAAAACATTTTACATTTTAAATTCCACGTCATTGTTGATTTAATCAGAGTTCTCACCTTAGACGTAGAATTAGTCCTTCTGCCACAATATTAATTCATTAGTCGCCATCGATGTTCTTCTCTTTGTTGACCGTGTGTACCATCATGAGTCGGCATCGCCAGCCGAAGTGGCTGTGCGGTTAAAGGCGCTGCAGTCTGGAACCGCGTGACCGCTACGGTCGCAGGTTCGAATCCTGCCTCGGGCATGGATGTTTGTGATGTCCTTAGGTTAGTTAGGTTTAAGCAGTTCTAAGTTCTAGGGGACTAATGACCTCAGCAGTTGAGTCCCATAGTGCTCAGAGCCATTTGAACCATTTGAGTCGGCATCGGTTCACTTCACGAAGACGGTGGAAACCAAGGAATACTATGCTACGTCGCTATAAATAATTTTCGTAACACTTCGATACTTTTCACTATTTTTTTTATTCACAACACAATAAGACTTGCTGTGCTCGTCGCACAAACCATAATTACCAGCCATATGGCTGCCTTTCCGCACAGTCCAAAAATCACGTCCATCCTCCACAAGGCAACAATCGAAAGTGTCCCTTAGCTCCTTGGAGTATCAAACAAAAGAGAATCCAATGTGATCTTTACAAAGATTATAATATACATGCCTCTCAATTTATCTTTGGCGCAGCTTTTAAGATATTGTATGTCTCTGCATAGGAATGTGTCATTACAACTGCCCCCCTACTGTATACTGTCACTAGAAAATTTTATTTGATTGACAGGATACAGTAGTCGACCTTGCAATTGATAGGTTTGGGGGTCTTTTATTTACAAACTTCATTTTTATTGTCTCATTTTCATGGCACTGTGAATTCTTTGGTATTTCTGAGTGTGTGTCAGTTTTTTGGTATACTTATGCTAATATTTACAAACCTTAATCCTAATATACAAAGTTCTGGTTAATACTGAGAAAATGATATCATGTAGTAAAGTCTGTACAATAAAATATACACTGAATACAACGTTACATGCAAATGTTTCCTTCCTCATCAGAGGTGAAAATTAAGTCCTTGTATTGCTTTCTGTATTTATTCTGGGGCGACGAGCCTTGTTCGCTAGCCCGTGTTGCATATGGGCGGGTGATACGCGCGCCTGATTGTTTGGTCGTCCGTTAGCGGGCGACGTTGGTTGAATGCGCGCGCCAGTGCACTGAATATACACCGACGTGCGGGTACCGTCGAGACTTCCGAACCTCAGCATGCGTGTGCTTTTTGTAGTTCCTTCCAGTACTTAGACTGGATACGACGAGGTACATTGGAATATGTGCCCCGAAGAACACACCACACTATGTGCGAGGCGGAGGACGATCCCGTCGATTCAGCTCCTGGTAAGAAGCGTACCATGTCAAACTTGTTTGGCATTGTCCTTTCCTACTGTGACGCCATGGGTCGTTTGACGATACAAGCTTCAATTTTCGATGTCACTTGTTTAGGCTCGCTGACACTTGCAACGTAGCACTACTTTGCACAATTTTAATTTCTACACACACCACTTTAACCGCGAGTATTGCGATCGAAACTTCCTTTTCACTACACTTTTTTTTTTTCTTCGCATTAACCCCTTTTACCTATTGTACTGAGATTCATTCCCCTCAATACTTCTGGTCAATGCACATAATTTGTAAGTCACGGGACTTGGCATGAAATACAAAATACATCACATACAATGGAATAACATATAATACATACAATACATTGTTTACATTAACTGCAGGGAAAAACTATCGACTAAAATTGAAAAAATTTTTTACCACTCATAGTGGCTTCTTCGTCTTGGATTTTACTGACACACACACTCGCCTTTTCCCATTAATCTGTTAGAAGGAACAAGTCCTTTGTTTTCCTTCTTGAACTCGAGTATAAGTTAAGGTTTACCTCCGTTACGTATTCTTCATACGCAACGACATGCATCAGCATGCAGAGAATACACCTGTAGCCGCTCCACTGAAGCTTGGGAAGGGAATTTTCTACCTTCTACTTAGGGTAGTGGCAACGACTACGTGTATGCTACGGTTTTTTGCGTATAAAATCTGAAAATGCACGAAATAATCATTTGTATGCAGCATAACCCTAATATGTACAGTGTTTTGTGCTTAAGCACGTTCTGGTGTGCTTGTAAATCATTACCTCTACTAAAATTTCCTTCCTTAACATGGACATATAAACATAAAATTTTGAAGTTCAGGGTGTAGCTACTGTTAATATGTACAGTGTTTCACAATAGCGGCACGCCCTTGTGTGCGTGTATCATTTTCAATTAAAGTGCGCTTATAGGCGTCTTGTGTTATCATGGGAGAAAAAATACAGACATTTTAATGCATCGGTTGTCATGAAAATCTATGTACACGAATAATCACACTTTCATAGCTTCAGTGCAGCATGAAATTCTGTATGACTTTTTTTTTCATAGTTTATTTTATAGACGATTCCTTTGCTTACAGGTCGTCGATCACACTACTTACCTGTTTCTCGTATAGCGGCGATGTCATTTTCATTCTTCGTGACCGTAAATCGTTATATGTATGAAAGATATAATTTTAACATGATTTATCCTTTCATGTTTCAAGTGGGTAAAGTAATTCATACCTTCCTTCTGCATACATGAGTGAAGCATCGCTAATGTTGCACCTTGTATCAGGTTTTTCGTATTTTCTCGTAAACTCGTAGAGTCTTACGGTTTTAATTAAGTTGTTTCTTGATGTTAGGTATACATGTTTATAAGAGGTTGTCTTAGAGTTTAATTTTCCTTATACACTTTTACGCTGTTTAAGTTCCGTACATGTACAGGGCTTCTTTCGCCTTTCACACATTCATACATACGTTTATACACAAAAAAATATCTACCACTATAATATACACTTTGCTGGTGGGGCCCTTTTTCGGTACCCTGCACCATTCCTTCAATATTCCAAAATAATTCAGGGTGTGCTGAGCATCGTCCCTTATACTAATAATACTTACAACTAAATATTTCTTCTTACATACATAACTGCCTTACAGTCCATTAATGTGCAACATTCCCTATTTTCCTCCTTTACACTTTAGCTTTCGTACATGTACCCTCGTGTATAGCTTATATATTCTACGAAGTTGTTTGCTGAGTGCTCCACGTGTTTCCTAACGTTAATGTGTGTCTCTCTCTCTATAAACCCTGGGTATTTGTTTTGAGAGCGATGCAGTTCATTACTCACGCTGCATAGGTCTGTTTATTATTACCCTATTTTAAAGCTTGTGTCACTCTTTTCCTTAGTCACAAAAATTCCCGCGTTTACCTTGTTGTTCATTCTGAAAATCGCTAGCTACTGTGTAATGTAAATGTATGCGTTATCTCTTTGATTTCCTCTTTGCTGCTTTTTCCCTATATGTAATTGTGTGCTGTTCTCGTGTACATAGCCTTTCTTCCGGTTATATATCTGCATTATTTATTTATTTTTCTATTTTCTTTCTCCTTCCGTACAAGCTAAGATTTTACTCAGTATAATATAACATTACAATACCGTCCATGACCAGTATGTACTTGTATGTTCACTTTTATTACGTAATACCAGCTTATAATTAAATTTTCTAAGTTACTATTTACAAGACTTGTGTACCCTTTCCTTTCTTGTTTTTGAATGATGGCGCACTACGTCTTCTAATTCTGCGATTGTTGAACATAAAAAAGTAATTATCAAAGTGTAATTGTGTGTTGCCACAAACACTACCAGGATTTTAATATGGACAGGAAAAGGTTCTGCTTTAAGTGGAGCTAAGCCAAGGTGCAGCCAGTGCATGCGTTTGCGCTTTCCTACCTTAATTCCGACTGAACTGCGTCACTCACGATTACGTTAGTTTTGTAAATCCTTGTCCTTGTTCCTTCTGGTTATTGTGCCATCCGTTTATACAGTTAATACTGTTTCACTTTATTCGTCATTTTCCATGTGCGTCATGTAACAGAGAAACAGTAATTAGTACAAGTACATTTGTAGCACAACAATGAAGTACTTACTCTTTGTTCCACCAGCACTGTCCCTGTCAGCGGTCGCCAGTGTGGCGAAATAAATAAAAAACATTTTATTTTTTAAATTCCACGTCATTGTTGATTTAATCAGAGTTCTCACCTTAGACGTAGAATTAGTCCTTCTGCCACAATATTAATTCATTAGTCGCCATCGATGTTCTTCTCTTTGTTGACCGTGTGTACCATCATGAGTCGGCATCGGTTCACTTCACGAAGACGGTGGAAACCAAGGAATACTATGCTACGTCGCTATAAATAATTTTCGTAACACTTCGATACTTTTCACTATTTTTTTTATTCACAACACAATAAGACTTGCTGTGCTCGTCGCACAAACCATAATTACCAGCCATATGGCTGCCTTTCCGCACAGTCCAAAAATCACGTCCATCCTCCACAAGGCAACAATCGAAAGTGTCCCTTAGCTCCTTGGAGTATCAAACAAAAGAGAATCTTTGGCGCAGCTTTTAAGATATTGTATGTCTCTGCATAGGAATGTGTCATTACACCTCCGACGGCTCCAGTCGAACCGTGTACGTCAGTGCTGTGGCGTGAGTGGAAGACAGGCTAGAAATGTGTGTGCTCATAGTCCCATTGCAAATAACCGGCTCGCAAGAGTTCGTGTTGACACGTCTGGCCTCACCAGCCCTCTGATACGTGCTGTTGTAGCTGTACGAACTGCCACTGCTGCCCTTACAATACGATGATCATGGCGGGCGCCTGTGCTGCGTGTCGTCCAGAACCTCGTGTAAGAGTGTGCGAATGTTCACGTGACCACCGTTGCACAACTGACGCAGCGCGTCCAACTTATGTGGCAATTCTCCGAAAGGACCATCCCGCCATTCGTAAGGCCACAGTTTGACGCATTCTGGAGGACGACGGTTCAATCCCGACTCCGGCCATCCTGATTTAGGTTTTCCGTGATTTCCCTAAATCGTTTCAGGCAAATGCCGGGATGGTTCCTTTGAAAGGGCACGGCCGATTTCCTTCCCAATCCTTCCCTAACCCGAGCTTGCGCTCCGTCTCTAATGACCTCGTTGTCGACGGGACGTTAAACACTAACCACCACCACCACAGTTTGACGCCTATCAAACTGGCTCAGTTGGCCGTAGGAAACACGAGTGCAGCTCCGTGGCATGGCTGTTTGCTTGTTTCACACGTTTGCACTACACTAAACTTTCTGGCGTTGTGCATTCCCTATTAAACAGATGGTGTTCTGCAGCGACTACACTACGCTGTCTGTTGGCCGACAACGTTGCAGCTATTATCAGTACATCTACTATCTTCCAGGTACGATGTTGAAACTATTATTAGTACATCTACTATCTTCCAGGTGGCATATGCCGTTATCGTATCTAAATCGACGTCGTCTTTCTAGGTGTACTAATTTTTTTCAGGTGGATATTTTGCTGTCAATATCCGCATATACCACTGAACGTAACTACAAAATTATAACACCGTACAACGTATAGCTCAGGAGGTATGACGTCAGAAAAACAACGAGATCAGCGAGAAACTAGATTTTGCGTCAAACGGAGCGCCAATTACCCGACTATAATGAGAGCACTTAGCGAATCCCAACAAACTTTAAATGTAATTTCAGATGTTTTCTAAGCTTTTTCGCGCTAACATGCTTAATGTCAAAGTATTTAGCACATTATCTCATTTGTGAAGTAACCAGACGTTTGAAGCTGTTTTATGAGTGGGAGTTGGATGCTTTAGAGAAGCGGGGGTTTACTGGTTTCAGTTTGTCCGAACACTGTATACTTACGTCGCATACGACGGGCTAGGCACGCCACGTTTTCTCTGTGGCCTGGACTGCATTATACGTACATTGTGCTTCCAACAGGTGCGGACTGCACGCACTTGTCCCGTGCGCAATGTTCCGGACCGCAGATGTCGCGCTCGGCTGCACAGGGACGTGGATGACGCAAGTGGGACGGCACGCGTTGTGTGCGACTCTTGTCATGACTCTCGACGCTCGTTTCAGGATGGGAAACACCGGCCGGTTAAAACCGATACCGGTATTTTTAGTTCTGAATAACCGGCGATTTCCGGTATTTTCTTTTGGTCTCGGTTATAACCAGTTCTTTTTTTTCATTTTTGACTACGAGTAGTAACGAGGTAAAAAACCGGCAGACCAGTTTGACACAGCAGCAGTGCTATATCTTTTTGTTTTGAAGTAAAACTTATTTAAAAACGAGTAGTGTGTATTCACAAAAATTTCCTCTGCTTCGAAATACTGGGTTATTAGACAAATTGGAAAAAGTGATTAGCATTATTTTAATAACAATACCTCCGATTAGAAACGAACGACAAAAACATGACATAAGAACTTGGTACAGCACTGCAGAGACAATACTGCACCTGTTGCCGTGTGGCGTGGCATGGGCCATGTGCAAGACATTCCCGCACCTGGTCTATATAGTAGTTTCTTCCTGTCGTTCTTCCCATAAGTTTTACTGCGGAATGGTACCATCCCTAGTTTGGAAGTATGGTATGAAGTGTGGTAACAATGAAGTACAATGCTCCACTTACGTTAAAATATTAAAAACCGAAGGAGGCAAACAAATTTGCGATATCATATAAGGAAAAAACATCCACAACGTCCTTGAAAGAGAAAGTAAATTTGATTCACGTAGCCACAGTTTTATCGACGTGCAACAAATTCGGGATAATGACTGACCTCTTAATTTTGTGGTTGCTTCATGGTGAAAAATTGACACCATCAAAAAGTGACGATGCAGGAAGGTTATCAATTTGTGGCCTTCCGCTTTCGATATTGCTGTGCCCATCTCTTTCACCTTCATAACCTTTACTAGAGACAATGATACATATTTCTGCCACAGCCTCGGCTCCATATCGGTCATGATCTCCTTCACTTTTATTAGAATTTTTCAATCTTTAATCGAAGTCTACATTCCTTACTGAAAGTATAAGCATGCAATAATAATAATAATAATAATAATAATAATAATAATAATAATAATGGGTTATTTCAGAAACTGGTCGGGTTGTGCAGTTTTAACAGTCAGGTTAAACTGGGTGCTAAAATAGAGTGTCCATTTGTCCCGTTTTTCCCGGGACAGTCCCGTTTTTTACCAAAATGTCCCGCTGTTCCGAAAGTTTTTTTGGGGACGTTCAAATGTCCTGTTTTTTTTATGATTCCGCTTGGCTAGAGTATTTTACGCTACTGGTTGTTTGATTTGCTATTAACTGCGCAATTATTTACGCTAGGACGCGTGTGATGACTTTCAGCATACTCCAAATATGTACCGAACTGTCAAAAATCGCAAGTAATTTTAAACGCACTATAGGTTACGAATAACAACGAAAATTCTTCTCTTCTAAATCTATCCAATGAATCCGTCCTTTCGGTACAGAGATACTCTACACTACTGATACTTGCTCTCTGTCTTTCGTCACCACACTGTTAATGTTTTGCACTGTGCAATCACTGTTTCATTGTGCCAAAACGAAAGTGTAATTTTAACAGCAATATAAAAAGCGAGTTTCCTTTTATCACTGGTAATGGAGAAACTATAGAATGTACGTTGTGCAGATCAAAATTTGCTGTTGATCATGGCGGAAGGCCTGACATTGTGAATCACATTAAGACGAAGAAACATCGCATGAGTGATCAAACGAAAGGAGCAAAAAAATGCGTGAGTGACTACTACGTAAACTTAAAATCAGTAACAGAAATGGATAGGCAGCTGGCAGCACAAGAAGCTACGTTTGCATACCACAGTGCAATGCATAACCATAGTTTTAAGTCAATGACTGTATTACAGCAGTTGTTAAAAAAACTTTTCAATCCTAAATCCACATGTGGACACACAAAATGTAATGCAATCATTTCAGATGTCACTGCACCGTATGTAGCTCAGCAGGTTTTAAATGAACTGAAAAGTGCTCGATTCATTTCTGTAACGATTAATACGTCGAATCATCTGGATTTGAAGTTGGTTCCTCTCCTTATCAGGTATTTTCACTCTGAAAATGGCATCGAGGTGAAAGTGCTCGAATTGGTTAATTTAGCTGGAGATTTTTTCAGATTTACTTCAGAACTATGTGCTGGAGGTTTCAAAGAAATATGATCTTGAGGGAAAGGTGATTGCAGTTTCTGCAGACAACACTAACACCAATTTTAGTGGTAAGCAGAGGAAAGGAAGAAACAATTTGTTCTACAAACTGCAACAGAACACAGTGAATAATATACACTCCTGGAAATTGAAATAAGAACACAGTGAATTCATTGTCCCAGGAAGGGGAAACTTTATTGACACATTCCTGGGGTCAGATACATCACATGATCACACTGACAGAACCACAGGCACATAGACACAGGCAACAGAGCATGCACAATGTCGGCACTAGTACAGTGTATATCCACCTTTCGCAGCAATGCAGGCTGCTATTCTCCCATGGAGACGATCGTAGAGATGCTAGATGTAGTCCTGTGGAACGGCTTGCCATGCCATTTCCACCTGGCGCCTCAGTTGGACCAGCGTTCGTGCTGGACGTGCAGACCGCGTGAGACGACGCTTCATCCAGTCCCAAACATGCTCAATGGGGGACAGATCCGGAGATCTTGCTGGCCAGGGTAGTTGGCTTACACCTTCTAGAGCACGTTGGGTGGCACGGGATACATGCGGACGTGCATTGTCCTGTTGGAACAGCAAGTTCCCTTGCCGGTCTAGGAATGGTAGAACGATGGGTTCGATGACGGTTTGGATGTACCGTGCACTATTCAGTGTCCCCTCGACGATCACCAGTGGTGTACGGCCAGTGTAGGAGATCACTCCCCACACCATGATGCCGGGTGTTGGCCCTGTGTGCCTCGGTCGTATGCAGTCCTGATTGTGGCGCTCACCTGCACGGCGCCAAACACGCATACGACCATCATTGGCACCAAGGCAGAAGCGACTCTCATCACTGAAGACGACACGTCTCCATTCGTCCCTCCATTCACGCCTGTCGCGACACCACTGGAGGCGGGCTGCACGATGTTGGGGCGTGAGCGGAAGACGGCCTAACGGTGTGCGGGACCGTAGCCCAGCTTCATGGAGACGGTTGCGAATGGTCCTCGCCGATACCCCAGGAGCAACAGTGTCCCTAATTTGCTGGGAAGTGGCGGTGCGGTCCCCTACGGCACTGCGTAGGATCCTACGGTCTTGGCGTGCATCCGTGCGTCGCTGCGGTCCGGTCCCAGGTCGACGGGCACGTGCACCTTCCGCCGACCACTGGCGACAACATCGATGTACTGTGGAGACCTCACGCCCCACGTGTTGAGCAATTCGGCGGTACGTCCACCCGGCCTCCCGCATGCCCACTATACGCCCTCGCTCAAAGTCCGTCAACTGCACATACGGTTCACGTCCACGCTGTCGCGGCATGCTACCAGTGTTAAAGACTGCGATGGAGCTCCTTATGCCACGGCAAACTGGCTGACAGTGACGGCGGCGGTGCACAAATGCTGCGCAGCTAGCGCCATTCGACGGCCAACACCGCGGTTCCTGGTGTGTCCGCTGTGCCGTGCGTGTGATCATTGCTTGTACAGCCCTCTCGCAGTGTCCGGAGCAAGTATGGTGGGTCTGACACACCGGTGTCAATGTGTTCTTTTTTCCATTTCCAGGAGTGTAGTAGGTGCTGGCTGTCTAGCACGTGTGGTGCACAACTACTTACAAACTGGCTCAGATTGCCTACCCATCGACTGCCAATTAATTGTAAACAAAATCTACCAGCATTTCCACATATATACAGTAAGGGTTGAATCTCTGAAGTCATTCTGTAAGTTTACTGAAACTGAATGCAAAACTGCACTTGGGCACAGCAAGACAAGGTGGCTATCTCTGCTACCAAAGAATTGTAGAGATATTTCCTGCTTTGAAATCATATTTCATTTCCCTTGATAAGCGTCCTGTTATCCTTAAACAATTCTTTGATAACCCTGTGTCTATTGTTCTTCTACATTTTCTTGTTAGTCAGCTAAAACCTTTCTCTACAACAAGAAATCACAATAGTGGAAGTTTATCAAGAAATAAACAAAATATTGGGCAAATTACAGTGCAGAAAATCTGAAAGATTTCTCATATCCTTTGTATATGAGACTTTAAGAAAGCTGGAAGAAGAGGGTGAAATTACTGTAGAACAATTTCGCTGACATCTTCTATGACTCTTGCATTGAGTATATTGAAGAATGGTTTTACCATTTCTCACACCTTTTAAAGCATTTGACTGAGTTAATACTGAAAAGGAGCAGCTATAGTGGAAGGATATTCAGGACTGTTGTGTTTTTGTTAAAAGTATTGTACCAAATTTTCCTGTTGATGAAGACGAACTGTTCGATGAATTTTCATGTGCACATAACTTCATAAAAAGTAAAGAAGGAGACAAAGAAAGTGTTAGTGCAACGTGGTGTAAAATATTTGCTTATTTCAAAAGTAAAAACATTAACATGAGAAACATGATTCATTTGGTGGAGTTTTGTCTGGCAATTCCTGGGTCAAATGCTGCTGTGGAACTTGTGTTTTCGTTAGTGAACTCTTTGTGGTCAGATGAAAAAAACAGAATGAAAGTTGAAACAGTGAGTGCCTTGCTCATTGTCAAAACACACTTTAATGGTGTATCGTGTATTGACTTTTATGATACAATTTCAAACGAAAATGCACTTCTTGATAAAGTACATAAAAGTGAAAAGTACGGTGATAATGTGGCAGAATAATTGTAAGAAGTGATTTGGGATGATCTGAGTGCACGTTGTAAAGGTAAACTTGTATGTGTATTAAATTTTGTCAATACAGAATTTATGTCCCTTTTTTTCTTCATTGTCACAGGATTTTCTCTAATTTATTTTAAATGTCCCCTTTTTCAATGAAAATGAATTGGATACCCTATGCTAAAATAACCGGTGTAACTGAAAACCGCTTATTTCAGAGACAATCACCATCCCTGCTCTGGGTGGCTGTATCCATCGTGGCAGAGAGAACTCTTTATTTTAAGTGTTGCATTGATATAAACCGCCACCTAGAATTCAAACGCTGTTCGCCGTATTCTACAATCTTATTTGACATGCACTGGTGGATAAATGCCTCCTGTAGACTTTACCAAGCATTACAGTCCTGATTGGTATGTGTCCTTGCTACTCTTGCACATGATCTTCTGTTATCTACTTAACTTACATAAGATATCAAATGTTCAAATGTGTGTAAATTCCTAAGGGACCAAACTGCTTAAGTCATCGGTCCCTAGACTTACACACTACTTAAAGTAACTTAAACTAAGCTATTCTAAGAACAACACACACGCACATGCCTGAAGGAGGACTCGAACCTCCGGCGGGAGGGGCCGCGCAGTCCGTGACACGACGCCTCAAACCACGCGGCCACTCCGCGCGGCCTAAGATATCGTTCGGTCCCTTTTTAACTAGCAGCCATTCGAATGGCTGTTGTCCCATCAATATCCAGTTCTACATCTGCATTTACTCCGCAAGCCACCTTAAGGAGTTTGACGGACGGTGCTCTGTGTAACGCTGTTACCCTCCCCCTCCCCCTCAGCCCCCCAGATGAATTTAAATTAATGTTGTAACTAAATCCCGTCGGTTAATAATTGTTGCTTACAGCAGCTTAGATAATACAGAAGATATTGATATGAAATGACACAGCACTGAACCATCTGACTCGAAAGCATCTGGAGTAGATGACATTCCATCAAAATTATCGGGATTCTTGGGAAAAAATACCAGGACAAATCTTTTCCATCAACTATGCAATTTGTATTAAATAGGCGAAATACCCTCAGACTTCAAGAAGAACGTTATAATTCCAATATCGAAGGAGGCGATTGAGAACATGAGAATATTACCGAGCCAAATACTGAGATTAATTATTTACAGAAGAATGGAAAAGCCATTAGAAGACGGGATCAGGGAAGATCAGTTTGCATTGCGGAGAAATACGAGAAAACATGACGCAATACTGAACCTATCTTAGAAAACAGGTTGAAGAATGGGAAACTAATGTTTCCAAGGTATGTAAGTTTTAAGAAATCATTTGGCAATGTGAACTGGAAGAGACACTGAAATTCTGAAGGTAGCAGGGGTAAAATACAGGGGAAAAAACGTTATTAACAACTTGTATAAATTTAGACTTTAGTCGAAGGGTAGCAGTGATTGAGAAATGAGTAGAATGTGTTACAATATATTGCCGATGTTATTCAATCTGTGCACTGAGCAACCATTAAAGGATATTATGGAGAAATTTTGAAAGGAAATTTAAGCTCATTGAAAAGAAACACGAGGTTTGCCGAAGACATTGTTATTCTACTAATAATGGCAAAAAAACCATGGAAGAGCAGGTGAACGGAATCGATAGTTTCATAAAGGAAGGTTATGAGATAAACATAAACAAAAGTGGATGAAGGGAAGTGGAATTTAGTCGAATTAAATCAATCGATTCTGAGAGAGCTAGATTAGGAGACGGGACACTAAAAGTTGTGGATGAGTTTAGTTATTTAGGCAACCAAATAAGTGAAGGCTGCCAAGATAGAGAGGATAGAAAATGCAGAGTGGCAAGGCAAGAAAAACATTGCTGAAAAAGAGAAACTAGGCAAAATTCAGTACAAATTTAAGTATTAAAAAGTCTTTTCGAAAAGTGCTTTTTGGACTGTATCCTTGAACAGAATCGAAACGTGTACTATAAACAGTTCAGACAACAAGAAAAAGTTTTTGAAATGGGGTGCTTCAGAAGCATAGCGAAGAGTATGAACGATAGATAGGATAATGAGGATGCACTGAATCGATTTGGGAGGAAAAGAAAATGATGTGATTAAACGTAGGTGTCGTTTCATGGGACACATCCCGATGCTTCAAGGAATCGTAGTTTTGGTAATGGAGGGAGGTGTGGGGGTGGATGGAGGGTAAGAACAGGTGAGGAAGACCAAACTTTGAATATAGTGAGCGGCCCCAAATAGATGCATGTTACAGTAGCATTCTCTTCGCCTGTACTAAAAATTTTCTGTTGTATGGTGCACGTACTCCAGTACCAGTCTTCCCCTACAGTTTTTGCCCACTACGACCCTTTCTAGTACCATGAATATTTTCCTTACGTCGTCGATTCTACAGCGAACGTCCTTATTTCTTATCTTATTGGACACTTCATTTTAATCACCCTTCTATAAAAGCACAGTTCAAACGAACCAACTGTCTTCTTTTCCGATTCTCAAATGAAAATATGATTGTGTCATAAAAATTGACAAAGGTAAAAGTTCCTCAGTAAAAGATTTGGAATGAGCTTTTCCGACAGTAAGAACACCTCGGGCATTCGGATGGTGTGATAAAAAATCGAGGAGCAACTAGCATCTCTGCTAACGGCAGGTCGGTTTTGTTGAGGGACGCTACTTGTGAAGTCGAGGTGGTGCATAAAAATGAGATGTAGACGGGAACGAGTCTATAAAAATACGTTTTACTCTTGGAAATTTCCACGCAGGATGTACTAACTTTCTGCAAAATTCTGAACAGTGGAAGATAGGTGGCAGCGGACTGATTATTTATCGAATTGTAACATATAGAATATCTGCAGTGAACGTCATTTCACTTGTTTATCAGACGATAAGATGCGTTATGCAAATTATCGATGGAATTAACATAACAACTGTAGCAAGCAACGAATTGCCGTAGCGAGCAACAAATTGCTAAGAAAAGATGATGCCGTACAACAATGTAGAGCTTTGCGGATGTCTGCAACAAGTTGTTTTTATCAGGTAATACTACACTGTCTTGGCGACTTTCATAAGGCAGGCAACGCCAGTTTAGAGCAGTTCAGAGCTCATTCTGCATGTCTGACAGCCTGGAGGCTCCGCTGGTATGAAACAATCAGGAACTAACAGAAGACAATTGACAATTGCGAGGTGCTGCGTAGAAATTCCACGCCAAGCTCTGCTTGATGGACATCTTACTGATATTCTGGTTTCCCACCATCTGAAGTGTACTTCAGATTGACAAGACCATCCATCAGATGCATTTTGTTCGTTGACAAATAAATATCAGCGATTATATTGTAATCATTACGAATAGATATCGCTATTCGATCTTTTGATTATTGCACACTGATAGGCAGTTTCTCCTAATGAAGTCATATTCCAGACGATACTGTCAGCGTTTTGTGTTACTTTTTACATGTTCTGATAACTACTGCTTCTCCCATCGTGCTATCAGAGGCAGGAATCGACTCTGTACTGCACACAGTTGGTGGGTTCATTGAAATACGAGCTTTCAGCACTTTTCACTATCTTGATTTGAAACTTTATACTGTTCGCCATTTCAGGATAGCGCCAACGAAAGTATTCTTAAGAAAAATTTTTTTAAGTTTGTAATTATCAAAAGAAAAAATATGTTATCTCGTTATAATGCTTACACCATATCCGCTTGTGATAATGGAAAATAAGAAAGAATTAATCACGTTTGACAAATGAGCTTCTCAGTTCGAAGAAAAAAGTAATTACAACAGCTGCTGACGCGTAGGGACATCATAAATAAATCTCCTAGATCTTAATTTATGGTCTTCAAATTGCAGCTGGTGAATCTGAGCATTATTTGTAACTACATTTTAGCTCCGACCTATAGTTAAAGAAAAGCTAAAAAAAAAATCCTTGGACTGTTCGTTGCGTCAGCTCAGTGGTTGCCTGCCCCGCGTCTTTGATATGCGCATTGGAGACGCCCAAGAAACAGCACAGCCGTAGAACGTTTTCTTTCTGATGCTAGCTGGATAATTTCCCACATTATCTAAAATTATCGAACTTGCGCTGTGAGTCGTAAAAAATGATATTAGCGAATGGCATTGTTGGCCGGAAGGTCCCATCCGGTTCAAGTCTTATTTCAGCCGACGCCACATTAGGCAACTTGCGCGCCGGTGATGAGGATAAAATGATGATGAGGACAACACAACATGCAGAAAATCTCCAACCCAACCGGGAATCAAACCCGGGCCCGCTTCCATGGGAGGCGAGCACCTTACCACCTACCTAAGCAGGCGGACTTTTGAGTCGTATCTTGAGGTCAAAGTCATTACATAAGGTTTCCTTGCACAGTTTACTTTTCTGATTTGAAGTTATATTTTATTCGTTGCTTATGAAATTTCTTTGTGGACGTTTGCATTTTGCTATGTTGTCTTTTCATTTGTCATATTCGTAAAGAATGAATCCACTTCAGCTGTAATGAGGATTTCTTTAACTGCACGGCCAGTTTCAGAGCATTAGAGTTCCATCTTCAGGTGCTAACAACTGCAAAGACAAGAGGGAGATGCTACACTACTGGCCATTAAAATTGTTACACCAAGAAGAAATGCAGATGATGAACGGGTATTCAATGGACAAATGTATTGTTCTAGAACTGACATGTGATTACATTTTCACGCAATTTGGGTGCATAGATCCTGATAAATCAGTACGCAGAACAACTACCTCTGGCCGTAATAACGGCCTTGATACGCCTGGGCATTGAGTCAAACAGAGCTTGGATGGCGTGTACAGTTACAGCTGCCCATGCAGCTTCAACACGATACCACAGTTCATCAAGAGTAGTGACTGGCGTATTGTGACGAGCCAGTTGCTCGGCCACCATTGACCAGACGTTTTCAATTGGTGAGAGATCTGGAGTATGTGCTGGCCAGGGCAGCAGTCGAACATTTTCTGTATCCAGAAAGGCCTGTACAGGACCTGCAACACGCGGTCGTGCATTTTCCTGCTGAAACGTAGGGTTTCGCAGATATCGAATGAAGGGTAGAGCCACGGGTCTTAACACATCTGAAATGTACCGTCCACTGTTCAAAGTGCCTTCAATGCGAACAAGAGGTAAACGAGACGTGTAACCAATGGCACCCCATACCATCACGCCGGGTGATACGCCAGTATGGCGATGACGAACACGCTTCCAATGTGCGTTCCCCGCGATGTCCCCAAACACGGATGCGACCATCATGACGCTGTAAACAGAACCCGGATTCATCCGAAAAAATGACGTTTCGCCATTCGTGCACCCAGGTTCGCCGTTGAGTACACCATCGCAGGCGCTCCTGTCTTTGATGCAGCGTGAAGGGTAACCGCAGCCATGTTCAGATGGTTGTTGTCTTGCAAACGTCCCCATCTGTTCACTCAGGGATCGAGACGTGGCTGCACGATCCGTTACAGCCATGTGGATAAGATAAAGATGCCTGTCATCTCGACTGCTAGTGATACGAGGCCGTTGGGATCCAGCACGGCGTTCCGTATTACCCTCATGAACCCACCGATTCCATATTCTGCTAACAGTCATTGGATCTCGACCAACGCGAGCAGCAATGTCGCGATACGATTAACCGCAATCGCGATAGGCTACAATCCGACCTTTATGGAAGTCGGAAACGTGATGGTACGCATTTCTCCTCCTTACACGAGGTATCACAACAACGTTTCACCAGGAAATGCCGATTAACTGCTGTTTGTGTATGAGAAATCGGTTGGAAACTTTCCTCGTGTCAGCACGTTGTAGGTGTCGCCACCGATGTCAACCTTCTGTGAATGCTCTGAAAAGCTAATCATTTGGATATCACAGCATCTTCTTCCTGTCGGCTAAATTTCGCGTCTGTAGCACGTAATCTCCGTGGTGTAGCAATTTTAATGGCCAGTAGTGTTGTTATGAAGAGCATGTAAGGAGTAATGAAATCCGCAGAAAGCTGCCATACTCACTTGATTAAAAATAATCGTACATGCATGGCAGTCGGGCCACTCTATATTGAAAGCCAGGCTTTCCTTACAGTTGATGCGGACCCTTACTTTATGAGTACATATGTTACTCAGCTGCGTATGTCCTCCATATGAGAACTTTTCATTTGTGTTAATGTGTGTTAGAGGCGGTACCAATAAAAAGATTCTTAAGATAAAACGTTTTTAAGGACATAATATCAAAAAATGTTGTTTACTTAACATGTTAATAGCGTTTGGTGATGCTAAAAAAGCGTATTACTTCCGGTGATTGAGCCTTTTTTCTTGAAGTATACATAAGACAGAAAAAACAGAAATAACTGTGATAGCTACTGAACAGCAGGACCGCCAGATAACTGCCTCTGCTCTTGATTTATGCTGTCTGAGTTCCAGTCGATGCATCCAGGTATTATTTGTAACTACACTTTAGACCGAATCATAGGTACAGGAATGTGAATAAAAGTCATAGGGCTATACTTTACGTATTTTGATGGTGTCAGTACCACCCCGTTTACCAAGTGCAGTTTTTCAAAGCGCTAGCCAGGTCAATACATTGGCTTAGACAACGTGTTCTTCCTGTCGCAAGTCTAATGGAGAATTGCTAACACTGGAGAGCACGTGCGGCTTCGTTTACTTCCTGGTGTGATTCAGAATTGTCCTGCTAAATTCACTTGATATTTTCTTGTCATTCACGATACTTAATTTAAATGATTCTCACTTAAGATGTACATTGGAGCGTCAACTTTATTATTTGGTTTCAGCAGATCATTCCATGCAGACTCTACAACTGATCATATATCTTATTTCGTTGCCAGCGATGTGGAAGCCGTAGGATACTCTTAGCAGCGCCAGATGTGTTGATAGCTCGAGCGGCGCGATCTATTGCCCGACGAACTTGAAGTAGTTCTGAAGCGAATGCCGTGAAGTGTTTCCTTTAGTTTAGAAATCGAGTTGAACTCATGAGGGCTTAACTCGGGGGAGCGCAGTACGTGGTTTAGCACTTAGCAGCCCCATCAGCCAAACAAATCAGTAACAGCTTGGACTGTACGTGCCTGAGCATTGTCCTGCAAAATGGTAGTCAGGTCCTGCAGAAGGTGTCATCACTTCTGTATCTACGCTGTTCATTTTTGGAACACAACCTACGACTTAATAAAATCTATTAAGTATGGTGGAATCATGTAGACTTTAACATTTAAAGCAATCATATATAATTCGACCCTTGCCTTGAAATTACATGTTGGGGGCGTCTCTTAAATGGTTGTTTTTCTTAAATGGTTAATATTTAAAAAAAAACCTATTGCTTTTAAGTCAGAGAAAAATGTAAGTTTTGATGGTTAACACTTAAGAATTGGATAATTGTGTATCTTTCTCAAGGGCTTGAGTAGGGCTGTTGGTTATGCTACGTTTATTTTATTTAAACTATATTTCTTAAAAAACTGGGAATGTTTTTATTAACTGAAAAATTTTAGGTCCTATTTAAATGAAGCATGTAAACTAAACGCTGAATTTTTTCCCTGAACGTTGGCTAGCCGTTACATCTTCCCTTGGCCTTGTTTCAAAAACTACAGTCGCAGGTTCGAATCCTGCCTCGGGCATGGATGTGTGTGATGTCCTTAGGTTAGTTAGGTTTAAGTAGTTCTAAGTTCTAGAGGACTGATGACCTCAGATGTTAAGTCCCATAGTGCTCAGAGCCATTTGAACCATAGTACTCAGAGCCATTTCAAAAAGTGTTACTATGTTTTGTTTGGTCATATCAATTGGTTACTCAGAGCGTGGTTTTTATTGCTTGGGGGGGGGGGGGACGTTTAGGCATCTTTCACCTTGATTCTTTGTTCAGTGATATAATAGTTAAGGAAAATTATTGATACTTATACATTTGTGATTTTCAGGGCACAGTTCACTACGGAAGTGTGGCTTTGCTGGGGCTCAACTTGTTAAAGAAGCAGCAGATCGCCTACGAAGGCAAGATTCACTCTCAAATTGGCGAGGGAAACATTGCCGATCTTATTGCGCGGGTGAAGGTGGCGTTGGATAAGCCGCTCGTCGTCACCGCGGGAACTGTTGGTGAAGTAGGTGACGCGTTGCCACATTTTACTGCTACGTTGGCCAGTTTAGGACAGAACATTGATTTTCCTGATAGCGCTCCTCCCACTCGTAAACAACTTGCTCGCCTTCAGGTGCAACTATTGGGAAAATCGGTGAGACAGGTGTTACGATTGATCAAGGAAAAGCCCCAGTTGGGAAACGGGGCCAAAATTAGTTGGTTACTATCGAGTTGCAATTTACAATTTCTTTATTGATTACTTCAACCATTAAAAGTCATTTCTTTACCACTTGACCAGGAACAGATCCAAAAAAGCTAGCACGGATGTGTGCCTTTTCAAAACAATTTACTTTACAGTTAACGGCCAAGTCATTTTACTTAAAACCGGCTTTGATAAAACATTCGATAACAAATCAAAATTTTCCAAGTAATGAAATTAAAAACTTTACTTTACCGTTAATAGCCAAGGCATTTTACTTAAAACAGACTTTAATAAAGCATTTAATAACAAAATTAAAACTTTCCAAGTAATGAAACAAAAACATCAATTTGCATACAATTTCGCTACTGAACATGTAGAGAGCCACTTCTTTTAAATTTTGGCACAAAAGGATATTAAATTACAAGGGCTCGCTAACAGCGAGGCAGAACTAGCATTTTCAAAGGATGCCAAGTAGATTAAAACAATCAAAGTAAAGATACAGTCATTCACCTTTTACAATAACTAACAATTTTAAAGCCACGTAATTTTAAAGAACCCACCAATGAAAGGCAAACTTAACTTTTTTAAACAGTGGCCAAAAACAGTTAGAGTATAATACAACCATTTAACATTTTACAATAACTAACAACTTTAATACCATGTCCTGCCACCAAAATGTACTGGATAGAAATAATTAACAGACCGGGTGTAAGGGCGGCCACAATTGTCTCCCGAAGGATGCTCAGGCTAGAAGCGGACTAACAGACCCACAACTCCTCACATTCAGCAATGGCATCGACCTCACGCGAGGACAGGGGAGGAGGAGGAATCAAATCAGGAACCATAATCCCTGCCCAAGAAAACACTTCCTCCCAGGCAGTACTAAGAAGAAGTCAAAAGATCACTGTCTATAACTACACCGGCGATAGGGACAGGAAATCCGAACGCGGGAGGCCACAAGGCAGAAAAAATGTAATCTAAAACAATAATCCCTGCCCAAAAATACACTTCCTACCGGGCAGTACTAATAAGAAGCGGAAAAGATCACTGTCGATAAATACACCGGCGGCAGGGACAGGAAACCCGAACGCAGGTGGCCACAAGGCAGAAAAGACGCTGGTTGCACAAACCAAAATTCTTCAATTAACATCTAAACCTTTAACCAACTTAACTTGCAGTTTATCAGACAAACAGCAGGTGAGCTCCGATGCAAAGGTTCCTCACATCCGACCGTGTCCACGTCGCCAGCGTACCCAACTGGGTACAGTCACGCAGCCACGCGCTCTGTCACCGGAGCCCTCGTCTTCTCTGCACCCACGGCGGCGAAATACCACTCCTCAGGTTAGGCGAGTTACTAGTCTATCATTCCCGCCTCCAGACGGAAAATTTAAGGACATCCATTGCCGCTCCCACCAAGTAGTGACTCGGAACCACAGCCGTGGCCCCCGGGTGTTCACAGCAAGAGCTTACACCCTTCTCCCGTCAACTCGTCCCACACGTCTCGCACCGCCAGGATAGACCACGCGGCTTCTCGGAACAACAGCCAACCCTCCACCGCCACGTCACGCCACGGTCTCATCGTACGACATTCTCTCATTCCCGATTTTAAAAACCGACCGACCGACTCGTCACCGCTAGGCAACCAACCGGCCATCCCCCCAAAGGATCTTATTCCCTTACACAAGGCTAACAGGAAGCAACGACTCGAAGATCGATATGACCAGACACGCCGCCAGAGGGGAATCTCAACAGAATCGTACGCAGCATAACGATAAATATGAAAGAATCAATTAACGATGGAATAGAAGGACTCAGAACAATCTTAACAGCGCGATATATGTTGAGAGCCGACACACGGCTCAATCGGGTTAGTGATCTTGGCCACCTTAAGCTGCTGCTGACCAAGTGCAAGTTATTCAACAACTGCAGAGTCAGGCTGCTAAATTTCGGGGTTGCAAATTAGCTTGCTTTAGATCATGTAGCAAGTTCGAGTGGGGACCATGTTTCTGACAACCAAGTTGGTTTCAACAATACTGGTCAGTTGCTTACTTCGCCTCAGGGCTTTGCTATTAGTTCAAATGGAGCAATTAGCTCTAAGCACTATGGGACTTAACATCTGAGGTCATCAGTCCTCTAGACTTAGAACTTCTTAAACCTAACTAACCTAAGGACGGCACACACATCCATGTCCGAGGCAGGATTCGAACCTCCGACCGTAGCAGCAGCGCGGTTCCAGACTGAAGCGCCTAGAACCGCTCGGTCACATCGGCCGGCCTGCTATGAGTAATTTCAGCAAATTACCACATCCTATGGGAATTTTATGGAGGGAAATTGGTAAGTTGTCTATTGACTCCGTGAGTGACGTTGAAGCGGTTATATGGCTTTCTGTTAGATTTGAGCGTCTTGCTGACGTGTTGAATTTGATTCATGATCAGGGTCTTCAGTTATTGTACCCGTTAACTAGTGGTCCACTGAGTCAAATGTTTGCTGATATTTTGCGCACGAGGAAGAGGTTGAAGGAGTAACGTCAACGGCCGATCAGTTTCAAACTGTCACCCCAGCTGAACAATGAGTTTAAATTTATTGGCAGATGCAATCAAGCAATTAGCCCTTGAGTAAATGTACTGAGCGGATCCGAATCGCTGTTTTGGCCTTAGAATGGCAAGTTGCTGAAGGTCAAATTGTCGATAACATATTGGAAGGGATGATCTCATATCACCTTTGCTAGTAAACCCTCCACCTCTGACCAATTAACTGCTTTGGTTTCCAGCATTGAAGGACTTAGTTACGCTGATAATCAACGGGCTCAATCATCTTATGGTTGATTGGGAGCTAGTGGTTGTTTGGTGTGACAACCATCTAAAGTCTGCTTTCGTTGCCGGCAGATGGGACATTTTGTTCTTCACCGAAAAGGGGAAACTGACAGTTGGCGGTGTCAGTAGTCGAGAAAGTAGTGTATACTTTCCTTTCCTAGGCGTTGTCATCGAACTGGTGGCTTAGTGGGTTAGCCCTTACCCTTTGTGTGTTCAGTTGAATCATGAACCAGTTTGCGCCCTTGTTGAGTATGGGAGCTCAGTATCACTGCTGAACTATCATTGGTGCCCGGAGTATCGAACTTTATTAAAGTTCACACGCCCACGAATTTCTTCTCGCAAGCGTCGATCTGTTAGCGGCCATCATCTGCTTTTAGTCGGTAAGTTAGTGGTTAGAGTGTTGCGAAATTTTCCCGGCTGGTAAAGTTGTTAGTGTTTAAGAATTTGTCTCTCAATTTGATTCTATGTTTGGATTTTACATCCCGCGTGGGATCGTCAACAACGTGCTATTTATTTTAAATCTTGTCCTGGGGAACGAATCGGTTTGTCCTTGTGTAATATCTCACTGCCGGTGTGTTTTGTTTTGCCTGATACTGGATATTATGAACTGAATCATTGGCGCCACGACAAAGGGATCAATGGATCAATTACCGCGAGTGCTCGTTGAGTTTCCGGAAGTCCTCATGAATAGGCTTGGCATAACTAACAAGATCCAGTATAAAATCAGGTTGACTGACAACGTCCCGGTTCGTCAATCGCACTACAGGTTATTCGCCTCAAAGATGAAGAGCCTGCGTGCCCTGATAGTACGTTGCGTGAAGGGGTCATGAGACCTTCTATCTCCCCTTACATGTCACCTATGTTCTTGGTTCCTAAGAGTAGTAAGGGGATATTCCGACTGGTAGTTGATTACAAGTTGGTGAACGAAAGAGTTATCTTGGAATGTATGCCTTTACCAGACATTCATCATTGTTTCACATGGTTCTCTGGAGCAAAATATTTCATCGTTTTGGATTTGAACCAAGCCTAATATCACATTCCATGGTCAGAAGATTTAATAGCACATTACTATCTTCTGTACTGATTGGAATCTCTTCCTGTTTAGCAGAGTTTCGTTTGGTCTGTCGACAGGGGCATCTGCTTTGTCTAGGTTTTGACCAGGTGCTCAGCGACTTAAAATATGTACAACTGGTTGTACTCATATTGGCTCTCCAGTCGGAATATCTCATCACTTGGACACAATATTTCAGTGGTTCACCTGACCACCATCTTCACATGAGTGGGCCGTCAAACTATCTCGCCAGAACTGAAATCAAACACTTTTTCTTTTCTTTATTGTGATTTCATTCCCTGCTGCATATGGGCAGGGGGGGAGGGGGGGGGGATTTGGCAGGGGCACAATCCGCCGCTCTTCAGACGAGTGATACTAACAACAGGAAGACGGGACATATAAAAGGCAATAAAGGGGGACATGTGAACATCATAAGGGGAGACATTGGAGGTTAAGGTATACTAGTACACGAAGACTGTGATGTGGGACAACTAGAAAAAGGTACACATAAAGTTAAAAAAACACAATGGGCAATGTGCAAAACATGTAAGAAAACCACTGCAGTCACACCCACAAGTTAAAAATTGGCCACAGAATTAAAACACTCCAGAACGATAATGCTTAAAAACCACTGCAGGAGACGGAGCACACATAATGAAGAGTAAACCTGCCAGGAGGGACATGCCGTTGGAGGGGAGGCCTGAGAGGAGGGAAAAGAGGAGACAGGATTGGGCAGAGGGGAGGCGGCTGGAGAGTGTGGGAGGAAAAAGCAAAGGCAGTCAGGGGCGCACCAAGGGGCAGGAGACGGGCAGGGTGGGAGATGGAGAGGGAAGGTAAGTCAGGAGGGAGTGCAAAGATGCAGAAGGGGTGCACTGAAAAGGGAGTGGTGCGGGAGGGAGGGAAACACCGCTCAGGGGTAGGGAAAGTAGGGGAGAGGGAGCCTTGAGGAGGGGTGGAGGGGAAGGTGGGGTAAATCAAACACCCTGGCAGCGGCTCCTTTATACACCAACCGTGGGTCCACCATGTGAACACGCACAAAACTGCCATCTAGTGACAGGCACAACAACGCACCGGTGATGAAAGCTCGCAGCAATGATAAATCGATATCACACACTAATGGCAGTTTTTGAAGACCAAAACAAGGACCGTGTTTTCTTAATGTCAAACATAACAGGATTCCAACTCATATTTAAAGGATTCCTCTTATCACTGTTTATAATACTGTCAGATAGCCATACTTCAGTGGCTTCCTTCACTACACAGTCCCACTCATGCGATGCAGGAGCAACCACTTGTGTCTCATTGAATAACATTTTATGTTCTTCAGTAAGACAATGTTCCGTCAAAGCAGATTTTTCTGGCTAAAATAAACACGTGTGGTGATGATGCTCCACGGAACGATTCTGGACCATACGAATCGTATGTCCAATACAGACTTTCTCACAATGGCAGGGAATCTTGTAGACCTCGGGCTTTCTCAAACCCAAATCATCCTACGCTGAGCCCAGCAGAGCTCTGGTCTTAGCTGGTGGACAGAATACAATATCAAACTTCTTTAAAATTCTTACTATTTTTGAAGATACGCTCCCTGCCAAAGGTAGGAATGCCACCGATATGCTTGTATCTTCTGTTGGTTCCTGCGAAGGTCTGCAGAGCATGATGGATCTGATTGTCGATAACCATTCTGCTTGAACACAGCTTTTAGATGATCCAGCTCGTGTGTCAAACTATCTACATCTGAGATTACGTAAGCTCTTTTTACCAATGTACGTAGGACCCCGATGCGTTGGTATGATGGATGACAATTTGATGCATGATGATACCGGTCCATAAGCGTGGACTTACAATAAACACTATGTTCTAATGTCCCATAATCCCTCCCGTAGACCAATACATCTAAAAATGGAAGTTTTCCATCCTTTTCAACTTCCATCACGAACTTAATATTGGGATGCAGACAGTTAAAATCATCTAGGAAACGATCCAGTGTATCGCTCCCATGAGGCATTACCATAAAAATATCGTCGACATATCTCCAGAAACAAGTTGGTTGTAAGAACGCTGCCTTCATGCCATGTCCTCAAAATCTTCCACAAACAAACTGGCGACTATGGGGGGTAATGGACTCCCCATAGCCACTCTGTCAATTTGTTCAAAGTATTTGCCATTAACTTCATTCATGTACTTGCGGTGGTAACAGGTACATGCTAGTGGTAGTGGACGCCTTCTCACACTTCTGTTGGTTAATCCCTAGTCCTGGGGTTAAGGCTGCTATTACTGTACGACATCTCTCGGAGATAATTTCCGTCTTTCGCCCGCCGAAGTGTTTGGTTCAAATAGCTTTGAGCACTATGGGACTCAACTGCTGAGGTCATAAGTCCCCTAGAACTTAGAGCCACTTAAACCTAACTAACCCAAGGAAATCACACACATCCATGGCCGAGGCAGGATTCGAACCTGCGACCGTAGCGGTCGCGCGGTTCCAGACTGTACCGCCTTGAACCGCTCGGCCACTCCGGCCGGCCGAAGTGTTTGGTCAGCGATAATGCCCCAGCTTTTGAATCTAAGGGCTTTAGGAGATTTTTGACCAGGTTATATGTCGCATCACAGCTATCCCCTATCATCTTCAACCATCTTTTGTGGAAAGTGCCAACCAAAACTTGAAAGGGGCTCTTATTGTCTTCCATAGTAATTTGCAGAGTAAATGGGACCAGTCCATGGGGTGGCCTAATTTTGCCTTTAATATGGCCCAACATGAGTCGCTGAAGGCTGCCTCTGCTTCTCCTGTGTTGGGCTATCAAGTTAATTCATCGCTGGCCAACTTCTGGTCAGTCAGCGATTTGCTTGATGATTGGACTGACGCTAAGGATCTGAAGGAGAATTAGAGGAAGGCGCGTCGAAATACTCAGTGGGCCCATCAGAGGTTGGTCAATCGTTACAATCATGGCCATAGAGAATTTAGGACCAAAGTAGGTGACAAGTTTACGTGCACAACCCCAATGTTAACCAGAAAGTGGGGAAGGGCTGTCTGTTCTAGTAAGTTAGTACCCCAGTTTTCGGGTCCCTTTGAGATCGTCCGAGTATTGGGTCCAGTCAACTTGCTTGTGTACGTTGTTCAATCGGGTAACCTGTCCAGGGTTTACATCTCCCAGGTTAAGGAGAACTAGCCTCCTCCCTGAACGCTCAGCACCTCAAAAAGGAGAGGCGTTTTCTATGGGTCTGGTGGGTGAGGTTCAGCCGTGTGGCTCAGCTTCCTTCGAATTCCTGGCGTCTGTCTGTCCTTTGTTTGTTTTCTTCCGAGAAGTTCTTGTTCTGGTGGAGGCGCTCGCCTCGCAGTGGCAGCTCGATTTCAACGACAGAGGCCGCGAGAGGACGCGATAGGCATATCGGCGGACGGAGTGATCAAAGGACTATTGTTTCTTTCTTTCCTCAAGACCAAAGTGTAATTTCTAGGACCTGGACGCGATTTCAGACAACAGGAACCGTTAAAAGAAGGCAAGGCCAAGGTCGTCCACGGGTAACATCAGCAAGAGATGACCGTTATCTCCGGTTAACAGCCCTTCGAGACAGGAGGCTGAATGCAACTCAGCTGCAACGCACTCTCCAGGCAGCAAAAGAACTCGCAATATCAACAGAAACAGTCCGAAATCGCCTTCGTGAATGTGGCCTCTGCTCATGGAGGCCTATGGTGTGTGTCCCTTTAAAACCATGACACCGTTTACCCCGGAGAAACTGGGCGGAGGAACATCAGGACTGGAGTCGTAACGCATGGCGCCGGGTGCTGTTCACAGATGAGTCAAGATTTTGTTTTCAGCCGGACAGTCGTCGTTCCCTCATCTGAAGAGAACATGGAACTCGGAACAAACCTGCTTATGTGCAGCAAACATCACCATATCATGGTGGTGGATGAATGGTGCGGGCAGGAGTCAGTATTGGCAGACGTACGGACCTCTATGTCTTTCAGAATGGCGATTTGACTGCTCAGAGATACAGAGATGAGAGAGTGGCCAGCTTGTTCACCGTACTTAAACCCGATTGAGCATGTCTGGTCGCTTCCCGCGCCCGGGTTCCCGGGTTCGATTCCCGGCGGGGCCAGGGATTTTCTCTGCCTCGTGATGACTGGGTGTTGTGTTATGTTCTTAGGTTAGTTAGGTTTAAGTAGTTCTAAGTTCTAGGGGACTGATGACATAGATGTTAAGTCCCATAGTGCTCAGAGCCATTTAAACCATTTGAAGCATGCCTGGGATGCACCTGGCAAACGCTTTGCAGCCAGACCAGAACCTCGCACAACGGTTGCAGAGCTGGATACTGCACTCATGGAAGAACAGCCAAATATCCCTCAAGAGCTGATTGATAACCTCATACTGTCCATGCCATGCAGGTGTGCAACTGTACTGGCCGTCCAAGGTGATCACACAGCATATTAGAGGGCAACGAGAATGCCTGTTTCACTATTATGATAGCCCCATGGTGCCTCGCTCTAAGTAAACGCCATGTAAAAATCAAATAAAGAGTTGAGACAGCAAAATATTGTACTGTATCACACACAAATTACAATTGTAACTGATATCTCAATGAAATACGTTACCATATGTCTATTGTGTATGATATCTCACCTGATCCCTAATTGTTTTGAGCAGTGTATTTCATAATTCAGAAACAGACAACAATGTACATTAAATGTGTTCTATGTCGGAAACTATTCAGAATATGGTGTATGTCCACGTGGAGTGTTTTACATAAAATGATCGTTCCTGTCACATCCCTGAATATTGACCATTTCTCCTGGGACACCCTGTGTGGGTACAGTAATCATATCTGACGAGTTTACGTCGCAAACATTATTTTTGTGTCGCACCTACTCCCTTATTTGCTGTGAACAGTATCGCTGTTGACGTTACCGCGTATTTCTTTCGGCAGTATGGCCTGTTTGATACTATATTGTCATATCTGTTCGAGGATGCCTACCCTCATTTTGTTTATATCTGTTGACGCCGACACTTTGGCTTCATCATTTTGGATAATATAAGACTCTGTCTGTTTTAATCAGGTATGTTTAATCATATTTTTAAGCTCATGTTCAGTTTTATTTGGTTTCCATATTTTTAACAGATCTGAAGATAGTCGATATAATCCGAAATGTAGATCTCTCATTTCATTCGTGACTATGTCGCGGCTTGTGTATAATAAAAGGTTTCAGACTGATCGAGAGAACGCTTGCAA